>NC_080097.1:48805860-49405860 GCF_950005125.1 Chionomys nivalis
TAATGACTTTTCCACACAAATTAAGAGAGAGTTGTGAGTCCCTCCACGCCCAGCCTTTTGATAACTCATTTTAGATTCTGGCCATGTCCTCCCCACTCCAGTCTTTACATTAATCAGACAGAATTTAGTCCTGTGGCCTCATTTCTTCTATTTTGATCCTCTGGATGGAATGAGTCCTGGTTACCCGTGGAGGCAGAAGGGGGAGTGCTGTTTGCTTGTGAGGAGCAGGCCACCCCCTCTCTGACAGAGGGAGGCCAAGGGATGAGGCAGGTGGTATGGGGAGATGCAGTCACAGAGCAGGGACACGAAGGGAGCTTCAGTTCAACCCTTGGTCTCCTCCGTGGGAGTATGCAAGAGCCACTGCATCACTGCAGCCACCTGCTGGCTCTGGCTGTCTCACTTCCTGGATGCTACAACTGGAGGATGCTGATGGGATCCCAGGCTTTGGTCCAAACAGTGATTTGGAAAGACAAGCAGGTGCTTAAAATCAGATCCTTAATGCTCGTGGCTATTTCTTTGGGGCCGGGAGCTTCTTTCAGTGGTGGGTACAGGATAAAACTGTTCTGCCAGCTTTACCTGAGATGTGCGGATGGATGATGCTCAGCCTGTTGGTAACTATGGTTTCCACTGCATTCGATTGCACCTGTCTTAGGGTTTCTGATGCTGTGATGAAGCATCATGGCCATAAGGCAAGTTGCTGAGGGAAGGGTTTACTTGGCTTACACTTCCACATTGTAGACCATCATGAAGGAAGTCGGACAGGAACTCAAACAGGACAGGAACCTGGCGGCAGGAGCTGATGCAGAGTCTGTGGAGGGTGCAGCTTACTGGCTTGCTCTTCATGGCTTGCTAATCCTGTTTTCTTATAGAAACCAGCTCAAAGATGGCACCACCTATGATGGCCTGGGCCCTCCCACAAAAATCCCTACAGCTTGCCTACAGTTTGATCTTATGGAGGCATTTCCTTAATTGAGGTTCCCTCCTTTCAGATGACTTTATCTTGTGCCAAGTTGACATAAAGCCATCCAGCACACACCTGATGGAAACTGTTAGTCTCCTTGCACTGTGATTCCTCTGTAAGGTTGGGGACTCAGGAACAAATTAATAAAACATATTGGTTAGGGGCTGGTAAGATGGCTCAGTGGGTAAAGTATTCACTGTGTAATCATGGATCCTTAACACCCACGTAAACAAAGCTTGGCAGCATATTTCTGTAACTGTAGTGCTGGGCATGAGGTGAGGGTGGGAGGAGACTGGGGGCTTGTTAGCCAAATGGCCAATGTGGTGAGCTCTAGGTTCAGCGAGAAACCCTGTCTCAAAAATAAGGTGGAGAGCACTAGAGGAATATATGTGACGGACTCTTTGGCCTGCTCAGGTGCCCACACACGCACATCACACATATATATGTGTGCACACACACACATATATATGTATGTTATGTACATACATACCTACAAATTTATACATACAGACAGACATACATATAACATTCAGCCAAGTACTGTGGGAATTCTGAGCATAGACAAAAGATGCAGGAACACGCTGAGCAATCTGCAAACAAAGCCACAGTGCAGCTTTTAGGACGTCCATTGTCCTCACAGCTTTCCAGCTCCTTTCAAAGCAGAGGAAGTGGATGAGACAGAGATGTCACTAATTAGGTCTGTGAAGTCTGTGGACCAGCACTGTGGCACAGAACAAGACCAAAGCAACTTGAGAGAGAAAATTCATCTGTCCCATTTGCACAAATACGTGTACTTCCCTGATAATTACCACAGCCATTATTTACTATTGCTCCTCTATATTAATTATCTATTCAATGATAATTAAATACATAACTTGAAGCATCATCCCCAAACAAATTACCTTTTATCAATTGAAACAAACCAATTAAAAATTTCAAAATGCAACCATGTAATCAACAGCTTAATACATGATAATTATGACCAAAATTTCAATTAATGTGTTAATATATGACCCCAAATCTCCAGATACAAACAATAATAATAATAAAAGCAGGCTCACATAGCAATTATGGCCTGGTTTGATTGACAGATATCTGTGAGTTTGTTTTTCTGTCTGACTTGGTAATTTGACTTCTATCAAAAGAGCTGGCATATTCTCACCTCTTTTTGGAAGTCACTGCTTGAAATGTGTACAAGATTTAAACATGCAGCCCTCTTTTTTGTCTGGTCTTGTTGATCTTTTCCTTGTCCTTCTGGTAAGCTGTGTCCCTGTCTGGTACTCTTTCAGCTGCCTCTTGAGCCCAAGGCAGACAATATGATTTCTTACAATGAATATAGGGACAATGTGGCATGAACGGACTCTCGTGGCTGCATGATTTGACGTCCTGCTAAATGGTTCAAGCCAGATTGAAAGTCCAAATAATCTGTTATATGACCTTGTCACCACTGGTGCTAGAGGTTTGATGGAGTCCATACTATTCTTTAGTGCATATATACATGTAGGAATGTGTGTATGTTTATGTGTGTGTGTGTGCGTGTGTGTTTGTGTGCACGCTCGCGCGTGTGTAGCAGAGGGTAAGAAGGATAAATCATGCTAGTAATTCCTAATAGAACTTTGGCTTCAGCTGGGAGCCATAAACAAGGAGGCAGGGGATAAAGGAATTCTGTCTACACATGGTATGTCAAGGTTTGGAGGAAACTTAACTAGCTGGAAGGATGTAGCAGCAAGAGATTGGCATGGAGAAGCTCCAGTGTGCTTGGGTTGGGTCAAGGCACCAGTTTGGCTAGAATTTAGGATGGGTACAGACTCACAATGATACTTAGGCCAAGGAAATGAACCCCTCAGTCTTACGTTTCATTTCCTGCATGAGACATGATGAGAAGGCCGTATCTTGGTATATACGTAAAGGACACAGTCAGGTAAACCGTCCACCATCTGTGCTCCCTTAGCTTACCTTTGCTTCCTTGATTCTTGGTGGCCAATTCGCTGTGATGAGATTTTATTTAAAATAGAACCGAGGGTGCATATAAAACTGTCCTTGGTTTTAATTATTCTTCCCTTGGAAGCTCAGCCCACTTCATTAGATTGGTATTAGACATTTTGTGTGTATATACAATGAGCAAGAAAATCCTCCTGGAAGTTCAGAGAATTTGACTTCAGCTTGAAAATCATAGAAAATAGACTTTTTATGTATAAATATATGAATATATGTGCACATTAAACAACACAGAGACACATGTACGTGTGTATATATAAGTAGGATAAAGCAAAATAAAACTGAATTGAGTCATAAAAGTCTAAATATAACAAATGTGAAATCACCATTGGGGTTTGTCTTCATGACTCAGACCAAGAATTTACATGTGTCAATTTCTTTTTGCCTGTTTCCACCTCCTTGATGGGAAGATGAGTCACTGGTCTGAGTCATGAGGTTCTAATGAATCCCAAGCAGACAAAGCTCATCCTGAATTCCTACAGTCAGTGACAGAATAGTGGGTAGACTGGGAATTCAGCACAACAAATATTTCTCTTCATTAAAACAAATTATCTGAGCAACCTGTTTAATAAAGGAATACTTCTAAAATTGTTTCAAGGAGAGACAGTGCTGTGCCTGATGAAGGAGGTTATTGCAATTCCCCACTCCCACACATAACAGCATTATTCATAATCACCAAAGAGGAGCATCTAACCCAGTGTCTGTTGATAGATGAGCAGATAAACAAGATGTCCACATGGTGGGTTGGTAGTCAGTGTATTAGCAACCTTTCTGATGCTATGATAACACACCATGACCAAGGCAACGTACAAATGAAAGAGGTTATTTGGTTTCTGGCTGCTGAGGATAAGACTCTAACATGGCAGCAGACCACCCCTCAACCCTGTGCCATCTTTGATGCTGAGAAAAACCCTCACTACACCTGTGTGACTGACTATTCTCACAGTGACAAAATGTTTGATGGAAGCAACTCGGAGAATTTGAGTCATGGTTTCAGGGAAACAGTTCAGCATGGTGGGAAAGGCATGGTGGCTGGGGTAGCATTATCCACAGTGACAGGAGCAGGAAACGGTGTCTTCCTACATCTTGGTGGATCAGGAAGCAGATAGCTTAGGTGGGATCTGTTTCTGATAGCCGATGTCTACCAAGTAGGCCCCACCTCCTAAAGGTTTAAGAACCTTTCAAACCAACACTACCAGCTGTCACCAACTGTTCAAATACAGGAGCCTTTTGGGGGAGATTTCATGTTCTAGCCATGACAAGTCTATGTACTGTTTCCATCTCCTTGTCTCTTTCCCTGTTTAAAGTTGACCATTGTGGAAGGTCAATGGAGGAACCCAGGCGGGAGTGGCGGAGTTCTACTGGGCTTTCTTGTTTCTAGGTGGATGTTAAGGATGTCAGTTCCCCATTGGGGACTGTCCACCATCTAAACACATGACACTCTTTCTCACCGTGAAGGGTATGTCACCATAACAAAACTGGGCAGCATTCTGCAAAGAGATCATGAAGTTAGTTTCAAACTTTACATCCTCACTTTCAACTTCTTTGTTTAGGATCAAGGTTCCAACATTTCTGATTCTGACATCAGTTATTAACATCTAACATGTGGAGCATTTGACAACATTATTAATACCTTATCATCGGTAAAATGGAGTATCCCTCAAAGTTTAAATCCAAACCACTGCAGACATGTGCTCAGTCTTCATCATAGATAGCAATAAGAAATAGGAAATAATGGTCCAGGATCCTCAACCCTTCATGGATTGGCCACAAAATGCAGACAGGTGAGTTCTGACCTTAAGGATGAGACTTGGCCCAAAGCACTTGCCAGTTAAATCTGTTTTGGTAGAGTGTCTGAGAACTTGGCTGAAGCCCCTGACCCAGATCACTATGGTTCTCACTAAGGCCACAGTCGCTGTGACTGCTCAGTTACAGCATTCCCTTGTCAGAGGTTCCTCAAATCAGGATGTCAGCTTTCATGGGATGCCGGCTTTGAGGCTCTGTTTGGATTTTATGGGAATAATATACTTGTGTTTTCATGAAGCGGCTTATGGATTGACCTTAAAGACTGGGTCACACATTAACTGTTAGAAGAGCATTTGAAGAAAATTATGTATGCACTGAAAAAGATTTCCTTTTTCTTGGAAATAGTGATCTATTGTTTCTATGGAAATCAGTATCCTAGTCTACATGCTCTTTAATGTTGACTCAAAAGCTTCCCATCACCTGTTTAAATACTACAGGTACAGGAAAATTGAACATGAAGGTGAATGTTAACAGGGGCCATTCTGAAAGCACACACAGATTGGTGTTATATTCATAATTTAAAAGAATAAGGTTAACAGAATTAATTAAAAATCTTTTCATCGATAAGCTTGCCAAGGAGACTTTTTGAGTGGGTTTTAAAAATTGTATATATCTATGTGACATGGAGTGCTAAATTGGTACATATGCAATGTCAAGTAAGGTCTTTTGTGTCTTTCCAAGAGTCACTCTTTCTTTGTGGTGGGGACCTTTGAGCTCCTTTCTTCTTCTTTAGAGAATCTTATATTAAAACAAAGGTTTCTACACTGCAGATAGTCTAATGTCAAGAGACCTTTCAGAGGAACACCAACATTTTAAATATCAGTGTTGTGTTAGTGGGGCTGTTGATGGTGAAATGCTGAAACCATTTTGTGTATGAGGATTTTCACACAGGTGTGTGTGTGTGTGTGTGTGTGTGTGTGTGTGAGGGTGGGTTTCATAGTACTGAATCTGAATGGGAAATATCAATGTAAACTCAAATCCAAAACATGCACAGGGGTGGGGTGATGGCTCAGTGGGTAAAGCACCTGTCGTGCAAGTGTGAGCACTGAGTTAGAATCCCAAGAGCTTACATGAAGGTGCATGGGATGGAGTGTGTCTGTAATCCTGGTGCTCCTGCATGAAGGCGGGCAGAAGCAGGTGACTCCCTGGGAGCCTGAGGACCAGGTAGTGTAAGCAGTAGTGAGCATCAAGTGAGTGCCTGTCCTCAGACAAGGAAGAAGGTCAAGACCCACACTTGAAACTGTCCTCTGACTTCCAGACATGCATCTTGGCATATACATACTCTTGTAGACACACACACACACACATGCACATAAACACACACACATGCACACACACACTCACACTCAACTCCTGGCTGTGTCAATGAGAAGAGTCTAGAAGTCACGATGCCCTTGTTAGAATTCTGAGCATCCCCAGTGCCACACCTTATTCTTGATTGCATTTTCCACTGAAAGGAAGTATTGGCGAGATGAGGGGCGGGTCTGAGATTCAGAATGAACAGTCATGATCAAGCAAATTAAAAACTGCAATGCGGACCCCAAGTGATGAGAGCCAGGGACTCGGGGGAGGTTGGAGAAGCACCCTGCAGAGGCGTGTCAGGTTAGTCAGTGCAGAAGTGTTCTAGGTATCCAGCCATCACACTGTGACTAGCACTCAGTCACTGGCTCCCTGTGAATCCCAGGGTTGTTGAGTCCAAAGACAATAAGGATAAGGGCAGGATATATTGGTCCATTGGAATGTGAACAGTCTCTGGTTCTTACAACTGTGAATTGAGCTGCCTATTGTGACATCCTTGCCATGATGGACGGACACTTTCTGAAATTCTGAGTCAAAATGAGTCTTCCTTTACCTACATTGTTTGGCCACAAAGATACAACAGTAATTAAAATATGGTGGTTTGTTCATTTTTTAGCCATTATTAAAAAATTACTTATTGTTGAGTTGCTTCAAATTCTATTGTATTTTAGATATTAACCCTCACACATATGTGCTTTCCAATGTTTCCCTCATCTGTAGTTTCTTTGTTCAGTTTTTTGTTGGGCCAAGGATTTAAGCCCATTTTTTTTTTCTATTTTTGCTCTTGTTATCTGTGTCTTTGAGTTCTTTGCTAAAGAAAAAAATCTTTGTCTAGTTAACATTATGAACCCCCCCCCTCGTTTCATGGCTTACATGTAAGTCATCATATGGTGAGGGTTGAGTTTCTCCTGCTTAGGATGTCTGGTTTGTCTTCGACCAATTATTGAAGAGACTTTCTTTTCTTCAGTATGAATTCTTATTGCTTCTATAAAAAACAAAACCAAGCAAACAAAAACAACAACAAAAACAGCTGGCATCGGTGAATGGGCCTGTTCCTGGGTTGTCTGTTCTGTTTTTGTTCCACTATTCTGTTCTGTTGGTCACTATAGCTGCAGTATGTTTTGAGGTCAGTTGATGTGATACCTCCAGCTTTAGTCTTTTTGTTTAAGATCTCTTTGGTCTTTTGTGGGTCCATATGAATTTTGAGATTATTTTTCTCTGTGTGAAGTATATTAATTGGCATTTTGATGTGAATTGCACTGAATATATAGGTTGCTTGGTGGTATTTTAAGAATATTGATTATTGGTATTTTCACAATACTAATTCTGTTAGTCCATGAACATAGTATAACTGTCTATGGATTTGTAGCTTGTTCACTGATTAATTTCTTTCACTAATGTTTATAGTTTCGATTAGTGAGGTTGTCAACTTCCTTTTTCAAGTTTGCTTTAGTGTTTTATATTTTGTACATATTATAAATGGAGTTACTTGATTTTTTCAGACTTTTTCTTTCAAACTGATTTTATATGCTAATTTTATATCTTATAACTTTGCTGAATTCCTTTTTAAACATATTTTGTAGAATGTTCCGTCTATATGTAATGTATCTCATGTCATCTGCAAGCAGGAACAGATTGACACATATTTGAATGTCCTTTCTTTCTTTCTTTCTTTCTTTCTTTCTTTCTTTCTTTCTTTCTTTCTTTCTTTCTTTCTTTCTTTCTTTCTTTCTTTCGCCTAATTGCCCTGGCTACACCTTCCAGTGCTGTACTGAGAAGCGGTGAAGGTGGGCAGCCTTATTTTCTGGGGTATTACTTCCTAATGGACTTTTCACTGTTAAACTTTGGAGAAAATGTTCGTGAAGTTTCTCTTATTTTTCGCCTTTAGAACTTCAAGTCTTTTAAAGCTCTTAGAAAAGTCAGCAATCTTATTCTTAGCAGGGTGCTGGAATCAAATGCTTTTCTTCTTCTCTTTGCTCACATTTTGTCAATTGAAGGTGGGCAAGAAGTTTATTTGAAATTCTCCCTGGGTCACAGCTCTGTTATGGTGGAAGTGGGCTAAAAATATTATAAGAAAAAGACCAACAAGTGATTAGAAGCATGGCTCAATGGAACCAGTAGCTCACCCATAAAGTGACCTCATCCTTCCTTTGCATGGGTGAGGCGGGGGGTCCTATTTAGCTTGAATTCTAGGTAGTGGTGTAGCAAGCTTTTTCATCTGAGTTTCTCTGGACTTTCTCCTTTTCTCTGCATGTATAGGCCAATTAGGAGAGGATGGGCAAATAGATTTGATTAAAATAAAAGGTGACTCTGAAAAGTCACTTGAATTCCAAATAAATAAATTTATAAATTCACTTAGGTTCTGGAGCAAATGGAAGTAATTAGGACTCTATTTGTGCAGCATTAATTAACATTGCTAATTCTCTGCACATAATTATGCCAAATAATAACACTAATAAAATGTAAATATGCGATGAAAAAGAGAGCGCTATCTGCCATCTCTTTTAAAGATACTGTTACAGCATCACTTATGAACACACAGTGTCACCCAGCTTTTAGAAACTCACGTTCTAAGCCCAGGCAGGATGAATTCTAATGAAACCATGAACTTGTGGTATAAATCTTTGCTGCCTGGTTCAATGAGGGGCTGCCCAGCAAGCCAATAACTCCGTCCCTTAGAGCATTCCTGCAAATATTTATATAATTAAATATCATCTGCTTCCTTGTTTAATTCCTGGTCTCCCTCCCACTTCTCCCCCACTCCTGACATGCCATTTTCCCTGGGTAGGCATGGCTGTGGTACTGATGGATCGTCTTCATTACGTACTTGGGTGATGACTCCCTGAGTAACTCTGAATTTGATTTACCACATGCAAACCCTAGCCTTCTCTCAGAAGTCCTTAAGTAGGGCAGGTTTTATGTAGCTTTCAGCTGGGTTGTTTGAAGATGAGAGAGAAAAAACAAGCCATTTTTATAAAACTGTTTTGGACAATATTTGGTTTCTGAGGAAGCCCCCAAAAGCCAGTGACACTGGGAATCCTTTCCGATAAAGAAGTCATCAACGAAGAGAGAGCATGCAGTCAGGGAAGCGAGAGGAGAACATGGGAGGTTGGGTTGTACCTAGGATGCCTCTGGAGCCAGGTATTAGGGAAGCCTGGAGCCAGAGCATGGCTTTCAAGGCTCTTCAGAAAGAAAGTGAAGGAGGAGCAAAGGCTCTGGAGCTGATGGACCTCATGTGAATTCCGACTCTGTGCCCGTCACAGGTCCATCCATCTACTTTAGCTTCAGACTCTCCATGTTGAAAACACGAGCCTGCTGCTCATTTGACCCACCCGCTACAGGCTGATAGGACAGTAAGCAGAACACACCACAACACCTGTAGACAGTAACCCTCCCCCACCTCAGAAGGCATCTGGAAGGTGTATGGTGTGGGCCTTTGATACAGGGTCCTAAGACTTCCCATGTGCCGTGATTAAAGAGTAAACGAAGCAGCTGAGTTTGCTTCTCAGAGAGAAGCTGTGACAGCAACAGAGTAGCTACGTTGTTCCCCTAGCGCTGAGCCCAGGGAACTTCATTGTTGTCTTAAAGAGGCCACTGGCAGAAGCGAGGCCTTGGGTGGGGGTGGGTCACAAGCACACCCTGTTGTCGCCCTGGGTGTCTAACACTCATAGGTGCCACTGGAGCTTCTGCTTTGGCTCACAGCTATCTAATCTCAGTGAGGCCCTTGCTGCTGAACTGGAGGTCTGATCATGAAGGAAGTAGGGGTTGTTAGACTGTGCTGTGGTGGACTGTGAGGGTCATGTCGCGCTGTAGTGAAGAGGAAACCTATAGCCTTCTTGGTGGTCATAAAGAATCAAGTAGAGGCTAGATTGGTAGAAAAAGTTCTTTTTTTCCCCCCTGAACCTGTCGATCCCTGAAGGCCAATGGTATTGCAGCTTATGTGGTATCTCTGCTTCCAACTCCACAGTTTTGGTTGCTACAGGAAGAATCTCTGGATGGTGCTGCCGCCATTTTCTTGGTTCAAGCTGTTCCCAGTATTTCTGTATTTCTGCCCCACCATGGTGCTCAGAGATCTTTGAAGAGGGGAAAGATGGAAGGTCCTGGCCTGGAGGAAGGACAGGAATGGGAAATGGGCTTCTGAAGAATAGAGAAGCAGAAACGCAGACTCTGGGAACTGGAGAGATGGCTCAGTCAGTGCTTACCTCACAAGCGTCAGGACCTGAAGACCCAGGGCACAGTGTAAAAAGCTAGATGTGGTAGGATGAACCCAAAATCACAGCACTGGGGAGCTGGACAGGATGGGTGATAGCACTCGCTCAATCAGTAAGTTCCAGATTCAGCAAGAGACTCAGAAAGTGAGAAGAAACCAGGCATATCAGATGCCTTTAATCCCTGCACTTGGGAGGCAGAAGTTGGGAGATTTCTATCTGTTCTAGGGCAGTCTGCTCTACATAGCAAATTCTAGGATAGCCAGGACTATATAGAGAGACCCTGTCTCAAAGAACAACAACAACAAAAAACCCTAAATGTAAGAACACTACCAATGTGGACCCCAGACCCCCACATGCACATGCAGCACACATACATGTATACACACATGCACACGCAAGAGCAGGTACACAGATAAAAATGAAGAAACTGACAGCTTTCTTAATCAAGATCACTTGGATTAAATAAAATTAATGTAAAAGGCATAAAAAAATCTCTAGAGGGTACTTGGCTAAGAACCTAATACCAAGAGCCTAGTGTCAAACACAGAAATGTGAAGATATACCCAGAGTTACTAGCTCCAGTGAGAGCAGCCACTCTCGAGGCTTTCTACTGGAGGCCTTGTGCTGAGTACCTAATACTCATTTCATTCTCGTAGCTTCCCTGAGGCGAGCACTCAGAACCACTTGCTGCTGGGGAAACTGAGGCTGGAGATTTTAAGTGGCTGGTCCAAGGTCACATGGGCTGGTTAGAGTTCTTATTCATGGTGAGGTATACTTGATGGAAGTCCTTGCAGTATCTGCTATGCACTGAATGCTCATTGGCTGAACAGTTCCCCACCCAGGTGTTATGTGATGCTCTTGAAAGGTGAATTAGGACTTGTTTTAGTTAGGGTTTCTTTTGTTGTGAAGAGACAATATGATCATGGGGCGGGAAACATGGCAGCACGCAGGCAGACTTGTTGCTGGAGAATTAGTACATTCAGATCCTCAGTCAGTAGGAAGACACTGGGCCTGGCTTGAGCATCTGAAACCTCAAAACAAAGCACACCCCCAGTGACACACTTCCTCCAAAACAAGGCCACGCCTACCCCAACAAGGCCACACCCCCTAGTGTCACCATTCTTTATGAGCCTATGGGGCCATTTTCATTCAAACTACCACATAACCTGAGGGTGGAGCCTGCATCAATGAAGTCTGTGTGCTTAGGAAAGGAGTCCAGAGTTCAGTCGTTGGAGCCACGTGACACTACACTGAGAGGCTGTCATAGCCTAGAAGAGGGCTCTCACCGTGAAACAACTGAATGTCCTCCTGGCTTTGAACTTTTACACTTCAGAACTAAGAACCAGACTTCAGTAGTTGTAAGCCACCCAGTCCGTGGCAGTTTGTTGCAGCACCCTAAATGGACTAAGACAGTGTCATGGCATCAGAGACCAAGCCTAGGGCATCCTTGATTCTTTTGCCTTCTCCTTTCCTCTTGTCAGCAGCACCCACCTCAGTGCTGCTGTGAGAAGCAACTGCACATACTGTTAGGTAGCAGTGACTTCACAAGACTGGCAGTTATTGTTCATACAGCTGGGTGTTTTGCCATTGACCTAGAGGGTGCTTTCTGTGCCTTCAGAACTGTAGAGAAAAAGGCCTGTGTTGATGCCTTTCCATAAACCTAGATAAAGTAGCAACGTGGGAGATTAAGGGTGAAATCTGTGTGGCATGGAATAGAGACTGAATTCTATGGCATGATAATGATATTTCAGATTAAAGGCACATCTGTTTATCAATAAGAAGAAGTCCTGGAGAATGCCTGGATCCAGAGGCATTATTAGGGGACTGGTGAGCATCTTAGAGGGCCCTCAGTTCCTGCCTGGATGGACACTGTCTGCCTGAGTGGCAGCAGGTAGCTCCATGGAAACACAAGACACAATGCAAATACAATATGGTGGCCTCCAGCCCTTGCCTGTTCTGGCAACTGAAGATTTCGGTGTATTGAGGGAATGAACCTTTCTGTGCACCAGACCCTTAGCCCACAGGGGAGACAAACTGCCAGGTACCCTCATGGGAATCTAAAAAAAAGGGCCATTCTCTCTGCCTTTCGTCTCTTTTACTTCATTTTCTAGGTCCTTAAGATTTTTTTTTCTCATTGTCTTAAGAAATCCCACATGTCCAGCTTGGTCTACAGAGTGAGTTCTGGGACAGCCAATGGTATGCAGAGAAACCTGTCTCAAAAAAGAAAAAAAAAAAAGAAAAAGAAAAAAAAGAAAGGAAGGAAGGAAGGAAAGAAAGAAGGAAAAGGAAGGAAGAAAGGAAGGAAGGAACCCACCCCAAATGTCTCCTTAAAGCTGCATACTCTTGTTTTTTTTGTTTTTTGTTTTTTGTTTTTTCCAATACAGGGTTTCTCTGTATAGCTTTGTAGTCTGTCCTGGAACTTACTCTATAGATGAGGCTGGCCTCGAACTCACAGAGATCCACCTGCCTCTGTCTCCTGAGTGCTGGGTTTAAAGACGTGTGCCACCACCACCTGGCCAAAGCCAAAAACACTTAATGGACATAAAAATCAAACTAAGGTTTGCGTAGGCATCTCTTCCGCTGCTCTGGGAGCATCAGCATTTACAGTGTAATGGAGTCCTAACCTAGTGGCCCTGCTCTAAGTTTTTCCCTGTGTTCAGTGCTCCATGGGCTGCAGATAGCCAGCCTTTCCTGGGTGTTTTGGCAAAGGTTGGTTTCTTCCATTCTTGGGTTGTGTAGTGGAACCAGAGGTGAACCATGAATCCTTGAGCCTCTTGAAAGTTTAATGCTATGTTGATTTAAAACTTATTCCTCCCCTCTTGAGGGCCCTCCCAACTGATAAGAAAAAAATTCAGTATTTAGTAAGCCACCATTGCAGAGAAAGGGAAGGTGCTTGGGATTATAGATTTGTACCCAAAGCCTAATACAATTTTCATTTTTGAAGTTAATAATATACTGTATTTGAACTAGTGTACAATGCTTGGGATACAGAAGGACTTGAGGGGCTGGAGAGATGGCTCAGTGGTTAAGAGCACTGTCTGCTCTTCCGGAGGTCCTGAGTTCAGTTCCCAGAAGGACTTGAAATACACTAGCTTTTCTTCCCTCTAGAACAGCTTGCACTTTGAAATTGCAAACCTAAGCCAAGACATGCTTAAGAATTGCTGGAGTGATTTATCAGGAGCATCAACACCAGAGCTTCTCAACTTGTGGGTCTTGACTCCTTTTTGGGTCCAACAGCCCTTTCACAGGGATTGCATATTAGATCTCCTGCATATCAGATATTTACATTATAATTCATAACACTAGCAAAATTACAGTTCTGAAGTGGCAATGACACAATTTTATGGTGGGGTCACCACGTGAGAAACTATATTAAAGGGTCTCAGCACTAGGAAGGTTGAGAACAACTGATCTAGGTGGATGCCCACCTGGGGTGCTAGCTCTCTTCCCAGCCCTTCTCTATGAACCCTTGTCAGTGTGTTCCCAGGATGGAGACACACCCAGACACATCTAGCCAACTTGGGAACAGAGAAAGGACCGCATAAATCAGCCTTGCACTAGCTGGAGAGAAAGTGGGTAACCAGTGCCTTGTCTCTGGGTCAGAAAAATCTTCCCCTCTCTCTTCCTTTTCACCTCTTTATCCTCTTCCGGGACTGCCCACCTCCAATCTCTCTCCCAAACAGGAATTAAAATGTTTTGTTTGGAAATAAGTGTACTGTATGGCATAGCCAGTCAGGTGAGCTTGAATGTGAAGATTGGTGTCCAGAGGCACTGGAGAAAGCTGAAGCCATTTCTGTTGTGCTGGGAGCCATGGGGAGACCAATCAAATCGTCATCTCCAGGATGAAATATTCAGTGTACAAGGTTATTAACATATAAAAGACTTATGGGCAAATCACTTTTAAGTATGACAAGGTCTCTAAATGTTCTTGGGCTGAGCACAGGGAAAAAAGAGGGATTTGGGGGGGTTGTTTATCAGCAGCACCATGAGGGAGGCTTACTTCTTCCCTTAAATCTGGCTGAATATGCATGTGTGCGCGGCATGATAATGACAGTCACGCCAGCCCGCCAGCCGGGAGATTAGCCGGGCTTTTGCTTCAGTAATTCCAGCATGCTAATTCAAAGGACAGGAGGAGGCAGGGGAGACTAGGCACCACCTCCCCTGTAGCCTAACCTCTGTGCTGTGCTGTCCAGGACAGCCGCACTGGGAACCCTCCCAGTGTTCAAAGGAGCTGGTCCTCTTGTTCTAATTGTGAGATAAACAATGAGAAGAAGCCAAGCAACCCAGTGGGTAATTGTAGTTTCTCTCTCACGCATCTGCCTCTCCTCTAAGGGCAAGAACAGTACCAGCGCTCTGTGGAGGACCCTTGTGTGTCCTGCTGCTGTGTGAGGTGAGGTGGTCACACAGGCACATAGGAGGCCAGCAATGAGAAGCTCTGCGGGCACACGGGACTGCTGCCCTTCTTAATGGGCACAGCGATGTTAAACCCTGGTAGTCTGGGTTACAGTCTCATATTTGTGGCTCTGGACAAGTCCTTTGTGCTCCTCGTATTTCAGTTTTCCTACCTACAAAAAACAAAACAAAACAAAACAAAACAAAACAAAACAAAAGTCAGCTAGGTGTAGTGGCCTGCCTGCAATATCAGCCCCAGAAGCTAGCTAACAGGACTAGCCATATCTGTGAGCCCTCAGTTTAAGAGACCCTGCCTCAGTGACGAAGGTGGAAGGGTGATCCAGCATGATTCCCAGCATTAACCTTGGGCTTCCACGTGGCCATGCACACATGTGCATACATACCTACACATCACATGTATACACATGTATACCATGAGCACACATAGAAAAATGTTAAAAAAAAAACCAAATGAACAAACAAACAAGGAATTAGCTGATATTTTTATCATGAACCTATGCTTTGAAGTCAGGTTGACAACCCTGAGGAGTGCCTGAGCCTCAAGCGTGTTAGTTACAGTTCCTTTGCTAACAAACAGCCCCTGTTTAGTAAATTTGTGTCGTTTTCCATGTGGAGTTCCAAGTTTGGCAATAACAAAGGCTATTGTTTACTCTGTCCCTAGTCCTCCACCTCACTGGAGTGATGTCCCTAGCCAGCTCAGATGTCCCTGTATAGGGCTTTACATATATGAGGATTATTCTCGCGCTCTCATGTTGAATGTGCCCGTGTGACAGACATCACAGTAACTAAAAAGATTGTTTTCTTTATTCTTGAGAATTTCATGATTTGTACAATGAAATATGATGATGCCCACTATCATTTCCCTCTTCCAACTCCCTCCACGTCCTCCAGAGCATATCTGCCTCCCAACTTCCTGTCATCTCCTTTTTCCTTGTTACCCACTAAATCCATCAGTGCTGTCCATCTGTATGTGGTTGTGTGACTCCTCAATGAAGCCTGGGAAATCTACCAGTGGCCACACCCTCCAAAAAGAATGAGTTTCCCTCTCCCAGCAGCCTTTCCTTGGCCCACCAATCCCATCATATCCCATCTGCTCCAGGCACCACCTTCAGGACTGTCATTGTCTGGTACTCACAGTTGAGTGATGCTATCTTCTCAACATGACACACCCATCACAGTTAGAAAATCACCCAGTGCCGGGAGAGAACCCCACAGCATGATTGTTAGAAGGTAGAGAAGAGAGGAGCAGCATCAGTGAAATATTTAAACAGTGTTTGACCATTGTGTGTGTGTGTGGGGGGGGGGGGTGGAAGGACTGGTTGGTGAAGCGTTTGTGTTCCCCCTTATAGGTCAGGATAATGAAGTTCCAAAGGGTGAGGCTGTTGGCTGATGTCACACATCGAGGAAGGCCTTCAGCTGGAATTTGAAACTGCTTCTCTTCTGAAATCTTGGGCTAGTGCTTGCCACTTGAGGGTCTTGAAGCTTACACAGCACACCCTCCACCCAAGCAGGAGTCTCCCACAGTCCCCCAAAGTGACAAACAGTGGAGGCTTTGCCAGCATAAATCATCCACTGGAAGACGATGGCATCTTGGCTATGCCTAGTATGTAACAGTCCACCAGGCATATTGTCTCCAGTCACTGGTAATGCTAACTAACTTCGGGGCATGTGCTCATGATGAGAATGTTGAAAAATTGCTTGTTCTTAATCACTGTGCGGTATGTGCAGGCCTTTAGAGATGGGGCCTAACAAAGGGAACATGCTAAGTACTTTTGCATTTATGAAATTTTTCTCATCCCTGTCTCTCTCAGTGGTTGAAGATAGTTCTGTCTTCTAAATATTCAAATTGAGACTGGTGTACAAAACTAGTAGGGAGCAAGGGAGATGGCGCAATGAGTAAGAACTCTTGAGGCATGAGGGTCTTTATTTTACTTTTTTATTGTTTTTACTGAGGTATACATTTTCTCCTCTCTTTCCCCTTCTACCTCCTCCTGTGAGCCCCACACTAGCAATTTACTCAGATCTTGTTTTTTTCTACTTCCCAAGTAGATAAGACCCAGAACATGAGGACCTTAGTTCGAATCCCCAGGACGCATGTAAAACAGCTGTCATGATTATTCATAACTGTAGCTTCATTGTAGAAGGGGGGAGGTAGGCCAACCCAAGGAACTCACGGGTCAGCCAGTCCAGCTGAAAAGGAGAGCTTCAGGTTCAGTGGGAGACCCTGTCTAAAGGGAATAAGGCAGAGAGCGATAGAGGCAGACACTAATATCCTCCTCTGTCCTTTGCTTTGCGTGCATGAGCATTGGGTATGTGTATCCACACACACATATGCACACGCATACACCACCAATCCCACAAAACACTTTAACAAACAAACTCCTAGTAAGACTTCAAGCTGCTTTGGTTAGAGTCAATGGCAGAGTGCAGAATCTGCCTGTGCTTGGGAACATAAAAACAAGAAAACGTTCAAGAAAAACGATAGATGTGTTATTCAAAAGGTGTTGCTGAGAAAGATGGAAAGGCAAATCTGGACCAATCTTACTTCATTCAGTGTCATAAGCAGCGTCTTCATCTCCGTCCATCTCTATCCACTCGTTAATAGATTAATCTATTTGGGTTTTCCGTGTTAACCTTGTCTCTTCAGACCCGTTAAGATCACTTACTTCTAGTAACATTTCTGTTTATTTTTTGATCTTTCTATGTATGTCCTTCAAATATCTGCGTGTTGAAATCCTGACTTCTACTAGGAATTTGGCTCCGCATGAGCACTTGCCTAGATGACTGGAGGTCTTCAGAGCAATCTTCAGTCAAAACAAGGAACTGGGAAATCCTAACACTCAGTGTGATGGTGTTGGGAGGTGGGGTTCGGAGATCAGCGCTTGTTATTGCTGGCTAAAATATCTCTGTAAGCTCATGTTTTAAACGCTAGTTCCCTTGAAGGCTGTGGCATCTCTGGGGTTGGGTGGGTCTAACCGGTGGAAGTGGATGACTAGGGGAAAGCCTTTGAATTTGGTGATAGCTGGCCCTGTTTCTAACCTGCTCTTTCGGATTCCTGGTCTGTTACCTTGGTTGAGAAGTTTACAACCCCTGTCCCCCACCTCCTCATCTCCCAGCTCTTCTCCCATACCTGTAACACTGTGCTGAAGGTAGGGGAAGCAAGCATACACACTGGCACTTGGAAGTCTTTTTCAATGTGTTTTAGAAGTTATTAGTCTGTCTGTGTTGACTATTCCCCTGCCTGTCTGTACTTACCTCTCTGAACTCCCTGACCCTGTGAATGCTAACATTTTTAAGAGACTTACCTCCATTTAAAGCATTACATTTGGGAAATAAGTAAGCAAACAATCCCTTGTAGTGCCATGTCTTTGGATCAGGGCTTTTCAGGGTAACCTCCCTCCTAGTTGCTGTGGGAGAAAACAAGGACTTTCTGTCTTTGTTGATGAGATATTAAATAATGAACAAATTAGTATTGGTGAACAGAACTGCAGGAAAGAAATATACTCCTAAAGCTGCGAACACCGCTGTTGCCCAGCCATCAGATTGCTGCACGTTTGACAGCACGGGCAGACACCGCAAACCACCAATACGGAAGCACCCAGCTAATTACACAAGATGAGACTTTGGGAAAAAGCAAAATCATCAGCTCAACCATGTGAGAACATTTTGAGACTCATCTTTAAAGTGCCTCTGCAATTTGTCTGGCGGCGAGTGGCGCTGGTACAGGTTCCATCCCTTTTAACAGCAGCACAGTCCTGCCAAGCGCTGCTTGAAACTCCAGTGTGCTCTATTGTGTAGCTCTGCTAAGGCCCTTTTCTTAAACAGGGTAATGGATGCTTCTGTGTCTCCCATCAAGAAAGAAGACACAATATCTTAGGTCCAAAGAATCGAAAGAAGGCAAGGGGAGCAGAGGAACTTAAATGCAGAACAGGGAATGCATAATGTCATATGCGATTATAGGGCCAACAAAAATAATAAATGATGTCTGATAAACATCCTCACAGTGGACAAGGGATGCTCCTCTGCAGCTGGCCTTGGAGAAATGGAATTGCAGCAGAGGGATGCCACACTTGTGGAGACAAAGACAGTAGGGGACTGGAGAAGGACCCTGCTCAGGAGATGATGCTAGCCGCTAAAGGAGCTCATAGCTTCTAGAACTGCCAAGGAGCACTTTGGAAAGGACCAGGAAGAGCTGATTGAGACTGAGGGACATGTTTGTGGGACTTCCTATGATGTTGACTTTGGAGACTGGGCAGAAGGTTCCAGCTGGGGTAGCTTGGGTGACGAGCAAGCATGACTGAGGAAGATGGATGCTGGCTAGAGAACAGAATATCAACTAAGGGCAGAGATCAAGAAGTGTGCCAGTGAACAGCTAATTGGTACAGAGGAGAATGGACTTGAACTCAGGCTGGGGTGCTGTGAAAAGAATGGGCCAATGTGGTGTTAGAGAAGAAAGCCAGAGAGAAGTTCTCAAGAGAAGCCAAAACTGTAGTAAGATCTAATTTCCTGGAGAGGAAAAAGAAGCATAGTCAGTAAGCTGCAAGAGACAGAGTGGCCACAGCTTACTTCCTCTTCCACAGGTCTTTTCGTCATTTGTTGGTGTCTTAGTCACTGTTCTATTGCTGTGAAGAGACACCATGACTGTGGTAACTCTTATAAAAGAAAGCATTAAATTGGGACTGGCTTACAGTTTTAGAGATTTAGTCCATTCTCATCATGGCAGCATGCAGGCAGATGTGATGCTGGAGAAGTAGCTGAGAGTCCTACATCTGGATCCACAGGCAGCAGGAGACTCTTGGCCTGATTTGGACTTCTGAACCTTCAAAGCCCACCTCCAGAGATACACTTCCTCCAACAAGACCACACCTCTTAATCCTTTTAAATGGTGCCACTTCCTGTTGACTAGGAATTCAAATCTGTGAGCCTATGGTGGTCATTCTTATTCTGACCACCACAGTTGGACTCTTCCTGTGAAGGGCCTGCAGGTATTGTTGGGAGTAGGGCACTTGTCAGGCATATACAAGGCCATGGGTTCAATCCCAACCTCTAGCACCAAAAATAACCTTATAAAAATAAGGAGCCTATGACATGCGAGGGTGGGGGGGGCACTAAGGTACAAAGCTGAGAGGATCTTGAGGAAAACAGATTGATAAGTGGGGTGACTAAACCATCCCCAATGCCACACCAGCTAGAAATGGCCACAATCAAGACAGCAGAAAAGTGAGCTGGGTCTCTTGAGAGTCTGGAAGGTGAATGGGGGGAGGGGGCACAGAAAGAACCTTCCAGATGGAAAGTGGAAGCCACTTTGGAGGCTGCTTTTTTCTTTCAGAGCCATCGTTGTGAGCCCCTCTGCTCATAGTCTCTCAGTACAGTACAGCCTGTTTTATTTTAAACCTTAATACTTGTGCTTACAATATGCGGTTCTTAAGCTCTTCAGAGAGAAGACAGCTAAATGGCAGGATGCCTCTGAGCCGGAGGCTCTATGCCTGCCTAGAGTCTTTGTTCTTTGCCCTGTGAGTCTAAAAGCAGCCTCAAACACATCACATAATTCAGTCCTGGTGAAATCAAGAGACTGTGGAGGCAAAGAAACTGAGGGGTCAATTAAATATCAGGACACAGTCCAGACTCATGATGCACCTTGGTCTAGTCAGAGAGAAGTCTTCTCAGTGGCTGATTCACCCCATGTTGACAGGGGTCCTGTAGTCTCTCTTTGAACCTTGACCTTGAAAACTCAGTTTCCTTGGAATGCCTCCAGGCATTGCCCCAAAGCTAGGGCTTCAACAGCTCTCCAGGCATCTCCCTAGGACCCACAAATGCATGCTGCCCCTCTGTGGGCCGCATTCCCAGGAAGCTTCCTGCTTGTCTCTTTTCTGGGCTTGCAGCCAGGCTCCAGTTTTCAAGATGCTGCGTCTTCCAGATCCTGCCTTGACTACCTCAGTCTGTAGCCCTCAGCGTCACAGTTTCCCTGTCATTCCTGTGCTCTTTCCTGCAGTCATCTGTGTCCCTTGTCTGTCCCATGTTGAGCATTTGCATCAGAAAATGCCTGTGTTTCTGTCTAAGTTGCACACAGCAGCATCCGTCTCCACTAAAAATGACCTGGGCTATGTGTAAGGCTATGGAGATGGTCTGGTAACCGCGGGTCCCCACGGGCTTGGACAACAGTTTTCAGCCTCCTCCAGCCAGGGATCCATTTTAGGCAGGCTTCTGAGGGGGAGAACCCTTAGCCTAGGGTGGATATCTAGGGCAGTGTGGGGAAGGAACTGGGGCTAGCCCTAGTGCTTTGCATGTTGGAAAAGGTACTGGGTACTTGGTGATGTTAGGGAAATGGGGTAAACCCATACCCCACTCTCAAGAGGAAAAAGGACAAGAGGGATACAGATAGGAGAGTTCCTGGTGGTGTGCCAGAGGGAAAGTGGGCTGACTGAATGGCCTTCTGGATAAACAGAGGACAGGTGAGGGAGGACTCAGGCTGGACTGCACTCAGGAAGGTGACAGCAGCCAGGCAGTGTCTGTGGGCACATTGCCATGCTTCCCCATGGTGGTTCCACTCAAACCTCCTGGCCTCCCCATAGTTCTCCTCCGGCTGGTACTGCCCCTTCTCCAGATGTCCTCCCATCTCACAGTACCCCTGCTTCCTTGTAGGAGAAAGGAGGAGGCCCAGGCACCCACAAGACAGTGTGATGACCATACTGCCTCTTAGCCTTCCTAGCCTGTCTTGAACACTGTTCCTCCCTCTTGGCTTCCTCTAGAGATGCCCATTTCTTCTGTGCCTCCCAAAGGGAATTGTGGATGCCGTGCTTTTGGTTTTAAGGTTGTTACTCTGATCTCCCCAACTTGATGCTCTCTGTTAACAAGTCACGACTGTGCTTCCATTTTCCAAAGACCAGAAATACAATGTCGGAGTAATACGCATCAGCTGGTTATATAAGCTAGTTCTCGCTTGGTTAAAGAGAAATTTAGAGAACTTACGAGTAATTGTGTTTATTAGAAAGTCCCTACATTGGGGTGTGGCCACCATGGCTGTCCTGTCTCTCTTGAAGAGAATCAGGTCTCACAAACATTTGTACTGCCAGCACCTGACTAAGGAACCTGATGTATTGACTGGTTTGTTGAAAGAATACCCAACTCACATAAACTCTCACATTAAGGATAATTGATTCCGTTTGTATCCCATCTTTTACATAGCTAACATTGTACCTGGTGATGGACGGTTTTTCAAATATGTGACATATTGGAGGTGGCATTTTGCTCTCTGTTTTTGTCTTGGTAGTTATGACTCTATTTCCTATTTTGAATATTTACTTTTGAAGTCCTAGCACATTTATTTATTTCTGATTCATTCCTTACAACAGATGTGGGTGGGCAGGCCAAGGCAGTAGCATTTTCTTCCATTCCATTTCATCTTTTATCAGCAGTTAACTACGGACGCCTTTCCTGAGTCATCAGTATTGGCCTAATGGGCTGGAACAACCCAAGTTGAAAGGTAATTACTTACCCTGTCGCTGATAGCCCCGATGAAGCCAGGACTTATTAGAACTGCAGTAATGGAAGTCTCTGTTTAATGCAG
Source organism: Chionomys nivalis (assembly GCF_950005125.1). Taxonomy (NCBI): domain Eukaryota; kingdom Metazoa; phylum Chordata; class Mammalia; order Rodentia; family Cricetidae; genus Chionomys; species Chionomys nivalis. The sequence goes on from NC_080097.1 coordinate 48,828,116, forward strand.
ATCTTGTAAGTAGTTTGAAGCGATCTCAAATTCATCTCTCTTTGCCATATGTTAAAATGTCATATCGTAGTTTTAAAATTCAGGACAGGAACAGAAGTTTTGGGAGAAGCCTGACTGTGGAAGAGTTCTTGAATCTCTCTTTGAAAATATCAGAAGCATTTGTTTGTCCCAGATTACAATGTCTCCCAGAAGGGAGCCCAGCTCACATTTGCCTGAGCTCGGTAGCACCTGCAAGAATTGGGTTCAGGTCATAAGGATCCAACTTGGTGGTCCTGGCTGCTGGGTGGCCACCGGAGACTCAGGTATTTGGTTGAGTGACTGCATGTTGTGTTCAAGGTGAGTTCCAAAACCAAATGCCTCCTCCTTTACATCAGGAATTCAACTCACTGTCAGCCTCCACACACACCCATTTCTGTTACTGTGATCCAGACATGTCTGCAAAAAAGTCTTCCATACTCCAAACCCATGTTCACATGAGTGGTGTACAATGTCTTGACCAAGGTCCTGTTAACACTGGATCAGGTCAGAATGGAGTCCTCCTCCACCATCCTGGCATGCTCAGAGATCTGTGCTACAGTGGGAGCTAACAGTCATCCCATGCCACATTTCCAAGTTACTTCTCAACTGTCTGTTTCCTTCCTGGGAAACAGTGAGAGATAACTTTATTTTCTCTCTCAGTAAGTTCCTATGGTGCTGGGGTTTATACTGGGCTGTGTAAATGCAGGCTGCTGAATCACAAGCCGAGCTCACCCAGACTAGAGTATGGTGACTGTATCAGCTGTTCTCCTTGTCACTGTGACATACGCTTGTGAGAACAGCTTAAGAGTCAGGAAGTTTATTTTGGCAGAGTTTCAGGAGGTTAGACCATCACGGTGAGGATGCATGATGGAGCTCTTGGTAACTGTTGACCGCCTTGACGGGTTACTCTGTCTAGGGTCTGTAACCTGCCTGGCTGGTCAGTTATTCCAGGGTCACGGAGAGGTACCACCTGAAAGACAAAGGCCGATAAGAGGAATGAGGCTAAGCATATTTGTCGAAGCCTCCCTTTATTAGAGTCATGGTTGCCGCTTATATAGCCCCTGGATGAGGAGCTTGGGGGGCTGGGGCACGGGATCTTGCCACGTGGTCCACGCCTGTCACATAGGCCAAGAGGTTATGATCGGTCAGGTCAGGATTCCTTGGTCAGGAAGTCACAAGTTGACCCACCTAGTTCTCTAGATAGTTTGGAATGTGAGGCGGGTTCCGTTAACAGATAGCTCTCTATTAACAGTTAATTTGGGTGTGGGATAGGCTTTGTCAATAAAACTATTCTCAATACAATTGGGAAGTGGGGCTCTCTGCAAAACTCCTCACGGCGGTGATTCCTGTAAATTTTGGGGGGACATGGCTCCTGACAGGTAACGAGAAGGTACAACTAGGGTTCTTCATATTTCAGTGGCCATCAGTGGAGTAATTTCTAACCCTCAAAGGCCTGCCACCAGTGTCTTAAGATGCTACCTAGGCCTCATGGCCACAAGGTTCTATTACCATCGCAAAGCAGTGCCATCAAAGAGGGGCCAACTATTCAAACACACGAGCTTGTGAAGGACATTTTACACTTAGCCAGTAACAGTACCATGTTACTGTGCAAGGCTGAGCAGGTTGAGCCTGCCACTTCACTGGGGAGGGGTTGGTTACTGTTCCACGGCTCTGAAATATCACACTGAGCAGCATAATAACCCAGAGACGACTGGCAAAGTGCCTTGATGGTACCAAATAGGATCCTTCGAAATTAGGATTTTCCCACTATGTTTGCTTGTCAGTTGGATGTCTGTGTGTCCATGTGTGTGGGCTTGTGCACAGGGGTGCATGTGTATTTACATATGTATATGTATGCATGTTGGGAACAGAGGTCAATATTGCATGGTGCTTCTCAGATGCCAGTCACTTTATTTATTTATTTATTTATTTATTTATTTATTTATTGTCTTTCTCTGGACTGGAACTTACCAAGTAGGCTAGGCTTAGTGAGCCCCAGGGCTTCACCTGTCTTTACTTTCCCAGTATTAGGATTACAAATGTACTATCACACTTGGGGGAGGTGGTAATTCTGGGGATTGAATTCATTTCCTTATACTTTTATAATGTAAGCACTTAACTATCTGAGCCATCTCCTTGGACACTCACTTGCTTTTAGCTTTTTTTCTGAGTTTTGATAATTTTTTTTAGTCTTTCTCTCTCTTTCTGTGGGTGTGATGTGGTATTTAGGTATGTGTGCAAGTGTATGCACTAGGTCTCCTGCTCTCTCACTTGTTCTTTAGAGTATTTTCCTGAACCTAGAACTAGGCTAGTGACCAGCATACACTAGGGATCCTCTTTTCTTCAATCCCAGAGTGTTGAGATTACAGACATGTGTATAGCCATGTCTGGCTTTTTTTTTTTGGGGGGGGGGTGCTGGGATCTGAAATCAGGTCCATCTTTGTATAGCAAGTGCTCTTAGCCACTTTTTGTTTGGACATTTTCTCTAAGTGCTGTGAATTTACTTGGTGCATCCAGCTTCACAGTTGTCCTAGGACCACCTCAAATTGGGAGGAAGTAGCTGCATTTCAGTAGCCATGGAAACAGCTATTCTTTGTATGCATCCAAATTGACTGTTTGTTACATGTTTTAATAATGTGATATATTCCACTAGGGACTTTAAAGATTTTTTTTTTTTTTTTTTTTTTGGTAATGGTGTAGTGGTTTGAATGATAAATGTCCCCCATGGGCTCTAGTATTTGAACACTTACTCTCCATTGGTGGTGACATTTGGGAGAGGCTTAGATGGTACAGCCTTGCTGAAGGAAGTATGTCACTGAGAGTAGGCTTTGAGCCATATCCACTTTACTCTTTCTGTTTTATGCTTTTGGTTCAAGGCATGACCCCTCTGCTTCCTGCCCCTGCAGCAATGCCTGCCATTTTCTCCTTGCCCCCCTACCACCATGATGGACTCTTCTCCTTCTGGTACCCTAAGCCCAAATAAACTGTCTTCCATAAATTGCTTTTGTTTGTCATATTTCATTGCAACAACAAAGAGGTAACTCATACTCTTAATTCACATCTGGTGTTGACAGATGTTTTGCTGATGCACCTTTTTTTAGCAGTATATCTATAAGAAATTCTGGAACACCTTAATACCAGTGTTGGATAGAAGAAAATCTATGGATACCTTGGATGCCAAGCTGGGAGTTGATGTTACCTGTCTAGATCTATTTCACACTCCTCTCAACGGGGTGTTTGTAGTTTGATGAGGATTTTAAAAATTGGAATAGAATAATAAGTAATAATAATAAGTAAGAATAATAAAGGCATGATCTCTTCAGAATCTCATAGCAGTAGATGTGCACCCCAGAAACTCTGAGTTCTGTATCTGGGGTACCTCTCAGTCTAGAGCCTGGGTATCCCTAGGTCCAGACCCCAGATATCTTTAGGTGTAGACCTCGGACACTTCTAGACCTCGGCCCTGGGCACTTTTAGTCTGGACCCCAAGCACTGCTAGATCTAGAACCTGGGTACCTCTAGTCTAGATCCTGGGCTGTTCTAGTTCTAGGTCTAGATCCTGGGAGCCTCTAGGTCTAGACCCAAGCTTCTCCCTGGTCTGGCCACTGGCCTCCCTACCTCTTGACTTGTGTCCTTCCCACCCCTTTGCCTAGCTCCATTTTTGCAGAAACAAAACAACGTTTTAAAGAACATCTGATCACTTCCTAATGAGTACATTTATACTGGAGGCTTGCAAACTTTGTGATTCTATCAGAGCAAAAAAAAAAAAACTTATTTGTAAAGAGGCTGGCTAATTATCCATGACATTTTAAATGTCTGAATTGTCCTTGAGCCGAGAGTGTGAAAATCCAAAGATTTGGGGGCATACACTCCCTATAGATTTGCTTAATTTCACATACTCAGACAGTAGAAAAACCAAATGAATCTGAGTTGTTGAACAATCACAACATTCCAAGCAGGAAAGCAATGTGAAGAATCTGTTAACTGCAAGGCTGCTAATTTTGTATCACAGAAAAGACCCCTGAATATGAAGAAGCTCACTTGAGTAGCAAGTGATATAATAGATATGCTTTGCTGATGGATCAATACTCAACTGAGTGGCTGGACCAATGATGGCAACAGTCACTTTAATCCATCACAGTATGGGAGAAAAGGCAGAGCTCACAGTTTCTTGAGGAGCTCATGTGCTGTTTCTTTTATTGATACCCAGAGCGCTGTAGGTTGACCAGTAAGCCATGCTGAATTGGAAAGCTCTTGGATTCTCATGGTTGGGATTCAGTGGAGTTGCCTGGGCATGTTAGATAGAGTTCAGTGGTTGAGTGGAACACGGTAACACACTGTCTTGACCCATTACTTATACTGCCACCCAAAGCAGAGAAGCCTTTTGTGTGTGCATGTGTACATATTTGTGTGTCTTAGTGTAGACACACACTGTCATTGCGTGTGTGTGGAGGTCAGAGAATGAGCTTAGTCATTGGTGTTTCTCTTACACCTGGGACAGTCAGTTGTTATTTGCCACTGCTCACACCAGGCCAGCCAACCTGTGAACTTCCAGGGATTCTTCTGGCTCCACTTCCCATCTCACCTAGGGGCACAGGGATTACTGATGCTTGCTATTATGCCCAGCATCACACAGGTTCTGGGGACCCAAAGTCAGATCCTCATCTGAGTGCTTGATCCCTAAACCATCTCCCTGGTCCTCGTTAAGGTTTTTGTTGGCCTGCTTCTTGCTGTTTTCTAGGGTGATAGTCTTAGCCTGTGATCAAGGCCTGAACACACTGCCATCCTAATGGGGCGTATGAGTTAGGAATGTGGCTCTGGGTTGGAAAAGACCTGGATTCAAATCCTGGTTCCAGTTTTCTCAGGAGCATATTTCTCACAGAGAAGGTGGGAGGGAGCCCTGCTGCTTTGTGGTTGGTATGAGATTTAGCGAGATCTTGATGACCCAGCCACCTCTCAGTGTCTGCCAGTCTCTCTGCACTGGTGCCTCTCCCCAAGGAAGTCTTTAATGCACAGGAATATGATGACCATCAAGTAGTTCTAAGGGGAAGGGGGAGGAATCCTGTTTGTTCTACACTCACAGAACATTTCTGACATCAAATATGCATATTCCCCACATCAAAACATTCTCTAATTCTCTGCACACCCCAACTGGGTGTCCATCAGCTTTCCCTAGACCTATCCTAAGTCCCCAGAGCTCTCGCCAGATTTCATACACCAGGTTTCAGTCCCAGAAGACTGCCCAACCCATATTAGATACCAACTACAAGTCTCCGATCGTCACCTCTGCTTCTAATGGCAGTTTCCTCCAACCTCCTCAGGCTATATTTGTTTATAGAACTCAGGGAAGTATGTCACTTGTATGTGTTAGTTTATTGCACAGGGTACAACCCAGTACCAGACACATGGGAAAACATGAGAGGTTGGGGTTAGGACAGAGCTGCAAATCCTCTGTGTCTTTCTTGGGGCATCACCTTCCCAGATGATCTCCACACCCATTGTTTGGGGTTTCTATGAATACTTTATTCTATGGGGGTTTTATGGGCATGGCTGGTTCAGTCATTGGCTTCATTCTTCCCTGGAGGTCAGTTGATGGGCCTAGAAATTCCAACCTTCTAATCATTTGATTGGTTTCTCTGGCAGCCTTTCCCTCTTCTGTATCCTGTTTGGTCCTCTAGAAGGCCCCTCATTTGCATAAACTCAAAGATGTGGAGACTTGTTGGGGAGACCTTGATGACTTCCCATTTGAACATTCTTTGCTGGACTTGTTTCTGAAATACACAGTCAATGTAGCAAACACTGAACCCAGGATGCTGTCCCAGACACTGGGGACAGGTAAAGGCAAGATGGACAGAACCTACACCCCCAGTGGGACATGGGAAGGGACAGAACAGAGCCAGTAAGCACAAAATATACCTTAGCTTTCAATATTACAAAGTAAACTAAACAGAAGAAGCTATGAGAAGGGGGCAGAAGATTTGGTTGAACAAAGATTGGTCCAAGAAGACTTCTCTGTAGAACTAGTCCCTGAGTAGAAACTTGAAATGAAAAGTGAGACAAGCATTCATCTGCAGGAAGAGTGTTCAAACAGCTGGAACAGCCGTTCAAAAGCCTGTTGCTAACAGTTTGGCTTGCTCACATGATAACATGCTGGGTGGCTAAGAGGAGAGGACAACGGGGAAAGGGAACATGAATGGGAAACAGCCATGGACAGACCTTTGGAAAGGACCTCAGGTTGAGGTACAGGCTGTGGGATTCATCTTAAAGATGATGTTCAGTTATAGAAAACCATTACTCATGTTGCTCAATAAAATGGGATGCAGGGAGGCTCAGAGAGATGGTGAGGGTAGAGTCAGGAGACTGGTCACTGGTATAGGGAGTGAAATGAACCAGCTGGCTGTGATAGAGATGGTGAGATGAGGTCACAATCCAGAACCCCAGAGGTGGAGCCAGTGGAACATTCTGGTATCAAGTTTAAGTGTCCCGTGAGGAGTATCAGGGTCCCAGAAACTTTACCTCTCACCCGTGGACCATGCTCCTGAGGTAAACAACCTTTCTCCATGTGTACCAGTGCCCATTTTGTCTGTGGGAATAGGAGAGGAGATAAATTTACTTCTCAAAATTCGGGTGTGCGAGTGAAGTATCAGAACTGGTGGAGGGAACAGTGCCATTTTCTTGGAGCATGAACCTGTCTACAGCTTCCATCTGGAACTCCAACACTTTGAAACTGGAGTGTGGGCAGGAAGGGGCAAGAGGTTTCAATAGCTTGCCGATTTTATCTTTGATGCTATACAGTGTAGTCAAGCTTCCTGGTTCTTCTTTTTTTTTTCCTTGCTTCCTGATTCTTAAGCCACGTTCCAGATAATTGCTCATTTTATTTATGGAATGTCCAAGAATATCCAAAATAAATAGCAAAGATGCAGATTTTGAGTTCAGGGATATAAACAATACTGTGTATTAGTTATCTATTGTATGACAAATCATACTGTAACTTGGCACCCTAAAACAACACACAAAAATGATCAGTTTCTGAGGTTTAGGGTCCTAGATACACTCAACTGGCCCTCTACTTCAGAGTTTCACTAATGTCTTAGGTAGGATAGAGACCTTATCTTGAAGATTCTACCCAGGAAGGGATCCTTTAGGATTACTTGTATGGATGTTGGGTGGATCCAGTTTTTAAGAGCTTTGGGTTGAAGGTGTCAGGTCTTTCTGGCTGCTACCTATAGCTGTTCTCAATTCCTTGCCACACACATCTTCCCAGTGTGTTACCTTGCTTCATCAAAGCATGCAAGAGGGAGTGCCAGCTATCAAAATGGAATTACAATGTTCTGTAGTTTAGTTCCAGGAGTGGTGTTGCCTTAATACCATATTCTATCAGTTAGAATATAGTTATTCAAGGAGAGAGGATTATGCAAATATATGAGTTGCACCATGATATGAGCCTTTTTGGAATAGGCATAGAGACTGCCTAACACATAGTGATTTGCATATGATGAGATTGTGTGTTGTAAATGTTCTCCTAAGGTAATACTAGGTCAGAAAAGATCTCAGTAATCACACTGGATCCTCCTCAGGATTTATAGGCAAAACCTAAGAAACTCAAAGAGGTGTCAAAAGCTACAGCAGCTTTGAGATAGGCCTGGACTTTTTGACCATCAACCAGTAGATGGGGGTTGTATTAGCCTACCCCCAGATAGTAAATTTTGAGTTCACAGTTTCTGCCTCAAGGGTTGCAATTCATTGTACATTTTTTGGAGGGAGTTTGTGTGTGTGTGTGTGTGTCCTGGCCATGAGTATATATTTTTAGGCCAGTATTACAACAGATGCTGGAAGTGTAAGAGACAGGCGTGGGAATTAACAGAAGGAAGGCCGGCAGCACGTCACATCATGTGGTACTTTGGGCTCTTGTCCCCAGGGACCAAATGAGAGCAACGGGTCAGGACACAAGATCTGCAGAGTGCTGGGTCACTGCCTGAAGTCTACTGTTACTAGTGTCTGGATGGACTACAGCAGAGAAGTCAGAGTGGGGTGTGTGTGTGTGTGTGTGTATTGGTCAGTGTGGCCACAATCAAGGGTAGACCAAAGTCCTGAAAGCTTGAAGCAGTCTTGGCCAGAGCAAAAATAAAAAGTAATTTATGACTTAGAAATCCAGCTCGAATAAAGTCATAGTGCTGACCAGGGAGCTGGAGGCGGCCAGGCTGGTGCTGGCATGCCTGTCCTACACTTTCCTATCTCCCTCCTCTTTTCCAAGTTGAAGGTAAATGGTGTGATTTACTTAGGATTTGAGAGTTTTTAGTATTTTCAGATACTTCCTTGACCGGTTTCTTTAGGATCTGGCATTTAAAAAGAAGACGTCTTTGAAACAGCTGTGGTTTGCCTGATTATTTGAGATTATCAGATCTGTCTTCTGTGCCCAGTCCACATAACAACTCTGGTACATTAACCAGGATGGTGCCTGATAGATGGAGAGACCTAGGACCAGAATTGTTCAGTGACAGGTCAGAGGTCAAAGCACAGCCATCCATCATATAACTAGTGACATTGTACCACTGGGACTCACACCTAGATTTTCCCTTTGAAAATCTGATGCTCAGATTGAACAGCATGTAGTCTGATGTCATCACGTCCTCTGTGGAAGAAGAACAAGAAAGGGAGAATGAAGGCGAAGAAGTAAATGCTGTCAAATAAAACACGAGAATAAGCAGTGGGCAAGTGTGGTCTTAAGATCATTATTACCTGAGATCTGGTTCTCAACCGTTCTTTCCTCATGTTCCTTCAGCTTTTGGCAAATATTCCCACCATTTGCCGTGGCATCTTCTATCTCAAGGCTAAGGAGCTGCCACTGCCTTTGCAGAGCCCCTGCCTGTCCATCTCTGGAGGCGGCTCTACCCTTAGTGAACACGAGTCCTCTTCAGCGATGGGGTAGACAGCTGGCCGCAGGGAGGTTTATCAGCATGCATGGTGATTAGGGTCTAACAGACATTAGAATTTGTTACAAATTTCCCCAAGTCCTAGGAATCTCATTCCATTCTTTCTTAGCAGCTGGGTGATCTAAGTTTTGCCTGCAAAGATGTTCCCTAAGCACATTGGGGGTGGAGGAGACAAGTAGGTCAGGTGATCTGATGACAGGGAGATGGAAGTAAGCTAGAAACTTTGTGAGTCAGAATAGATGTTCTGAAGATGCTGTCTGGCAGATTCATGAGAGCTGTGGGCACGTTTAACCCCTAGTAACTATGGTGGGCTAAGAAATAATCATGGGTGACTAGGGAAGTCATTAAGAAGGGGGCATGAGTGGAGAAGGGAAATCGATAGCCAGAAGAATTGCGAAGGAATGGTTGTATGTCAGGTCCCTTGACCACCTCTTCTGCCTCGGGGGGTCTCTTCTCCCTTGACCATTCAGTTCCCTTCCTCACCTTAAAGCCCCATGTTCCTATGGAAACCCACTTGTCTTTCAAAGCTGAACCCTACTGCTCAGCTGGGTACTTTCCCATGAGCCATCCCCTCACCCTTTTTACAGTGACTCTGAGAGAGGGGGGTATTTATTCCCTGTTATTCCTTGAGATGAGTTATTGAAGTTCAGAGGGGTCACATGATCTGTTGAAAGGCAACATTCTTGGACCAGAACACAAAGCTACATTCTATCCTATACTACACATGGGTCCAACTGATGTTCCCTTTCTAACGATCCTGCCATGCATTGGATATGGGTACGGTGAGCCGAGCTTGACTTCTGTGCTTCGGGACTTTCTCACATAGACCTGTCTTGACCACCGCCACCCCAACATCACATCCTAATATTCTTCTCAAACTGGTCTAGGACAGGGCTGGCAAACGATTTCCATAAAGGTCCAGATGGTCAATGTTTTAGGCTTTGTAAGCCATACGGTCTCAGTCACAGCTCCTGTGTCTGCTGTTGGAGAATGAAGGCAGCAGAGACAATATATACACAAGTGAGCGTGGCTTTGCTCCAGGAAAACTTTTCTTAATGACTCTTGAATTTGAATCTCATAGAATTTTCATGTCTCAAGAATCATTTTTCTTCCTGAATGTTTCTCAGCCTTTTTTTTTTTTTTTGGACAGAAAATACCAAACCTCAGCTCATGAACCATGGACCATAGAAAAACAGGAGATAAACTAGTTTTGACTGGTTGACCAGCTTTTGCCAACACCTGCCATAGGAATGTTGGATGGTGACCATTTATTTACCTCCGGGTAAAATTGTCTCTGCTCATTCCCTTAAAAGCATGCATGATTTAAAGCTTCCACTGCAGGAGAGGCTTTGTCACCTAGAGGGATTTCGGGCAGCGGTGGCTGGGCTGCAAGGGGCGGGAGAGGAAACGGTGAGTGGATAGCCGCCTCTGCGTGAAATAAGGTCAGTCTTGCTGGGAGACTATTGTCTCTTCAGTGAAAATGTTAGATTTAAATCCTATATGCCATTTATCTTTGAGCTCCGTATAGAGAGAAAGGTCTTGCTTTGGTTTCTGTAAAAATACCAGGCTTAGATCTCTTTATATGAGCTGTCATGAGCCATTCTGAGGCCTGATCCTGGAAATTCATGCTTTTTAGTGTTGGCAGAGAGATTGCTTTTGTTTTCGAACAATTTCCCGGTGTGTTCTTTTCAGCTGGGGCTCCCATCAGGCTTCAACTTTAGCTCCACATTTCATCTCTGATGGGTTTGAAAGACACGGGTCCCTGCCATTGTGCCACAGAAGGCTGCTTCAGCGCCCTTTCTCTGCTCCAGAAAGCAATGCAGCCAGCTGCCAATCCTCCTCTGTGCCCGTGAAGACAGCACTGCTGAGTGCTTCTCTGCATTTGACTACCAGGTGATCCACAGGGACCTCTGGGACTTGGCCCATGATTTCTGGATGGCCTTGGAGGGATTGCACTGGACCCGCTCTTGGGTGTCCCTAGAGTGAAGCTGTCCGCTGACTGTTGTCATTCTCTGCAGACTTTGGAAAGAAGCACAGTGTGTTAGTTACTTTCCTCCTTGCTGGGGTGGAACACCTCACAGAAGCAGCTGAGCGGAGGAAGGCTTTACCTTAGCTCAGGCTTCGCAGTGGGCATGGCAGTGTCCTACACCTCTGTTGGTGGCAGTGGGAGCAACAGGGGCCGCACTCACATCTCAGCAGATCAGGAAGCAGGGAGAGGTGGGGGGTGGGGGGTGAACTCAGGCCAGAGGCAGAGCTGGACCATAACCCTCAATCCCCACCCTTTCAGACTAATGTTAGCCAACTAAACTCCACAGCCTCCCTAAACAGTGCCACCAGCTGGGGACCAACTGTTCACATGAATCTGTGGTGAATATTTCATATTCTAACTATAATGCACAAGAAAGGAAGTGGAGACTCACAGAGAACTTGGTTTCCTTAGCACAAGGCCAGCTTCCTCCTCAGCCCCTCCCTGTTGGGTGCTAGAGGCCTCGTGAGGGATGCTGCAGTCAGGATTCTATGGAGGGGCCTGACTTACACAGCCACCCTTCAAGAAGACCACCCCCCACACAAAGGGATATTTATATCATCCCTTTCTCTGCAAACTAGGATCCATTCATCTGGGGAGGACAATAATAAGAAGACACAACTTCCTTGTCAGTATTTCTTCCTAAAATGTTTTGATTATATTACGTTTTATCAGCAAGCGATAGTTATGTGCTATTATTGTTTTAAAATTAAGCTTATAAGGTCCTGGTCCTTTAACATCTTGTTCCCTGTTGGAATGGATTTATTCTCTGGTTATTTCTCTCTGAGATAATTCTGTAGTGATTTTGTTCTACTAGGGAAATGATGGGGACCTTCACTGCCATGTTAAGTATGGAAGTGAAGGCTGAAAACATTATTGTTTTACCATTACATATGATATGAGGTAAAGCATCATATGTAGATTTTTTTCTTAAGATATCCTTTATTAAGTTTTCATCTTAGTTTATCAAGAACTTAAAAAAATTCACAAATAGAGGCAGAATTGTGTCAAATGGTTTTCAGAATTCATTGAGAAGATCTAGATTTTCCCCCCTGTTAGATGATTAAAAAGGCAGTTATAGAGAGATAGTAAGAAGGAAACCTTGGGTAGGACCATGTTTATTCACAGTGAGGGGGCATCTTTGTAACCCATGTGTGTGGATGGCCAAATACCTCCAGAAGAAGGTGGGACATGACCTTTTACAGGGTCAGAAATGACTTCTGTAGTCTGCAAGGGAAGCTGGGAAATGTAGTCTTTCAGCAGGGAACATTCTCTCTCTCCCTCTCTCTCTCTGTCTCTGTCTCTCTCTCTCTGTCTCTGTCTCTCTCTCTCTCTCTCTCTCTCTCTCACACACACACACACACACATGCACACACACAGATTTTTAGTTTATTATCATGTGATAATATCTATTGCTGGACTTTCTGGATGTCTAAATGACAAGTTCTAGGATCAACCCACTTGGTTATGTTTCTTATCCTTTTGTTTTGCTCCTGCATTCAGTATTCTTAGAGGGTTTTTGTGTTTATGTTCACAGGGAAGGGAAGTGTCTATAGTTCTTCTGTGTTTTTTTCCTAGTTTTGACCTCATGGTCATGCGGGTATTATGAGCTGAGCAAAATCCCTTCCTCCTTTTTTTCATGAAGTAGTTTACATAGGGCTGACAGTCTTCTTTAAATGTATCCAGAACTTTCCAGGGAAAATCTATGAGCATGAAGTTTCCTTGGTCAAATTTTCTAATTTTTTTGTGCTACTTGGGTAATCTGCATCTCTCAAGGTGTGTGAGTTTTTGTTGTTGCTTGCTTCCTTTTATCCCCTCTGCATAAGCTCTGAGATAAACACAGGGGTTGCTTTGGTGTTACTCAGTTCATGTGATCCTAGTACAAAGGGCTCTTGGGAGAGGGAACCAGGGAATGTTGCTGGGAAAGGTCTCTCCTGACCATTTCTTATGGAGTCAAGGCTGGTGTGGGTGTGAGGACATCCAGAAAAGCCTGCCCAGCCGTGGTTCCAGAACACAGTTCTGGTTTGCTTAGACTCAGCGGGTGATAACCGTTCCATGGGAGACCAAGGCCTCTGTGCTGCCCAGGCCTGCCCTGATGATGCTCAGAGCTGTGCCCAGGAACTCTGTAGATGCCCTAAAGCCTTGACCTGGACTCCAGCTCCACAGGCTTAGCAGTTACCCAAGGTGCCTGCCTCCTGGGGAAGAAAAGTTGAACATCTTTCAAAGAGTTTCTACTGATGCCATCCTTTTCCAAGGTATCTTTTCCTAGTCCTCTTTCTCATCCTTAATGCACCACAGCAAGGTTCACCAGTCCACAGAGTGACTCCTTCATCATAGTGTTCTGGACAACAAACTTTCCCCAATTAGCACTGTGTGGTGCCCATTGCCTACTTGGACCCAGACTGCTGTGCAGGAGTTTTTGGTAAGCACCTTTGAGTTGAGACTTTGTCACCTGCGATCTTTGTCCTCATTTTCATGACAAATGGGAGACAGGGCTGTGCACTTTCCTGACAATACCTCCCAATGTCAACCACAATTAAATTTTCCAGATTTGATTTTTATTCCCTTACACAAGTGATGAAAATATCTGTCAGTGTATCACCATGAGTAAAAGGCAATCTCACCATCTTTATACTTTCATATAAACAAAGGGGAAAGCTCTCAGATTCAACTAAATAACCAGCCAACCAAACAATACACCACCAAAATTAAAAAAAATAAATAAAAATGCTTTCTATTGTAGTGAGGCCTTTGGCATGAATTTAAGTTTAGCTTCCCTGGGAATTCTCGGAAAACGTTTTTCTTCATTGTTTTTCTAAAGCCTGCAAAGCAGAGCTAGAACTTCCCAAACAAAGCAGCACAGGAAACCACTAACAATCCCCTGGATAACGCAAATGAATAAAAATTGCCAAAATCATCGCGAAAGTGCTAAAAGCTTGGCTCAGATATTTTCCGCACGATCCCTACTGTGGTTCAGAAATGCCTGCTTTAGCAATGCCCTGCACATGGGAGTGGGATTGGGGCACATCTGTGGAGAAAATAAACCACATAGCGAGGGTCTGCAACTTAGAAATGGCTCCTCTTCCAAGGATTGATTTGCAAATCAGTGAGACTGGAAATTTATTGTTTCCTTCCTATGGAAATCAACTATATAAAAAGTGGTTTGCTTTCTTGGCTTACATAGTTAGTTTTTCTTTGTAAAAAAGAAAAGCAAATAAATTGCATGATTTCTTTCATTAGAACATATTGCTATTTTACTTTCATATTTCTGAGTAATAAGTATTTCCAAACTTGCAGCTTAAAACAACAGTTCCCTGTTAATCTCATGGCGTTGAGGTCAGGAATCTGTCTGTGGCCCAGCTGGGTCCCCAGGTCAGAGTCCCTCAGGTGACTGCTGTGTGTCATATGCCTGCGTCTCATGTGACCTTGCATAAGGCCTAGTGTCTTGTCACATGGGCCTCCTCGCAAGGCTGCCTCATCACATGGCAAGAGATGCCTCCTAGTGTGAGCCACCCAGGAGAGAACCAGAGGGCATTTATGACAGATGTCCATGACTACCTGTGCTCAGAGCGGACCTCCCATCACTCCTGTTGTGTTCAATCCAACAGAGGCACATTAAGCTCAACTCACACTCAAGGGGAGGGCATCCAAGCCACCCTTCTTGACAGAGCAGGGCAGAGAAGTTGGAGTGTGCACTTAGAGCCAAGGGAGTACATCCTCAAGCTCACCAAATCCCACCAGCACCCCGTTTTTCAGGTGAGACCATAGCCTGAGGCACCGGGGTTCCAGCCTTCTGAACGACCCTGAGCTTCCTGTCCTGACATGAACTGGGCTTTGGCATTGGAAATGTTTGCTGCATTCAGATGATGGCTGTTCTGAAGCAGGTGATTTCTGCCCTAAGTGGGAGGGAGTCAGCTCTCCATGGGCCTGAGATTTGTCTCTGTAGTCAGGTTAGTAGCTGGGCAGCTTGGAGAAGTGGCAAGTTATCAGTGTTGAGGGTGTTTTCTTGATGCTACGCAGGAGAACTTAAGAATGTACTCTCTCACTGCAAAAGTACTTCCTAAATCGTGGCCAGAAACCTGGGCATAGTTCTGTTGAAGACTCATTACAGGTCAAGCAGGCCACGTGGGGGTGGCTCACCACCATATATGCCAGCATGTTCATGGGAAATGGGTTCTGTGTCCCAGGCCTCATAAACTTGCTTTCAAAGTGTGACTTATTTTTAAGTTGGGGACTTGCCTGTGTTCCCTTGGCTGCTTCCCAGAAACCTTCCCCCCAATAGTTTATACTCTGAGCTCTCAGTCTTTGGGGACAAGAATGTGACAGAAAACACTGATTACTGTAATTTACTCTTAGCACTAAGAACCTGACAAACCTATCAAGATATAACTACACAAAACAGATTTTCTGCTGGGCCTGTACTAACTCCCTTTGTAGCTGAGGTTTGACAGGTCACAGTTATCTTCTCCATCTCTGGGGCTGTAGGGTCCAAATCCCTGATCCACTTTGGACCCCCTTCAGGCATATCTGTGTAGAAACTGATGGCCCCTGCAGAGACAGACACCAGCTTTGCCCCAGTGTAGGTTGTATGGGAGGCTTCTGCCTTCTCCTTTCTTGATTCCTGCGTTTTCAAACATTGATCCCATTTTATTCAGCAGAGGCCCAGCTGAATTAGGAAATTTTCCAAGAAATGACCTGTTGGGGAGCCTACATTAGCCAATGGCCTTTAAGAGACTGGACCAGGTCAGGGTGTGATTTAGAGTACCAAAAGCCAGGGTCCCGCCCAACTCAGCCTCTTCTTCCTGTGCTCCACACCTTGATGTTGGATCCCGTTCCTGTTCCATGAGTTTTCCCTTTTAATAAAGAAAAACCTTAGAATACTCTGTTCAGAGTTATCTTGGGATTATTTAGCTCGTGTTTCCTCCCAATTGACGCGTTCAGCACCAGTAACCTATCTTTGCAAATGTGTGCCTGAGCACACACAAGGAAGGTAGTAGATGCTCAGCATTTGCCCTCTTCTCTGTCCCTTCATGTAGTTAGATGCCCAGATCCATGTGCGGAAAGCTTAGACGTTCTGATTAGCATAGAAAGATAAGTAAAAATAGCTGGGCGGTGGTGATGCACAGCTTTAATCCCAGCACTTGGGAGGCAGAGGCAGGAGGATCTCTGTGAGTTCGAGGCCAGCCTGGTCTATAAGAGCTAGTTCCAGGACAGGCTCCAAAGCTACAGAGAAACCCTGTCTCGAAAAACCAAGAGAGAGAGAGAGAGAGAGAGAGAGAGAGAGAGAGAGAGAGAGAGAGAGAGGAGTGAGAGAGAAGTTTTGTTCATTAATATGGGTATGTACTGAGTTATCTAACTTCCCCTAATTAGCCATGAATGCACCCTGCTATCTCCAAAGGCTAGGTCCTTAGACAGTGTTTTTAGGGCAGCCAATTCAAAGATGCTCTGTCTCCAAGAAGAGTTCAAGAAGAGTTGATTCTAAAGAACTGTGTGTGTGTGTGTTGTGTTTTAAGCAAACCTCAGTGTGTCATACATCCTCTCCTGTGCTTTCCCTCCTTTGTTCCATATGAGGATGCATTCTTACCCAACAGAATTCTTTTCTTGGCAGAATGTTGCTAGTGCTCTTTTATGTATGACCCCTGCACTTACTATTAATCCATAAGCAAAGGAACAATATCCCATCCTGCAGCCCCGGTCTTTGCTGGACCTTGCCGGTGTCCCACCTCTTTAGCAATACTTTAATCTCCTTAGAAATTTTTCTTCCCTTCTGATCTTCTGAAGCAGACAATGACTTCAGCAACTGGGAGGCTGTTCATGTAGCAGAGACCAACTGTACAAAGCCAGCATTGTGTTCATACCCACCCCAATTTGTCTTTCTGAAAATCACCGATTTTTAGCTGTATCTGCTTCATTCCCCAGGTGGAGGGGAACGAGTGGAGTTGAGTTTGCTGTGAGGTTTGTACCAATGTAGTCTGTGCTTCCAGCACAGAATAATGTCAGGATTCCTTCCCTGTGGAAGAACAGCAGCCATAGAGCCAACCAGGCCCACTCTCTCCAGACCTAAGCGGACTACCGCTGTAGTGCCAGAGACTCTGTAGGGAAGGGGGTTAGCCTCCAGAACAGATTGCGTGGGGAAGGCTGAGCCCCACAGGCTCAGCTGAGCATCAGGCTGGCCATTTATCACTGCCAGAGAGGGCGGGAGTTGTCAGGCCACTCCCGCTCAGCAGCTGACATACAGCTGACAGCACCATATACCACCTTCAGGCAGCCCATGTGCCATCAAGGGAAGGTGTAGTCATCTGCCTGAGCTGACATGGTCCCCGAGAGGACAGAGAGATGAGCAGAATGCTCTGGGTGTCAGCGAACTGTGAACAGGCTCCTCCGGGGTGGTGTGTAGAACTGTTAGTGGGTACAACAGTTCTTGTGGGTACAAGAAGCGCCGGGTTAGGCTCCAAGGAAATAGCGTGCCTGGTGATTGGATGAGAAGATGCCTCCGAGGTCTGTGTACCTTTATTACATCCCAAGGACTTGACTGTGATGTGACGCTGTTATTTTGATATGCCCAAACTGATCTCCCTGGACAGATACCAGGGAGAAAGTGAATACCTGCGTCAGCAGTATACCAGGGCCATAAAGCAACACAAACTATCCAGGCTCAGCCCCTACAAGCCTTAGGAGACAAACGTTTTCAAAAACAGTATTAGGCCGGGCGGTGGTGGCACATGCCTTTAATCCCAGCACTCGGGAGGCAGAGGCAGGCGGATCTCTGTAAGTTCGAGGCCAGCCTGGTCTACAAGAGCTAGTTCCAGGACAGGCACCAAAGCTGAGACAGAGAAACCCTGTCTTGAAAAACCAAAAAAAAAAAAAAAAAAAAAAAAACCAAACAAAAACAAAAACAGTATTAGAAGTATGATTTCTCTGTCTTTTTACAAAGATATGTTTGCCATGCTTATTAAAATCTACACTGTGCTTTAGAAGCTGTAGGTCGCAGTAACATGTTAGTATGGAAGGGGGACTGGTCTTGACTTACTCCTGTGTGCCAGCATCTTCTTTTCTTTTTCCTTTCTTCCTTCCTTCCTTTCTTTTTTTCAAGACAGGGCTTCTCTGTGTAACAGCCTTAGCTGTCCTGGAACCAGCTCTTGTAGACCAGGCTGGCTTCGAACTCACAGAGATTTGCTTGCCCCCCCTCCCCCCGTCTAGGATTAAAGGTGTGCATCATCACCGCCAGCTGCCAGCATTTTCAACAGTTCTATTCACAAGGACATCACTGAGTCCAGTTTATACTCTCAAGATTATCTGCTTTTTAAATGCATGTATGCAACATGATATGTGCATCTCTCTGTGTGTGTATACATATATGTGTGTGTATAGTGTGTGTGTGTGTGTAGGCTAGAGGTTGACATAGCGATGTTCCTCTATTGCTCTCCACATTACCATTTGAGACAGAGCCTGTCACAGACCCTGACATTCCCTGGTTGACTAGTCTGGCTGGCCATTGAGTTCTAAGGATCTGCCTGTCTTCTCTCTCCCCCAGCACTGGTGTGCAGCCAGCATAGATGGGTGCAGCCATGCTTGGCTTTCTTTATAGGAGTGCCAGACATCTGAACTCAGGTCCTCAAGCTAGGATGGCAGGCACTTTACTAATGGCCGTCTCCCCAACTCCAAGATGATCTGATTTTGATAGTCATTAGGAATTAGTTGTATTAATGAGGGGGCGGGGTTCATGAAGTCCGGAAATTTCCATCCTGTAATATTGCATGCATTCCCAAGTGCAGAAGTTAGCTGTGGTTCAATGTGGTGATTAATAAAAACACCCCCAAAGTGAAGCGCTCCAGATGAAAGGGGTGATGATGGAATGCATTTCCTGGGGTGATGGGGTGAGCCTGGGAGCTTGGGTGCCCTGGGGAGGGGACTGCACCAGAGCGGGGAGCTTTAAGAGCAACAGCCTTCTCTGGTACAGAAGCTAGGGCGCATGGCTAGGACCAGCAGTCCCGAGGAGGGTGTTGGCTGTGCTCGCTGATGAAGGGTGATGACAGGGAAGACACTTCATCTTTCTCTTTGTGTCACAGAGCCTGGCAGAGAACCAGCAACCCATAAGCTTCCCAACTTGCTTGGCTAGAGGATGGATTCCTCCGCTGTGACATGCGGGGCAGCTCTGTGCTCCCCGTCCCCCTCCCCACCCCCATCAACCTTCTTCATCCTTTCTGCACAGTTTATGAACTAATGAACTCATCAGCCCTGCCCAAGTCTGGAGCAACGTCTCAACCCCCATCAGACAGAAACAGCCTGGTCACACAGCTGCTTCCATTGCTAGATCCTAGCAGCTGAGGCCTCATTCCTCAGGACTAGATTGAGTTCGTGGTGCTTGGATCATAGAGAGGAAGGGTCTTGCGGGTTCAAACAGGAAGGGCAGGCAGAAAGTGGAGCTGTTGGTGATTTTCATACTGAGAGGCCTGCCCCCCTTCTTTGTGGATCAGATTGAGCCAAGAAGAAAACATTTTTTTTTTTTTTTTTTTTTGAGACAAGGGTTTCTCTGTAGCTTTGGGGCCTTTTCTGGAAGTAGCTCTTGTAGACCAGGCTGACCTCGAACTCATAGAGATCCACCTGCCTCTGCCTTCCTAGTACTGGGACTAAAGGCGTGTGCCACCACCACCCAGTGCAACATTTTGATTTTTAAAATACTGTCTTTTGATGGTTTTTCCTTTTATTTTTAGTTGACTGATTATCAAATAAAGGCTTCTCAGGAAAAAAAAACAACAACAACAACAACAAAAAACCAAAAACCAAAAAGAAAACTAGAGCCCACAGTCATGTGAAGAAGGAAGAAAAGTCCTCTGTAATCCAGCAGGCGGCAGCAGCTCCTGTCCTGCTGTCTTTGTTCTGGGCCTTTGTCTCTCCTTACTGAGTCGGCTGTGTAGCCTGCCTTCCTAGCCCTATTCTTCTCACTTCCTGATGCTGCCAGAAAACCAGGTATGATAATCTCTTAGAAATAACTGATGGAGGTGGGTCATCTTTCTATCTGTTGTTTCATTGGTTAAGTAATAAAGAAACTGCCTTGGCCCCTTTAATAGGACAGAAAATTAGGTAGGCGGAGTAGACAGAACAGAATGCTGGGAGAAAGAAGCCTAGTCAGTGGAGTCGCCATGATTCTCCCACTCCAGACAGACGCAGGTTAAGATCTTTCCTGGTAAGCCAGCTCGTGGTACTACACAGAATATTAGAAATGGGTTAGATCAATATGTAAGAGCTAGCCAATAAGAGGCCGGAACTAATGGGCCAGGCAGTGATTAAAAGAATACAGTTTCCGTGTTATTATTTCGGGGCATAAGCTAGCCATGCGGGCGGCCGGGTGCTGGGGACACAGCCCCGCCACTCTTATTACAACAGAGTGGCACCCAACGTGCTAATGAACTCCACGTAAAACCTGAGAGGGCTTAAAAAGGACACAGAGAGAATTTAAGACAGCTTTTTGCTGTTTGTGGGTTGCGTGTGGCAAAGAAATTGTCCTGACTCAGCAACAGGAAAAAACTGGCTGTTTTAAAATGCCGGCTTTCTGGGCTGGGCCGCCATCACAATCTCTGTCTGGCTCCTGCGGGAGACAGAGTCTTTGAATGGAGCATTTGGAGTAAAGAGCTACAGCTTGCTTGATGACAGTGTGGACTGCTGTGTGCCTGGAACTGTGTGTGACTCAGGGGCACCAAATGGTTCTGATGCAGGAGCAGCTCAGCTCCACCATGCTGAACTCTGCTGGTCTCAGGCAGGAACTACCGTAATTACCATAATAACAGCGCAGTTAAGGTTTAGACTGGGCAGGACACAGGCAGTACCATAATACCTCTAAATGGTGCAACTTAAGTTTTTGAGAATTGCTTAACATTTTAAGAAATGCTCCTGGATAGTAAAAAAAAAATTACAGATTCACAATAGAACTGATTCAGACACTGTTGGATGAATGTACGTAGGCTTGAGAGAGAGAAAAAAAAATATATAAAGAATAAAGTTAATGTCTTAAAAAAAAGGGTAAAGTCTTTAAAGAGACAGAGTAAAAGAAATAAAGAAAAATAAGCCACGTAAAAATGGAAAATTCACAGAGAGTCTGGATTCTTTGTATTATTGTGTTTTCTTTAAAATTTTTGACTGTAAAGGAGCTAAGTACAGAGAGAGATTTCATTATATGGGCTGCCAAGCTAAACCAGAATGGATACAAAGGTATTATGATTTCAGAATATGGGTCTAAGGATATGATGCTTTGGAGAGGGTCTTCTTTTGTTTTCACAGAGGATGCGACCCTGTGGATTTCGTCTATCCCAATATGGTATGACAGACCACGCCCTCCTGAAAGGTTGCTGTGAACACCTTCAGAAAATTACTTATTCAACTGCCGACTGAGATGACCCTGACACACAGGTTACACCATGAAAGATCTGAATACAGCGCCCCCATTCAGCAGGAAGCAGTTTGGAGAGAAAAAACTGCGCCCATGTTCCCAAATATTGTTTATGAATATTCTTTTACATTTAAAGGGGGATATGATATAGATATGAATAATTTGCATTGGCATGGATTTTAAGGTCAATTTTGTTATATGTATGTGTATTTCTGCTCTTGATTAAGGTATTGTGATTATGTAGTTCATTTAAAAATGTAATGTATAATTAGGAAATATAGGTTGTTAATGGATAATCATTGATAATAGTCAAGCTTGTAGTCATGTTAGATTTTCTAGATATGCATAGATATATTTCAGATAGGCATTCTTCATATCTTTCAAAGACTGCAGAATATGGCATTTAATGTTTTAATAATTTAGGGCTTTTCATGACAATGAGACACGTCTGCTCCTGGCAGCACCAATCTACTTCAAGAGGAAGATGGGCACCAAAGAGGCTCCTTAAGGAGTTTGATAGCCATTTGGGCAAGAAACTGCTCTTGCATGGACTGATGCATAAACTGGATACAAAGAACCCGCAGAGAAAGGACTGCTGAACTTGCCTAAAGGTGAGATGGTTTTTCAGGGTTCCTGATTTATAAAAGAGTCTACGAGACATTCTGCAGGACACAGCAGATAGTGACTGAACTGTCTTTGAAATTTCCTGCTTCATGGAAATGTCTGCTGAATACTATGGCCTGTAGGCTGAAGATGGATGCCCCAGTGGTACAAAAGAACTTTGTGTGACTGTCAGGCAGTGAGATGTCTCTGTCATTTCTAGAACTTTGGATTTCTTGTTTGCTTAGGTAATATTATATCCTTCTGGAGTCTTTGATGGAGTTGAAGAATGGTTAGTTATAGTTATAGTTTTCCTTAATTATGATAAAAGATAAAATAGATATAAATATTGTAACTGTAATTCTTGCTTGATAACTATTTTGTTATATGTAATCTTACTATGTTAAAGTGAAAGCCATTTTTTTGTTTAAACAGAAAAAGGGGAAATGATGGAGGTGGGTCATCTTTCTATCTGTTGTTTCATTGGTTAAGTAATAAAGAAACTGCCTTGGCCCCTTTAATAGGACAGAAAATTAGGTAGGCGGAGTAGACAGAACAGAATGCTGGGAGAAAGAAGCCTAGTCAGTGGAGTCGCCATGATTCTCCCACTCCAGACAGACGCAGGTTAAGATCTTTCCTGGTAAGCCAGCTCGTGGTACTACACAGAATATTAGAAATGGGTTAGATCAATATGTAAGAGCTAGCCAATAAGAGGCCGGAACTAATGGGCCAGGCAGTGATTAAAAGAATACAGTTTCCGTGTAATTATTTCGGGGCATAAGCTAGCCATGTGGGCGGCCGGGTGCTGGGGACACAGCCCCGCCACTCTTATTACAACAAATAACCATCTATCTCAGAATGGCATAACTTTTGTTATTGTTGTCAGCATTTCCCCAAACACTGTATTCCCAAACACTGTAACCCCAAACTGTAAGAACAGAATGCCAATAATAGATAGGACTCTAGTGCCCATGCGTGTGCTTGGCTAGAGACGATTCTCTCTCCTCCTCCAGGGTCCCTGCCCCACATCTGAGTGACATACAAACTGTCTTTGATGTTGTGGAGGGGACCCGAGGCAGGATCTGGTCAATGTTCTGGAGGGACTTTTCCACCGAAGATGGAAGAGACTGGTCCAGAATCAGATCCTGGGGGTTGCATGGATGCTGCTTACTTCCTCCAGACGCCTTGAATGCGTGATCCGGAGAAGGAGCAGTAAAGAATGAAGGAAGGGATTGGGAGACTCTTGTTTTGGGAGGTCAACAGACTTTTCATCTCAGACCCAATGAGAATGTTGATCACCATTCTCGTTAGAAACTGGTGTACTGGCTAATTTTAGCTCTCAACTCGACACAGCCTAGCATCTCTTGAGAAGGGATTCTCAATTGAGGAAGGAATTGCCTAGATGAAACTGTCATGTGGGCATGTCTGTGGGGGTTGTCTTGATTGTTAATTGAAGTGGGAAGACTTAACCCACAGTGGGCAGCACTGTTTAGTGGGCTGGGCCCTTAACCTTGTAAGAGTGAAGAAAGCTAGCAGAGAACTGACTGGCAAATAAGGAACAGCGGACATTTCTTTCTGCTCTTGACTGTGTTAATCCTGCCAAGTGAGACTAAAACCACACTATAATTTTTGAGCCAAATTTGAAGTAAGCTTCATTAAATACCTGGTGTTCCCAGATAATGGTGGCAAATTCCATTAGTCAGGTGCTCATGAAGACAAAACCCATTAGACTATATACCTCCTGCCTTTGTCCAGTAGGAGGCCAGCATACATCCTGCCTACACGTGATCAAGTACATCCTGTGCAGCTGGGGCAACCAATCTTGTTTACAGAAGTGAAAACACAGGGCTTGTTATCATATGTGAACAACAGCCCCCAGCATTCTAGGACATTACCTGTCCTTGGGCAAGTGGGCCTTTCAGGTTAAAGGCATTTTGGTTTTATAGATCTCTTAAGCACAGTCATTTAAACTTAAAACATAACTTCAGCTCTCACAACTGTAGATGTGATGTGACCACTTGTCTCAAGAACTTGCCACTGACACTATCTTACCGTGAAGTAATATAGCCTGGAATTGGAAGCCAAACCAATTGCCTTCCCCCCCAAATTGCTTTTATCAGGATATTTTGCAGGGGGTAAAGGTGTTGTCACAACAAAACCTCAACCACTTACCATTTTGAAGGCCTGGAAACACAGAGTAGTAACGGAACTTCCCACTGAATGTGTTGACATTGGGAAGCAGATGGCTGGTATCCTAAATCTTCTGTTTGGGAATATTGACAGGTGCTGGAGGAAGGAACGAAGTGGGGTCTACTGCATACAGCCCAGCAATTGTGGTAAACAATAGTATGGCTGATCATTATTTCAGGTCTGGTTCTGTGAGGACCCCGTGGCTCTGGGGATGTCTATTGCTCCATCTAGTCATTCAGTTCTCTCCACTAGATGACAGATGACTGCTCTGGTGTGTGAGGATAGCTTAGGCCGCTCATCGCGGGGTGATTGTTACTCATGGAGTGACCTGCCTGTGAGAATCAGTGTTCCTGGGCACTCAGTATCTTCAGTCCTGAAGAAGATAGGAGAGATTAGGCAAACGAGGCAAATCAGCCTTCTATTACCAGTTCTGAGGCAGCCACTAGATGATCCACTTGCCTATGTGTAAGGTTGGGCAGGAATCTGACTGAAAGTTTAATAGTTGGCAAAGGAGACGACACACAACAGGCATAGACGCTAAACTCTTGTCCTGCTTTCAGGCTCTTTTCCTCAGTGTCTGTGGTCTGAAGTGAGGTCAGGTCTTTGTGGCGAGTTTTTGTTGCAGGCATAGTCAGGACCAAAGCTCTTGCACCTTCTGGTGACTCTGTTTTCCAGGACAGCAGCCATTGTTCCTAGACGCTCTAACCGGGCAATATCCCATTGACTAGCCAGTCAGAAGGAGCTTGGGCCCAGGAGAAGCCCAAGGGGTGGGGTCTGCTCTCCAGCCTTCCATTTCCCTGCCACCTGCCATCCTCTTCTTTCATAAGATACAGGTTTTAGCCATCGTAATTTAGATACAAGTCAGGCAGCTTAGGGCTGGGTGGTTGTGTGTGGGTCTAAATTACTGCAAACACGCAATTAGGCAGTGTCTGTTGTCCTTTGTTCAAGAAAGGAAGCTGCCATAATATTTGGGGCATCTTAGACTTTCATGGACAAAATCCAGTGGTGTCAGTGCCTTCTTCTGAAGCCTTGAGTACATGTCCCTCGGGTCCCTTTCAAAATGCCCGTCAGAGTTAACTCTGACCCTTGCTTACATTAACCTCTGTGTTCTTCAAGCAGGAGGCTTTCAGAATAGATGAAAATCCGCCCCCATGCTCATCTACCCTTGACAGAGGACACATCATCACCATGAACTGCACACATGGCTTTGGAAGGGCCCCCACTGAGCAGGGAGCAGAGGCAGGGACATGTGCTCAGCCAGCCAGATTGGAGGCCTCTACCCTGCTGTGACTGGGCCACAGATGTCTCTGCCTGTCACCCCTCCTGTCCTTCCCTGCAGTAATCAATAGGGAGGGCCCAGCTAATGCATGATTTTTCTGTTCGGTGAGCTAGCCGGTTTCTTATGGTGAATTATGCCACTAATTTCGGAGCATAAACTTGTGAATGCTGCCATTTACAAATGCCGGTGTCACCCCCAGATAGGTAACCAATTCTGGCTCTGGGGTCCCTAGATACCTTAGACACGTGGCTGTAGCAGAGTTTCAATGGGGGGTGGGGAGATGTGCTCTTTTGACTTACAGGGACAAATCCTTCGTTGCTGGATTTTGTTGAGCCAGGATCTCTTATAGCCCGGAATGGCCTCAGAGTCTCTATATAACTGAGGTTGGCATCACATCCTGATCCTCCTGCCTCTACCCCCATGTGCTGTCTTGTTTGGGTTTTAAAGAACTCACAGTCCTCACCCCTGCCCCCAGTACTCCTCTCCTTACCTTCTTATTCTAAAGCTGTATATTGTTTTGCTTCTTATTTGAAATTTTGCTCTTTGAGGTTTTAGTGACCTGGGATCAACTGTAGCCCAAAACAATTAAACAGAAAACTTCCATATGTGAACAAAGAGTTTAAAGCTGTGTACTGTTCTGAGGGACATGGAATACTGCGCATTTCACTCTGCATTGCCTGGGATCTGGATCATCCCTTTGACTGGTTTCCTGTCCATTGGCCACTTGGCAGCCATCTTAGCTATCAGAGTACTGAGGTACTTGCAGTACTGAGGTACTTGGGTTAAAGTAACCCTTATTTTACTTAATCAGGGTCCCAGAATTTATTAGTAGTGATTCAAAGGAGACATCAGGTAAAAAAAAGCAAAACCAAAAAAAAAAAAAAAAAATACCCCATCCCTCAATACCCACAAACAAAGATGGAAGGACAGTTTAATTCTGGTACTATGTATGTAGCAAGGCTGTCGGTCATATAGAGTAAAATACAGTGTATATAAGGTTGGCTCTGTCTGAAGTTGGAAGCATTCACTTGGATTCTATCCTCCATAGGTGAGAGGAAGCTCCCACTGCAGGGAGTCTGATACATTATTGAGGGGATTTTACTGCAGATTACTGGTAGAAGTGAGGAAGAAAACAACTACTTTTTTTTTCTCTTTTGGTCGCATCTTTCTGTTTCCTTCACTCAGGCCAGGACTGACAGGTGATGTTGTTCTGTATTCTGTCTCTGAATGATAATTGACTCTCTGGGTTGTTCTAATGAGAGAGGATTTTGAGAGAATATGGAAAGTGATTAGTGATGTCTGCCATGAACACGCGTGCGGAGGGGGATAAGATACACCATTTCCTGATTCAGATCTAGTTATTTATTTTTTTTTCGATAGAAAGCTCCCACGCAGATTCCAATGCTAGCCTGGCAGTTGTGCAATACTTGCAGTGTGCCAGGCTTTACATATCTAATGTAATTCTCAAAGCCACTCACGAGGTAGTTCAAATGAGGAAATGCATAATGGAGAGACTTTCCGAATGAGGGAAAGCCTCACAGAGGTTAAATGATAGGTCAAGGTTGTCCAGCCAGGACGTGGGAGGGGCTCGAGATCACACAACCTCCTTCCCTGTCATCCCAGCCTGTCCTGTCTTTCTCTTGCTAAGGCTGCATAGACTGCCACAGGGCTGACGTAAGACTCAATGATCTGTATTCCAGAAGAAAATGTAAAATCAATTTATAGAAACAATTATCTTTGGG
The DNA here is from genome assembly GCF_950005125.1 of Chionomys nivalis. NCBI lineage: Eukaryota > Metazoa > Chordata > Mammalia > Rodentia > Cricetidae > Chionomys > Chionomys nivalis. Next base: position 48,855,291 of record NC_080097.1, read on the forward strand.
CCTCAGGCTCTGGAATAAAAGATGAGATAGAGGCATCTCACCAGAGAGGACAGTGCTGACTTGCTCCTTCCTGTCCGGTGTGGAACACTTGCATGCCTACTTCCGTCAGCCCTGCCGTCTTCCCAGACACGAGGAGGTAAGCAGCTAGGAAGGAGGCTCCAGCATCGGTGGGTGGGACATTGGCTTCCTGCTCATGAGGCCACCCAGTTGGGTCTCTGATTCTGAGTGGCAATTCAAGTGTTTACCTTTATGTGTGGGAAACATGCTCTTTGTATTTTTTTTTTTTCAAAAGAGGATACTGTAGGACTATGCCAATGGCTTAGTTATTGGAGTCCTTGCCTTGCATGCATAAGGACCTGACCACCCCTAGAAAAGCCAGACATGGTAGTGGTGTGTACTTGCCTCTCAAGTGCTGGGGAGGCAGGTGGATCTCTGGGGCTTACTGGCCAGCCAGCCTAACCCAATTGGTGACTTCCAGGCCAGTGAAAGACGATGTTTCAAAAATAGGGCAGATGGCACTTGAGGAATGACAACTGAGGGTGTCCTCTGGTCTTCACATGTACTCAACACACATACATGTGCACCCTGCATGCACACACACACGTGCACACAGACAGATATCTGGTCACATAACGCAAAAGTGTTTGAATCACAACAGACCAGAGTTGATGGTGGCCTAAAGTTTCCTTACGAAGTTAGTGATGTCTTGACCAAGTTTAGTTTGTGTAAACATGCAGAATGGTGTTTAAGAATACATTTCTTAGACCATCTCCCATTAAGTAATGCAACAGTATGGGGGTGTAGGTGTGTCTATTTACTGGGTCTTTTATATTGGCTTAAAGAGACTTTTAAATTCTATTTACTTCATTTACTAGCTTAACAAATACTGAAAAGCTCTGTGTCACTACATGCTGGGTTTATGAGATAATGGGACATGGGATGTGGCCACTGCCCTCTGAGCTTGCCATTATTCACTGGAAAATTTGGTCCTTGTCCATGGAGAAACACGAATGTTTAGTGCAGCCCTAGTGAACAAGGCAGAGGTGTCTGTAGGGGAGGGAGGAGAGGCTTGGTAAGCAGTCCTTACGAATCCTTGAGGCCAGCAGCAGCACTGACTCTAGCCTCAGAGTCATGAGGACGAAATGCGGTTAATCCTGCCTGTCGGCTTGACTGCATTGAGACCTGCCGAGAAGATTCCTAAGGCATGCCTCTGAGTGTGTCTGTGAGGGTGATCCCATTAGCAAAAGGGGTGGGGAACCTTCCCTGAGTGTGGGTGATATCACCATGTAGCCCTGGTGGAACGTAGGAAGAAAAGGGGAAGAGCCCATAAACACAGGTGCTCTCTCTCCCTCATGGCTGCCGTGATGAGGACATTGTTCATTTTGCCTTCCCACCCTGACAGATCGAGTTTCTGAGACTGAGCCAAATGACCCATTCCTCTCAGAGCTGTTTGTTCAGATATATTTTTTTTGTCAGCAACAATTTTGATGGACATGGGAGGGTACTTGGGAGTTTATGTTATATTATTTAGATTTTTTTCCATGTTGAAAGATCACTGTGGTTACACTGGGAAGAATGAATAGGCAAGGGATACAGAACTAGAGGCCAGACAGGGAGGTCAAGGACATGAGACACGGCCAATTTGCTGGTAAAGAGAAGGTGAAGTTGGCTAGACTCAGGACACAGTGTATGTGGGTAGTACAGGAGCTAGCCCAAGAGGTGGGGAGATGGTGGCCTGTTCCTAAGGCAGTGATGCAGGCAGTCAGGTCTGAGAACATCTCCTATGGCACCACAATGTCACATACCTTCTCTTATATATGTGAACTTCATCTGAGCTATAGATTAGCCTTGGTCTGCCCAGGAAACCAATTGCTAAGGAAAAAACTTATACAGAGACGTCTATGGTTTTGTGGGTTTTAAATTTTTTTTAGTGTTTTTATCCTAGACAATGAGAAAAAGAATCTAACAATGACAAAGGTAGCATTGAGTAAAAAGAAATACCCTGCATAGTCTCTGTGTTTTTCACTTTCCTCTCAATATCCCCATCTTAGTTCATTGTCCTTGTAGTCCACATGAGTGGCGTGTGGCGTAATAAAATAGCTTCCTCTCGTCAGTACTGCAGATATCAAAGTTCTTTGTTGTTCTAAGCTGTGCCTCGGATACATTGCTGTCACATCCGTTGAGCTCAGGTAGAGAGAGCATCAACAAACCAAGAAAGGACTCCATGCCAAGTCCAGCTTGGTGATCCAGTGAGTCCTACTGGATCTCCTCACAGGAACGTAGGTTGACCAGACAGCCGAGAGTCCTGCCAACAGCACGGAGGGCTCTTGAAAAGGTGCCCTCTGAGGGTCCATTGGACAACTCTTAGGCAGCGACACTACTGGAATGCCTCACTGAGTCAGTTTCCCTCTTACATATCCGCGGGGAGAGGCACCTCTTCAAGGTCTTCCTGAAGGCTCCTAAGCCTCCCAGTCCTTCCATGAAGGAAGGCTAATAAGCCTGGTTTCTTGAGGGCAATGTGCTGGTGATCACAGCTGCTCTGACTGAAGATAGCGATGGCATCTCCAGTCCAGAGGGACCAGCTGCATTTGATAAAACCACGAGTGTAATTTCTAAGCAGTCTGTGAGGCCTCCTGATGACAAGTGGAACTTAACGTTCTGTTAACGTAGATCCTCTTTTTTTCCTACATACATTTTCCCTCAGGTTCAACTCTTACAGGTGGGGGTCATGGGTTAAAAGAAGGAGTTTCTGATTTCTTGGCAAGGGTAAAAGGTGAGAATCTAGGCTCATTGGCCAGGGTTAAGGGATGGGTCGGGGGTACTCATAAGGCAGAGCCTTGGTCTCTATGTGTTTACTGGGATGCAGTGACCAGGGAGCTTAAGCATATGAGCGAGCCAGACAGGGTCCTATGAGCGAGCCAGACAGGGTCATCTGGGACCTTTCATTGTGTCTCTGTTGATTGTGTTCAACAGTGGCTGAGGGCCCCAGGAAGCTGCCAAGCCTGCCCACTATCTGTCTCTACTCTGGGCTATTTGCTTCCCTTTTCTTGGATTTTCTTTCTTGAAAACCAGTAGAAAACCCTGAGATGAACTTATGAAATCTGGGGAACTAAAAGGAGCCTCACAGACTCACAGGGTCTACATCACCTAGTCAATGATACAAAGGGTGCTGAAAGCCCATGATTTGGATAGGAGCTTAAGGCCTGCTGTGGCATGGTCCCTACCTCAATCTAGTGTCATATCTCCTCACACTTGGACCAGATAGTTCTGTGGTTCACCAAGATCCTCTGGCATTCGCTCGGGTTGTTTCCTTGTCACCCTTGGCCAGAGCGTAGTAGACCTGGTATGACTCTTAAGCCATGAGGAGGTTGAATGTCAGGATCTAGTTGTTCCTCCTGTGTTCTTCTATGTAAAACACTCATATCTGGGCATCACTAAGGACAACACTTACATGTGCTCAGATGGAGCGTTCTCCAGGGTTCTCCGCTTGGGGATCTTGAGAGCAAATGTATGTTGGAAGCCCCAACCTGGAGGCTCATTACATCTCTACTTTGCCATGGTGGTGGGACTTCAGGGCTGAAGGGCTGTTGATAAGCACCAGATATCCATGGGTCCCCAAAACAGTTGTCCCTGGAATAGTGCTCGAATCACAGTGGAGTGCCCTGGCCTCCTGATGCACTTGTTTAAATACCAACTTTATCAGTATGCTGATTGTTGGACATTGTCCAGGGAGACATCCTAGCTCACCCTGGATTTCAAGGATTCCCTTGTTCTCTTGGGTGGTCAGCTTCAGTAAGGACCCTCTGACCAGGGGTCCAGCACTTTTCCGTTGTCCAGGCCTGTAATAACTTGGTCCCTGACATATTCATTTACAAAATAACATGCCAGAGTTTGATGTCTAAGCTGCCCTGTCATTGAGATTGAAAACTCAGATAAAGGGCTAGGGAGATGACCCAGTCAGTGGCTTCCCCTGCAAGCCTGGGGGCCTGAGTTTGATTTCTAGAACCCACAGAAAATGCTGTATTTGGTGGCAAATATTTTAATCTCTGTGCTGGGGATTAAAAGCTTGACAGGCATACGAACACATGCAGTTATATGTCAGTGAGCCCATGTGGGTGTGATACAGGCAGATACAGGTGTGATCTCTTGGGCTCCTTGACTGGCCAGCCTTGCCAAATTGGTGAGCTCTAAGCTGGTGAGAGACTGCCTCAAAACAAAACAAAACTCAAAAACAAAGTGGATCGCACCTGAGGAACGACATCCGAGGCTAACTTCTGGCCACCGCATATACATACACACGTCTGCTTCCTCAACCCCACATGCGCCCTTGCACGCATGCACATGAGTGCATGTACACACATGGCTTTATAAAAATAGCCAGGTAATTGAAATTCTCTCAAGAGGGTAAGCTCTGGTGTGTTCCTGACTCCTGCAGAGAACGGGCTCACTGACACATTTAATGACATGTGTTAGCATGCATGTCAAACTTTACACTTAAACTCACATTTCTTTCTTTCTTTTTCCAGCCAAACACCATGTCAGTGGCAACAGAACGGTTGAACCTTTCCCAGAGGGAACACAGATGGCTGTATTTGGTAAGATATCAACTCAGAAAGAAAACCCAAATACTGTGCAAAGCTTCCTGCCAACTTTCTTAGCTGTAGTAAGTGTCCTTGGGGCTTCAAAATCTGGGCTCTTCTAGATATTTACAAGTTGCTACAGCCAAGAAAACTCTTGAGTTCTTAGTAATTTCTGGGCCAAGGAATACTTACTTTGTAGAATCCAGTATGTTTTCTTGTCTAACTTTGACAGCCCAGATATCACGCTGTAAGATTGCAGTTTCTTTCGGCCACACTGTGAATTAACCTAATTAATTTAGAATTTGAGCTTTTCTTTCTATTTCACACAGATGCACAACTTCTATCAAGTTGTGTGGAGTCATTATTGCGACCCACTCCTAACTAGATGGCCTCTTTCTTCTCCATGAATTGAGCACATTTCATGGGTAGGATCATTAATTAAAAATATTTCAAGTGGAGCTGAGTCCAATCCTTGGCTATGAACCTAAAAATTACAGTTGTGGGTTTTTGAAAAAAAATATTTATTTATTTTTGGCTAATTCTGAACCATTTGGTGAAGTCTTCTTTGTCCACGTATCCACGTCCACAGCCTCTGTCTCTCACACCGCCTTCCACATGTCCCTGCTTCTGGCAGTTTTCTGTCTGTCCTTCTCTGCCTCCTCTCCTCCTCCCCTTCTTCACACCAGCTCCCTTCTTCCCTTCCTTGCTTCTTCGGCCTCTGGGCTCTTCTCTCCAGCGGTGTCCTGAGGTCTTCTTAGGCAAGGCCCCTCCGATTTATTGGGACCTTACTTGTCCCCCTCTATCCCTGCTTACTAGCCACTACGAGATTATTAGTGGCTCTGCTGTGCCATGGCCTCCGCCTTGTGATGTTGTACCTCACCACAGGACTTGGATGATAGGCCAAGCCATTGTGATGGGCCAGGCTATCATGGGCTCCAGTCCTGAGCAATCACATATCTTCTCAGGCATTTTTTGACACAGTGATGTCTAATAAATCCTTGTGAGAGAGAGAAATGACACAGGCCTGTCCTAACAGGCCTCTGTCTCCTGCAGTGCTGTGAGAACTGGCATACATTGACCTCAGAGTTGGAAGCGTCAGGGCATGTAACTCCATGTCAAGACTCCTTTCCTTTTCCATTCCATATTAATTTCCAGTGGTTTACTAAAACTCCACCAAATGCCTTCACAGTTTGACTTTGGGTAAGACACTTCTTAGCTTTCTGTTGGGTGAATCCTGAGCCCTCTCTAGGTCTGGGCCTTTGTTCTGCCTTCTCCCTACTCAAGACCTCAGACTCAAGAGTCACAGTGAGCCTGGAAAACTTGCTGTAACTGGCTGAATGGCCAATAGGTGCGATGTGAAGAAAAAAAGAAAAAAAAAGGCTCAGAGTCAGGTGTGGTAGCAAGGCCTATGATCCCAGTATTTGGAAGGCAAAGGTAGAAGGGTTGCTATACATTTGAGGTCTTCCTTTAAAAACAAACAAACAAACAAACAAACAAACAAGGACCGCTTGCATAATTCTTCAAGTTCACAATATCTAAAGGGCAAAATTATACAGAACCGAAAATAGCATAAGCCTGACATCTAAAAAGTCTGCTTTGTAAGTGCAGCTTGGCTCTCTTTGCGGCTTAAATGAAGTTCCCCGTTTGGTTAAGTAGATGCAGTCATTGCAGAGTGAGGTTTCCAGAGCTCCGCTCCCTTTATGTCACTTGTCCCCCTGGCCTATGGGAGATGAGATAACGGCCGGCGTGGGGAGAACTCCTGTCATCCTGGGCTGCTTATAGCTGTCCTGAAAAGGTCAGATTGACACAGCGCTTGACTCTGAGATATACAGGGCGCTTACGCTGCCAGCACTTCAAGAGGCTGGTGGGTTAGCTAGGCAGTTGGCTCAGAGAGGTCATGTGACTCACCCAGGGCTGCTGGACCTTTGGTACCAGGGTTTGAGCCGGAGCCTACTTGGCTTGGAACTGACATTCTCTTCCTGGTTTTACCTTTCTCTGTACTGCTTGAAGGAGCCCCACTAGGGTCTGATAGATTAAAAAATACCTTTCGGCCGGATCCACACACAAAAGCATGGTTTCCAGCCAAGCCAATTTAGTAAATTGATTTGTAAACTCCCGTGTATTCCCAGAGTGCTCTGAAGGACCCTTGAGATGCAGCTTTTGCTGGGAAAATGCTGTTTGGAGTGAAAGTCTCATCCGGCTCCCTCCCCGTTTCGATTTTAGTAACAAATAATGCGGCCAGTACTGGCTGCATCTGCCTGCCTGTCAGTTTCCCAGAGCAATAGGGGTGCTTCTTACCTGTCCAGACTCCTCCTTCATCCGTGGAGGTCTCAATACATCATGCCAAAACAGTGTCACCAATGGTAACTTCATCTAGTGGCTGAACAGGGCGAGTAGAATGATGTCTACATGGCCGCTTTATGGGTTAATCCACTCTGCTGGTGACTGCTGGGCCACAGTTAGGCTTTTAGATCAGTTCAGAGGGATTAAAACCCATTCTGGTGCAAAAAATACAGAAGTGTGTTGTACCCAGTGGTCAGAGATAGCTCCTTAAACATTGTGCCTGCCGTTCAGTCTTTGCCAATTAATTCAAGACATTTCTTTTATTCTGTCTTCTGTGGTCCATCTGTGAATTTTTCCTCCAGATCTTCTCCTTCTCCCTTCATCGGCTGGGCCAATATTAATGAGCGAGGCTACAGGCCCTGGTCCCTGGTGCTCCTCAGGTCTGCCGCTGATGCTCACTTTCAGGTTAGAGGGAGCTACACTTTGCCAAAGTGAAACAGAACAGTTGGCTGTTATGTAATGCCTCTGTCTGTGCTGTCTGAGAGTGCCCTGTGGCTGTCCCGCCTCTTATCTGTACAGGGGTCCTGTGAAGTGGGCAGAGACGGAAGCATCTCATCTGGAGATTAAAGACCCAGCCAAGCTGAGAACATCTTTGGCTGTCCCCCCATGCCTGTCTCAGGACGGTTTTCTCTGCTCCCGATATCTTAATGAAAGTGACAACTCTTGGCCGTGGGCCACTCTGTCCAGCAGAGCATCAGGCTGTAGCCTTCTGGGCTTGGGGGAGTGTTGTCAGTCTAGAACAGCTACTTCATCTATGGGAAACACTCCACAGACGAGAGGATCGATCAGAGCAAATAAAATAAAAGCTTATTAATTGAGAAACGCGGACAGGGATGGAAAGGGCAAGATTATAGTCACAAGCTAGACTCGAAAGATGAGTTATTTGAAACTTTAGGGGCTAGAGAAGTTGCTCAGTGGTTAAGAGCACATTCTCGTGCAGAGGACCTGGGTTAGTTCCCAGCACTCACATCCGGTAGTTCACAACTCCTGCCACTGCTTTCTTCTGGCCTCCACATGTACCTGCGCTCACATGCATGTGCACATACATACCCACACATAGGCACACATCCATACACACAATTTTGGAAAAACTTTAAAGTAAGTCTTTGAACATCTATTTGCTACCCAAACTCTGACATTCCCAAATAGGAAAGCTCGCCCTTGAAAACAATGTCTAAACTACACGTGAAGTGCACACCTATAATCCCAGCATGTAGGGGCTTGAGACAGGAGAATCTCAAGTTCCATGCCGACTGAGACTGTACAGTGAGTGAATGAGAACCCTATCTTAATTATTTTTTTAAAAAGAAAAGAACTAGAAATTATATTAAAATAAGATCTAAGCGTATAACTGGCTTATAACTTTTAAATACATACTGAATGAGGTAGACATTGAAAAATAATAAACTAAGGCATACAAACTGGGGCTTATAAAGGTTGCAACCCGTGATGTTGTCATCTTGTTACCTCTGCTGGAGCCAACTTGGAAGAGTGTGTGTGTGTGTGTGTGTGTGTGTGCGTGTATGTGGGGTACTTGTGGAGGTCAGGGGTTTGTGCCAGGTGTCTTCATCTCTTATGATCAACTTGATCTTTTGAGACATGGTCTCTCACTGAACCTGAAGCTCACCAATTGGCTAGGGTGCCTGGCCAGTGAGCTCTGGGGATATACCTATCTCTACTCACCCTAGTCTTTGGTTATAGGCACACTACCACACGTCACATGTTTGCTTTGGTTTTGTTTTGTTTTTTGTTTTCTTTTAAATGTGAGTGTTAAAGTTATGAACTTAGGCTTTGTTTTTTTTTTTTTTATTTATTTGTGACAAGTTTTCTCTATGTAGCCCTGGCTGTCCTGGAACTTCCCCTGTAGATCAGGCTGGCCTTGAACTCAGAGATCCACCTGCCTCTGCCCCCCAAGTGTTGGGATTAAAGGCTTGCACCACTACACTCAGCCCTAAACCTTTCCTTAAGAAATTATTTCATATTCAAAACTCTTTTATGTTCCCACACCTAGACTGCTCACAGGAAGAATTCTACAAGGAGAACTTGAAAGGGACAGAATTGTTAGGAAGTGACAGCAGCTGCTATCCCTTATTGTCCCAATAGCCTGACAGTAGCTTTTTGGGACGAGCAGCTTTCAAGTGGCCTGTGATCTGTGTCAGTTTGTCTTGGGGGGTCCTTCAACATGCCAGGAGAGCACATGCCAGTCTAAGATATTCGGGGACATGCTGATACCCTTGTCACCTGCTACTGTTGACACCAGGGCCAGTTCTTCGCAGGCCTTTCCTGCAGTAATGTACAGAAAAACTGATCAAAGGGGTCTGGGGACCAGCAGGTGTCAGAAGCCCCACTCCTGTGAACACCTTTGTCACCTTGGGAGAATGAGATCAGTGTCTCTATGAGGAACCCACCACAAGATCAACACCCCCCCCCCATTGAATTGTGATTTTTTTTTTTTTCCTTTAAGCAGTCCTGGTTATTTGTTGGCCAGCTGAGAAAACAGACTTAGGAACAGCAGGCAATATGTCAGGCTTCAAAGGAAAATGTATTGGTGCCTCGCTGGCTCACAGCCAACATTATGTTGGTAAATAATCAAATCCCGGTGTGGCGGGTTTCTCCCTGAACCTTGACTGAAAACTATTGAAGCTGCGTCTGGGAGCAGAAGAGTGGCAGACACACATTCCAGGGGAAAGGCTGGGGCGAATGACAGAAAATGTTTGTAATTACGCAGCCCATCTATGCCCACAAGACTGACGGCACAGCAAGCTGAGAACTGGAGCAGCCTTCCAAGATGGAGAAGCCATGGGTAATCAGAGGCGGGGTCTTTCCCTAGGTCATCTGAAGCTCCTCAAAGGACAGGAAAGTCCTTAGATTTTGGAGAACCCCCTTTTTTTGAGACAGATTTCATATATCCCAGATTGGCTTTGAACTCACTGAGTAACTAGTAGCCAAGGATGACCTTGAACCCATGATCCTTCTACCCCTAACTTCTGCACACCAGGATTATAGGCCTGCTCCACCATCATGGATGTTTTATGAAGTACTGAGATGGAGCCCAGGGTCTCCTACTTGCTAGGCAAACCTCTTCCAATTTACGTCCCTAGCTTTGGAGATGCTTTTAAGGCAAGTTTGTTTTTTGTATCTTTTTCACATGTTGATGATCTTGACTTTCATTTTTTTCCTGGGTGTAGACAGGCCTGATACCAGAGGGATGGGGCCCAGAGGAACCTGAGCGTGTCCTGCGACTGGGAAGATGCATCCATGTTGTTTTGAGAGAGCAGGAAGCTTGTCTGTAGTGGGAGAAGAGACTTGATTCTTTTTTTTTTTTTTTTTTTTTTTATGAACATACTTTTTATTGAGACATAATACTAAAAATCTAAAATTGGTAAATGTACAACTTGTGTGAATTCTAACATGGACCAAATCAAGGATTCAAGAGCTACACAGCTTTCACCTTATCACGTACATCATTAGAGAGATTTGTTTGTTTATTTTTTTAATTAATTAATTAATTTATTTATTAAAGATTTCTGCCTCCTCCTCGCCACCCCCTCCCATTTCCCTCCCCCTCCCCCAATCAAGTCCCCCTCCATCATCAGCCCGAAGAGCAATCAGGGTTCCCTGCCCTGTGGGAAGTCCAAGGACCACCCACCTCCATTCCGGTCTAGTAAGGTGAGCATCCAAACTACCTAGGCTCCCACAAAGCCAGTACGTGCAGTAAGATCAAAAACCCATTGCCATTGTTCTTGAGTTCTCAGTAGTCTTCATTGTCCGCTATTTTCAGCGAGTCCGGTTTTATCCCATGCTTTTTCAGACCCAGGCCAGCTGGCCTTGGTGAGTTCCCGATAGAACATCCCCATTGTCTCAGTGTGTGGGTGCACCCTTCGCGGTCCTGAGTTTCTTGCTCGTGCTCTCTCTCCTTCTGCTCCTAATTTGGACCTTGAGATTTCAGTCCAGTGCTCCAATGTGGGTCTCTGTCTCTGTTTCCTTTCATCGCTTGATGAAATTTAATATTCAGGAGGATGCCTATATGTTTTTCTTTGGGTTCACCTTCTTATTTAGCTTTTCTAGGATCATGAATTATAGGCTCAATGTCCTTTATTTATGGCTAGAAACCAAATATGAGTGAGTACATCCCATGTTCCTCTTTTTGAGTCTGGCTTACCTCACTCAGGATAGTGTTTTCTATTTCCGTCCATTTGCATGCAAAATTCAAGAAGTCATTGTTTTTTACTGCTGAGTAGTACTCTAATATGTATATATTCCATACTTTCTTCATCCATTCTTCCATTGAAGGGCATCTAGGTTGTTTCCAGGTTCTGGCTATTACAAACACTGCTGCTATGAACATAGTTGAGCATATACTTTTGTTGTATGATAGGGCATCTCTTGGGTATATTCCCAAGCGTGGTATTGCTGGGTCCAGAGGTAGGTTGATCCCGAATTTCCTGAGAAACCACCACACTGATTTCCAAAGTGGTTGCACAAGTTTGCATTCCCACCAGCAATGGATGAGTGTTTCTAACCTTTTTACACTGTATTGCTCACTGTCTTCTACAGAGTTCATATATAAGAACCATGCACTCAATTTACACAAAAAACTGTAATTTTAGAATTTTGGGTTGGGCTGCCTTCATAGCTTTCATGGGCCTGTGGGCTGTAGGTCCTGGTAGGGTGTAGTAGCTGGAGTTCTGGTAGAAATTGTCTGTATTTGAAGGATCGTTCTGGGCAGGAGCGAGATGACATTTACCACAGTAACATGTCATTGATTTAGACTACACTTTTCTATCAATCGCAGTCATTTGCAATGCATAGAAGAGCCCAGAGGTAGGCCCTCCCAATAGAACAGCTGGGGAGAGGTCCAGGAAGACGTGGGGAGTTCCAGTGGGGTCACACCACAGAAATCTAGAGTGCTGCTAATGAGTTTCTTGCCCCCTTTTTTGTGCAATCTTTGGAATAAAGAAGGGAGGACAAGGGCATGGGACTTGGGTCAGACTGTTACAGAAAATGCCTCATGGGCCAAAGGGGACATGAGATCACCATAGTACTGCCCAGTGAGTCACTACAGGGTCTGTTGAGCCTCCCTTCCCTGCCAGTTTGTCATCATGGCCAAGATCCTGGACACTGACCTCAGCTTCCTTCAGATCCATTGGTTCTAGCATCCTTCCTTCGTAATGCCAAACAAGCCCTTTGTCTCAAGGACACTGAGAGAGACAGCTTGTGTCACAGTTGAGAACTGACTTCCCATCACCCAGGTCCCAGTACTGACCTTTCAGCAAAGCTCTCTAACACTGGACTGGACTGGTCCAGCCCAGGCTTCCTCCCGTGCCTGGTTGAGAGCTTTGGCCTCAGCTATGAAACCAGCTGGTTATTAATGCTATCATCCTCCTTTGTCCCTAATCCAACAGGCCTGTTTTTTAAAATTTCTTTTATAATAGAAAAGGATCAATTTATTTTACAAACGTGGCAGACATTTCTCACATCTCCAAGAAAGCATGCAAAAAACCAAAGCAGAAAACCAGGCCGGGGGAACAGTTGTGTTTCTATTGTTTCTCTCCACACTCACATTTCACAGACAGTAAGCAGATGTAGACAACAGCAAAAACGGAATTGATTATTCAGCCTCAGTGAACCAAGCCAGCATTTTATTTTTGAGTACTGAGGATCAAAGCCAGGTCCTTGTACGTGCTGGGTAAGCATGCTACCACTGAGCTGAACCTGCAGCCCCCGACTAGCTGTGGGTCAAGTACAGGTAATATGAAGCATGACATTCTTTCCCTTGCTCGTATTCTCCTCAGCTGTCTCTGTCTTGATTGTAAAACACATGAAAATATGTACAAGACATAGTACAGCAACAGATATCTGAACTCTGCCAGATCAAAGAAAGTAAGGCCTGGTGAGATGGTAAAGGTTCTTGCCACCAAGCCTGAGGACCTGTATTGTGTGATGTTTGGTTCTTTTGTCTTTTTGGGGGGCCCACTACCCAACTCCCAAATAAATCACAAACAGAGGCTTATTCTTAGTTATGAATGCCAGGCCTTAGCTTGGCTTGTTTTTTGTCAGTTTTCCTTAAATTATCCCGACTACCTTTTGCCTCTGGGCTTTTATCTTTCTCTATTTCTGTATACCTTCCTTTCCTTCTTACTCTGTGACTGGCTGGGTGGCTGGCCCCTGATGTGCTCCTCTCCTTCTCCTGCTCCTCATTCTCTCTCCTCCCAGATTTCTCCTTCTATGTGCCTTGCCTGCCAGCCCCGCCTATCCTTGCTCTTGCGTCACTATTGGCTGTTCAGTGCTTCACTAGCCCATTAGGTGTTTTAGACAGGCACAGGAACACAGCTTCACAGAGTTAAACAAATGAAGCATAAACAAAAGTCACACACCTGAAAATAACATTCCCCAACAGACCTGAGTTCAACCCCTGGGACACACATGGTGAAAGGAGAGATTCAGCTCCCACAGATTGTTCTCTGACCTCCACATGTATGCTGTGGCACATGTGCACCCACTTCCACATACACACATACCCATAAATAAATAAGTGTAATAAAAATTTTAAAAGGAAGAAACAAATAAGGAATATAAGCCATATTTATAAATTTGTGATTTATAAAACAGCATGAACTTGACTTGGTGTTTCTAACAGCAATATGAAGTAAGATCTCTTGTGTGATATAATTTAATTGTTTGGTAAACCAATGTATGTATATACAACTTACTGTTTTAACAGTTTCAGGCATTCAGTTTCACGTTGGTAAATGCATTCACATTGTTAGGTATCTTCACCATCCTGCGTCCCAGACTGAAGTTCTGTGGCTGCTAAAAAACTGTTGTCAACCCACTTCCCCTAGCTCTGATAATTCCTATCATGCCGCTGTCTTCTTCAGGCTGACTGTTCCAGGTGTCTAGGTGTGGAATCAAGCAATATCCATGTATGGCTAGCTTGTTTCACACAGCACAATATTTCATAGTCCATCCGAGTCACAGTGTATGTTATATCTCCTCCTTTATCTTATTGCATGTATGGACCATGGTCTGCTTATTCATTTGGTACTTGGGTGGTGTCTGTCTTTTGCTGTTTTCAACAACGCTGAGAGGAGCACAATTGCAGACCTCTTCAAATTCTTGGTTTGAGTTCCTCTGGTGACCGCACCCAGGATAGAATACTCCACTTAGGTTCTTTGGAGGTTTTTAGGCACTACCATTTTGTTTTTCAGAACAATTGCACCTTCACAGGCCCCAGTGAGTACCATTCCCCCACATCTTTCCAGAATTCTTTACTGTTGATATTTTCCACAAGAGGCAAAGTAAGTATCAACCTGAAAGCCCATCAGTGGGTGAATGGGTAAAGAAAATGCAACCAAGGTCAGCCTTAACATTGAAGGAAACTCCATCATTAGGGCAACATGAAGGAACCTGAAGGCCGTTATGCTCATTTGATAAACCAGGCACAGAAGGATGGTGCCATGATCATCTCACATGAGGAATCTGGAAAGGGTGATCTCCTAGAAGCAGAGTAGTGGATGGAATAGTGGATGCCAGGGCCTGGGACTGGGGTGCAAAAGACAGGTGGAGGAGCACTTGTCAGAGAGTGTGAAATGTCACTCTGATGCAAAATAGTCACATCCGGGAGAGTTCTCATGTAAGAGGTGACTATAGTCGATATAACGGATGCCAGGAAATTGTTAGAGAGTAGATATAGGTTGGCTTACTCCCCCCCCCCAAAAAAAAACGGTGAAGACGTGGAATGATATGTTAATTAGCTTGATTTAATCACTCCGCTGTGGATACATAAGTTAACACATTATATACCATGATTATATTCAGTTTTATTTTTTAAAGTTAAATTAATAAAAATAGTTTTGAAAAGCTTAATAGAGTAAGGAAGGGGCTAGAGAGATAGCTCAGTCAGTAAAGGGCTTGCCTTACAAGTATGAGGCCCTGAGTTAGATTCCTAGCACCTATGCAAAGAACACTGAGCATGGTGACACGTACGTATAAGCCCAGCTCTGGGGAGGTAGAGAATGGTGGATCTCTGTAGTTCATTGTCAAGCAAGCCTAAGCCTGGTTGTTGAGCTTCAGGCTAATAAGAGACCCTGTCTCAAAATACGAATCCGAGGTCTGGTGTAGGCAGAGACTGCTCATTTGTTTCCCGACTGCTTAGACCCGAATAATCACACAGAAACTCTATTAATTACAATAATGATTGGCCAATAGCTTAGGCTTCTTATTAACTAACTTTTACATCTTAAATTGACCAGTTCCTATTATTTTACATTTTACCACGAGGCTCGTGGTTTACTGTTAAGGTTCAGGGGCGTCTGTCTTCTTTGGCAGCTACATGGTGTCTCTTCAACTCTGCCTACTCTCTCTCTCTGCATCTGTGTTCATTTTTTCCACCTGGCTTTACTCTGTTGAGCCATTGGCTGAAAGCAGCTTCTTTATTAACCAACGACAATAAAACATATTCACAGCATACAGAGGGAAGTGCCACATCAGACTGGAGCAATAGCTCAAGGGCTAAGAGCACTGATTCAATACCCAACACCCACATGATAGCTCACAACTGTCCTTAACTCCAGTTCTAGGGAATCTGATGCCCTCTCTGACCTCCTTAGGCATCAAGCATGCAACACGCTGCACAGACAAAACATCCATACACATAAAATAAATAAATCTGAAGTTAAATTTAAATTAAAGGAAAATGAAATCCTTTTATTTATAACAACATGGAAGAGCATATGCTATATGAAGTAGGGCAGTGTAACATAAATTGTATTGGTAAACTATCATACGCTGTTTGCACTTGCTGAAAGTGGACTCTGGAATGAAGAAATCCTCTTGTCTCTGACTTGAGCATGTTATATCAAGTGTGCACCAAGACTCCCTGTCCTGGAACAAGCTGGGCCCTGGCCCTATAGCAGTGAGACAGTAGAACAGCAAACTCTTAAGGATATTAAAACAATGCATCCTTGATCCCTGACTGGAGCAATAGCAGGCTGTAAATACTCTCTACCAAGAATTAGCTTATTGCCAATCCCTCCATGTTTGATTAATCTCCATTGTGTGTGTTCAAATGTATGCCGTGCACACATGTGCATATTTGAGGACATCAGAGGACAATGTTGGGTGTCATTTCTTGATACTGGGATGGATCTGAACCCAGGTCCTCATGGTTCTGCAGCAGACTGTTTCTCTCACTGAACCATCTCCGCAGCCCACATTCCTAACAGCATACACAGCCTGCCATTCTTTACATTATCATCAATATTTTTGTCTTTTTGATCTTAGCATTCTAGCAACAGTAAGATGATATCTCAGTGTGGATTTGATTCACATATCCCTTATAGTTAATAAGCTTGGGCCTGTTCTCATACACTTGTTGGCCTTGTGTGTCTTCTTTTGAGAAATGTCCACTCGGATAATTAGTCCATTTAAAAACCATCACCACCATCATCATCATTACCATCATCATCGTTAGCTGCTACTGAGCCATTTGAGCTCCGTATTTGTTCTGATTGTCAGTCTCTAATCAGATGAGGAATAGTTTTTAAACATTTATGCCATCATGCAGGCTGTCCCTTCACACAGATGCTATGCAGAAGCAATTTAATTTGATATAACTCCATGTATCTCTTTCTGCTTTTGTTTATGCTTTTGTGGTCTTATCTAAAATTTGGTTGCTCATGGCAATGTCCTGAAGCACCCCCGTGTTTCCTTCTAGCAGTGTTGTGGTTTCCAATTTTGGAATTTTCCCTGCCCCATCCTCTCTGAATGGATTTTCCTTCAGGGGGCTACTTTCATGGCTATCCACTTTCCCATCATTGTTTACTGACAGATTGCTTCATCTCCACTCATTTTCTTGGTGTATTTGTTAAAAGCTCAGTTGGCTGTGTGTGTTACCTTGGGGTTCTTTGTCCCATTCCATTGGCTCTTGTGTCTGCTGTTATGCCAGGGTCATGCTGTTTTGGTTAGTGTTGTTTTGTAGTGCATTTTGAAGTTTGGTATTATGATGCCTATAACTAATTTTTCTAAGTCTTCTTGCTCAGGTTGATTTTGACTGTGGTCTTTTGTAGTCTGATATGATTTTAGAGTTGCCTTCTCTGTTTTGGTGGAGAATTCCATTGGTTAGGAAATCCATTTGTTAGGATTACATTGAACTTATCTATCACTTGGGGTAGTTTGGACATTTTAGCACTATTCATTAATTCTTCTACTATGCGAGCCTGAAGTACATTTTTGCTTTTGGTGTCTATTTCATTTTTTCTTCAGTGTTTTATATTTATATTGTATTGTTAATTTACTTTCTTGTTTAAATTTATTCCTAGCTATTTTTTGAGGCTCTTATTGAATGGGATGTTCTAAAATCTAGGTCACCCATGATGTATAGAAAGACCCTTGATTTCTGTATCCTGCTTTCATGTCCTACAGCTTTTCTGAATTTAATGGACATTTAATGATCATTTACTGAATACCAAACAATACTGTAAGAAGGATATTTCCATCAGAGAAAATACCGAGAACTAGGAAAAGTGAAGGAAGAAATTGAGTGTATATGATTCCTTGACATGTGGTGCAGGAGGTGTAGGGTGACTCAGAGGTAAGAGCTGCTTGTGGCCTGTACTTGGATTCCTGGCATGGCATTGGGGCTGAGCTACAAGCAGAGACTCATCACTGCTGATGTTTCTTTTTGCCATCTTTCTAGAACAAAGTGGTGCCTGTCCAGTTCAGCAGGGGTCACACTGACGCTGCTCAGCCCCATGCAAACACTCAGCCTGTCATCTGACTTATGCCTGCCTCCATCTCACCACCTGTGCACTGTAAAGAGTGGCTTCTCACGGACCCTGCCAGCTGTCCTCTTTCTTCCAAGAGAAGGAGAGCCATTTATGCTGACCCAAGTTGTCTTCTGCCATTTTACTGCTTTTCAAGAAAGCTAAGCAGAAGGCCATGCGGTGGCTACAGATGGCTTTGGGAAGTTTTCAGGAAAATGTCTCCATCTGGGGCCTCTTTCCCACCTCCGTATGCCCTGCACTCCCTGAGGAGGGAGCTGGAACTGAACGCATCCCTCTGTGGTAACTGGCATCCATTGCAAATGTCATGGCCATTTGTTCATTGACATTCCATAGATCTCCTACCCCCTCTCAAAGGGAAAACCAACTTGTTAATACCTTGCAGAGTGCAGAGCCTGTGACCAATACATCTGGGGAGTAGAAGAGGAGTAAAGGATGCTCTTTGCCACCCCCAATGCTGGTTCTAATTTCTCTGGGCTCATCTTTGGCCCCAGACAGATGCCGAGCAAGCTCGTCAGATCCTGTGCCCCCAGTCAGCCTCACTTCCTCTAGAGCTGTTTGCATCCCTGGAATTGAGAGTCTTATGTTTGTCAAATCATTTGCTGTCCTCTGGCAACAATTTGACACCATTGGCTCTCCAGCTGCCTGGAGACATTTTCTGCCTGGTTGCAGAGCCAGGCCTCCATGTGCCTGGGGCATTCTGTTCGGGGGAATGCAGAGCCTCTTCACGCCATCCCTGGGGAAGCATCTGTGGCTCTGCTGTCCTTTAAAGGCTAGAGACTCACTGGGGCACATCTTGAGGAAAGCAGATGGCCTTGGCCTCAGAGGTCTCTCATGAGGAGCAGGGTGTGAGGACCTGTAATCCACCTGGCAGAGGGGAGTGCTTTGGAGCTCTCAGAGCTGTCGTCACATGGTCAGTGGGTCGTCAGGTTGTGAGAGGACTAGAGGGACAAAGGGACATTCCAGGACTCTGGTTCAATGGAAGAAGAGCTTTCCAGCTGTTGTTAGATCTACAGAGGAGAACTGGGCTCCTTTGAGCTTCTACTAGACAACCAACTGCCAGGATACTCGCGGAGTTTTGAACATTCGCAAGGCATCTAAGCTAGATTAGAGGCAGAGTCCTTGCTACCTTGGGGTTCTAGCTTTTGGAACTTTTAAGTAAATACTTAGGAGAGCAATCCTAGGGGAGGGCTGAAGCCCAGCAGCAAGAACCCAGAAATGCCTAAATCTTGATACTGTGGCTGAATGGTGCAGACATGTGCACATCTGGGCATGCATTCAATTAGAGGGGAGCCTGAAGAGAATGCTTTATTGGGTTCAGGCAGCATTAGGAACGGATGTGGACAGAAAGCAATTAGCCATCATCAAATATTAAAAATATCAATCAGCCCCTACTTGCTGTATGGCATCTCTAATTAGCAAAAAGTGTTTTTAAATTTTGTACTTTCAAGTAAGGGCTGTGGTAAGGGAGGCATCTTGCAGAGTCTTTAACACAATGTGTAAAACTAAAGTCATTGTGTGAAACAGAGGGAATGGTTCCGTTTTTATCACATGCTCATCTTCCACGAGAGTCAAAGTCCATCTTCAAACTCCCGGTTTCCTGTCCTCTCCTCCTTTGGATCAGCGGTGACTCCACCAGGCAAGCGGTGTTTCTGTCACTAGGGCTCACACAGTTGCTGCTGTCCCTGTCCTGTCTAGTTCTCCTTCAGAGCAAAGGTCTGCGCTGCCCGTTGTGGCTGGACTTGAGTACCTCTCCTTTGGATGTCACTCGTCCATTCCTAGAGGACAGGGAGCTCAGTGAGAAGGGCCTTGGAGATGTGCAGCTTACAGTGCACAGTCGGTGTGACTGTTACTGACAGCCATTGGAAATGCAATTCTGTTGTCTGCTATTGTTCTCTGAGCGGTCACCATCCTCATCAGATTAGCTGTGCCTGACTAAAAAAGTCCATCAGGATGGGGCCTGTTGATTTATGTTCCCTTGGAGAAGGAGAGGGTGGGAAGGCCATTAGACCCTTGCCCCAAATTCCTACCACCCCTCCCAGCCATCTCTCTGTAGTTAATGGCAGGCAGCTTCCTCCCGTGTTAAGAGTGTAAAGGCGGGGGGGAGGTTAATTGGTGAAGGGGCCCATTAGTGTGGCCGTCACACGTGCTGGATGGAGACTTTTCAGCCAGTGAACCCTCACCAGTGTTCTGTAAGGAAACCCAACAAACTCGAGGTCTCCAAGGGGAAGTGTCGTGCAGTTGTAGTTTGGTTTGTTGCTGGGATCTTATGAGGAGGAAATAGACATAGTTTGTGTCTCCCAAAGGAAGATCCACACAAGAAATCCTAGTAGAGTGCCCTTTAAACTCTCCCTGGGTCTCCAAGCTGTTTATTAGTGGGTGGTGCGAGCCCTCCGTAGAGGAAGGCGGCACAGAAGCAGTGTCTGGCCTTAGCCTCTTACGGGTCCAGCATCTGAGGTCATGCTTCCCATGGCCCAGCTTCTGAGGTCGTGCCTCCCATGGTTCAAGGTCTGAGATTGTGCCTCCCATGGTTCAGGTTCTGAGATCATGCCTTCCACAGTTTAGGGTCTGAGGTTGTATCTCAGGTGGCCAGAGGAGAAGGAACAGCATCTTTTAATTCCTTGCAAGCCTGGCTTGAATCCTGTCTTTGGGCAAACGACCTCAGCAATTAGAATGTCCATCTTCTCCTTCAAGTAACATGTGGTTTTGGGGGAGTCCATAAGCACAGAGGCTGGTCGGTACACTATGTAGCTCCCAGATGACAGTTGATGAGGACCAGTTCCCTCCCTCCATCCCTCCCTTCATCCCTCCTTCTTTCTTCTCACCTCCCTCTTCCTGTCATACAAAGAAAAGGGCGCCGGGCTGTTTACTGACTGTGGGAATAATTTTATTTCCCTGCTGGTGGTGGTGCTAAAGTCACAGGTCAAGGACCGAGGAGACGAGGGAATGGGTTTCTGTGCACCTGGTGTCACCCCATAGCTGCCACCACTTGGTAGTCAGGATGAATATTTGCTATGTGAGTTTCATTTGTCTTCTAGATAATAAATGTAGATTTCAAGACCTCATAGTGTGAGCCAGAGGTGCATAACCATGTCCTCATTCAACACCATAATTCTTCTCAAACTCAGGGTAGCAGAGACCCAGCCTGTGACAACACAGAGGTGACAGGGAAGGTGAATGTGTGAAACTGTAGGCTTTGAAAAGTTCTGACTCCCAAGTGGCTCCTGAAGGGATGGGGTGGGTGGTGCCCAGGCGGAGCCTGTGTCGGGTGGTGCCCAGAGTAGAGCCTGTGTGGGTGGTGCCCAGAGTAGAGCCTGTGGTGGGGGTACCCAGAGCGGAACCTGTGGTGGGTGGTGCCCAGAGTAGAGCCTGTGTCGGGTGGTGCCCAGAACAGAACCAGAGGGTACTGGGATGCTCCAGAGACTGAGGTTGATGGGAGAAATGGCTCTTACTAGGAGTGAGGGTGTCTGGTGTGTGTGTGTGTGTGTTGAATAGAGTAAAAATTAAACTTTATTTAGACTATGGTAAGAAGAAATAGATTTTTTGGTGTGGAAGCACTTGAATGTAGGAGGCGATGGGTCCTGAGTGATGCCGGATGTACCGAGGAAAACATGCAAATGAGGTGTGTGTTTGAAATGTTTCTCTATTTTTTGCCTTCAAATCAGCAAAGAAGGGGGAGTAAACATTAAAAATTAATAACCCAAACTAGAATACTGTCACATAAAATAAGAAAGGGTCATAAGTGGAAAACAAAGCAGGGCTCTATAAATAATTTAAAATAGATAAACAACAAGAGTAAATATATTCCTACTGCTAATAAAAGACAAAGTTTTCAAATACTGTTACACATTTAGATATGCTTACAAGATGCATACCTAAAACAAAGACATATGGGAGAATTAAAAATAAAGAATAGGAAAAGATATGCCAGATAATATACAAAGAAAGTTAACCCAGGGGCATTGTTATTAGTAAAAATAACTTTAAGAACAAGTCTTTTAATAGCGTTCAGTAGAGATAGTAAACAAAGGCATAGAGCCAAGAAGGTGCAACAGCGAGGGACTCATAGATGCTAACAACACAGCCAGCAATTATACAAAAACGAACAGAACAACAGAGGGTGAGGATATAAAAGAATATTTCACATAGCTTAATATGCCAGAATCTCAAAAGGGCCCAGGTGGTTTAAATGCTGTCCCAAGCTTGTACACCAATGTCAGGGAAACACATACCTGAGCCATAGACTTTCCTAGTTGACCTTCTCTGTCAACTTGAAAAGGGTTCAGCTGAAGGATGCCCGGGTAATGTTGGCCTGTGGGCATGTCTGTGGAGGAGTGCCTTGATTGTAAATTGATGTAGTAGGGGTCAGCCCACTGTGGGTGGTGTCATTCTCTGGGCAAGAGGTTTTGGACTCTCAAAGAAAGCTAGGTAAACAGGGATCTGGGGTTGAGCTAGCATGTAGCCTTCCTCCGTGGTTTCTACTTCACATTCTTGCTTAAGTCCTGCATTGACTTCCCTAGGTGATGGACTTGACCTGGAAGTATAAGCTGGAATAAATCCTTTACTTCCCTAAGTTGCTTTTGGTCAGAGTGTTTTTAACAACACAACAAGGAAACGAGAACAGAAATGTTTGTAGTATTCAGGAGCATGTGGAACACTTAGAAAATTCGTGTTCTGGTTACAAGGTAAATTTGTGACAGGATATAGAAAAAGCTAGTTTCTAACCCAGTACAGAAAATTAGAAATAAAGATGAAAAGACAGAATAGTGAGCAGCCACACCTTTTCAACCATGCCCTCTTAACTAATCTATGTGTTAAAAGGTAATAATATGGGGCTGGAGAGATAGCTCAGCAGTTAAGAGCATTGCCTGCTCTTCCAAAGGTCCTGAGTTCAATTCCCAGCAACCACATGGTGGCTCACAACCATCTGGAATGAGGTCTGGTGCCATCTTCTGGCCAGCAGGCATACACACAGACAGAATATTGTACACATAATGAATAAATAAATTTAAAAAAAAAAAAAAGGTAATAAGATGGGGCCCCGAAGAGATGGCTCAGTAGGTAAGAACCCTCACTGGCTTCAGTTCCTAGCACCCATGTGGCTCCAGTTTCAGGGGATCCCATGCCCTCTCCTGACCTCTGAGAGTATTGCATGCACATAGTGTGCATATGTACTTCTTGTCTAGTGAGGCATTCTCAGTAAGGTGTGTATGATATTAGCTTTTTTCTCATTATTTTTTATTGAAACTTTATAAAACATATTTTGATCACAATTTTCCCCTCCTTATGTCCTTGATATCCTCCCTGCCTCACCTCCCACCCAACTCCATACCTTCTTTCTTTCTCTTCAGAAAACAAACAGGAAAAAAAAAAATCAAATAATCCAGAATTAAACAAAACAAAGCAAAAATGGCAAAAAGGGATGAGAAATACACAAAACACAATATTCATATAAATACAAATGTTCACACAAAATAAAAACAAGACCCATAAAAACACAAAATCAGAAACCATACGAGCAAAAGGCCAATAAGATTAAAATTGCCCAAACATAGTAATACAAGACAAATATATATAACGGTACCATTGAGTTTGTTTTGTGGTTGATCATTACTACTGTGCACGGGGCCTACCCTGAAGTGTGGTTTGTGTTATCTAGTGAGACTCCTTTGGGAAAAAACCCGGATTTTTCCTTTGCAGGTAGTTGTCACTTGGTGTCTTGGTTAGGGATGGGAGATCATTTTACATCACCATTTTCCTCCCTGTTGTACAAAGGTACCGGCAAGGTGGGAGGGTATGCAATTCTCACGTTGGAGGACCAAGGAGAGCCTGGAGACAAACAGTAGACCTAACTACTCAGAGCTCTTTGAGTATAGAGGAATGAAGTGGCATTTCATTTGTATTTTAATAAATAAAGCTTGCCTGAGGACCAGAGAGTAAAACAGCCCCACTGGCCAGCCTTACAGACCAGGCAGTGGTGACACACACCTTTAATCCCAGTAGCCACACTAGTTGCTATAGAAACTGGGCAGTGCAGGCCTTTAATCCCAGTCCTAGAGAGGATTATAAAACCGGAGGAGACAGCTCTCAGGCACAGTCTCATTCTGAGATTCCTGGAGGCAGGATCGCCATTTCAGACTGAGGTAGAGGTAAGAGCCAGTGGCTGGCTGCTTTGCTTTTTGAATCTTCAGGTTGAACCCCAATATCTGTCTCTGAGCTTTTATTAATCGTGCTTCAGAGAAAGTCCAGTAAACCAAGATTCATACTATAGTGTGAAGCAGTGAGAACATGTAATAGAAAAACACGGTATTGGTAAGAACAATGCAAATCAGGGCACACAAAACAGTGCCAAATAAAAACATGTCAGTTTCTGCAGAAACTGTATCGTGGTGTCAAAGAAAATTTGCATAAATGAAAAGTGATATTAGACTCATTGATAGAAAGACTCAATATTATTAACATGCCAAAATACTTTAAAATTAATATGTAGGTTCAATGTAGTTCTAATAAAAATCCTAAGAGGATATTTTATGGATCTTGACAAGCTGATATTAAAATAAATTGAGAATGTTAGCGGGCCAGAATAGCAAAGAAAACTTTGAGGAGTAATGTAAGAAGATTCACTCTATCAGATACTAAGACTCATTAAAGGAGGGCGATTAGAACGCTTGATCTTTTCTGATACATTTGGACTCTGTTACAGTGCTCTCTATGACAACCAGCGATGTGAGAGTTAGCCCAAGCACATGCTCTCTCTCCCTCTCCCCCTCCCTCTCCCCCTGCCCCCCCCCCATCCTGCTTCCCCACTGACAAGGCATCTTTCTAACTCTGCTTCAAAAATCTATTCCAGGGTCTGGGGAGATTCTCAGTCAGTAACAATTTTGTATTGCAATCAAGAGGCCTGAGTTCAGATTATAAGAATCTGTATAGAAGTCAGGTGTGGTGGTCACATCTGTGACCCCAGCACTCGGGAGGCAGAGGTCAGTAGATCCGCAGAGACTGTTAGCCAGCTAGCCTAGCCATGAGCTCCAGGTTCAGTGAGAGACCCTGTCTCAAAAAATTTAGGTGGAGAGCAACTGAGGAAGACACTTGATGTCAACATCTAACCTAATACACATGGACACACAAATGCACAAGTACACATACAAACTATCCAGATATATATGTATACGTGTGTATATATTTTATATGGAATATATATGTATGCACTGAAGGGTCAGGGAGGGGTGGGGGTCAAATAGCCTTTTCAAATGTAATCTCTTTGTGTAAGTCCATGACAGCCTTGTGTACCATGACTGTCAGCCGTGGTACAATGCTGCCCTGTTTCATTCACAGAGCCCCACAGATGCTAGATGCTCCGTGATAGGTGTCCTCAGCTCAGCACAACTCCTGGTACCCCAGCAAGGCTGCTCAACTCCCTTTCCCCTTCTTCTCCAGCCATGCCCTGCTGTCTTTGCTCAGTCATGGTGATATTTTGTTTGTGCTCTCACAAACAAAGCTTGCCTGAAGATCAGAGGGCGGAGATCAGAGAAATAGAGGCCAGGCAGTGGTGGCACACACCATTGGCCTCAGCATTTGGGAATCTCATGCCTTTAATCCCAGCACTAGGGAGGTGGAGACAGGAAGTGATATGGCAGGGCAGAGAGAGGAATATAAGGCAGGAGGAGACAGGAGCTCAGCCCCTTTCGGTCTGAGGATTTCATAGAGATAAGAACTTTAGTGACTGGTGGCTTCTCTGGCCTTTCATCTTTCACCCCCTAATATCTGACTCCAGCCTTTTATTATTAAGATCAATTAGATTAGCGCTACACTCAGCCAGGGCACTGAAAGAAAACCAGCCCACCAATGACCCTGTGTGCCACAGAAACAGACACTCAGTTTTAAAGATGCTCGTTGCATTTTTATATTTACACCAGCAACAGTTCACTTGGCCACAGGAAAGATTATAGCAGACAAATCAAAGTACATATACTTTTATGCTGTCTTTAAGTGTTCTTCTTTTTAAAAATGTTTGTTTTACATTTTTAAACTAGTAGAAATCTACTACAGAAAAAAACATTTTTTGAGCTTAGAGTCTCACTCTGTAGCCCAGGCTGGCCCTGAACTTGCAGCAAATCTTGCTACCCCAGCCTTTCCTGTGCTAGGATTACAGATGTAAACCACCGCACCCAGAGACAGAAAATTCCAAAAAATAAAAAGAAGTCTTTTCACACACATCACTCTGATAAAACCCTGGTTACAACTTTAGTATATTTCTCTCCAGTCTATTTTGGTATGATTATTTCTTTATAGTTATAATAAAAACATGCATATAATTGTGTTTTTCCCTTTTAATTTAGTTGTAGATAATTATGATATAATCATATACATGCTACACTATCAACATAATGGTAATTTTTACTGCGTTGAATTTCATTATTTTGATTTATCACTGTTGAAGGCTATTAACCTATTTTTGTTATATTTCTGCTCCCATTTTAGCAAGTATAATATGTCTGAATACTGTAGAACTTTCTGTTCACCTTCTGTTTTAAGTTACTATGTTGCTTTGAATTTTTCAGAAGCTGAATATTAACAAATGTTAAGAATGTCATAAAGTAGATGTTCTTATAGTCCCATCCAATGTCTAGCTAGTGCAGAGTGTGCGCTCCAAAGGCATGTGCCCACTTGTCTTACCTAGAACTTAGTGTGGTGATTTGGATAAAAAATGTGACCCGTAGGCTTCGCTATGTGAACTTGTGGTCCCCAGAGCATGGTGCTGTGCGTGGAGGTTATTGAACTTTTGGGAGGCAGAGCCGTGCTCGAGGAAGTACATCATTGGGAGAGGGGTTTAAGGATTCATAGTCTTACCCCATTTCCAATCCTTCTTGGTTTCCTGTGGGTGGTTGAAATTTAATCGCTCAGCTTCCTGTCCCTGCTGCCATGCCCTCCCCCATTCCACATTCATCCACTCTTTGGGAATGTAAGCTGAAATGGACTCTTCCTAAGTTGCCTTTGGTCATGGTATTTTATCACAGCAACAAATAAGGAACCAATAAAATCATATCTGACTTATTAAAGGCATATACAACTTGGGAGAGGAAGCAGTCTTGCTTACATGTGTGTGGAAACAGGTCAGAGAATGGCAGGTGTACTGAGCAGCTGGGGATCTTCCCATAGGAGGTGGAGGTCCTGTATTGGGGTGGTGCAGCCTTCATGATGTGTGCATGTGTGCTTTGCAGAGGCAAGCCTTGGTTTGCATCAGATAGCCAAAGGGATCTGGTGACTGCCGGCCTAAATGTGGTGATTGCGCATGGAATTTGTTGGTTGCCTGTAGTTCCTGAGCTGCCCTCTACCCTGGCCCAAACCCCCTCACTCATTATGCTCAGTAGTAGAACTCAGAAAATGTTCCTTTTGGGTGAGCATTGCTTTATCACTTGCAAATTTATTGTGACTTTTCTTTTTTATAAAGCTGAACACATCTGTTAAATTGTTAATTGGCAATAACTGTCTTTGTATTGATCTTGTATATTTTCCCATTTCAATCAACCCAGACTTACACATTTTTCTTACAATGATCCTGAGGTCAATCATTACATGAATTTTTATTAACTTATTAAGTAAATGTAGAAATCTTCTTAAAATTGACTCTTACTATGTTATTCAGAAAAATGTATTTTTGCTATCTTCAAATTATTTTAAGAAGTTTTAAAGTGTTTACTTGTTATTGTTCACATGCGTGTATATTTGCATGTGAGGACAGAGGACAGCTTCCTGGGAACTGGTTCTCTCCTTCTATCCGTTGAGGCCTCTAGTCATTTCTGCTGTTCTGCACATGGTTCAGGGTAATTCTCCTGTCCCCACCACCATTTTGCCACAAGAACTCTGGGATTACAGATGTGAGCCACTGTATGTGGCTCGTGCAGCACTGGGGATGGAACTTTAGTCACCAGGCTTTCATAGCAAGCCTTTACCTGCTGAGCCATCTCGCTGGCACTAAATCATTCCTCAGTGCTAAAACCTTTGCTTTATACATCTCCAGCGTTGAAACCTTTGGGCTTTTTTGATCACCAGATGACAGGACAGATTCTCCCTTCCAGCCGACAAGTGTGGTGACACAGGGACCACCTTATTCTGGATCCACGGCTTATCTTTGCTTTGTTCTCTGCAGGAATGGGCTGCTTCTGGGGGGCTGAGCGCAAGTTCTGGCTCTTGAAAGGCGTGTATTCAACCCAAGTGGGCTTCGCAGGAGGCTACACGCGCAATCCCACCTACAAAGAAGTCTGCTCAGGTAGGGACAGTTGTTCAATCACTGGAAGAACGGGAGGGCTCCTTCCTGATGGTGGGTGACAAGATCTTTGAAATGGAAATATATTTAAAAATGCATATTTTCTCTGTCTTTTTTTAAAAACTGTTTCTGTAAATACGCCTCATTGTTTCTCCTCTATAGCTGTAGAGGATAATGAACATCCTGTGGAATGTATTCCACTTTTTTGCTGTGAAAAAAAAATCCCATAACACTTAGTTGACTGGAATAATTGTTCTTTTAGCTCAGGAAACCAGGCAGGGCTGAACTTGGCAGTTCTTCTTTGAGGCTCACCTGGTTTCACTCATGGGATGGACCTTAGTCACCCTGTGGAAAGTTCAGGACCGGCTGGTCTCAGATGACCTCCTATGGCTGGAGAAATGGGAGTGTCTCAGACTGGCATGAGTTAATGCAAAAAGGATCATGTGCAAAGACCTGGAAACAGCAAGAGGATGAACCTTGATCTCCGTGCACATCATTTGATATTGTCCCAAGGACTAAACTGGGGCACACAGTCTAGCCTAGAGACAGGGATGCAGAGAGATGTGAAGAAATCAAGAGCATCACTACAATGCTCTCCACACAGCTCAAATGTCTCATGAGAAGCCATACTGTGATGCATGGCTCGGTTTATTACCATTTCTGGGCCAAGTTCCCCTCCCTGCCTGGCTGTCTATAAATAAAAGTTTTCTAAAGCACAACTGTGCTATATTAGTTATGTTCTCTAAAGGAATGGAACTCACAGAATGAATATATATAATATATATTCACATATAATAATATATAATTCATTCATGTATGTAAGATATGTATTTTAAAGGTGAGAATATACATATACATGTATATGTACATGTATTAAAGGGAGAGTTATTAGTTTGTCTTCCTCAGTATGGTGAAGCAGTCCCACAATGGCTGTCTCACAGAGGAGAGATGGGGAATCTGGTATGAGGCCTTCGTCTCCACTATCCCCGCCTGGTGTTGAAGGCCTCGAGGATTCCTGGAGAGCAGCTCATCTTCATTCTGCTCTGGAATTCTGAGCAAGTCACTTCTATTATCAGTGCAGGATTGCTGCGACTAGAGGATGGGTGGACTTGCCAGTGAGAGCAAGGGCCAGGATGCAAAAAGCAGTTTCCTTCTTCCATGTCCTTCTCTCTGGGCTTCCACCAGAATGTGCTGCCTAGTTGAGGGTGGCTTCATGGATTCAGATAATTTGATCAAGAAAGTCCCTCATAGGAGCACCCAGCATCTTGTGTTTTAGTTGATTCCAGATGCAGTCAAGTCAACCACCAATACTGGTCATCACAATGGCTATTCTCAGTGTTTTGCTTTTCCGGTGTCGATGAACATGTTAGTGCCCCAAGGGCAACGGTTTGCGGCTATAGCAGATATGGTGTGGACTGCAAATCAGGAGGCACCTAGCCCTGTGCAAAGACAGAAGGGCTGAATGCTGCTGAGGGGCGAACACAGGAAGATGCCCATGGCAGGTTCCAACTTCATGCCAGTTTCTTCTGGGCTTGCTTTCTGGCATTCAGCAGCTCCCTTGTTTTCCTGCCACTTATCACTGTGTTTTTCCTGCCATCTAACAGTATGGCAGGGAAACAACTTTTATTTTTAATAGGGTATTTTGTTCACCATCCTAAAAGGTCTTAATTAGGGAATCTTCTGGAGACCTGTGGTCTATGTTGACAAAAGCAGTATTTAAAAATATACCTGGGCCTGGTGCTACAGCCCTCTACATGCGCATGCTAAGGAGGCTGAGAAAGGAGGATTACAAGTTCAAGGCCCATCTATAGTATGAGTTCTAGGCAAGCTTAGGCAATTTAGCAAGATCTTGTCTACAAACAAAGGGAAAAAAAAGGAGGCCGGGACACATCTCAGTGGCAGGTGGCTTGCCCAGTGTGTGCAAGGTCTTCAGTTCAACCCCGAGCATCACACAGGAAAAAAAGCAAAGAAATAAAATGATGTTCTAAATATGTGAATAGTTTTATCTTTTAACGATAAAGGCTTGAGGGTCAGGCATGCTTGTAATCCCAGCTCATGGGAGGCTAAGGCAGAAAGATCATGACTAAAAGGCCAGCTTGTGCTATATAGGTTTAGGTTCCCTGTAGCTCCTAGTGAGATCCTGTTACAACTAAACACTAATTTTAAAAATGAAAAGAGAAAAAAAAAGCCAAGGGTTTGAGGGCATTTTTTATGGAAGAGCACCTGGAATCATGGACACCTGAGGTTGCAGGAAGAACCCTGTAGAAAAGTGGGCATCCTGGTTTGTGGACAAAAGCACAAGTTTTGCTTTTGAATGTCACCACAGCCATGAAGGTACCAAAACACATGTGTTCTTGTTTTTCCTGCTCATAGGGAAGAACACTCCAGCACTAGGGATGTGGAACATGGAACACATTCTTCAGTGATCAATCCATATGTTTTTGCTTCTGTTTCAAAATTAAACATGTTTGTGTAGAGCTATAAGTGGAGATGCCAATGGTACATGGAGGTCATCTAGGTCATTCTCTCAGGCCTCAGCAATGGAAATGAATAGATGTTTTCCTGTAATTACAGACGTGGCATAATAATGGCTCAGGAGGAAAAGGTTGCCAAGAAAACCCACAGGGGCTGGGGAGATGGGCCACTCATAAAGCTGCTTGCTCACAAGCTAGATGACTTCAGTTTGAATCTTTAGAACCCATGTAAAAGCATCTGCAAGCCCAGCATCCCTTACCTGGAGATGGGAGACAGAGACAAAAGAATCCTTGTAAGCTAGTGGTCCAGCTAGCCGGGCTTAGGAAGCACCAAAGAGATTCTTTCTCATGAGGTGGAAAGGTGAGAACCAATATTTCAGGATTGTCCCCTGACCTCTACATATGAACACCATGGTACATATGCACACAAATGATTAAATAAGTTCCTAGATACCTGTTCTCTATACTATTAGCCTCACTCTGCAAAGGGCAAATACCAGTTCTGATATTGTAATAGCTGATTTGTGTAGCCATAGGCACTTTCCTCATTGATAATGTAATTTCCAAGTGAATTCCTACTGTATGATAAGCACT
This sequence comes from Chionomys nivalis, assembly GCF_950005125.1. Taxonomy (NCBI): domain Eukaryota; kingdom Metazoa; phylum Chordata; class Mammalia; order Rodentia; family Cricetidae; genus Chionomys; species Chionomys nivalis. The sequence continues at coordinate 48,886,333 of NC_080097.1, forward strand.
GTAATAAGTATTTTTAAGTCTTTGCTTTTTTTTCTCATGCAATCACATGGCATCCCAGTCTCTACCCTCTACAGGAAGCACCACTGAGACTCAGAGAACTCATGTGACTCTCCCGGGCCTCCATAGCCCCAATTCCACCTTCGTTGCTCTCTCCTCATAGTTTATGCCGTTGACCTTGGTGTAAGTCTCCCTGCTGCTGCTACAGCCTGGTTGTCCTCCATTCAACCATTCACACTTCCTTCCTCTTTCAAATCTGTTCACGGACTGAACTTCACAGTGTATTGCAGTGTTTTTATATGACTCCTGTGTGGGAAGTGTTTTGTCCTACAGATGTTTTAATTTGAAAGGGAAGAAGGACCAATTCCTGTATATTCAGTCCATGCAAACAGTTGGTATCAGGCTGCGGCAGTGAGTAAATATGGAAGTCAAGGGGTTTCAGAGAGGGAGAGAGAGAGAGGGAGAGAGAGAGAGAGAGAGAGACAGAGACAGAGACAGAGACACAGAGAGACAGAGAGCTGTCCGTTCTATCCCAACAGGACTGCTAACCTAGGGCACAACGAAAGGCGTGGTTGTTATGGAAACTGATTCCAGAATACAAAGACACAGTGTTGGGTTCTACCCAGACTGAAAAGGAAAGATGGTGTTTTTGTCTGGAATTTATTGTTGTAATGATTATAAAAGTTAGACTGGGTAAAAGATACCTCTTGCCTAAGAGTGGTAGAACCCTTAGGCCCCAAAAGTAACAAGAATGCAGCACCCAGCTAGGGTGATAGTGGAAAGGAACCAGTTAAAGATTTTGAACTGAGAAAGGGGTATGTAGACAACACAGATCACCTGTCTGGACTGTCCTCGGAAGCCCCCAGTGCTCCCAGGTTGACTGAAACCTGTCACCCTGGAAAGATTTGATTGGATAAGAAAAAAAAATGGAAAAAAAAAAAAACCCAAAGCTATCCAAGAGATGTGGCTTGCTGAGGTTGAGAGTATATATCCAGTAATCAGCATCAGTTTCAGCCATTTTCTCGTGCATCTAGGTAACTCTGGAACTGTGATTGCTGCATGACTGCTTCCTGGAGGTTTCTGCCGACTGGGAGGGAACTGGAAGCCCATCCTGTGCTAGGCAGTGCTCCGGAGCTTAAAGCTCCATTTGGTTCTTGGGCCAGGTACCTGGACTGCAAGGAGGGGTTGTCTGAACACCAACCCACAGGATCAGCATAGCCTACAGCGCCCCCTTCAAACCATCTGACATGATGCCAAGGCAGGGCTTCTGCATGTGCATCTCTGTGCACAGGTCAGGAGCTGCTTGCCCCAGAGCCAGAGCCTCCTGAAGGCCACATGATCTTGCCTGTGGGGATAGATTTTCAGCAGATAGGCAAGTGTGTTTGAGTGCAAAAGCAGTATGTTTATAGAAAGGGTATGTCCTGCTGTTCTCATGGTGTTTCTAGAGTAGGCAGGTGGCAGACAACTAAAACCCAAGAGAGAGTTCGTATAGGGCACATGGAAGAGACAGAGACACCAACTAGCCACTGAGAAGGCAGGTGACCCAACAGTGATAGAAGGGTTTCAGTTCCTTTTCTAAGGTCTCAGTTCCTTTTCTATGACAAAACGCCATGGCTGAGACAACTTATGGAAGAGTTTAATTGGGCTTACGGTTTCAGAGGGTTAGCGTCCATGATGGTGGGTCAAAGGCATGACAGCACGAACAGCTGAGAGCTCACATCTTGATTTGCAAGTAGAAAACAGAGGCACACTGGAAATATCAGGAATCTTTTGGAACTTCACAGCCTGTCCCCAGTGACATACCTCCTTCAACAAAGTCACACCTACTAATCTTTCCCAAAAATTTTAGTAACTGGGACCAAGTATTCAAATATATGAGCCTATGGGGGCATTCTCATTCAAACCACCACAGGTAGGGGTGCCTGGCATCTGTTAATCCCATCAACTGAGAATAAGACCATTACCATAATTTCTGAACCAAATTTGAAGCAAAGTTTAATTAAATACTGGCCAGGATGATGGACTCTGGCCAGGACCATTCAAGGTTCCTGGAAAATGGTGATAGTCACATTTTGCAGATGCTTAAAAAGGCAACCCCATAAGGCCACTGTCTTTATTTCCCATCAGGTCCAATCAGGGGCAAACATAGATCCCAATGTACTTCCTGCCTGTTTACTTCCTGCCTACGTCCAACCAGGGACAAGCATACATCCTGACATATTTCCTACACACACACACTTTCTGCCTACATGTGATCAAGCACATCCAGTGTAGTTGAGTCAAATAACCTTGTCTAGCAGAGTGAAAACAAGCAGCAACCTCTACCATTTCAAAAAGTATCTGTCCTTGGGCAAAGGGCTTACAGGTTAGAGACATTTTTGTTCTATGGATCTCTTAGGCACAGTAATTAAAACTTAAAACATAACTTTGGTTCTCACACGTCCAAACAGGACATGTAGAAGTGGGCTCAGTGATAAATGCATGTCAGGCTGTCCTCATCCCTGCCTGTGACTGCAGCCTTACACTATACAAATTACTGGGTGCTGATGTTTCTTTCAGTCTTTTAAATAGTACAATCCCTTGGGAAAGGAAGAAAAAGATGTCTGTGTTGAGTTTCAGGAGTGGCCATCACTTAGGTGGGAAGAGCCTGGTTTCAGACGTACTGGACCCAGAACAACAGTTGGCTAGCCTTGACTATATAAAGGAAAGAACAGGATCCCAACAAGAGGTTGATGAGCCTGCGAATCCTGTAGTGGGAGGTTTTGCTGATCCCTCTAGAGTACTCTGAGCAGACATGTGGCCTCTAAACCACGGCACTCTTAATTGCTGTGCCGCCAGATTCTTACTCTGTTCCTTCTCATCTGTTGACCCTCTGTGGAGATCATTTCCAGGTAGAAGATACAATGAGACCAGGCCAATTAGGCAGACAGACAGACAAATTCTCATTTTAAATCAAATCAGATGCCACCCTTGTTGTATGTCTCAGTCTATGTTGAGTTTAGTCTGCAAAGGTCATTCTCTGCTGGTTGGATTAACCTAGGGTAGCACTAGGGAACAGTAATGGAGTTTAGGCCTTCAACGATGAGAGATAGAAAGTAGGGCTCCACAGCTCCACCAAAGGCTGTGGTCATCTCGCATTTCCCCGGAGACCCTTCATCTTTCGCATAGGCCCCACATTCCATTGGAATGTGATTTCTTTACCTAGTCACTCACAGGGCATGTTTTAAGAGTACTGATTCTCCTGGGACACGTGTCCAAACTTGCTTTCTCGAACTTGTGAAACGTTGAATCTGTAGCACAGGCCAGCATGTTCTCTTCCTGGAGCACTGTACTGTGGTTTGTGTTGTTTTGTTTTAAATGGTCCTACTGTAGTTCAGGCTGGCTGGGCACTCGTGGTCCTCCTGCCTCAGTTTCCCAAATTCTTGGACTACCTACAGGCATGCTACTCCCCTTTCTTGGTTGTCCAGGTGTTTCACGCCTGGCCTTTGACCCCTTTTAGAATCACACTCCTGGGTCTTACACCATGCACACGGCCTCGGTTTCACTGTGAGACAGTCTTGGTCATAGCCAACAAACCTTGCACAACCATTCTGCCTCCAGGAATGCTTACATTGCAGTGATCTGAAATCTCATCGACCACCATTCCCTCCCTAAAGCCATTTGAAGGATTTTCTCTGCTAGAACCCAGATTAGAGTGACATAGTGTGAGGATTCTGCCTTCTGTGGAGGCTTTTTCATATGAATGAATGAATGAATGAATGAATAACAGAGATAGATGGATAGATAGATAGACAGACAGACAAACAGACAGATATGAATATATTGGTTACTATAAATGGCTTACATGCAAAAACGTGATACTGGATTCTGGTAACACAGTGTGAAGACAATAACCCCAGTCTGTCTTCTGGAAATTTTTTCCCTATGGTTAAGGAAACCTTGTTCTTCTATGCTTCTTTAAGGGGTTGAACTGGCTCTAGCTTTCTCTTTATTCACATGTGCCACATACAACACACACACACACACCCTACACACACACACACACACTCCACACATATATAACACTCCACACACAACACTACACACACACACACACACCCTCCACACACACACACACTCCACACACAACACTCCACACACACACACCCTCCACACCACCACCCCCACTCCACACATACACAACACTCCACACACACACACACACACACACACACCATGCATTCTGCACAAAGGATTGTTATGCAAACCTGCTGATTAGCTGGCCTGCTGTTGTCTCACTCCATTGATTCTAATTGAGCTATTCAGAGTCCTCAATGCCCTGGTAGAGAATTATTCTTACACTTTGTAATAACAACCATGCAGATGAAAATATGAAAAGGCATTCTGCAACGGGTAAGCACTTCGGGTTAATTTCGGCACATTAGCCAAGCGTACAAACTCCACATTGCTGGTGAAGGAGCCTGGGCTGTGCATTCATTGGGTGAGGTCTTCTCATATTTTGCTTACAGATGTTCATAACAATGCCATGTTTATCATTCCATTCAAAAGCCTTTTGAAATCTACTCAGCTAAGTGGCACCAGAACCCAAAGAAAGAGAGGGGCCAGGCCACTCTCCCCTCCTCCAAGCTCATATGGTCACCAGAACAGCCTGAGGTCTAAACACATCGGCAGGCAAACTGTCCCACAGAGGTGCCCAGCGGGAGCTAGGTCTGAGAGCAGCTGAGAACGACAGTCCTCCTCTGACCTCTCAGTGGTGTTTGTCCCCAACGCACCCTCCGCAGCCTGTGTCCTCTCTTACAAAGCAGGGGTGAAGCCACTTTCTGAAGCCAGCACAGTGGTGGTTAAGTGCTTCTAAGTTTTATTTTTATTTTGTCAATGTTCTGTGTGCTGTATACGTGTGAGTATACGAGGTGCATGTCCCTGGGTGGCATGTGAGGAGGACATCTGGTACCCTGTCCTATCATCTTCTGCCTTGTCCCATCCAGACAGGGTCTCTCCCTGACCCTGGAGCTCATGGAATGGTCTAGACCAGCCAGCACCGTTCTGCACTTGTCTGTCCCAAAGTGCTCAGCCATGCTCAGCTGGAAACCTGAACTCAGGTCCTCCTCCTTGCACGGTGAGTGCTCTTACTCACTAAGCCATCTCTCCAGCTCCCCGATTTCTTCCTGAAAATAAGATCATTTCAGAGCTGGGAAATGACTTAGTGGGTAAAGGTGCTTTTCCCCAAGTCTGGCAACCTTCCCTGGATTGCACATGGAGGAAAAAGAAAACCAACTCACACATTGCCCTCTGGCTTCCACATGCCTTTCATAAGGTCAATAAATCAATGCAAAAATATTTCAGAAGGATAATATTTCAAATCAAATGTGTCTTAGAAAATCTGGGACTTGCCCTGAAGGAAAGAAGGCTGAAGAGGTGTCGGTATAGGTCACAGTACCTATACCTACAGCAGCCTCTGCCTATGCCTATGAACCCTCATTTTTCTGGGCTCTTATGGATCTTTCCCACCCTTTCCCCAGTACCTGTTACCATCTCCTGAAGCTTCAGAGCTCCAGCTGAGCACGAAATCAGCCTTTCTCCATGCACATAAAGCGCTCAGTGTGTCTTTTCAGTTCAAGGTAATTTCTGCAGTGTTTGGGTAGAGGTGCCGAGACTGCAATTCTTCCAGGAGTTAAGGGTTCTATTCTTCAACGGAGGGAGGGGCTGGGCAGAGCTCATCAGGTAATGGAAACCTCCATCTCAATCCCTCTCAGACGGCATTCACTCTCTCAGTGCATAGTCAGCCTCATTGTACCTTTGTCAATGCCAGTCAAGGGAAATTACCAAGTTATTGACACCTCTCCCCACATGCAAGGATCTTGGTGTTCACTCCTGCAGCAGCAATTTGATGGCTTTTTGTCCTCCTTATTTGAGACATAAACTTGGGCCTTGAATTTGTTACAAACAGAATGAAAATGCTTCTCTCTCTCTCTCTCTCTCTCTCTCTCTCTCTCTCTCTCTCTCTCTCTCTCTCTCTCTCTCTCTCAAAAACAAACAAACAAACAAAAATCAAAAAAAACCCAAACCCAAGGAGCAAGAAAGTGAAGAGCCTCAAGCCACACTGTAACCCCCAGGACCTCTAACCCGGTGCACCAGCTAGTCAGTGAACAGCCCCATTCCCCAGATGACTGCAGCGGACGTAGAGGAGGAAAACACAGTTTGTCTTGTTTGAAACCTAGTCACCCCTAACAATAAACTTGGCTTCTTGACAAATGGCACCCCTCTGGGCCGTCTGTCCTCTTGGGCTTAGGCCTTGGACACATCCCATTTCAGGCCTGGAAGGGGCTTTAGCCAGCTCCTAGTCTGGTGGTTTTCAACGTGGGTGACCACAGCACCAGGCTCCAGACAGCTGCCATGAGGTTCCCACCCACAGTGAAGTGTTTGCCCTAGATGGGTTTAAGCTACATAAAAACTGTCACAGTTTGACCCTTGCTGGATGTGGGGTCCTGTTGGATATTCTGTTTAAAGTGTTTCTTTAAAATGATTGGAGTATAGAGACTTCTTGTTTTGTTAGTTGGGGAAACTGAGGCTGAGAGATAGTACATGATCTAACAGTGAGACTGATGGAGAGGGGCTAACAGCTCACTTCCCTTCCCAGATCACAGCCTTGTGAGTCCTGAGAGGATGTTAAACTCTTTGTTCTGTCCTGTTAGGAGAGACCTGCCATCAGGGCTCCAGAGTGCAGGGTGTTTCAAGTTTGCAGCATTAAGAGCTTAAGTCGTTGGAATTTTTTTATCTGTTGGTCCTTGTCCATCTTTCTGTTAGTCTGGATTCCCCTCTCTCTAAAATTTATGATAGGTATTCTTCCTAATTTGTATGGGATACTGCCTAAGACTGCCCCACCCCCATGGGTGCTGGAAACTGCAGCTGATACTGAACCTGGCATGCATGTTGTAAAAACCACAGCTCTCATCTTAAAGAGAAGAGATTGTTCTGGTGCCCTTATTAGTGATCATGGCTGGGGACACAGATTTAGGTTATCCCAAATTCCATGTGGAAGGAGTTTCACAGGTTTTTTTTTTGTTTTTGTTTTTGTTTTTTATCATTTTACAGAATGAAGCCAGTCATAAATCAATTTTAAATACTTTGGTAAGTTCACTAGAGAAGTGGGTACAGCGAGATGGGGGAAGCTGTCTTTCAGGTCCAAGATGCTATCTGAATACACTTTTAACTCTTGGATTGGTGGAAGCCAGTGCTCTGCTAAGTTAATAGCTTCTACGGGGTTTTTAATTCCTTCTTACGAGGTGTTAGTTCATAAACAGAATGGGGCTGTTCCACAGAGCTAAAACTAACCCAAGATAAAGTAATTAGCCTCTGAACCTACAAAGTTCTAACCCCTCCCCAGCACTGGGATCCCAGTGGCCCATCAGTCTCCTCTGGGCAGTTTTGTTCACAGCCAGACACTTGTGTTCAGGAGTTGTCGTTCACATGCTCTGTGCTCTCTGTGTGCATATAGATTGGTGGGAGAGTTCAATTAAGAAATTAGACACAGCAAGAGAGAAACACCTCCAAAACAGTACCCTCAAGACAATACAGTACAGTAAGTTATGTGAATGAGGGCTCTCAGGCCCCCTCTCTCTACCTCCCTCTCTTCCCCCCTTAATAATAGACTCATCCTCCTTGTTCCTCTCGCTCTCCCCTGCTTCCTTCACCAGTCTTACCAGACTCACCCTGATTGTTCTCTCTCTCTCCCCCATCTTACTGTCCTCATCTTCCTTTGTCCCCTTGCCCCTCCCTGAAATGGAAACTGCAGGACCCCCATGGACAAAGGCCAGTTGTTCTGGGCTTCTCAATGGACAGTGCTCATGACCAGGGTGAGCTTCTTGTGCTGGTTCCAGAAGCTGAAAGTGGAGTCAAGGGCCTGACTGAAGAGTTTGCAGGGGTGTGAGTGCCCTCCCTGCACCATCCCTTAACCCCATCCTTTCCCAGCTGTCCCTGTCAGCACAGCCTAAGCACCTGATCCAGAAGAGTCTCCCTCACAGCTGCTTTAGCTCTGATGAAGAGGCAAAGCCACCAGGCTAAGTAAAACCCACCTTCCCTCTATGCTGCTGAATCCAGGCCTGTCCTCATTATTCCTCACGTCCTCCTTCCGTGGACTCTGACAGAGTTATGTGGGCTCCTTGTCTCAGGGACATAAGGGTCTGCCATGCCTAGGGTCCCCAAAGTGAAAGCAAATTGACCCACCGTCTCCACACAGTTTGCTAGAAGTATTTATAATTTTGCTAAAACACTTGAATCCAGTGTGAATGTCAAAGAAGAGGAGAATTTTCTTGTAATTTCAAAGAACTGAAGGCTAGCCCACACCAGGCAGGAGGCACCAGGGAGCTGTCCTTGGGTGGCAAAGGAGGTTGATGACTTTTTCCTCACTGGATCCATTGCCCAGAGACACCAATTATGCATCCCTCTGCGACCTTGAGATTTTGACCTTTTCTGACTAGTTTGGTTAGCTGACCCACCTCTGTCTTTGAACAATTTAAATCCTTGCTAGGGCACAGGTCAGAGGTCACCAGGTCAGCAGACTAGCGTTAAGCAAGTCTGATCCTTTCGCATCTCCGAAGGTGCCCTCCAAATGGGCCCTTTAAATGGAAAATAAATGGAAAGAGCCACTCACTGATGCAGCCTTTATAACCGGTCCAGACTGGACAGAGGCTGTTCAGTCATTGTCTCAGGATTATATTCTCAAAGATTTAGAAGGGAGATTAAGAGGAAGCAGCTAGGTTAAGCACTTCTTAACATGTAATTGCAAAAGCCACTGATGGATAGGCCTGCCCTGAAATTTTCACATGACATATAATGGAGCCGTAATGTCACATGAGGAGATAACCTTACTGTCGCAGGAGCCTGCTTCTCTGGCAATTTCATGTGATAAACTGGGTCTTAATTACTTCCAAATGACTAACAGTTTTTACAGCCTTCGAATAGGTTTCTCTGTTATTGTTCTCTGTAAGTTATATTAAAAATAAATATCTGGGTCAGTGACCATCCCACCTTCTGAGCGACAAATCACCTGAGGGACCTTGCAAACACCCCGTCACCCACTGTGCCAGGGAAGCACCCAGGCAGCTGAGTGGCCCCTAAAGGGGTCATGGCCATTTACCAGGGTCTACCTCCCACTGGCCTGGAGCTCCAGTTCTCGAGCCCCCGCACTTAATGCGTTCCAGCCTCTAACCTATTAATGAAAGCTTCAATTTCTTTTACAAGGTAACCAGGAGTTTGAAAACTGCCTGTCAAACATAGCCAGGGCTCTGGAGCCACTTAGATGACCCTGGTTCACAGAAATGAGAAATGTCTTTTTCTTTGGTTAGTCAGTTCCTAGAACTCACCTCTCCTGTTTATTTTTTAAAAATATGTGTACACGTGTGTACTCATGCATGTTTATGAATGTACCTGGAGGCCAGACGACAGCCTGGAGTGTCATCACTAGGCATCATCCACCTCCTCTCTCATCAGTGAGGTTAATGGTTGGCCATTGAGCCCAATGGATCCCCCTTCCTGTGCCTCTGAATGCAGGGATGACAAACATGTGCCACCATGCCTGGCTTTTTTGCGTGGGTTCTGGGGACTGAACATATGTCCTCATGCTTTTGTGGCTAGCACTTTGCCACTTAGCGGTCTCTCATTTCTCAACCCCCAGATGAGCTTTGAAAGGTATATCAAACATCAGACTCTTTTCTGTGGAGGGAAATTTTACCCGTTAGCCCAGTATGAAACTATGTCCAAGACACTCTAGCTGGAAGACGGGGCTTTCTTCCACACTGTCCTTGTTATTCTGGCCACAGACGCTTCCCAAGGACCCAGAAGGAGTATGCTTTGTCCATTAGCACGGGGCCAAAGCCCAGCGTGCTCTGGGCTGAAATGTGGGGCCTTCCACACAGCAGCACCTGTCGGAGCCTCTGTACTCGGTTGGCGCTCTGTGTTGCACGGGACAATCGATGAAGGAAGGTCACTCCAGGGTGGATTTAGGCCTGTGGCAGCAGGGACGAACTGTCTTTATGAACTGAACCTTGAACAGTCATGTAAAGGCATATTTATTGATTACATATTTATTGATTGTTATACAAAAGCTGTTTTTCGGGTAAAACAAGTTCTTCATACCAACCCCCCCCCCCCGATCTGTTCTATATGCTTTGTGAAGAAAATCATCACACCCTGCAACTTTAGTCCTTTTTGTGTACTGTTTGCAGTACCCAATAATGCAAGATGCTCCAGGTATGCCGGCCAGTCTTGTGACTAGAGTCACGCAAAGGCTGTGAAGCTCCCTCAGGAAAACCGCTCTGTAGACAACAGAAAACAATTACTGTTTCCCCGCAATGATTTCTTCAAGGTCAAAGCACTTCTAAAAAAATAGCTATTCATTCTGATGTTTACCCTAGATACAGTGAAAACAAGTTTTCCATTCGAATCTTTACGCTAGATACAAGAATTCTACCAGAATTCCGCTACAGTACTCAGTGCTTACTAACAGGAGGCTGGGAGAGAGCACGGGAACACAGTGGAGGGGTGTACACAAAGCCGCCATGTCCGCACTAGTTCCAGGTCTTTCATACAGTGGCCAGATCTCCAGTGACCTGGACCCATCTGTGAGCCTATGGACTTTGCAACTGTGCTCACTGGTAGTCCTGGAGGTAGAGAGGTGTCAGCTGCTGCAATATCAAAGATGTCAGTGGACCTGTATTGCCCTGGGAGAATTGACAAAAGTGTCTGAAGCCAAAGGCTTGTTGGGCTGTATTTGATAGTTTGAAATGTTTTAGGGACAATTATTTGCCCCCAGTGAGACAGGTTTTAAAGTAGACAAAGCCATGTACTGGAAGCTTAGGTTGGGGGCGGGGGGTATGGCTTGCAGAAGTATCTACAAGAGTTGAGGTTTATCTTACAATTTTTTTAAGTTAATAAACTTTTGGGGTTTTTTTTTTGCCATTGAAGGTTCCTATCAAAATTGAATGGGACGTGTAGAGATTTTGTGTGTGCTCTCTTCCTTCAAATACCTACAAGCACCCCATCACCCACATCCTGCTTCAGAAGGCTGCATGTGTTGCCATGGATACACCCACTCAGATAGGCTACATTAAGCTTCCCCTCAGCGCCACACATTTTGTAGGTTAGATAAATGTGTAATGGCTTATCCCACCATGGCAGCATTGCACGGGGCGGTTTTACAGCCCTGAAAACCTGTTCAGCACCCTCCTCTACTCCTTGACAACCACACTGCACTCGATCCTGTCTCCATGGGCTTGCCTTTTCCAGAATGTCCTGAAGATGGATGCATGCAGAACGCATCCTTTTCAGCTTGCTTCTTTTCCTTAGAATTGTGCATTGGAAAGTCCTCTGTGGGGCTGGGATTTTTGTCAAGCTGACACAAACTAGACTTACCAGGAAGAGGGAACCCCTCAACTGAGGGGTTGCCCCCATCACACTAGCCTGTAGGCAAGTCTGTGGGGGCACTTTCTTGGTTAATGATTGATGGGGGAGCACCCAGTTTACTGTGGGTGGGGAGGTGGGCCTGGGCTGTATAAGAAACCGATCTGAGCAAGCTATGGGGAGCAAGCCAGTGAGTACTAGCACAGCTCCTTCCGGTCTCTGTTTTAGTTCCCGACTGCAGGTTCCTTCCCAGCTTCCCTCAGTGATGGACTGTTGCTTCATAGTATAAGATGAAATGAATGCTTCCTCCCCAAGTTGTTTTTGGTCAGTGCCTTATAATAGCAACAGAGGAACAAACTAGGACATCCTCCATGAATTTTCACGACTCATCCAATGCCCCCTTTTCAGTGCCAAATACTATTCCATTTTCCGGATATACTGCAGTGTGTTTATCCATCACCGGGAACTGATCGCCACAAGCCTTGCCCCTTGCACATGAATATGCTATCTGAATTTCTGTTGCCTGTAAAGAGTGATAGAATTTTATTATCTCATTTAATTGTAAAAGTTTCTGATTGATAAGCTCCCAAGGGCCTGACATGAACCAAAATTTTCCATGGGAACTCTACTTCTTCCACGGGACAAGCCTCTGGGATGCCTTCATCCCAGATAACTGGAATCAACCATTCTGCTCTATAGTTTAAGCTGGACTCAACCATTTTGTTGTATAGTTACACACAACCATCCCATGTTTACAGCAACACTATTACAATTTTCAAAACCCGGATATAATCCTGAAGAAAGGCAGCCCCTCTTCCCCTCTCTGACCGGTTTCCCAAGGCTTTGATGAGAGATAGAGTCCCATTTGTAAGGGGACTCACCTTGGTCTAGAGATCACCTCTCTAACCTATCACATCATGTTTCTCCGACTGCACACATCAGCGGCCCTGGTCTCTTTAGCCAGAGCAGTGCAGCAGAGGGGAGCATTGGTACCTGTGGTAGAAGTTGGAGGTGAGATATGAGATTGTCACCAACCCATTGAGGTGACCAATTTGAGAAGGAAAAGAACGACTTCTATTTTTTGTGTTTCCCATGTGCCAAGCCTCACTACAACCCCCCCTCCCCAGCCTCCCCAGCAGCTTCCTTGGTTCTCATAACAATCACTAGAGGAAGGGCATATGCTAGCTAGTGTGGTCACTGTGAAGATGAATGCAGGCAGTGTCTGTCTGGACCACATGATCCACAAGTGACAGGGCTAGAATTGGTACTGGCCCATCTATTGCAGGGTCTTGGTTTAGCCTTTTTGCTGTGTTTCTCTTAAGGAGACTGAGAAAGCACAAGTGGATACTGTGCAAAGAATTCTGTGGTTAGGTAGCTGTGTCCCTCCTTCCCCTGGCTGGAAGCAGACTAGTTGCCAGTAAAGTTGTCCCTTCCCTGAGGCTGTGCTGTGTCCTTTCATCTCTCCCATGACGCAGCATTCAAGGCCTCACACACCATAGGCTCCTAGTCACAGTATCCTAGGCATTCATTAGTACCCATATACTTGTTTTTATTTTCTCTGCTCCCCTCCCTTCCTCTCCCCTCCCCTTCAACCCTCTCTCATAGTCCCCATGCTCCCAATATACTCAGGAGATCTTGTCTTTTTCTACTTCCCATATAGATTAGATCCATATATGTTTCTCTTAGTGTCCTCATTGTTGTCTAGGTTTTCTGGGATTGTGATTTGTAGGCTGGTTTTCTTTGCTTTATGTTTAAAGACGACTTATGAGTGAATATATATGATATTTGTCTTTCAGGGTCTGGTTACCTCACACAAAATTATGTTTTCTAGCTCCATCAATTTGCCTACAAATTTCAAGCTGCCATTATTTTTTCTGCTGTGTAGTACTCCATTGTGTAAATGTACCACATTTTCCTTATCCATTCTTTGATCAAGGGACATTTAGGTTGTTTCCAGTTCTGGCTATGGCAAACAATGCTGCTATGAACATAGTTGAGCGCATGTCCTTGTGGCACAATTGAGCATCCTTTGGATATATACCCAAAAGTGCTATTTCTGGTTCTTGAGGAAGGTTGTTTCCTAATTTTCTGAGAAATCACCACACTGACATCCAAAGGGGCTGTACCAGTTTGCACTCTCACCAGCAATGCAGAAGTGTTCCTTTTCCCCACAACCTCTCCAGCATAAGTTGTCATCAGTGTTTTTGATCTTGGCCATTCTTACATGTGTAAGATGAAATCTCAGAGTTGTTTTGATTTGCATTTCTCTGATGACTAAGGATGTTGAACATTTCCTTAAGTGTCTTTCAGCCATTTTAGATTCCTCTGTTGAGAGTTCTCTGTTTAGGTCTGTACTCCATTTTTTATTGGATTATTTGTTCTTTTGATGACCAATTTCTTGAGTTCTTTGTATATTTTGGAGGTTAGACCTCTGTCTGATGTAGGGTTGGTGAAGATCTTTTCCCATTTTGTAGGCTGTCGTTTTGTCTTATTGACCGTGTCCTTTGCTTTACAGAAGCCTTTCAGTTTTATGAGGTCCCATTTATTAATTTTTTCTCTCAGTGTCTGTGCTACAGAGGTTACATTTAGGAAGTGGTTCTCCTGTGCCAATGCATGTAAGTAGTACCCGCATACTTAAATGGGGCAGTGCTCAAGGACACAGTTGGGAACCCAGGGTGGTGACTCTTATACCTCCTTTTAAAGTCTGGGCATTCAGTGATGCTTCCTAAGTATGGGGGAAAAACACAGAAAATAGCTTTAGAAGAGTCCAGGGACTCTGAGTCCTGAGCGACAAGAGGCAAGGTACTCTTAGTGACTTTGGAGACGTCTAGACGAAGCCAGGCTTTGCCTGGGATAGCTCACAGTGGGCTTTGCCTGGATGACAAGCAGTAGGCTGTCTCCTACCTTGAAAGGTCAGCAATTATACACATATGTCTGCTGCCATGCTGCCATGGACCCCATGAGTCTAGTGCAACTTTTGTGAGACATGGGGCTGCATGCTAGGAAAGAGATGAGGGATTCAAAATTATAGCACTCTACACCCAGCTTTTTTTACTCTGTCTAACTCACCCGTGCCGTGAGCCTTCACTGGGCAGAGCTCTATTGCTTGTGGCCTTGGTGGACATATGCCTTTTGATGAACAGAAGCTCCAGATGTGGGAGCCCTGCCTGCTTTGAGTCTGTACCACACAACCATGCCAGAGGTGAACATACAGCTGAGTTCTGAGGTTCATTTCCCGGTGTACTGAAAGTAAACTACAAAGACAAATGGTTGTACCATAGCTGTAGGCCCCTTCCAAAGGCATGGCAGAGCCGAGGGCTATGTGCAGGTGAGCTAGGGATACAGAAGGTTCACCCTGTGATTTGGACCAGCTACAACAGAATGAACGCTCCTTTGGATGAAGAATCACACTTGGCAAATGAAAGTCGTGTGTCCCCACTGCACCTGGGCCACTAGTGTAGCGGTCTGAAATGGCTCGTCTCTAAATTGCTACCCATTCAGCATCCTTAATGTCCGCATAGCACAGGTACAGATGCTTTTAAAGATTACTCATGTATTCATCAGATATTGTGGTGACACGGAGGACCAGTTTCTGCCTTTAATAATATGTTCATCCTTTGCCTAAGAAAAAAATAACTTGCAGGAAAACAAAGCATGAGGTGGGTGTATAGATTTGCCATGTTACCCAACCTCTACTGACACGTGCCTACTTACCCTGCTCACAGCTGGCTTTATTGAAGACACTTTTTTTGCTGATGAACTAACACTGGTATGCTACTACTATTAATGTCCCTGGTGTACATCAGGACTCTCTCTCTCTCTCTCTCTCTCTCTCTCTCTCTCTGTGTGTGTGTGTGTGTGTGCGTGTGCGTGCATGCTTGTGTGGGGATCTGCAATCTGTGAACTTTGATCAATATATAAAAACATTATTGGCCATTATAATGCCATGAAAAATAGTGTCTCTGCTCTAGAAATAGTATCTCTGTCTATTCCTGCCCAGCCCCCCACACCTTTTGTGACCACTGACTAACTTCTTGTTATATTCTGGGTTTGGGCCTTGTTAGACACCATAGTGTCTCCTTGTTTTGGTTTACAGTTCCCTCCTGGCATGGTGTGCAATGTCTGCCCCTATGCTTCTGTGATCTGTACATCTCCATAGCTGGAAGACCAGGGTGGCTCTAGACATGTGGCTTTTTATTCCAGACCGCTGAATCGCTGAATGTTCTCACTCACATCTTGTTCACTTGCTTCCACTGACCTGAAAATGTGTTGTGGTCTCTCTCTCTCTCTCTCTCTCTCTCTCTCTCTCTGCTATTGTTTGCCAACACTTCTGTCATGTGATTGTGGATCCTGGATATTCTCTCTGACTTCACACTCTCTATCCCCTGGCTTTCCCATGTGTTTTCTTCAGGCACAGAGAGAGGTGAGAGACTTCTACTCTAGAGCACCATATTCAAACCCACAGTCAACTGCACATACATCATATGTGTACTACTCAGAGAAACATAGAAATACATTGCCCAGTTTTTATAACACATTCAATGATAGAATAATAAGGTCATTAAGGGCAATCAGTATTTTGTTCCAGCCCTGATTATAGTCCTGATTGTGGTTTGCTGTCTTTCTTAATATGAACATAGAAGGAATAAGGAGCGAATGTCTTCCACCTTTAATGAGGACCAGCCTAGACCTGGGCTGCAGTGGGAAACCTTGTCCACAGCCTGATTGCGTATTGTTTACCCTCACCCCCTCCTGGGTGGGGTAATCATGGCTGCTGCCATTTCCTGGAGAGGACACAGGGCTTAATCATGTAATTATGCCTCTGGATGACTGTCCCAAACAATGCGAAGCATAGTCTCTGCCATTCATAAGACTAGCAGAGAGAGAAGTTTCTTTAGGCTCTTATTATGAAGACGCCACAGGGATGGGAGTGGGGGGCATGGCGGTGGTACATGCAGACAGCAATGCATGGGCAGACAGAGTGAAATTTGGAGACAATAAAACAGTGTAGATGGATCTGGATTTTGTTTTTTCCTCTCTGCCTGCCTTTCTGTTAGGCACTGGCCCAGGAGCAGAGTGTGACTTAGGCTGCATGCTATCCTTTTCCAGGGATGAAGCTAGTCCAATCATCCCCGAGAAATGTGGAAGGGCCCAGTATTTAACCTGACCTGCTTTTATGGCCACAGTTCTGCATAGCAATAGAGAGCTGTAGAAATGGAATCCGGGCTCCAAGGGTTAGGGTTTGCATCCTGAAAGTCCCCTACACCAGCTAGACGTTCAAGGACTGAGTCATGTAGGGGCTCCCATGGCTCCTTCCTTATTTTCCAAACAAGGGAGAAGAGCGTTGCTCTAGTGTCCCTACAGGCATGTCAAGAGCATGACCTATATGTCCACTACAGTGTTCCTATTAAGGGCACGTGGCCAGGCACTCCTCATCCCTTCATTCAGAAGCACAGACGTGGACATGTTTGGTGCATCAAGTATTGATTGGTCTTCCCTTCTCCAGGTACCTTGCCTCACCACCAATCCTGAGCTGAGGGTATCCCCCATGTACCCCTTTCCTCCAGCAGACTTTCTTCATGGCATTTACTACACTGCAGTGACCCTTTCCTGGAATAGGGATCTTTTCAAAGCCCTGGTGCTATGTAATAAACATAGGAATCATTAAACAAGTAAATGAATAGCTTTGGGGATGAGCAGGCAGCGTCATGTTAAAAGACTCCATGGCCTCATGGAGAAGGCAGCATACCTGTGAACTGTAACGAGCAATTCATTGACTCATTTTCAAATAGAATGGGGCACTTCATCCTCATTTCATGAAGTCACTTTTATTGACACTTAAGATATCTGAGTGCAATGTGTATTGCTGAAAAATGACTACTAAAATGAGTAGAGGAGATGTGGAGAGAATTCACTCCTGGGTCTGGCCATCATCCACCTGCTTGTAAGTGTTGGCTTCCTGTGGTGCCCCAACCTCTCCTCCCTCATTACACATGCTCACAGGCCTGTTGGTTGCCTTTCTTAATCTAGTTCCTTCTGTGTGTGAGAGGTATGCATGCTCATGCGTGTGCAGGTCAGTGTATGAGTACAGGTCGGTGTATATGCGTGTAGGTCAGAGAACAATCTCAGGTGTTCGCTTCAAGTATACTGCTGACCTCCAATGAGACAGGGTCTTTTATTGGCTTGGAGCTCACTAAGTAGGTCAGACTAATTGGCCAGTGAGTCCCAGGGATCTTCATGCCTCTGTCTTCCTAGAGCTGGGATTTCAAGTGTAATCTGACATGGTTTTCAGGGGTTGTCCTCTATCGGCCCTCCTCTCCGCAAGGCAAGCACTTCACCAATTGAATCATGACCCTAGCCCTGGAACTTTAATTCTTTGCCTAACATCGATCTCCTCCCTCCCTTGTCTTTTAGAGCAGAGCCTGGTATGTAGTAAATTCTCAGGAAACTATTGTCGCTAGGTCAAGTAGATGCTCTAGCAGCTTCTACACAAGAAAGAATGAAAAAGACAGTAAATAATTCAGATCTCAAAAGTGAGATGGTCACAGGTTCTTCCTTCACCTCTAGATTCTAACAGAGTTCTGGGACCCAGTACTCCTTCTAAGAGAAACTACGAGGTCATTTTTCTTTTCTCCTCTTTCCTCCTCCTCCTCCTCCTCCTCCTCCTCCTCCTCCTCCTCCTCCTCCTCCTCCTTTCTTTTACTGTTTTTATGGTGACAAGGTCTCACTCTGTAGTCCAGGTTGGCCTCAAGATGTCCATCCTCCTCCCCCCACCTCCCCAGTGCTGTCATTACAGGTGTGCATTGCTGTGCCCAGCTGCATTGTTTTTCTAAACAGACCACACTGAAGCGTTGCATCCATCTCCACACACCTAGCAGAGCTAACCAACTGAAGAGGGTCGTTTCATGTCGCCTTCTTAGAATCCAAGTATAATCCAACGTCTAGCCATTGAAACATGGTTTTACAGTGCCGCAGTCTCCCACCTCCTGGGACCCTTATTTTTAGTTTTCTGGAAGACATGCAGATTGGAACACAATGGCACTGAACAGATAAGACATCCCCTGAAACCCACCTGCAGGCCATCTCTCTGTTCCTCAGTAGCCATTTGTCTCCAGGTCTGAATGCTTCTCCAGTGCCTGTATTGGCAGCTGAAAATGAAGTGCTAGCCAATGCCGGCACATTGTTACCGCAGAATGCAACTGGCCATCTCACGTTGTGTTCAGATAATGGGCCAGAGTAGAATTCATCCAAACAATTGTGCTCAAAGAGACCACACTGCAGAGGGAGCCATTTAAATGGTTCCATTGTACGATAGACCTTTGTGGACCCTTCACTGGGAAAATAAAGGTTTAAAGGAATTTCATTTCTTAAAGAAACAGAACTTAGAATCAGAAATATGTTACACTATAGATCTGCCTCTTAAAACAAAACAAGACAAAACCAATCCTATTACCATTGACTCCTGGATCACTTTTGTGGATTCTATGAAGTTTTTGATCACAGGACATATATGTGTGTGGGCAACAGGGATGGTTTCCTCAGGAAGCCATCAGGGCAGGGATGGGCATGGCACCCAAGGGCAACAAACATGGCCGTCAGCTTGCTGCTGCTCGAGGAACGCATCTTCTCAGCTACCTCATGGTTTGTTAAATGCATCAACGAGGATGAAGTGGATTCCTAGCATTGTGTTGGTGAAGAGAAGTGATTCGGGTCTTCTGGAGTCTGTACAACCCAAGTTGTACATCAGGGGTTAGGTCTTTCCATTGTATGACATTATCAGAAACTTTGTTTTGTTATGGACCCATCTTTTAAAGTTTTGTTTATATACTGTATCTAATTACAAGGAATAAAAAGTCCCA
This sequence comes from Chionomys nivalis, assembly GCF_950005125.1. NCBI lineage: Eukaryota > Metazoa > Chordata > Mammalia > Rodentia > Cricetidae > Chionomys > Chionomys nivalis. The sequence goes on from NC_080097.1 coordinate 48,905,586, forward strand.
GGTTTAATGGGTTCTTTTAGAAAAGGACATGAACTTGAGATGGGATAACTGGGAGAGTTGGAGGAAGAAATAAATGGAAGGTGGATATGATTAAGTTTCACTGTGTACATGTATAAAATTATCAAGATAAACAAAACTTAATATAAGAAATAAGCCAGGTGTGCTTGCACTTCTCTTTTGAGACCAGCCTAGTTTACATAGTGAGTTCTAGCCCAGCCAGGACAATAGAAAGAGACCCTAACTCAAAAAACCAAATATATCAAATGAAGTTCTGCCATCAACAGCTATTTCTTGCTTCTAGCTAATGTTCAGAGATGTGGCGTTGTCTTTAAAAAGCAACATGATATCATTTGGTGAGTGCCCCATTTCTATTTATTAGAAACTTTTGTCTTCTTTTGAAAGAATACAGAAATTAATCCATAATGAATGCGTCACCTTATTCATGTGATTATATTTTAACCCAAGCTTAATAATAGACAGAAAAAAGAATTTTACAGATTAGTAGTTGGCAGCGTGGTATTTGTCACCTATGATATTGTCACAGTGATGGAGGGGACAGTCACCAACAGCAAGTCAGGAGTCATGAAGCCATATTGGAACAGCTATGGTTCTAACATCTGGGCAGGATGCCAGAGAGGAGTCCAGAGTCCTTCGGTGAATGTATTCAGGATTCTCTGATTTCATGCGCATTGACATAAGAGCTTGGCACAGTGCTTAGCATTAACTCATTCATGTGTGAAGAATTGAGGGCCTGCTTCAATCCACGGTCTTTGGGGTTTTCTTCAACAGGAGAGAATTGGCCAGAAGACTGAGGGGCACTCTATGGGAATCTGCAGCCTGGACCAGGTATCCAAGCTCAAAGATGAATTGGATACCTGCCTGTAGCTTGGCTGCACTTCGCACAAACGTGGAGTTGGCAAGAATCTTGTTCTGTCCCTGAAACAGAAGCTTTCCTTTATTTCAAATCCTCACTTTCCTGGCTTTGGCAGAAAATGACTTAAAGTTCATCTGCAAGTTCCCTTTTTTCTCTACTCCACAGAAGAATAAAAGTTTTTACCCTTTTGAAGAATGCTTAAAACTTACTAAATAAGAAAACTAACAACTTTTTGAAAGTAGGAAAAAGCTCTGAATCAAGCCATCACAGAAGACCTACAGATGACATGTAAGATATTTCCTGGATGTTCAATATCGTTAGTCATCAGAGAAGTGTAAATAAAAACCACATTGATCTGCTGCTAGATTCTGTTAGAACAGCTAAGTTAAAGAGGATCACTCTCAGCAGACGAGATGGCTCAGTGGCTAGTCCAAGTGTGAGAAGCCAGTTTGGATTCCCCAGGACCCAAGTAAAGCCTAACACAGTAGCTCAAGTCTACAATCCCAGAACTGCTATTGTGACATGGGAGGCAGAAACAGGAGAATACCTGGGAATGTGAAGGCAGCTAGCTGGACTGAGTCTGCACCGGACAATAGAGACCCAAAGAAGGAGAGGGCAAACACCAAGATTGTCCTTTGAATTCTATGTTTGTCCCATGGCACATACATCCACTAGAACATACTTCCCTACCAAAGACTAGAAAACAATGACTGTCAGCATTGCGTACTACTGAAGATGCTGACAAGCAGTGCAGAATGAGATGACCACTTGGAAATATCATGTACAGTTTAATAGACATGAATCATTTGGCCCAGGAAGCCTACTCATGTACATTTTCCAAAGAGAAATGAAGACATGTTTAGATTAAACCCCAATATAGGGATGTTGGTAGTATCTATTTCTGTAAGAATCCCAAACTAGAAACCACCGAAATGGCTATCAGCAGGTGAATGCATAAGAAAATATTGCTCTAGCCATTCAGTGAAATATTACTCAGCAAAGGGGCAGGCAAACCACGGCTACAACAAAATGGGCAAGCCTCAAAACAGTTATGCTCAAATACATTTTTCTGCAGGAAATAAGACAAACAACAAGCACATGTTGTATTATTTCATTCAGGAATTTTGAAGTGGTTTATGGTTACAGTGATGGCTATACTTTGGCAGATCAGCGAAGGATGAGAGATTAGCCCTAAAAGAGAGGGAGGGAGTCTCTGGGAGCACCAGATCTTCATTACTGAGGCTACAGAAATATTTCCAAGGCAAGTGAGTGGGTTAGAACATCACCGTTCTTTTTCAACATGTACGCGTTATTGTGTTGATGGCGTGCTGCTCCTGTTTCCTGTGGTTTTCAACCTCCAACTACTGTTAACGTCGTAATGACCGTTGAGTCAGAAACATCCTGGCGTAGCAACCTCTAATGAAGTGGTGTCCTCAGGTGATGTTCACTCCACTAAGAGCCCTTGACAGACATTGCTGCGGTCTCTTGAATCCTCCAGTTCCTCTTAGCAGCTCTACATGTCTCGGTTTCTTCTCCTATTGCTGCGAACAATTACCTGGCAGAAACAACTCAATAGGAAAAGGTTGATTTCAGCCCACCTTGCCCCTGCCACCCATGGTGGGTGAGGGCATAGACCCTCCCCTTACCAGCTGCAGTACTCAGGAAATTGGGTCCTGCTCCTCACCTGGGCAGCACAGTAGAATGGACCCTGTTGGTGGAGGCCTGGCCCTGAGGGTGTGAGAGTAGGCTAGCTGGCCACACCCACCTCATCTGCCATGTGGTGGTGAGGGTGAGAGAAAGATGTCCCTCCCCCATTGCCCTGGCCCCCTTTGGTGGGTTAGGATGCTGACCCTCCCCCTTATGAGCTGCAGCACACGGGAAAATGGGCCTGGCATCTCGCCTGGGCAGCACAGTGGAGCTGAGCCTATTGACAGGGGTGAGGGTGAACTGGCCCCCAAAAATGTGAGCGTGAGTGATCTGGCTCTGCTGTTCATGTGCCATATGGTGGTGTGGGTACCCCCAGCCCCATCCCTCACCACCTGTGACAGGCGGGAGAGCTACCCTGAGGTCACAAGAGTGGGAGAGCTGTCCCTGCCACTCACCAGCTGCAGCACTCAGGAGAGTGACCCCTGCCCCTTGCCTGGGCAGCACAGTAGAGCTGGCCCTGGTGGTCCTACTGTGGAGGAACAGATCCGGCCCCGCCCATTGTTCCCCCTCCTCCCCCCCCATGCAAGGGTTGAACTAGCCAGGGCAGTGCTGGAGAACTCACCCTGGTGGTGGGGACAGGGGAGAGGTGGCAGGCTGACCAACCCTGCAGCTACCCAGGCCCAGAACCAGGGTTATGAACTGGTCCACTCCAACATCTACCCCATCTGATCTGCTGGAGCATGTGAAGGGGCCGCTCCTGCAGACCCAAAGCTGCAGTCTCCACAACACAGAGCAACAACAAGGTAACCAAGAGAGGAGCACAGTGAGGGCCCAAGATCGATAGTGTAGCAAAAACCAGAGGCCTCAAACCAGACTCCCTGCAAGAACATTGGCAAGTAAAGCTATGTTGACCAAAATGTTTACCTTGTGTCTCACTGTGTCGCACTACAACTTCTGTGACGAGATTTTTCCTTTCATTTTTCTTTTTTCTCTTAAATTTTATTTTATGGTGGGGGGAGTTGCAAGCGCAGAGGGCAGATACAAAGGGATGGGGAAATGAATGGGGTCGAGATGCATGATGTGAAAGACAGAAAGATTAAACCAAAAGTTTACAAAAAAGAGTATGTCTCCGTGTGGTAGGGAAGTCAAAGTGCAGGAGCTTGAGGGAACTGGTCACTTAGTACCCGCAGTCAGGAACTAAAAGGAGACAGTGCGCATGCTTAGCTTGCTTTTTCCACTCTGTGCACTCGAGAACCCCAACCCAAGGACTAGTGCTGCCCACAGCCAGGAAGGATCTTCCCTAATCAAGTAATTCAATCAACAATGTCATTGCATGTCCAAATGTCCTTCTCCCAGGGGATTCTATATCTCATAAAGTTAACAATTGTGATTATCTATCACATATATGATCTATAACATATGGAAATAGAGCATCTTTTGGTGCATAGAACTGACAATGTAGGCTGTCTCCTAATGTGATGTGTGCTGGGATATATAGCACCACTAATGAGAATTCCCACTGAAACTGAGATAATTCAACCTGTACAAAGCGATAATATCATATCCATGCCCAGTGTTCTGGACATTACAGGGGCAGATTAACATTTTGCATGACACATCTCATGAGGAAGAAAGCAGGCAAGTCTGAGTGTGGGATATCCTGTGGATAATAAACCTACTTCTTAAACATCTGTGTGTATTTTGAAAGACTGAATATTTTCTCTCTCCCTCTCTCCCTCCCCTGTGTGTACGCCTGTGTAAGAGTGTGTGGTATGTACTTGTGTGTCAAGAGTCCTTCTCTATGTATCTCTACCTTATGCCCTTAAGACAGGGTCTTTCATTGAACCTGGGGTCAGCAGACCCCATATCTTACTGTCTCTATGCCCAGTGATAACTAAGGATTGAGGATTTGAACTCATATCCTCATTCTTGCAAGCAAGTGCCCTTACTGGCTGTGCCATCTCCCTACCCAAAATGAATCATTCTCAGCCTAAGACTGAATAATGAAATATGAAGTGTGAGACACAGGATAGAAATTGGTTGGGGGGCAGAGATCAAAAGGAGCTTAGATGGCAGCAGTTGGGGAAGTCCGAATATGGACCAGGAGCCAGCTGTTCTAAAGCACAGCTGCCGGCACTGTTAGATGAGGGAGTGCAATTCAGTCATGTACAAAATAGTCTTAAGTTTATACAAACAGTTTCAATTCTTATATTTAATTATGTGTGAAAATATTGAAAAATGATGTGAAAGGTTTGCTATCGAGCAAGAAAAGAGAAAGAGGGAGGTGGATTGGTGAGGTAAGCCTTCAGCTGGTTGGGACAGGCCCACCCACCGTTTGCTTCACTCAACTCATGATCTTAAATGTTCATCTTTTCTAAAGATTCTTTTCATAGCCACCGGCAGGATATCCTGAGTAAAGGACATAGACATGTTGACACACAAAACTGTCATCTTTATCCATGCTTCAAGACCAACCTCAAATAGACAGTCTACACCAAGACCCCCAGATGCCTATGCCACACAGATGTGTGTATCTATTTCTTTTCTAACTTTGGCTGTAATTTAGATACAGTGCTGGTGCTTCTCTCATCCTTCAATCGCTACGGCAGGGCCTGGAGCAATGGAGGTGAAGGTCTGTGAGTGAGGAGGAAAGGAAGGAGAAGTCATCAGTAAGGCTAGGAGGAATTATAAGAGCTAGGAAAGCCCGTGCTTTGATGTTCTGAATTTAGACGTGGCTCTGGGAAGACTGGGCTGCAGAATGGATGAGAGTAGTCACACAGGGTGACACTCTTTCAGAAAGGAGACCCGCTAAAGGAGGTCATCAAGTCCCTCTGCCCCCGCTCCTCTGATGTGGAGGGGAGGTCAGGGGATAATGCTGGGAGTCCATTCTCACCTTCCACCTTGTGTGTTTTCTGTGGATCGAATTTATGTCTTCATGCTTTGATGCTAGTACTTTGACCCACTGAGCCATCTCTTTTCATAAAACATTTTAATGTATTCTTCGATAATTTCATTCATACACATAATCCATTTGTCTCACTGGCATTACCCTTCATCTTCCCAAGAAGTGACCTTTTACTTCCATGCGGTTTTTTTCTCTTCCCTCTCTCCAAATTATGCACTGACTTTAATTAGGGTTGCTCGTATGAGCAGGGGTGTGGGGTTCTTTATTGGCTACACCACTGAAGAAAAATGACTTCTCTGTCAGCAATCATTAATTACCTATGGCTCCTTAGCTAGGGGTGGGGCCTCGTTAGCCCCCCCTTCCATCCATTGACTGGTAATCTTGTGCTATGAGTTCTTGTGTTATAATAAAATAACAATGTTAATGATAACTAAAATTGAATGCATAAACCTAGATTTCCCTGCCACCTTCCGCCATGTACCACAGTCTCTTAGTCTCTTTTCTGCATCAATCACACCATTTTAGGAAACCAGTAAACAGTGTTAGCATCTTGACCATAGAAACACGTTCTCCACTTAAGTAGACACATTCTGACACTTTCCCTGGCTGCACTTCCATTGTCCTTTCACTTTCTATGTAGGGAAGTATACACTCTGGTGCTGTTGGAAGTCTGAGCTTTCCCATCCATGAAATGTCTCTCTTGAGTGGCACATTGCCCAGAGTGAGCCGAACTCTAACTCCTGCCAGCTATAACCGTAAGAGGATTGAAAACACCACACCTTTCACTGTGCTGAATGGATAGGGTGGTCAGGAGGCTGGGGGAAGTTTGCAAATTTAGATTTATGACATTTCCTATTTACCATCTGTGAATTGAAGTATAGCATCCTTGTAAACTGAGGAAGTGTGAATTTAGATAGATTTTTAAAGTCTATTTTTATTATTTTTAGCTGTGTATGTGCACATATGTGAGCAAATGAGGGCAGGTGCATGCAGAGGCCAAAAATGTTGAATCCCCGGATTTGGAGTTGTAAGCTGCCCAACATGGGTGCTAGGAACTAAACTTGTGTCATCTGGAAGAGCAATAAGTACTTTTAGCCACCGAGATATCTCTCTCTTCCCCTGGAGTGACTTTTATTGTTTGTTTGCAAGAAACACGAATATTTTAAATGATTTTAAGCAGAGCTGGGGTTTACAGTATGAGGTATCCACACAGTATATTATTATATATATATATAAGAATGGCTTCCTCTCTGGATGATGGAAGGCTACCCTCATAGGTCCTCCAGAGCCTCCTAAGAACTGCCTTGTAGACATGAGGGCTGGAACAAGCTTACCCTGCAGGAGTCTGAGGCAGTAAGCTCCCACAATCAGAAGAAAAACTCTTTCATTCTCCAGTATTCCTCAGTGATCATCTACCGAGAAGGCTTAATACCAGACCATGATGTTAAGGGACCATTCGCAAAGCCAGTTCCATTATCATGGAGCAGTGGCAGAAGGGTGACTTTGGCGTTTGAGGGTTGTTGAATTACAAACTGGTTTTCCTGCTAAGTCCAAAAGCCATCTAACATGCTGCTGTCGTCTAAAGCTTGGCTCTATGGAAGGGGAGAGGAGTGTGTGGGAGCCGTTCCAGTATTAAAACTGGAAAAACTGCCCCGCAAGGGGCAGGGTTGTTAGCAGTTTTACAGGGAATAACACTTGGAGAAAGAGAATAGGAAGTTGGCTTCAGTATGCCAAAAGGATTGTAGATATGTATGTTTTTAACTATTTCCATCCTCCTTCCCAAGAATCATGATACAGAGTCCAGAGTGATTCTTGTTGTCAAACTGTGGGACTTTACACAGGAGGGAGGTTAAGCTGCATGACCTCCAAGGTCAAGTTCAGTCTAGAGAAGCTGTGAATTCTTCTTTGTAACTTAAAGTAAGGTATGCCTATATATCTAACAACCAGTGTCACCGTTTGTTATGTCTGTAGTCCGTCCGTCCATCCATCCATCCATCCATCCATCCATCCATCCATCCATCCATCCCCTCTTTCCAGCTAGATACCCTTTATCTATCCACCCTTCTACCCTTCCACATTTACACTTATCTGTCCATCTGTCTATCCATCTGTTCACTTATCCATCTGTCCATCTGTTAACCATCCACCCATCCATCCTTCTATCCATCCACCTATTTATCCATCTGTCCACCCATCTATCCCTTCATCTATGCTTTAAGACTCGGCAAAGTAATTTCACTCAATTAAAATTAATGTTATTTGGATGTATTTATTAAACAGCTTTCCAGAGCTATCACGTGAGTAGAATTAACCAAAAGCATTATATACAAATCTATTATTTTCATTCAGCTTAAATATTAGAAATGTTTCATTTGCTCACTTCTATAGATAGGCATCCTTTTTCTAAAAATGTCTCATTTGGTGCCAAAAGGTCAACCCATGAAAATAAAGAGACTGAATAGAATCTCACCCAGCCAAACCTCCCAAGGAGAACACACACATATTATACAATACACGAAATGACTGCTAGGTCATTTCATTGGGTTTGAGTTTTGAAACAGACATGCACAGCTGTCTAAAGACAGGAGCAGAGGCAAGCGTGTGTGTCGGCTGTGCCATCGGGCCAGGCCTTATTTCCCCAGCATAAGCCTTGCTGGAGAGGGTTAGTAATGGCATTGCTGTTCGAGTCTTGATATGCTTTCTTTGCTGGTACTTGGGAGTTCTAGGAGATTGGAGTCCTAGAGTAGAAAGGAAATGGCAGACAATGTTTCTCTTTGATCAAAGATGAAGTCACTCAGAACACTGACAATAGTCACAGCTAGCTTTGAGGAATGGAGCTGAGCTTTTATCTCTGGGTCTGTGGTGTCCCCCTCCCTCAGCACCCTTGCTCCTCAGTGTGAGTGCTGGGGGGCTTGTGAGCAACATGGAGCTGGTCCACTTCATTTTCTAAGCTCTGAAACACGAGGCTGGAAATGGTGGTTTGGTTCATTCCTGAAGAAAGCAAGATTCTGAGCACATGCTTCCCTGGGGACTTCCCTGGTGTCCCCAGCCACAGTGACACATCTTGATGCACAGCTTGAAACATTTTTTGTTTTAACCTACATTTCCAGTTTTTCACATAGGTAACCATCTTGCTTATGAAAACCATAGTCCCACTTGGGGAGGAAGTTCCTTATATTCAGGCATGTGAGCATCATAAAATGTGTGCATGCTGGTCACAAGATGTCCCACGGTGACTGTCTGATGACACCGCTGTGTGTGGAGGGATGAACAGCGGGAGGCAGCTGTCCAGTGGTTGCTGCTCTGTGGCCTTAGAGCCAGCCTTGCTCGAGGCTGTAACCCCTGCTAGCAGGTCCTTGAATGTGTATCCCACAGCAGCTGCAGGGGCCTGGGAGAGCAAGCCACCCATGCCAGCAAAGAGTTTGGTAATCATATATAATCCACCCCACAGAGGGCCGCCTTGTCATTGTTCAGGACCCTTTCAATGTCTTGCAATTTCCTTTGTCTCTGTACTTCTGGTCGCGTCCTGAAAACTGTCAGGCTTCCGTGTTGCTGTGAGGACCTGACAATTCTAGACTCACAATGGAGCTCAAATTGGACCAGCTGCTTCCTCAATGGAGCAGGCTGCCCATCTCCGAGGCATTAAGCCCAAAATTATTTCGAAAATTGAAGCCTTTGACTTGCTGTGGATTAATGTGATTAAGCGAGGCTTGCTTTAATTCATACTCGTCTCTCCCTTTATTAATAAAGTCTCATCGGTCAGGGCAGCATGCATGTGCACGAGACTGCAGAAGGTTAGGCCGGCTGCAATGCGTCCATAAGAGAAGTCTTTCATGTTTCAGAAGCAACTAATTCAAGGCTTCAGCTGGGGCGCTCTGAAACCGCCTGTTATTCTTAATGTTTTTATATGGAACCCTCATAAGCAAATGAACCCATCCTCTTCCTCCTCCTCCTTTATCCCCACCCCCATGGAGGTCCCCATTTGATTTACAGCTCCCCGTAAGTAATAAAGAGAGGATCTCTCTTTCATCTGGGTTGTATCAGTGGGTGAGATCTGGGCGAAATACCCTTCACTATTAAAGAAGATGGAATTAAAAGGGATTTGAGGGTTTTTTTTTCCTTCATATAATTGAAAGTGTATCACTACCACGATGAGCATAAATCATCCAGTAGCTTTTCTAAATAAGGAAGTATTGCCTCATTGCACGAGACCGTGGTTTGTATAGTGACAGCAGCAGATTATAAAGGAAGAAATGAGGGCGATGTCTTAAAATCAGCTTTAATCATTTTTAAGCTCTGTGAAATTATTCTGATGAACTTTACTCTGGGAAACTTAAGATGGCAATAGCAGTAAGTCTTATGTCAGTCTCTTGTGCATAACAAAGCTAATGAGTGTATATATCCATGTATTTGTCTTTTAAATCTTTTAAAAATATTTTTTACGGGTTTGTGTGTGTGTGTGTGTCCCTATTCCTGGAGGTCAAAAGAGGGTACCAGGACCCCTGGAACTGGAGCTATAAATTGTTGTGAGCCACACAACGTGGATACTGGGAAAGGAACGTGGGTCCTCTGGAAGAACAGAAAACACTCTCAACCACCAAACCCCTTTCTGCCTCCCAAATAAGTTATTTCTTCATTTATCTGACCATGGCCATTTATTTGCATACATTTTTTTGCATTAAGAACCGTTCATAGGGCTTGCCTTGTAGTAGTGGGTTATAATCTGAGAGCTGTTCATAGTAAGCACAGACACGATGCATACGCTACTTATTTCATTCTTCTACACTGGATATTTATGACAGAATGTTAAATTATTTGCTGTTGTGTTAGTTACTTTCCTCATCCTCCTGTCTAAATGCTGACAAAAACATTTTCAAGGAATAAGAGTATATTTGGCTCATGGTTTTAGAGGATACAATCCTTTGTTACTGGACTTATGGTCACAGCCTGGGCGGCAAAGCCCTAAAAAGCCAGAGTCACTCATTTGTCCTCAGTGAACCAAGTGAAGAAACAAAATAACAGTGGGAAGCAGAAAGGGAGATTCGAGATTCATTACATGTGACCACATTGGGAAGAGGGAAAAATAATCCCAGCGACCACCCATTTCTCGGGATCTCAATATGAAGCTTAGGTTTAAAATAGAGGGCAAGAGGTATGTATAACTGAGCAGCCCTGATCGAAGTGTGGTCCTGTTTGTCATCAACTCAGCTCCAGGAATGTCTCTTTAGGGCATCTCCATTTCTGCCAGGACAGTACACCATCGTGGTGGGAAAGTATCCCCTAACTTGTGGTAGTGGGGCATACAACTAGGCCTCCTCCAATCTTGGAGGGTCACAGACAGAAGCAGAGGCAGAAATAGACTTAAAGTCCTATCCTGCAGTGACCCACATCTGCCAGCTGTGCCTCGGAACACCTCTTCTTCATGAGACTTTCAAAGCTTTAGGTTGGTCTCTCTGAGTTGATATCAGAGTACTGAGGCGGCTCCACGTCCCTGCCTGACTCACTTGATATCTAAATTGGTCCTCAGAATTGCAGGCACCATTTCAGCGGTGTGCACGTAGACAATGGTCATCTCTGTGTGCATGCGTGGTGACCTGACACTGGAATTAGACGTGTCTCCTTTTCAGGAGTTCTTTTTGCAAGGGGTATTTAGGTTGCTGATTGTATGAAAATCCTATGGGTTTTTACCTTTTATTGTAATTGATTTCAAGATTCTACTGCTGAGTGACTATTTTGCGTGCCTATTCATTAATGATAGCAGTAATAAGAATTCTTAGTTTGTGGGATGGAGTGGCAGTAGTGGTGATGAAGGTGTATACTGCATGTCTCAATGTAGCTGTCCAATATACCATGCAGTGGGTTAATTAATATAATAATTAATAACAAATAAAATAGATAGCTTTCCAGGCCCTCATAATGTGTGAAGACAGGGGGTAGTATGAAACATTTTAGAAACATACATTCTTTGAGGTTTAAGAAATCAGTAATATTGGAGTTATTAAGATGGCTCAGGGAAAGAGGTGTTTGCTGCCAACCCTAACAGCCTGAGTTTGATCCCTGGGACCCACATGGTAGACAGAAAGAGCCAATTCCTGCAGGTTGTCCTCTGACTTCCACATGCACACTGTGGTATGTGCATGCATGTACACACACACACACACACACACAGTGGGGGAGAGGAGGGAGAGGAAGAGGGAGAGAAAGATCAATAATCTCAAAACTCATTTTCAGCATGACTCAAGTGAGGCATGTCTTCTTTGGGGGTGACCTTGCTTGATTGTTTGACCTCAGAAGTCTGGGCCCAGTGTCTCAAGTGCCTTCTGCCAGCTGCATTGCACTCCTTCCTCAAGTCTGCTAGAGACAGCTATGGCTAGCGTCTGGCTCCTTCTAGATCCAACGTGTTTTCACCCTATTTGTTAGGTAGTCTCAGACCTACCATGACTGTAATGCCTAAAACTGCTATTGTTATAAGAAAAAGTATTAACAATTCCATAAACCTAATACAGAAGACAAGCTATTTTGTTGTTCATCAAGTGATGGTTCGCTTCTGTCTGTGGGATCCACGTTCTTCTTCTGAGTCCCAGGCTGCATTTAGAACCTGTGATTCCATGAGCTATGCTTTCTGGAATGTGCTCTCTCAGATACAGTATCTGCAGGCTTTTAAAGAAGAGTCCAGTCTGTGCTTTGTCTTCCACAACACCACAAAGCAGTGTAAAGTGGGGCATGCATTTTATTTGCACATGGGAGTCTTGAGTTCCCCTTTAAAATTATGGATGGAGACTGGAGGTCTCGTAATTGGGAAACGGTAAGCGACTCTATGACAATCACAGAGTCTGACAGAACAGCATTTGTGCTGTGTGGCTTGTCTCTTCTGCCAATGGCATGGTTGTCTTTGACTTGTTAAGGATGTCAGCATGATTGACAGGAGGTTTTTCCTGCTCTAGGCTTTTGTGTGTGCATCATCTGGTTTCACTGAAAGAAACACCAAATTTGGAATCAGACCTGATTGTGGATTCAGCTATGCCATTTACATGTGACCTTGGCAAAAATATTTGAACATTTTGCTATTTTGTTTTTTTTAAAGCCTGCTTTATACCACTGATGTGAGAATTTAATGAGATCCAAGATCCGATATGTAGTTATTTAGAATGCTCTCAGCAATAAGCTGCAGGAATCTCCGTGTACACTGGCTTAAGTACACACACACACACACACACACACACACACACACACACACATATATCCAGAAGTCAGAATGTTCCAGAGGAGTTAATTCAGTATTCACAAAAAGTCTTAAGAATTCAGTTCCTATAATTTTGTTCTGCCATCCTAGGCTCTGGCTGTGTCATCACTGTCCCAGGGTGACTGCCACAGTTTTATCCGTCAAGTTCTCAACCCCAATAACCTAATGTCAAAAAGACATCTTTTTGCCTTCATTGAGGAGAATGACTTTTTCAAAGTCCTCCAACAAGGCACCCTCTTGCGTCTATTGGCCAGAGCTGTTTCACGTGCCAGGATCTATACTGAATATCTAAAAATGGGAATGAATTAGTCAGTAAGAGAATAGTTAGGGTATACCTTGTGAGATCTATCGCAGGGACTCCACCTGCCTGCAATTATCTTCTGTAAGGAAGGCACACCTGCAGGCCAATAGCTGTTGGACGGCCAGCAAATAGCATCAGCCAAACCATGCGCCAGGACTTGCCCAGCAGTCTAGGATAGAGACTGTGGTGGTTTAAATGAGAAGTGACCCACATAGGCTCACGGTTTTGAACATGTGGTTCCCAATGATATCCCTGTTTGAGAGGTTATGGAACCCTTAGGAGGCAGAGCTGTGTACACAGATGCTTGCACTCAGACAGATGTTTACTAGTGTGATCTACAACCCCGGTGTGTGTTCTCTTCTAGAGAATGTGTTTCATATCCACAGTGCTTCTTGTTCTTCAGTCCCACGTCACATGAAGGCATATGATTAAACACAGTCTCTATTAAAATAAATATTTTTAAATGCTATAGGATTTAATGCTTAGATACATCCACTTGGAAAAAAAAAATATTCTCTGTGTCTTTGAAGTGAGCAGCTATGGAGAACTTTGTAGACAGTCCACCTGCCTACTATACAGATGTTAAGACAAAGCAAACACCTCTTCCATAAGTGCTGGCTCATAAGAGAACTACTCCTACATGGTGACCTAATTTATCTTACTCTTGCTGACTTGCTATGAAGATCTGAACTGCTCACAGAGACTCACAGAACTGAGCTAAGCAGTCTTTCTAGGCATATTTTTATATTCCAAAAACCTATAAAAACCATGACTTTGTTTCACTGCATGATGGCTGGAAGGTCAATGCTGTGAGTGAAATGTGTTTGTCAGCCTCTACTGGCAGTCTTGCCCATCACCAGAGCATAAATCCTGGACCCCATTGTCACAAAGGAGTGTGCACACGTGCTCTCCCACCACCTGTTGAGTGGATGTCCACACACTTTAAAGTCTGTGCTATCAGAACCAGAAACCCACAAGACAACCTTACTGTAACTCAAATAGTTCATCATCTAAAACAACCACGATAGTTGTGTTTTGGGGTAGAAATGGCTGAGGCGCTCCAGCTCCCATGGAGAAAAGAGTTCTGGGGCGGGGGGTTCCCAGGAGTAAAATGACAGGAAGGAGTCACTAAGGAGCTAGACAGATGAGGTTGGGGAAAAGGGTGAATTCAAGCCAAAATATCCAGCCTGTGTAGAAACATTAAGTAAGGGTCCCCTGAGGATTGTGATGGGAGGAACTAGACAAAAGGGATGATAGCACCAAGTCAGGAGTCACACATCACACATAAACCCTTGTTACACTGAATAATTACCCACTATCACAGACATGTGTTTCAAACTATTGCAGAAAGGTAGTAGAGACTCATCAGTTTATGTCATCTTCTGAACTGTCTCCGTGAGCCGCAGCTGTCTCAGGCTCTCAGAGAACACTCATTAGAATCTGGTAAAGGAACACTTGGTGATTAGCTGCAACGTGGAAAGCTCTGATATTAGATACCCAGGGTTCAGAGAGAATGCGGCCCAAACTCAGCTTTTCAGAAGGCTGGGTCCCAGGGTTCTCCCATGGCTAATCCCAGGCTGGTCTTCCTGCCTCATTACATAGTAAGTGGGGAGCAGTGGTGCAGTCAACTCATTTTGCTCATTTGGAGGACAGAGATGGGGAACCAGCCCAACAGGCCACTTTGTCGAGTTTCTATCTGGTTCTGCCTCTTGGTCATCAGCGCCCTTCATATCTTCCAGACAGTTGGAAGCAGAAACAGAAAAGAGAGCTGGATGTTCCGCCCAATCTGCAGAGCCTGAGCCGAGAACAATGCAAAAAGGTTAATACCAACACTGCCATGGGGTTTGGACCACTTGTGTGAGACACATAGGTGGTTATAGAACTCTTTTAGACCAGCATCACACAGAAGGGTTTCAAGAGATTTCTTTGGACGACTTAGATGGCACAGCCTTCCCACCCAGAACCTAAGAAGTTTTGTCATGACCTCAGACAAAATGAAGTAGCTTCTGAGAATACTTGATAACTTACTATTCATTCCTGGAATTTGGTGGTGTGGTGGGGAGTATGAGGTAGGGTTGTAGTTTCTGCCTGGATGGATGTGCCAAGTCTGCCAAGGCAAGACTGGGCACGGCACTAGGAAGAGTACAGAAGGATGTATGCTGGGTGGATCCTGCCAAGCTCCAACTGTGTGCTCTAAGCTTATGTGTCTTTGAGAGCTAGACCCTATAGAGGACAGCTATCTTGACATGTTTTCAAATATCTCTCTCCTATGGGCCTAAGGATGTGTGTCAGTCAGTGTAGGAGACACAGAAGTCCTTGTACTCACATATGGGCACTAGGGGAAACAGATATGTTAAACATACAGAGCTGTTCCTTCAAACTAAGGGATGTATAACTGCTATCCACCCAGAAGGCTGGGAGCAGATGTGGCTAATAGCCTGGTGTCTTAGTTAGGATTTTTATTGCTGTAAAGAGCCACCATGACCATAGCAACTCTTAAAGAAAATATTTAATTGGGGTGACTCGCTTACAGTTTCAGAGGTACAGTCCCTTGTCATCATGACAGGGAGCATAGAGATGTGCAGACAGATGTGGTGCTGGAGCTGAGAGTGCTATATCTTGGCCAGAAGGCAGGAGAAAGTCAAACTACCGTCACACTGAATGAAGCTTGAGAAAAGAGACCTCAAAACCTGCCCCCACAGTGACAGACTTCCTCCAAGACCACACCCATTCCAACAAGGCCATACCTCCTAATAGTGCCATTCCCTCTGGGGACCATTTTCTTTCAAACCATCACACCTGGTAACATTTTGCTCTATGTGGCTGAGACCACTATGGTTCCTCCCCTAGACCCTTATCATGAGCTTTTCAAGCTATAGAACCTATCTTCATGGAAGGTGTCACATGTAGTCAATCTATAGAACCCATTATGGAAGATATCACATGTACTTTACAAGGAGTTCCAATGTAGTCAGGTCTTAAGCTTTATTGTGCACACAGTATTAATTATCACCAGGAATGGTTTCATCAAATTGTACTCTGCTTAAGTAAGCCTAAAATAAACTACTCAAGGTCAGAATTCCAAGGTTTGAACCAGCACCAGCAACTTAGTTGCTTTGTACAAAACTACTTTCTGGCCGGGCGGTGGTGGCGCACGCCTTTAATCCCAGCACTTGGGAGGCAGAGACAGGTGAATCTCTGTGAGTTCGAGACCAGCCTGGTCTACAAGAGCTAGCTCCAGGGCAGGCTCCAAAGCCACAGAAAAACCCTGTCTCGAAAAACCAAAAAAAAAAAAAAAAAAAAAAAACTACTTTCTGCCTCCTGCAGATCCTTACTCTGCTGGCCACGGTGGTTGCAGTGTCATTAAAGTGTTTGCCATACAGGCATGAGGACCTAAGTTTGATCCTCAGAGTTCAGTTAAATAGCTAGATGTGAGGGCTGGGGACGTGGAAAGTGCTTAGTCTACAAGTATTAGGACATAAGGTTAGATCTCCAGTATCCACCTAAAAAGCCAGGCATAACCACAGTATGTCTCTAGCTTCAGCACTGGGGGAAAGAAGACAACAGACACAGGTAAATCCCCAGAGTTCACTGGCAGGCCTGTCTAGCCAATCAGTTGAGCTCTAGACTCTGTGAAGAGACCCTGTCTCAAAAACTAAGACAAGAAACATTAGAAGAGGACTCCTGATGTAGGCCTCTGGCCTCCACAGGCATCCAAGCACACATACACACACACACACACAGAGAGAGAGAGAGAGAGAGAGAGAGAGAGAGAGAGAGAGAGAGAGAGAGAGAGAGAAGAGGATTCCTATTGAAAACAATGTATCAAGTACATTGCCAGACACCAGAGGTGGGAAGCAAACAAGGTAGGGGCTGCTCAGGCTGGCATCATAATTAACAACAATGTTTATTTTTTTCATTGTCCTGAAGGCTAGACATCCAAGATCAAGATGTCATCAGGGTTGGTTCTCCTGAGGCCTTTCTACTTGCCTTCTGCCTATGTCCCCAGTGCCATCCTTCTGTGTGCGTCTATATCTTCATGTTCTTAAAATATATTTTAGATTCATTTATTTGATTTTATGAGTATGAGTGTTTTGCCTACATGTATGTATGCCTACCATGAATGTGCCTGGTGCCTGTGGAGGTCAGAAGAGGACATCAGACACCCTGAAACTGGAGTTATGGATGGTTGTGAGCTGCCATGTTGGTGCCAGGAACCAAACCCAGGTCCTCTGCAAGTGCAGCCAGTGCTCTTGACTACTGCTTCATCTCACCAGCCCTTAAAAGAATAATGCCCTTTTGGATTATAGTTTATCTTAATTCCCTCAATCACCAAATAGTTTCCCAATATAGTCCAAGCAGTTGGGTTTCATAATACAAGCCTAGGGAGAAATTTCGACCAGTGCTGCCTCTGACTCCAGGGGGTTTAGTCTCTGCCTTCGCAATGAAAATGATCAGCATGTGCATGTGCGTGCATGCGTGTGTGCATGCATGCGAGTGTGTGTATGCGCGTATTTGAACCATTTTATTCTGTGGTTTAAGGGTGGGAAAGAGCCGACAGGTCTGTAGCCTCTTGGACAGGCAAGTCTGGACTCTTTTCCTGCTATTTTTTCTGTCTCCACCCTCAGCCTTGGAGGGGCCAGAGAGAGAAAGTGGACAAAGACCTAAGCGAAGAAGCCAGTCCCATCTCCTCTTGCTCCCTGCCTCCTTAGCTGATGCATCCCCAGACAGGACGGGGAGTGGGAATGTTCTTAGGAGAATGCCTCACCGGCCATGTCAGTGCTGCTCCTGGGTCAAGGTCTAACTTTTAATTAACCCAGCCATCTCACGGTGCTATTGCCATAGTTTATTTTCTAGTTCATTTTAGAGTTTGCTGCAGAAAGCAATCCTCCTTAACTCCCTGGCAGACACCTTCCAAGAATCAGGGGACAATCTCCAAACATGGTTTTAGATTCTGTCATTTACAAGGCTGAAAGATAAAGGCTTGAAGGTTCAATTTGAATAGACTAGGGAAAGAGGGTTCATTCTTGGCCTTTGCAGTGAAAACAGCCCTTCTTCAGGTGTACATTAGTGTGGGGTCACAGGGCAACTCAGAGCGGTAAATAACGTGTGCATCTGCATGGATAATTAACTGGGTAAGTCAAATTCTCAAACGCAGTGTTAGTACTACCTTCTTCTTAAGAGGTCTTTAAAGTTACTGCTGTAGTTCTGCTTTCCTGTGTGACTCACTGTGAGACACTATGTGCTCCAGGATTACACCAGGTGTTCATTTTAAAGGAAAATGAGACATTTGATCCCCCAAAGGAATTCCACAAAGTTAACTGACATTACCAAGTCTAGGGAAACCCAACCCACGGCTCTACTGCAAAGCTCCTTCCGTATCCCAGAGAGTTAGGTCTCTGGGTGCCCCACCCACCCCCAGGCTCACTTCTCCCCTGCTGCGACTGCTCTGGGAAGGCAGTCTTTATCCAGCTTGTACTCTTCCTTGATGTTTTTTGCACTTGTGTGTGTCCGAAAGCAACACATCCTTCCTGCCCATTCAAGTCATTTTATAAGTGCTACCATACTCTCCATATCTTGCACTACTTTTTGTTCTTGAGATTTGCCTTCAGGACCCATGAGCTCTAGTACCTTGGCTTTCTTTTTCTCCCACTGGCCACCTAGTCTTCGGGGTTGGTTGCTCAGCAACTTTTAAAACGTACTTACAGATGAGCATTCAGTCATTTGCGTGTGGACTGTCCCCTGCAGGCTCCTATATTTGAACACTTGGTCTGGTGGTGCTATATAGGGAGGTTGGTGGAAAACTTTGGGGCATGAGCCGTAGCTGGCAGATAGATATAGGACCATAGGGGTCAGATTACAGGGGTATAGTCAACTGCTGGTTGCCACCCCGCTCTCTGCCATGTAACGAGCAGCTGCTGCCACACAGTTAAGCTACCACAGAGTCACCCGCCACTGTGTCCTTGATGGACCTGTATCCCTTTATACTGTGAGCCAAAATAAACCTTCTTTCCTTGCACTGCTTCTGCTAGCTATTGCCACAGGTTGGGAATAGTTTTTCCATTTCCCTTCTGTGGCTGCATCTACATAGGTGTCTCCTGCTAACCCCGCATCGGCTACTGTGTCTGGCTGCAGGCGTCCAGGCTGTTGAGACTGTACAGTAGCCTCAACCACTGAGCTCCAAGGTAGGATGTTCCTATAATACAATGTATTCTTTTGTTTTGTATCCTATGGATTCTAATGGCATCCATTGTGCTTTTATTTGCATTTTTGGTCATAATAATTTTTATGTGTTTGTTGGCTATTTATATTTTTCTTCTATAAAAGCCCTATCTATATCTATGGCTAATTATTCTACTGAGATTGTTTTTTTTATTTCCTTTCTGATTTTAAAGAATTCTCTATGAACTCTGGATGCTAATTCTTTGATACTTCTATGCATAATGGATATTTTTTTATTGTGTCTCATGCTAAGCAAAAGTTCTCAATTTAATCTTTTTCTTCATAGTTTATACATTTTGTATCTTGCTTAAAAATCTTTCCCATACATGGGATCATAACTCAGAAGTCCCTTCTTTTGACTTTAAAAGAAAGCAGTTTTTTGCCTTTTATAACAAAACTTTTAATATAAGTAGAATTGGGTTTTAATTATTATATAGGGATCTAACTTTTTTTTAAAAAATGAACTATCAGTTTCTCCAGATATCTACCATGGAGCCTGGTCAAATACTTACAGTGTGCTTTGGTGTCTCTTGGTTCCTGTTTCATCCTTGGGTCTGTGTGACTATTGCTCCATCAAAGCACCATGGTGATCGTTAGTTATGTGTGTGCGCAGGACTGTCTTTTCAGAGAGTTTTTTGGGAGCATCTGGGCCAACCTTACCCCACTCCTCTGCCACACACTCTCGAGAATCAACTTTCATGAAATGTGCCCAGTGGGGTTAAGTCTAAACTGCATGAAATTTTCAAATTTACACATATCGCTGGGTTCAGTTTGCTGTTAAATTTGATTTGATGTTTGTGCTTTGGTTCACTGATGAAATAGACTTCCCTTCCTCACACTGTGTGTCTGATCTTGACGTTAGATTGCACCAGCCTTGTAGAAGGCATTGGGGGTGTTAGCTCCCTTTCCTGTCATGTTGAAGAGCTTGCAGTGATGGGACCATTTTCAAACTGACTGTGGCGATAGTTGCCCAACTCTAAATATTCTAAAAACCCTTTGAGTCATGCACTTTGAGTGGGTGAATTATATAGTATGCAAATTGTATCACACCACATTTGTTACCACAGGGAAAAGCATTTTCTATTGAAATCACCAATAAGATAAAGTAGCCCTGAACTTCTTACTTTACATCTGTGTGGACCAATTCTTATCCTCCCTCCTGCTTCCTCTTCTCTCCCTTCTTCCCCATTGGAAGTATCAATTAAGAAAATTAAACTCATTATCAAAAAGGATTGATTTAAAGAAAACCCATAGAAACAACTATTGTGGTTCATAGGCTCTCACAGAGACTGAACCGACATCCAGGGAGCCTACATGGAACTAACCTAGGCACTCCACATCTATGTGACAGTTGTGTAGCTTGGTCTACTAGTGGGACGCCTGAAAATGGGAGCAGAGTTGTCCCTAACACTTTGGCTGGCTCTTGAGAACCTAGTCCTCATACTGGATGCCTTGCCTAGCCTGAATACAAGGGGAGGAGCTTAGTCCTACCTCAAATTGATATGCCATGCTTTGTTGATACCCGTGGGAGGCCTGCCCCGTTGTGAACAGAAACAGAGGATGAGTGGATTAAGTCGGGGGGGGAGGGGGATGGGAGGAAGGGGTGAAGGGAAACTACCGTCAGGATGTAAAATAAATAAATTAATTTTATTTAAAAAAGAATTAACACCTAAATGAGCATAAAAAGTTCATATAAGCTGAAAATCTTCAGTGTGTGTCTTTGAAATCCATTGGAGATGAATTAAATATATATATTCCACGAAATGAGATCATACATGTCACTTAATGAAAATGAACTGGGATGATGGGCACGACCATCATCTTCCACCAAGGATCACGTACCAGCAGTCCAGGCTGACATGGCAGTACTTCCTCCCTAGCATGCACAGCTTAGACCCTACAGTCCCGAAAGCACAAACAATGCAGAAACAACACGGGTCTGGGGAATGTGGGAGTGAGCACGCCCAGTACAACCTACCTCAGGAAAGTGTTAGACAGACGGAAATGTCTTTAAAGGACAATTCTGGCTTACGCTACAGGGGAAAAAAAATGGTATCAAAGCCAAACAACGACCGGCCTCTGTGGAGTGGGCCCTCTTTAGGGAATTCTACTTTGTTCTCTATGCCAGAAACCTTGACCCCACCCCTGTGTGTGAAGCAAGAGCCTGCTTTGTGAAGGGGCGCTGATCAAGACCACAGCCATTATTGTGCTGGGAGCCAAACATCTGAAGCTTATCACCAAGCACAATAGTGAAGGCTTCTTAGCCACATTTCTAATTATATTTCCTCTGCTTTTGAGATAAAGGAACAAAGCGATATGGGACTTACTTTTCAGGTTTTGAGGCCACTCTGAAGTGTTCTCTGTAAAAGGGAAGGAGGTGATTTTGTTCTGTCATGGTGCTGTGAACAGCGTCTGTGCTCCCCAACCCTCCACCTTTGTGCATGTGGATGTCAGAGATGCATTGGGGCCTAAGACAATTCATTCGCCCCTGCTAATGAATGGTGATAATTTATCGTTCGTACTAATCAAAACCCTTTCATCCATGAAAACAAACAAGCTCTGCAAACCGTCCCCTCTCCTAACCTCTGCAGCAAGTAGCAACCAGATGTGAGCATCAGGCAAGTGTGAGTGCTGGCAGTTTGTAGAAGGGACCAAGGCAGGGAGCATGCCACAGAAATCACGACCAGTGTGTCTGCGTCTTGAAATTCATGCTTCCAAAGTCACACTGACATGATTGTCATTCATGCTGTTGGTGATCTCTGTAATGGGTATCTATCTGCCTAGACAAAGACGGCCAAATTCATTTATCCAGGTGCTTTCTGGCATTAGCATGCCCATTGAAGATAAAAGTCGCCGGCCTTGTTGTCATTTTGGATACAGGTGTCCATTTTGTGCCTCCTTTGGGGCCAGCCTAATTGACTCTGAAGTCCGGGGTGACAGAAATGGCCATGGTGACACTGAACCTTCTCTGCCACCCAACTTTCTCTCTCTCTCTCTCTCTCTCTCTCTCTCTCTCTCTCTCTCTCTCTCTCTCTCTCTCTGCTCCTAACATCTTTCTCCCTTAGTCTTGCCCATACTTGACCGGAGAATGTTTTTTTTTTTTTAAATTTTTAACTTCCTTTGATTGAGTTTTTCTAAAGCTAAACTTAATTTTAATAGAAACAAATCTTTCCTAGTATTATTTCTTCTCTAGATTGATATTTGGTTATATTACTCAATTTTAAAATAAAGAACTCATGTAAGTAAGTTTGGGAACAAGGGCATCAAACCAGATAGAGCTAGTACCTGAGTGCTATGAGCACTGGCCACGGTTACAGAGAAACTGGCATGGACCAGCTGCTTAAGACATACTTCCTGTCCTGTGGTTTCCCTTCTCTGTGTCAAGGTGCTGTCCGTTAATCATCCAAGTCTTCCTCATTCCAGCTCTGTCTGTCTAACTTGTACCCAGCCTGCTGTGGTTTTAAGATTAAGATGTCTATCAAAAGGCTCCTGTATTGGAACACTTGGTCCCCAGCTGGTAGTGCTGTTGGGTGGGTTTTGGAACCCTTAGGAAATGGAGCTTTTGTTGGAGGAAGTACTTTACCTTGAACTGACCTTGGGGTTGTGGAGCCCAGGCACACTTCCTGTTCCCTTGCTGTGCTTCAGGACAGATGCCTCACGTTCCTGACTCTGTGCCTCTTCCGCCACCATGGATTATACTCTTCTAGAACTGTGAGCCAGAATGAACCCCCCTTTCCTTATGTTGCTATTGTCATGGTGTTTTATCATAGCGGCAGAAGTAAAACGAATACACACCACTTTCCAGTTTCTGGTTACATGCTATTTCTCTGTGGCGCCTTCTCTGTTTCTCCCTCTCTATGAACTTTGGAGAATTATCTGTACCATTCCCACAGTGCCTAGTTCATACTATCCCTGTTTTCATGAGTTCCCTGAGAGCAGGCTCAGCAAATCGTGGCTTTGGGTTTCTCATAGTCTATTTACTATGTGTGGAACCATGATTCTTGACTTATTTTTATTAAATTTCCACCTTTGTCAGGCTGGGGTAGAGAAAATTAGGCATTGGAAATTAATTTGTAGTTAACAGAACCAGTGTGTGTGTGATGAAATCCTGACAGTGTGCCCTTTTGGCATCTTTATTATAACTGCTGTCTGGTTGAGGGACCCACGACCCAGAGAAGGCTGAGGAATTCATCTGAGTCGCCTTCTGACTACAGTGTGGATGTCCTTGGCACAACTTACCAGCTCTTCATTGTTGAAACCATTTGGTATGCTCCCAAGGACATGTCTTTGGGGTCCCAAATTAATTACTAGCTGTCGTCAACGCTTACTAATCAAGGTTAAAAGATTCCCAATATCAATCTAGCTACAGCTGAGTTTGGCTCTACAGGAAGCCATTGGTGCAATAATTTAGTGACTACCAGTTAGCTGGGGTGTTGTGGGAGTAATATCATGGTCACTGAAAATAGTTTTACTAGACTCCAGTGAGCTAAGCTCCTAGAATTGCCTGGTTTGGGGTTATGCATATATTCTAAAGAGTTTCTAATATATAGATTATATGATACTAATATATTTGAATATATTAATATTACATTCTAATATAATATTATAAGATATACTGTACATTCCAATGCATGATATACCACA
This sequence comes from Chionomys nivalis, assembly GCF_950005125.1. Lineage (NCBI taxonomy): Eukaryota > Metazoa > Chordata > Mammalia > Rodentia > Cricetidae > Chionomys > Chionomys nivalis. The sequence continues at coordinate 48,929,422 of NC_080097.1, forward strand.
ATATATTTTGTATAGATTATATTAATATACACGAATATATGATATATTAGAATATATTTATATTATATATAAATATTGCATATATTATACATGCACACACATATATTTATAATACACAAACTGTATTCATTTAGAAAGATGTAACCTTGTTTGCTTATCTTGTTTGCTTACTTTTGAGATACCAATGTTGGATTGATTTTTTTGTGTGCCCCATGGTTCAGTGGGTATCTTGGACTTGAACAGGTAGAAAGTGCCAACGTTTCCTAGGCAACCAATAGTACTTCTATGTGGGGCTATGTTCCAAATAAATCTGGAGGTTTGGATTTTAGTTACATTTCTCTCAAAAGTAGTTGAACTGGGGCTGGGATGGAGTTCAGTAGAACTGAGCATATATTCAACCTCTGGCACCACTAATAAACACAACCCTCCCCCAAGTTAAGGTATGAGCATGTTATCACTCATGACTGTAGACACTGAAATAAGTCAGAACCATTCTTGCCCTGTGATCACCAGGATATTTTCTGTGTGGGGTGTTTGTATACAATGCACCATGTGAATTGGAAAAGTATGCGACCTTCACACAGACTTAAAAAGCAAATGTCACATGAGTGAGATGCAAAGGAGCGTGCAGTTCTCCGTGGATGACCTCAAGCAGCTCCACGGCCACACTGTGCAAGCAGCTACTGGGTTATCATAGCAGCCTCCAGTAAGATGCCATTCCTCGTCCATGTCGTTCAAAGACGAGAATGCTTTTTTACGGGTATGAAGAAGTACCAGACTTGGTTTTCAAGACCTCTTTGTCGCCATGATATGGGGGTGGGGGTCTGTAGCTGTCTTCTAGTTCTCATGGAGTACAAATACTTTTTATGCAAACCCACTCTCAGTAGCTCACCCAGATAAAGCCACCCAAGAGCTGACCCAGCCAATACAGCCATGCAAACCCAGATCCTAAATCTCAGAATAGTTCCGAGGTGGAGGGATGAAGCTGCATTGTACTGTAGCTCATCACTCTTGGTGTGTGGCAATAGCAAGTGATAAATTCAGTAACTAATGGCAGGGTGTGGATTTGATTACTGCAGGTACCCAAAGTGCTTTCCATCGTCTGTGCATTGTTGAAGGCTTCCTATACAGTAGTACAGGATGGATGAGACATGTGTGATCATCCCTGCTTCACAGACAAGCAACTTGTGGGCAAAAGGCAAGTGACTCTCTGGCAGTCAAGCCTCAGGTGTACGGCGTCTGACTCCTGGTCAGTGCCCATTTAACAACTCCCAAAGCTCTGAGGCCTGAGCCTTCTGAAGAGTCACCGTGAAGGTATGGATAGTCTATAAGAGGCACAACTCGGGTCCAGTGTAGAAGGAAGATTTTGACCAGCAAAGATGGAAATTTTCAGCAGCTAAGGACAGTCTAGCAGCGACATGAGCTGCTTTGTGGCATAGCGTGTACCCTATGTGGGTGGTGCCGCGGGATGAGGTAAAATAGGCAAGTGACTTTCGAGACCCTTCGAAGTTGGAGACTGTTCACAGCCATGGGTTCCAAATGCCTGCCTCGGTTTCCAGCTCCAAACAGAAGGACCCACGGAAGTCATGAGACTTCCAGGTCTCACCCCACATATCCTGTGTTGGAATTCTACTCTGGAGGTGAGAGGTGGGGTGAAGATGAGTTTCAGAAGGTACCACAGGGGCTGGAAAGATGGTTATAAGAACTTGCTGTTCTTGTAGAGGACCTGGGCTCAGTTCCCAGCATCCTCATGGTAGCTCATAAGTCCAGTTTCAAGGGTTTTAGGTCCGCCTTCTGGTCTACAAGGACACCAGGTACACACATATGTAGTAGAACACTTACATACATGCAAGCAAAGCATTCATATACATAAAATAGAATTAATAAATCTCTAAAAAGTACCACAAACAATCCTAGATGTAGTCGTGAGCTGCTTTCTTTGTGCTGCCCACTCGTGACCAGGTACACGTGGCCTCCATTCATACTGAAGGGTTTAATCTCATTGGTTCAAAGAGTCCCATTTTCTCAGTGTGCAATGCCTGTGTTAATAGTGGGCCATCATCCAGTGAAGTTTGCACGTGCTCTTTCAGCTCCAAAGGCCTGTGCCTTGCAGATTGTCTGCTGATACCTTTCGCAGCCTACCTGTTTTCTGGTAGGGAGGCACTGGAGCAGCGCTGTGAATCGGACATCAGCTACGACACACATCAGTACCTCATTGACTCACTGTCCTGTAAGCCCAGCTCATTTGGTGATGTCTACCCCTGCAATCAGCATGTAGCAGTCAGAAACATTACTTACCATACTAGGGCCCAACTTTCACCTTCACATACCCCTGGCAGCAGTAAGAAGCCCCGAGGATCACCAAAAGTTAAAGTTAACTGCCTTCTCGGAGCATTTTCCTGAGCAAGGACCCACCTGTGGTTATCGCAGCCCTCTGAGAGAATAGTCTCAGGATGATATGTCCACATACAATATGCACCAGCAGATTCTGACCCTCCCACCATGTCTCCCCACGGTGGGCCAGGTTTTTTTAAAAAAATACAATCACTCTAACAGATTTTTTCCTCCTACGTTTCAATCAATAGGATGCTTTTTAAAAGCTTACATTTCTCGTTGGACACTTTAAGTGATGGATGAGACAAAAGGAAGAAAGCCAAGATAAAATGGCAGCATAGACGCTCCTCAGATCCTATAATGAACTCCACAGGGCATCCAATTTTGATGTATTAGGACTTTTTTTTATAATGAGTACATTGTTAGAAATCGCATTTTCTATCGGCGGGAGCTAGAGATGAAATTGAGCTGACACCACTCCTCCGTGTAGTTAATTAGCAGGAGGAAAGTAGTGTTCTGAATCTCGTGTGGGAAAGGGGAATATTATTCATCCACCCTCTCGCCCGTCTTCTCCCTTCAAACACCTGGGTCTTTTTGTGCTCTTTTATTTGGTTCTGCGGCTCAGCTGAATCTAGTTGGCAGGGAAAGGATGCGGGATATTGAAGAACGGTTATTATTTAATGAAAAAAAAATCTCTGTAGCTCCCTTCTCCCATTCCTTCAGCCTGCAGGGTAAATAAAACAGATCTGATCCTTTTATTCAAAAGATCAGTTCCTTACCTAGACCGCGACGTGAGGGAATACCCGTGGGGCAGGGGCTCCTCGTTATTATTCTGGCGCCATTCGTCATCATTGAATCCTCAATACTTGGCACAGCATGTGGGACTTGGTAGGATTTGATTCATGCTTATAAATCAACAAATAAATAAGATCTCCTGTTGTCCCGGCTGTACAGTGTTATTGTTGTTCTGAGTCATTCAGTATCTTCCTCTGAGAGGTAGGATGTCCATTTTAGGATGGGAAGTGGAGTTCATGTTGGATTTGGGAGGTTAGGGGCAGGAGGATCATGCCCAGCACGTGCCATCCGGCCAGCTGTGGACAGTATTGGCAACTTCGTGGACTTCCATTTGGATGAGGGCTAAATGAGTGGTGGGAAAATTCAGTGCGTGTTTTCGTCTGATCCACATGTGTTTATTCAGGTTGATTCTCATGCTCCGTCCCAGGGAGCCGCAGGGAAGAACGGCTGTTATTGTCTCTTGGCTCTAGGGTCTCACTGTGTCCTGCAGGGGAGTCTAGAACATTCCTGAGGACAGTGTGTGTGGAAGCATCGCCTTCAAAGAGCTGACCCTATGGGACTGAGGGTTCAGGAGGGACTGGCCATTGGGGTTTGGGAGGAATCATTTGAACCCCTTCTGGATTCTGGATTCTGAGTGCAGCCCTCCTCCTCACAGAGACTCTTTGAGTGACTTCAGGGTCACAACTCCACTGAGGTGCTAAGGAGCTAGGCCCTGAGCCAAGCTGATCCCATTGAATCCCAAGGGCTATGATCTCCGCTGTGTACCAGCTCTTCCTGTGGCCCCTGACTCTGTATGGCTCTGGAGAATGCTGGCTATCAAGAGGCATGACATATAGCGGACATTGAGGACTGCTGAGAAGTCAAGAACAATGGCACTGGGTTTTGATCCTTCTGCACATACTGGCTTTGTGGGAGCCTAGGCTGTTTGGATGTTCACCTTAATAGACCTGGAAGGAGGTGGGAGGTCCTTGGACTCCCCACCGGGCAGGGAACCCTGACCGCTCTTAGGGCTGATGAGAGAGGGGGAGTTGATTGGGGGACGGGGAGGGATATGGGAGGCGGTGGCGGGGAAGAGACAGAAATCTTTAATAAATAAATAAATTAATAAAAATAAATAAATTAAAAAAAAAGAGGCATTGAGTCTACATTGCAACTTAGAGGCTCTGTGGATGGGGGATCTGGGATGAGGTGACACAGGGACCTGAATCCAGGAGGGTGTGGGAAACAAGGCTAGGAACACACCCATCCTGGAGGGCCCTAAGGCAAGACCAGGGCTCCACATACCACTGCACAGAGGATGGAGGAGCATTATTGACTCCGCTAAATTCTTGGTTGTCTCCTTTGCTTGTGAGCTTAGCCTTGATTTTCCTAGCAGTATAAATGGGCATTGTAATATCCATCTTGAAAACCACCCAGAGCGCCATGATACCACTGCAAGGCAGGCACAGATTCAGAAGCAGCAGGCAAGGCATGGGCAGAGGGTTCTGTCTTATTGACAGTAGTAGGTAGCTGGGGAATGGATGGTTGTGAGCCTTTACCAATGACAAGGCCATAGGAGCTGCTCTGGGCAGGGAGCTCAAGCCTGTTTCCCCTTACCCTCCCTGGATCCCTGCCTTTTCTGTGACTTTTGTCTTTGGGATGCCCTACCATCCCTCACACTCACCCCTGCCTTCTCCAGTCATAAGGAACATGCCCTTCTGTGAGTCTGACATTCCAAGATACATGGGGCCTGTCTTTGTGCCAGCTACACTGTCTTCACATTCCCCACATCCCTGAGCCTTCTTAGCAGGACTTTGAGATACAGTCTTTCTCACCTCATATATATTTTGGAAAGATCTCTTGGTTTCTGTATCTTTGTTTTCTCCTCAAAAGAATGGGATGGTAATGTTGCCTTCCCTGAGGCATGGTGAGGGTCAGCTTGAGCCTTTCCTATCAAGAGCTTGGCACCTGTGCTACCCGGCTATATTACCATTCCTATTGGAGAATATGAGGTCTCCGTTCTCCATCTGTTCCTCGCTCTCATCCCAGACTTTTACAAAGAGTTAATGACCTGTTTCCCCGTCTTCTCCTCTCCAACTTTTCACCTGGTTCTGCCTTCCTTTAAGGCTCTGAGCCTTACATAACAACACCACACCGATACCATGTATCATAACAATACCAAAGCGGCTATTATTGATAAAGTTGAAGTGGATGTATTCTGTGTTGTCATTTGTGATATGTTTGTATAGCTCGCCCGTTTGTACAGCTGTCCCTTGCAAGGAGGCCGTTCGATTTAGCACAGGAGATGAGGCTCACATAGGACTTAGGAGTTAGGAGGGTCAGGCAGCAGATTGTGTGTCACTAGGCTAGTGGACAGTGTTGAACCTACAAGGACTCCCTCTTATTGAAGACTGGGTGGTTATTAGGGAAAATTTAGTACAGAACTAATCTTGAGTACAGTCCTGTGCAGCCAAAGCTATTAATGTTCCCACTTTGTAGATGATGAAGCCAAAGCTCGGAGGAAAAAAAGGAACTTCAGGAGACCGTATAGTTGCTAAACAGCCAAGAGGCTACCCAACTACCCAGCCTCCCAAGCTTCCAGAATCTATTCAGTCTGGGTGACACCTGGCCATCCTTCCCAGACACACCCCAATATCTCTTCCTAGGTGCTTTTTTTTTTTTTCTGGGAGCAGTGGCCCATTACCCTGTCCTCTGAAGTCATGGACCTTCCTTTGGACCTGGAGGGCCAGGCAATGGAGCAAGATGCTCAGAAAGAGCACCTGGCCCTTCTCTTTCTTCCTCTCAAGATATTTTTGTCCAGCAGCGCAGACACCTGCCGTGCTGCAGCGAACTGCTAACAAGCGTGTTTGCACATCGCTCCCATCATGCTATTTGCACGATGGAATGTGAAGACGCAGCTCGAAATATTTTTAAGATCTGGCCTTTTTATCTCAGAAGCACAAAACAGTGTTTGCAGTTTGGCCTCTGGAATGAAATTAGCTCAGCGCATTAGCTCGTTCCTGCCAAGCTGGGGCATGTTCGTAAAGCTCCTGAGTCCCTTGAATCCTTTTGATCATTTGCAGTGTGTATTTTTACGCAGGTTCTTTTGCTTTGGAGAAATAAAGTAAAGAAACTGAAAGGTGAGCTTGGCCGGGGCACCCTCTGGACTGTTTGCCAATGCAAATTGGGGCTTGAACTTAAATGATAGTTTCCTTTAAATGACCAGGCTTCTTAAAGCCTCTTTACAAATAACGTTGGTGGAAATCATAGCTAGAGGTGTTTGCTAGGGAGTGAAAATCCTTTCTGGGCCAGCCAGATGACTCACAGGATGGAGCTTACTCTGAAAATGTGGTGACCTGAGTTTGATCCCTGGAACCCACATTTATATAGAAGGAGAGGACCAACGTCACAGAGTTGCCCTCTGGCCTCCACACCTACTCTCCCCCTTCCACTAGTAAAATTAAAAAAAAAAATTCTTCCTAACCCCACATTGCTATCAGTCTGTGTACCCATTGCCACACAGGTGTGAATTTTCATATGGGTCACTGCTTATGTACCATCTGCTCTCTCCTGGTGACTTCCGGTTCCTCTGTTCTAAAATCTTTACTTGGGGTCATTGGATGCTCAAATAATTCACCTGCACTTAAAGCTTGGTGGGGGGTTTGGATCCCATTGCTTCCTAGCTGTGTGACTGTGAGAAAACTTGCCAAGAGACCTTAGCTTGCCCATCTGTAAAGGGAGCCGTGTCTTTCTTGCACCAGTAACAGTAAGCAGTATCTGTATTCTGTGTTCGTAGAAGCTAAACAGAAGAGGGAACTCAAGTGTCCATTGGTGGTTGAATTGATAAACAAAATATGGTTCATACATGCATGCGAACATGTATACACACACACCATGGGATGGGACAAAAGGAAGGACATTCTAGCCTATGTTGCAGCATGGATAGATCTGAGGACATTATGCCATGTGAAATAAGCCAGCCACAAAATATACACACATTTTTGTGCATATGATTACCACTGTTTTGGTGCAGTCAAAATAGTAATATTTAATCAAATATATTTGCACTTCTTACAGTTCTCCACCTTTGTAGAAATGGAAGAGTAAATCTTGTGGGCATTTATGTATCTTTCCATTACTGGGGGTTACACTCATGAGTTGGACTTCCTGGCTCACCTCATCGAGGCATGTGAACATCTTCCCGGCTCTTTACACAAACGCAAGTGACCTTTCTAAAACAGCTTAGCCATCTTTGCCCTGTCATGGGTCAACTGAAGCGGGCTTCACTGTTTCTTCAGCATCGTCGCACACTTTCCAGAGGTCATAAATAATAGACGGCGCACTATTGTTACACTGTGCATTTATTGGCTTTCATTCAATCGCTGAAAATGTTGCACATGTCATGTCTTAAAGTGCAATCGTTGCCTCCTATGTGAAGCACCTGCTTGCATATCTGGCTTACATATGTCTTGTCGGGTTTCAATGCTTTTTTTATACCAAAGTATCTATCAGGTTTACAACATATCATTACCACTTTTAACATTCAGAGGGCCTAAATGCTTTGTGTATGTGTGTGCATGTGTGTGTGTGTGTGTGTGTATAAGATGTATTCATGTGGGTATGTGCACATATATGTGTGTGTGGTGGTCAGGGGTCAGCATCAGGTTTTTTCCTCCATCACTCTTCACATTATTTTCTGAGGCAGGGTCTCTCCTGAGTCTGAATCTTATTGATTTGGGTAGGCTAATTGGCCAACAGGTTCTAGGGAGCCACCTGTCTGTACAACAAACACCCCAGATTTGTTACAGAGAAGAACCACTGTGCCAAGCTTCTTTATATGGGTGCTTGAGTTCCAAACCAAAAACCCTTATGTTTGTGAGGCAGGCACCGTACCACTGAGCCCTTCCCACACCCTGGCCCCTTAATGCTTTTCATATTATCAAGTCACTGAATCACTGTAGTAGTTAAATCATTCATTTTGACATTTCAAATGATTAAATCAGATGTATAATAGACCAGACGTGTTTGCTATAATCACTGTTATTCATGCCGTATGGTCTAAGCTGCCCATGACCATTCCTTTTATATCTGTCAGCATAAAGTCTACTCAGGAGACTGGGAAAAGGTTCAGTGGTTTAAGTGCTTGCTGCAAGTGTGAGTCCACAGTTCAGATCCCTGAAACCTGTGTATATGATGGGTGTTGGCATGGTGTCTCACCTGTAATTCCAGTCCCTAAAGGTGGAGTCAGGGATCCCCAGTGAAGGCTGACTAGCCACGCTGACATTGGTCATCTCTGGGTTTGACTGTGAGATCCTGCCTCAGCGAACAAGGCAGAAGAGGGACCAGATGATTCCAGACATCATCCTCAGGCCTCAGCATGCACAGATACCCATGTGGGTGCTCCTCCACATCTGTACCCACACGTATGAAGACACACGGGCCACATGCACACAGAAAATGGAGAAAACAATAAACAAATAAATAATCTGCTTAGCTACTAAATTTTATAACTATGGTATCTGAATAAAATTGTCTGGATTAACTAATTAGTAATAAATTTTAATATATTAACTACTAGTAGCTCATTGTAAAAAGAACACAAACAACATTAAAGAAAAAACTAAATTGGTAGGTTAACATGAAATTCAGTGTTTAGTGATAAGGAACCCACTCCAGCTGAAGCAGAGCCCTCTCCTCCAGCTATGAATGCTGTGGACTAAAAAGACCATAATAGCGAGTGAGACCGGCCGTCATGCTGCTCATGGGGAAGGAAAATGTGGTCAGCTTTACTGAGGAGGAGTTTGGCACTGGGCACCAAGAAATCTTTCAATATTTATAAGCGTTGATCCAGAAATTCCAGTTATTCAACTGTGACTTGAGATGCCTCTGAAGTGTGGGAAAATATTTACATTTGTGGCTTGACATAGGATTCTGTGTAAATGCCCAGCCATAGGAAATGGGTGAGAAGGAATCGGACAGCCATCTGATGGAGTGTTATGTCGTGATTGTAAGTGCCATTCGCGCAAACCTTCATTGCAGTGGGCGATTTGATTTCCTCCTTGTTACTTCTCTTACATTCCTTACATCTTCTTGACTTAATATTATTCTTGAACATCACTCCTATAATAAAAAAAAATAAATTTACATATTAAAAAATTAGAGCGAACGAGAGACTTCATTCCTTTTCTGGGCTCAGGTTCCCCATGTTCACCTTGCTTGGTCTCCTTTGTCATAGTGAGTGGTCCCTGGATGCAGAGTTGGCAGGCACATGTGTTTAGGTTGTAGTGCCCATATTCATATGGGTGGATCTAACCTATGTGTATCATGGCTGTCTGCTTTGTAAAATGGAGTTTCTCTCTATTTTGCTCTCAGACAGAACTAAAGTGAGGAAGCTCACGTGCAAGTGAACCCTCTGACCTTCTGAGTCTTAAGTTCAGAGCTCCCCCCCCAGACGACCTCATAGTTGGTCATTTGCATGAAGGGCCATCAGAATTCAGTGTTAAGAATGGTCATGATTTATTACCAGAACAGTGCAGGGCTCCAGATCAGTCAGAGATGCAAAGCACAGAGTCTGGATGGGTTCCAGGGACGTCTGAACTTTCTTTAGCAGACCTGGGATAAGTTAGTCTCCAGCACGACAGTGCACAAGGCGTTGCTCAACAACGAAGCTCACCCGAGCCTTGGTGCCCCGGGATTTTATGCAAGTGCCGCCTTTCATATCAACATGATCAATGGAGTGATCACCCAGTGTGGTTGGAGTCAGCCTCCAGGTTAACTAGTATAGCATGCCAACCAAAGGCCTCATGGTCGTTCTTTCTGCATGGTCAGAACCGCCTTAAGACTATAGAGTAGAGTTCACCTCATTGTAAAGTCCATTGTGGACAGTCTCGTTTCTGTTGGATATCTTACAGTTTATCTCCCAGGCACCAAGGGCAAAGACCAGACCTCTCTTTGAACAAGGCCAAATTCTTTACAATACATAAGGAGACAGAAAAGAGACAGGGAGCAGGTTTGAATACAGAGATAGTGTTGTTTGGGGAGGCCCATTGTGCAGGCGTGTGAGACTGGACAATGGGAAGAACATGAACTTGACAGTTGTGAGAAGTATGCGGGCATGCATGTCCCTCCCATCCTGGAAGCTTCAGGGTTGCCCGTGAGAACAAACTCACTCGCCGGGCGGTGGTGGCGCACGCCTTTAATCCCAGCACTCGGAAGGCAGAGGCAGGTGGATCTCTGTGAGTTCGAGACCAGTCTGGTCTACAGAGCTAGTTCCAGGACAGGCTCCAAAACCACAGAGAAACCCTGTCTCGAAAAACCAAAAAAAAAAAAAAAAAAAAAAAAAAAAAAAAAACCTCACAGTGTACTCTGCAAAAGACATTTTCTAACGTTGATCTTTACCACAGAGAGACAGAGAGGAACTGGGCAGAGAAAACGTGAACCTTCTTGGTGCTTCTGTCTAACTCCACCCTCAGTGTTCAGAGCACAGCAGTTGTGTCTCACCACTAAACTAGTATATCTAATCGGGATGAGTTCTCAGTCTATTTCTGCAGGCTTTTCTCTCTGGAACTGTACTTTCAGCTGAGCCTGCCCCGCATAGCATAGGATGATGTAAAAAGAAATCAGCAAGTCCCTTTGGCCGAGTTTCCGGCCCTGAGTACTGGGTCAGACTGGTTCTAGACTTCATAAAAGTCAGATTAGAAAAGTGAAAATTCAGCTTGGGGACACGGCTCAGCAGTTAAGGCTTGTGCTTTACAAGTGTGAGGGCTGGAGTTCAAGTCCCCAAGTCCCCACGTAAAAGTCAGGGTGGGAGCAGCAGCTCGCCTGTAATTCCAGCAGCAGGGAGATTGGAGGCCCTCAGAGCAACAGCAAGGAGACTAGCCATATTGTGAACCTCTAGGTCTGACTGAGAAATGTGCCCCAGTGAATAAGGTAGAACAGTGACCAGGAATGATTCCCGATATCCTCCTGAAGTCTCCATATGCATGCCCACATACGTGTACCCACCGGGAATGATTCCCGACATCCACCTGAAGTCTCCATATGCATACCCACACACATGTACTGACACCTGAATAAATGCGGGGAGGAGAGAGGGAGAAAAATGAAAATGGAGTTTAGTTCTCATATGAAAGGATGCAGGAGAAGTCTTCATCCCAGGAACTCCAGGGAGATAACTGTGCCTTTATAACTGGGGACAGAGACTGGGGTGAGTCCAGCAGCTGAAATCCAATTACACTTGTGCCCTTCCATCAGAGAGAAGAGTTCAGCCTCCATCTGCGGGGTCTTTTGAGCACCAACAGCTTGCAATGACTTGATGTTATCAGTAAAATTGGGTTGTATGTTCTGTTTCTCTCCAGAAAAAACCGGCCATGCAGAAGTCGTCCGGGTTGTGTACGAGCCAGAGCGCGTCAGCTTTGAGGAACTGCTCAAGGTCTTCTGGGAGAATCACGACCCGACCCAAGGTAGAGTGATGAGTGAGCCAGTATTTAATTATCTTACTAATTACAGCTGGGATAATTAGTGTTTGAGCTGCATGGGAGAGATGAACCTTGAAATCACACAGGAGCTCAAGAATATGATTGCAGACATTTACTGACAGAACGGGGCGGGGGCACGCGGGGAGAAGAGGGGTGAGAGAATAAAGGCGCAGCCACAGTCAGCGCCCCTCCCCCCTTTACAGCTGTCAGGGGTGGGAAAATTCCCACAGAGAAAGACGCCAGACAATGGAGATCCCTTCACCTTTGATTATTGCATTATCCTTCCTTAATGCAGCCTTTTGTCTAGAAAATTAAAGTGTCTTTCTAGTAACCGCAAAGTTTTCCTGATTTATGGTCCCTTTGTTTTCTCGGGGTTTAGCCTTTCTCATCTTTTGACGTTATCAGGTTTGTTTTTTAAGAAACGTCTGTGGGTGATTACAGGGAGGAAAAAAATGAGTATAAAGGTGAAAGAACAGTATTCAGTAGCCTACAAAGCTTGGGTTATTCAAACATTTCGTTTGTCCTCCTCGCAATCTGTTGTGTGGGAATATTAATGTATTTTGACTACAAACAGTATCTGTTGACCAGAAACATTATTTGATACGCTCGCACACAGAAAGTCCCTCACTGGCTAACACTGTGGTAATAGCCCTAGTGAAGGATTTCTCCACTCCATGCTAGCCACCTTACCAGGGGTGGCTTCGATGGTGCCACGCTTGGGGATGATAAGGCTTCTGAATTGGGACCTTGTACAAGTACCCGTTGTCCAGACGCTGTCTACCCACAGAAATGATTTTCCCTTTGGGATTTTCTGCGATGGGTTTGAGGAGTAGACATTTCCTTCCCAGATATATTTGTGCTTGTGGTACAATCTTAACATGGGCCCATCAGAGCAAGTTGGAAGGTTTTAAGTGCTGTGTGATGTATTGAGTGTGTCCCTCAACATGCCCCACTAGAACTCGCCACTGCTAGGGTCATTTTCCAAAGGTCAAAGATCAGAGTGAAGGCAAGCACAGCAGAGTAAGAGTCATAGTGGGACCAGGTAAGTTCACCAGCTAGATGATGGCTAAGATCTGGATAGAGCTATAATGACAACATTTGGTTTTCTCTGGTGGCGGGTCCTTGGTGGAAGAGACCTCAGATGTGGGGCAGTCGGCCAAGGCCTGCAGGGACAAGAACACTGCTATCAGAAGGCTTGCTGTCACCATAGTTTGGATCACTGGGCTTCCCTAGCACACGAGGAGGGCTATCCTGACAGTGTGGACAGTAAGATCTGACTGGTACATGTATCTAAGAGCGCATGCTAGTAAGTCTCCCATCAGATGAGGCAGATACTCAGCCATGTGTTTGGTAATGCCGAGAGTCAAGAGAGAATGCTGGGAGCTTCTAAACTGTCCAAGAGACCTGCATCAGGAATCCAGACAGCCTGAGGCCAAGGTCTCTGAAGGTTGGGTTTGTAGCCTGTCACTTGCCTGGCTTTTACAATGTTGTGTCCCTGTGGGACTCCTGAGGGGCTCCTCGCTTCAGCAGCATCCCAGACAAGGCCAGTGTATCCCTGACTTTTCTATCTTTGCCCCCTTTAATATCTTTCCCATTCCATCGTGTCTTTATCAGCACAGTATGTTGAGAGGGGATGGCCCTTGAATGTCTGGGAGACGCTTCCCTGATGAAGGCCCTTGAAGATTACCTAATCCCTTCCACACTTACATTGCATTTGCCTCAACAGTCCTCGCTCAATCTCCTCCACTAGGTTGTGTTTGTTTGTGGCCTGTGTGACTCTATTAGTGACATAATGAAGCATGAATGCCTGGGTGGCTTTAAAAGCAGGCATTTAGTTCCTCAAAGTTCTGGAGGCTCTTCACCCTGCAAGTTCAAGGCTGTAGGCCCATATTTTGGTTTGGCACAAGAGCCATTAGCACAGTCTGAGCTGATCACGTAACTCTGCAGACAAACTGTCTCTGTTTAACAATAGCCAGGATGTGCTGCTCCTAGTTTCTTTTGTTAGAATGTGGATTACCTGAGAAGAGATGTTGACTAAAGCTGATGACTTAAGAGTTTTAGAGGTTCAGTGCTTCCTCCCTTTGTAATTTGGAGAATGTCTTATAGAGATGCTAATTCATGGCCTACCTGACTGCTAGCATACAGGTAGATGCGGACTTGAGCCCAGGCACCTGGTTGCCTAGGAGACAGCCTAATGTGTTCCCCCCCCCCCCCCCCCCCCCCCGCTCAATTGATCTGGATATATAAGATGTTTGGAGAATAAAGGGATCTGGCTTTTTCCATGATGACCATGTAAGCTGTGTCAGTTTTATTCCTCGCAACTCCGTTCCAGCCGGGTTAGGAAATCTGTGTTGGACCCACAGGGCTCCGACATAATGGCGCCCAACGTGGGGAACCACTGAACCCCGAGATTAAAGACAACGTGGTGCTGACCACTGAACCCCGAGATTAAAGACAACATGGTGCTGACCACTGAACACCGAGACGAATGCCGGAGAAAGAAGTACGAAAAAGAAAGTGGTGCTGACCGCCAAACTCCATGATCCCGGAGAAGGGACAACACAAGAGAGACGGTGAATGCTGATCACTGGATCCCAGAGGGAAACCTGACAAAGGATGGAGGAGAACTGCGAGGCTGATCAGGCTCCCTAAAAAGTAATAAAGAGGTGACCAGACGTGAAAAACCTACAAGAGAAAAAAATCGGTGGATGCATGAGTTGTGAGCGCTCAGAAATAGAGATGTAGACTAGAGAAAGAAATGTAAAATAGCGGGACAAAATTTAAATCAGGTGTAAAAATTTGTAAATAAATTAGATATGGGATAAGGAAAAAGTATTCGGGCATATATGTTGGCAATTTAATTTAGAGTGGAGCAGAACAATGACAGAGTTATTGAGAATCTGTAAGTGTGATAGACGCAAAATTACAGCTTTTATTGCCTGCTAAATAAGTAAAAAAGGTAAAAAAAAAAAAAACTTGGCCCAAGAATCACCAAGTTACTGCTGAGATTGAGGTGCCACGTGTACACAGTAACCAATTAATCTGACCCACCTGCAGGTAAAAGGCAAACAAGAACAAGAGTAAGTTTAAAAAGCAAATTTAACCTCACACAGTCTATAAAACAGAGGAGAGGATTTAAAAATTCTCCTAATTTTATGATTTACAAATTAAAATAAAAAATAAAAATCTGCCTGCCAGAGCTCAGAAACACAGTCTAACAAAGTGAGCCTGTGTCCTACCCCCTGCCATGCAGCGCAGCTTCAAAAAAAAAAAAAAGCCAAAAAAAAAGACAGGTTTAAATTAAGGTAGCCTCTGAGATAAGCAGGTTAAAATGTTTCTTTTTCATTTCACAATTTTGTCTTTTTGTCAAAAGTCTGTTGTTTGTAGGCAAATGAATTCGTATTCAAGGTGGATTGATTCCAGTACTGTGGCTCTGTAGTAAAGTTTAAAGTCAAAGATTGTAATATATTCAAAAGTTCCTTGATTGTACAGGATTTTAAGATTGTTTAGGCTATCCTGAGTTTTTGTCTTTTCTCATAAAGTTGAGGATTGTTTTTTCGGAGTCTAAAAAATTTTGTTATAAGTTTAATGGACATTTGCATTAAATCTATGGATTGCTTTCAGTAAGATTGTCAATTTTGCTACGTTGGTGCTGTTTTTACAAAAAATAGGAGATCTTTACATTTTCTAATGGCTTAAATTTATTAAAAGGTTTAAAGTTCTTATACAGGTTTTTCAATTTGTGTGATTAGAGTTACTCAAAGATTTGTGGTATTTGTGGCTATCTTATTTACATGGTTGAGCACGTGTCCTTATGATATGGTTAAGCATCTTTGTATATAGGCCCAGAGGAGATATAGCTGACTTTTAAAGTGGTTTGTTACCTAATTTTCTAAAAATTCAACAACAATGGAGGAGTTTCTCTTAAGTATAAGTTGTAAGCAATGTTTTTAATCTTGGTCATGTTACAGAGATAAGATGGAGTCTCAGAGTTGTTTAGATTTGCATTTCTCTAATGGTTAAGGATGTTGTATTTGAACATTTTTTTCAATGTCTTTCAGTCATTCTAAGTTCATCTATTAAGAGTTTTCAGTTTAGGTCTGTTGCATATATTTTTAGTGGATTAATTGTTCTTTTGGTGACTAATTTCCTTAGTCCTGTATATGTTTTTAAAATGGATTAGTGATTAGTGAAGATATCTTCCAGTTGTATAGGCTATTATGTCATGTTGATTAAGTCCTTTGCTATATAAAAGCTTCTCAGTTCAAGAGATCTTATTGTTTCTCTCAATTATTATGCCACTGAGACTGTGTTAGAGTTGTACCAATACATTCAAGTGTTAATTCTAAAATTTTTCTTCTAAGAGGTTAAGTATTGTTGATTTTATGTTGGTTTTATAAAAAAAAAAAAAAGACAGGAGAAGATGGATTTGGTTCGTCTGATGAATTTTGGGTACAGACCATAGGTCCTCAGAGACCAGAATTTACTTTGTTTATAAATGAAAAAAGGGGTCAGCAGGTCTTATTTCTGCAGAGGCCTCTCTCCTTGGTGTGTGGATGGCCCTCACCCTCTGCCCATTCTCTGGTTAGACTGTCAAATTTCTATGCGTTCAATCACAGAAATTCTAACTCATCCATTTGTCCAATTTCATCACTATGCTTACCATATTAGGAACTGTTGGCTCTACCCATTTGACTTTTAAATCAGAGGTCCTAGTCATTTGGTTAATAGTCTCACTGTCAATTAAGATATGAAAGGGAGGGTCACTAAAGTGCTTCTTCAAGACTTGGTGGCTTGATTAGAGGTTTTCTCAGTAATTCAGAATCAGTATCTAGGCTTTGGGATCTGTGGCTGGAAACCATGTGGGACTCTCTTGTCACCATCTCAATTGCTGTGGAAGCAACTGTCCATTCAGGACCTGTGTGTCCTCTGTCAGCCATGCCTTTCAGCGATGCTGAATTGCAAGTGGTCCAAATAGGTAGGAAGACCCAGCCCCCAAAACAGAGGGACGTGTTTCTCGTAAGAAAATCGTCAGAACCCAGTGGACAAAGATCATAGGAGCACTCAGGCAAGTGTCTGTAAGACTGCACACCAGAAAAGAAGAAGCCAAAACACAAATTCAGAAGGACCCTGGACCATATTCCCAGAGACCCCCCTGAAGCGTCAAAACTTGTGGTCGTGTGTAGTTTTTCCAAAGGTCAGATTTGAAGTCCATTGCCTGAAGGGTAGGCAGCTGGAAAGAGAGAGTTATCCTGGCAATGAACTTGGCCTCCCATCCTCATCTCGTTCCCCGGGGAAACGGCTGTGCAAAGAGAGCTGCTCTGGGTGCGAGTGAGGGAAGTGAAGGCATGGAAGGTACCTCGTGCAGAATGGGAACTCTCAGCAAAGAGCAGTATGTGGGTGTGGGCAATTATGAGCTGTGAAGCAAGAGCCCCCTCAAGTTTCTTTTCCAGAAACAAGAATAAGCAATTCCTAAAGTCACCCAGGGAATGTTCCAGCCTGCATGAGAACTGCTTATTGGCAAAGAGATTGACAATGTTGAAGAAGTTGAGAACGACTACCTGGCCTTCGATGCGAAGATACACCCAGAAAGCATGCACATCTCCCCAAAAACACGACTCCAGAGACACAGATCATAAATAGCGTCTTGGAAAATTTTAGAGCCTTCTTGATACAGTTGTTAAGGGTCTAAATGGGCCACTCACAGTTTTGGATTAGAGTTTAATGTGTTTGTAGCAAAAGTAGAACCCTTGGATGATATTCACAAGTGTGGGGATCTTTGCTAATGTCAAGGGTCCTCAGTCACAGAAGCAGCAGTAATTAAAGCTTAAAATCTCTTAGCCAGTAAGTCAGATCCTTGGGACTGAGAAGAAACAGAAGCCCTATGTGTTCTTCTGTGCTTCAAGGAAACGAGGTAGAACAGAACCCAGACATGGCTACCACTCAGAAGAGAACAAAGCTGGCAAGAAATGGAAGATTCTGGTATTTTAGATAGTGTTTGGGAGCTGGGGAGATAATAGTAAAGTTCTTGCCATACATACACGAAGTCAAGAGCTGGGAGAGTCCAGAGCCTGGGTCAAAAGCCTGATAGGATGTCACCTGCCTGTAATTCCAGAGCTGGGGAAGTAGAGACAGAAAGGGGGTCACTGGCTTGTCAACCTAACTGAATTGATGTGTTCCTGGTTCAATGAGAAACCCTGACTCAAAAAATGAAGTGCACAGTGACAAAGGAGGACAACTGGCTTCAACCTCTGGCTTGCCTGTGCAGACACACACACACACACACACACACACACACACACATTACAGATGAGGCCAGAGACCTGTCCTTCCACAGCCACTGTGAGAGCCAGTCCCAAGAGATTGTCACTCAGTGGTTCAGCTTCAAATGGAGTAACTGACCAGATAACCTTGCGTACTTTTGCCTGGGGGGAAGAGACTCTTTCACCTCATCTACCACTTACCACAAAACCTGTATCCATATCTTCAAGTTTAGGCCAATGAATCCTGCGTTTGCTTTCTGTCTTTACCCACAGGGCAGATATCACTATAAATTTCTAAGTATGGAGTGGAGTGTACCCACTTATGACCACTAACTTGGTTGACCCCTAACTGCTGAGACTCCCTAAGGAACGTGGAAGAGACTAGGATTGAAGAGGTTCTCGTTCTGATCACAGTTTAGACCTCTCCAGCCTTGAGATGTTGTTCAGGACACCCAATTCTCTCTTTCTTATCTGTTAAAGATATGGCCTAGCCTCCTGGAGTGTCTGGCATAAGGGTTAAATAGATTAGCATGAAAACCTCAAGGTACCAAGATCTTTCTCAAAACCATTGAATTTCACCAGAGTTTGAAGTTTGTGTTTATATCTGCATTGCCCTCATCTGCTAGAAGTTGAATTTTTTATTCACACAGATTCTCTTGCCACTCATCTGACTGGGAAGAGTTCAGAATTGCTGATGTTTTGGTTCCATGATATTGTTGATGCAGACAGCGGCAGCAAACTGACGAACCTCACTCACAGGTTCCTGAATTTTGCTGCTGAGATGGGAGTGAAAAGATCTGGGTCAGGTCCTAGCCTCTCATGCCTAGTCTATCTCCTTACACCCAGTGTGTACACAGTTCAGTATTCGCATTCCTGCCTAGTGCACAGAGTACAGACCACGGACCTTGGGCCAAGCCACGATCTACAGCACCTAGATTTTAGCTCATAAACCTGACTTCGCAGTCACAAACTATTTCATCTCTTCTGCCTGGGGCCAGGGACCTCCACAGTTATTAAGGACCTTTTAGGGGCTAGCCTCAGCGATGAGTGTTTTATATTTTTGACCTCACTTCATCTCGTCTGTAATCCTCATTTAATGGGAAAGGAGAGGCAAGGTTTCTAAGGCCTCAGAGGTTTGCCCAGTGTGGGTGGGCCCCATGATTGCTGGAGCTCAGTCTGTTTTCTTTCCCTAGCACCAGAGGGGCGCAAACCTCCTGCACAGAAGTGCCTGGTCCTATTGTGAATGTGCTGATGGGTCCCTTTTGGTACCAGTTCTGGTTTGAATGTCCTTTTTCTTTTTGAAGTGGGTGCAATACATTCTACTGCTATGGGTTTAATTCTACTCTCTAGTGAGAGCCACATATCTAACCATCACAAGCCTCTGGGGAATGGGAATGCCCACCTCTAGGATGCATCTCATGACCACTAGGCCAGGCCAGGCCAGCCCGCTGTGACATTGCAGGTCTCATGGTAGCTCTAAGCCAAGAACAACTTCTCGGTAATCCTTTGAGAGCCACGGCCTGTTCACAGCAGCCATTGGCCCAATATCTATTTCTCCACTTGGATAGCGTTATAATTTTAGCTGGGTGTACACCTATTAATGAAGATTATACTTTGGGGCTGGAGAGATGGCTCAGCAATTAAGAGCACCTGTGTTCTTGCAGAGAACCCAGGTCCAATTCCCAGCATGGACATGGTGGCCCACAAGTGTCCATAACTCCGGCTCCAGGGTATCCAGTGCCCTCTTCTGACCTAAGCAGGCTCCAGACATGCACCTGGTATACAAGCATAAGTCGTACACAGAAAAATGAAATAAATCTTTAAAAAGACTCAAACTTTCATATTCCTTCGAGTGAAGTATGGCATGTATTGGAAGGTTGACTACTGAGGCATTAGTGGGTATATCAGGGTCAAGTTCCAGGCTCCTCTGGTGCCCATTTAGGAAGGATGTTTAGTATCTCAGCATCACTTTCTCTTCCTCCTCTTCATCCTTCTCCCTGTGTGGGTGCAATGGAGCACCACATTGTTTCTGTCCTCTTCCCTCTTCTTCCTCCCTCAAGCATCCAGTAGGGAGCCATCGTGGGCCACAGGGATGGCTGAGCGGATGGACAGTCATATCAAGTCACCAGCCCAGTCTGAGCTTTCCAGGCAAGAACTGACTTGATTGACCTACTGCTACTTTGGTTCACATTGGGCCTCCTTCCGTTCTCTTCTCCAGTAGCCTGTCCCGTATTCTCGCTAGCACAGCTCTAACAATGAACTGATAGTGAGCTCCTGTCACTCCTCCAAAATTTTAATTAAGATGCTCTGTGATAAAACATCACCGTGTGAGTGAGGATTCAGGGTGGTGATGCCATCTGTAGCTTTGACCCTGGCCCAGCCAGGTACCAGCCATGTGGACATACATTATTGCTCTCTTTTTCCTTGACCACACTCAAGAATCCTTCCTGGTCCATTCTGCTGTTATGAGGGAAATGAAGTTCCCTTTTTATTGGTTCTTAATCTTGTTAATAGAAGAATTCAAAAGCAGACTCAGAAGAAAGTTTGAGGACTATCTCAGTGTGTGAAAGGAAACCAAATGACAAGCAAGCTGTAAGTCCCAGTAGCTATCAGGGAGAGATGGAAAAGAAGAGAAACTGTAACAAGCTTTCTTGTGGATTTTCTTTTGGGACTGCCAGGCAATAACAACAACAACAACAACAACAACAACAACAACAACAACAACAACAACAACAACTGTTATTAGTTATAAAAACGTAGGCTTTAGCTTAGGCTTGTTTCCAACTAGCTCTTTGAACTTAAAGTAACCTGCTTTTATTAGTCTACCTTCTGTCACAAGGCTTTTTACCCTCTCGCTCATTCTGTATATCCAACTTCCTCTGTGTTTCACTGGCATCTCCCTGCCTCTCTGCTTCCCAAAGTTCCTCTCTCTCCCTGAAAATCTCTCCTTTTCATTCAGCTTTTTATTAAACCCATCACAACAGCACATATTCACAGAGTATAAACGGATATCCTGCAGTAAGAAGGCCATGTGTTTGGAGACTTCAGCAGTGGATGTCAGTAAGTGGCTGCAGTAGGAATAGAAACCCAGTCAGGAAGCCCATACTTGGACTTTAGACCAGTGTCACAAAATCAAACAAAAAAGAAAGAAAAGTGAAAATGAAAAGAAAGAGAATGAAAGAAAGAGGAAGGGAGGAAGGAAAGAAGGGAGGGAGGGGGAGGGAGGGAGAGAGGGAGAGAGAGGGGGGGAGAAAAAAAGAGGAAGAAAAGAACAAAAGAAAAAAGTAGAAGGAAATAGTTACACTTTTGAGTTAGAATCAGAAGACAGGCTCAGCACTGCTGCATGGATGATGCTCTGCAAGCAACTGCATAAGGGGAAGGGCTTCTGGGAAATGCAACATGTTATCTCATTAAGGGCATAATTATTCCTCCCATCTCCTTAACATATCTTCATGGTGAATCAGCCTTCCTGAGCGGTGTTATGGCCAGCTGATTGACAGGTCCAGTTGGATTAACCCTTAAGAAGGCGACAATAATATGTGACATTCTAACCTGTGGAGCATGTCACAATGGCACGTCATGCAGATTCAGAGGTAGAACTCTCATTCCATTCTTTTGACTTGGAAGAAGTAACTGTTACTTAATGGGCTTCAATAGAGCCCTTGGGATATCATAATAGGTATATTAGTGTATTACTTGTGAGCTGTTATTTATAGATAATTTACATTGGTATAGATTCTTGTATATTGATACAAATTCAAATTATATTTGTTATATTGAATATGCTCCTATTTCTGTTTACAATATTTGTGCACCTATGCAAAGTTATTTTGTCATATTGTATGCATGCATGTTTCTACCTCTACTTAAGACATTTTGCATATTGATGCAATTTTACAATATGTTTATCATATTGCACTATACATTTCTATCTCTAATCAAGATACTTATATATATATATATATATATTGTTTATACATTGAGGTCATTGTCCTTATTTGCATCACATTTGTTTAAAAATTTTTTTTAACATTATAACAATATAGCTTAGTATTTAAGCTATAAGTATTAAGAATTATAGGTCAATAGTCATCCATGTTTGTCATACCTATAGTTAAACTAGTAAGGTTCTTTAGATGCATAGAGACTGTATTCTGCATAGATAGGTAATCTTCAAACACTTTAAAGAACTGTAGAATATGGCATTTAAATAACTTAGGACTCTGTTGACATCAGACTTGATTGCACCTGGCAGCACCAATCTGTTCCCAAGAGAATGTTGAGTACCAAAGAAACTCCACTTGGAGCTTGTTTTCTTCTTGGCAAAACTGGCCTTTGGGCAAAGAACTGCCATTACCTCAACTACTGAGAAAATACGTGTTTTCCAAACTGGACAAGCAGGATACAAGCAAAAGGACTGATAAACCTTGCCAAGACAGGGTAAGACGGTTTTTCAAGTTTTCCTGCCTCTGAAATGGTCTCTCAGATACTCTAGGCCTTAACCAAGGTTGGTTGCCCCAACATTGCGAATGAGAATTTGGGTGATTTCCCAGGTAGCCAGTTGTCTCTGTCATTTCTTGAACCTTTGGAAGTTACTTGATTGCACTTCCTGTTTACTCGGGTAATATTTCCCTTCTCAGGTCTTTGATGGGGTTGAAGACTAGAATAGTCATAGTTATTTTTCTCTCATGAGCTAGCCAAGCCATTTTTAATATAAGACTTAGATGCTTTAGCGTAGGGTAACTATTAAAACATTTATCATATGTTTCTTGTTTGATGTTGTTCATTCTGGTTGTAATTCTAATTTTTATGTATGTCTTTGCCTCTTTTTCCCTGGACAATACTTGATATTTGTTCTTGTTGTATATAGTTTTGTATTACGCTTAGAGCTCTCTTATTTAAACAAAAGGGGGAGGTGTTATGGGAACTTCTTCAGTCAATAGCCTTTAAGATACTGGCCCATTTTGGACATGGTCTCATGTATTATAAGTGCAGACAAAAAGTGTACACAGTCCTTGTTTCTGCTAGATTCGGTTCCAGTTCTCAGCACATGCAGCACCAGTGCTCAACCTGCCGCATGCAGTGGCTCATCTCTAGGTTGCCTGGAACTCCTAACACAGGATGAGAGCTGTGCAGATAGCTTAACTGCTGAGGGAATCCCGACAAAGGGGATGTGTGCATATGTTCTATGTTTTCATGTTTCCCCTGTTTCCTACACTCCACTGTCCATTCCAAGCCCACGTAGCCCACAGATGTAGATAGACCACAGTGGTTGCAGGCCCCACTGCCTGCAGAAGGGTTGGAACATGAGCCCTGTCTGACCTGCTCTTTCACAAAGTCCAGCATTTCCATCCTTACTTTGTTTATCTAGCCATACTTCTCCCTGGCTTCTGTTCCAATTACTCCTGGAAGCTTCCTAGTCTTTGTCTATATACTTTTAAAACTCTCAATCAACTCCTCCTCCTCACCCTTCCTGCCCCACCTCACATCTGACGTCAAGATTCTAGATCCCCTCTGGAACTATGGCTGGACCAGCTATCATCCATGCAGGGTTCCTTAGTTCATGAATAGGTCTGGAAGATCCTGAGGACTCAAGTGTATGTGTGTGTGTGTGTGTGTGTATGTGTGTGTGTGTATGTGTGTGTATGTGTGTGTGTGTTTGTATTAGGGGCACACAAATGTATTTGTGTGTGTGTGCACATACATCCATGTGGATGCAGGTAAACTTGTGGAGGCCAGAAGTCTATAACAAGTGTCCCGTCCATGGATTTCTAATTTATTTTTTGAGGTGGGGTCTCTCACTAAACCCAGTATTCACCGTTTAGCTGGCCTGGCTGACCAGGGAGTTCTGGGACTCTACCTATCTCAGCCTCCACCCCCAACACAAGGCTTACAGACATGCACCAGCACACCATCTCTCCAGACCTCCAAGGATGCCACCTCCCTAGACAGTTCCCTCTGGCCTGCATGTCCCCCTCACACATGCTCTCTCCACGAAACATCACTCTAGGCATTTTAGTGTGGCTGTCCCATAGCCTTTCTCCAGGTACTCCCCCTCTCCAGGAAGAGCAGCCAGGGTCTCCCCCATGTACCCTCCCATGCTGTCTACTGGGAAACATTAATTGCAGGGAGAAAAAAATCCCATTTTCCTCCTGTTTCCCATCAAGTGGGCAATTAAGTGCTGGTGTCCATATATTTGAACTTGCCAAATTAATATCTGAACTTTATTGTGCTGACCCTTTTAAGTTAGTGGGTTTTTTTAAAAAAAAAAATAAGTCACCAGTTTTGAAGGACTATCCTTTTTTTAGAGCATGTATAAGAAATCTATCATCTGCAAATAATTAGACAGTGGGAATTATATTGTATTGCTAATGAGCAGATGTGCATGCTTGTAGTGGGGGAACAGCTGCACACACACAAAATGCAAAAGTGGCTCAAACCCAGCATTATGAATTCTGCAAGGGCCTTCAGTCTTTTAAGAATTTCAGGGAACAGAGAAAAAGGGGACAAAGAACCTAGTATTTTTTCTTTATTAATTGTTCTCTTGAGTGTGCTTCCCCTGCACAGCATCGTCATACATGTGCACAATATCCCTGATGTTTGCACTCTCAAATGTCTCTTTCATAGCACGCTTGTATGGAACAGGCTGGCTCTGCCTTTTGGTGCTGTTCTGATCTGATAACTCTAAATGGATTGAAGGGTGCTTGGTGGGTACCATCTTTATGCTGGCCACGTGCTTGAAAGCTCATGTATGGAAAACCCCATTTGATGCTTAAAAGCATGCATGAAAGTTAGACCCATTCTGCAGATGGGCAGACTGCAGTTAAACAGACTGCCCCAGTGAGGCAAGAGGATTCGGCTGGCGCCTGCTAGTATATTGCCGTTATGTGACAAGGATGGAATTTGTCCTCCAGGGCTCAGTTCCAAGTCTGGTATTCCTCCTCTGGTAAGACACGTGACTCCACATTGTTAAGTGCTGCTTTCAGAGAGCAGGAGGCATGACCCAAGGTAACTGGAAACAGCTGCACACTTGCCAGTGGCTGTGGCTCCTGCGGCATCTGTTACAATTTCATACATGCTGTTAAGGATTAGCAAGAGGAAGATAATTGGGCTTTTGGAAACATTCAGAGGAATCGCACACGTTTTACATCATCATTTAGAATCTGAAAAATTTGCACTTCAGCAATAAAATATGAAGTCAGAAGAACTATTACACTTCATTTGATGTCCTAAATTAGGTAAGGGGAGGATCAGAGTTGATAGCATTAGCAGGAACTGGAGTTTCTCGGCTTCAGTAATGGCAGGCTGGGCCATTCAGTTCAGCTCACACACGGAAAACTACTGAAGGTGTTGGGTAACATATTTAAAACACACTGCAAACATGACAAGCCACAGCCAACAAGTTGAGAGGAATGACCAGATTAAGACGAAAGGAAACAGGAAGGGAGACAGCGGAAGAGGACTGGAGACACCCATATTCTGAGAGAGTTCTCTAACCCCATAAATGTGGGTTTGGGGGTCCTTACTAAGACATGGAAGGTATGAGCAGCTCAGGGCCCTTAACATGTTGGACACATATGAAGCGCCTGGAAGTGGCCCGACTTCTCAGTCATACACAGAACACACACAAGGCCAGATAAAGATGAACGTTGCTAAAGGGTGTAGAATCACATGGATTAAGATTCTCTTACCATTGCATCACTCTCCTAGAAATCAGTGGCAGTGAGTTATCCAGAAAAATCTTCTTATGTTAAGAAGAAAATTTAATTTCGAACTATCTTAACATTGTAGCTTACATGGGAAATGTCCCGCCCCACCTCCACTCCTGTTTGAACACTTGATCCCCAGCAGGTGGCTGTTTTGAGGCTGTGGAGCCTTTAGGAGGTGAGGACTAGCAGGAGGAGTGACTCACCATGGGGCGGGCTTCAGGCTTCTGGTGTGATCTTGCTTCTTGTCCTGTCTT
This sequence comes from Chionomys nivalis, assembly GCF_950005125.1. Lineage (NCBI taxonomy): Eukaryota > Metazoa > Chordata > Mammalia > Rodentia > Cricetidae > Chionomys > Chionomys nivalis. The sequence goes on from NC_080097.1 coordinate 48,955,233, forward strand.
TCCTGATCTACAATGAGGTAAGCAACAGATATGGAAAGTTCTGCCACCATGTCTTTCTCCACTTCGAGGGACTATGTCTCCTCAAACCACAAGCCAAAATAAATCCCCCTCCTAAAGTTGCTTCTTGTGCTGATGAGGAAAATCAGAAGCAAATTTAATTATTAAGGAAAAATCATGAATGGTTAGAAAATATTTTAATTAGGTACGATTCAGATACTATATATCCAAGTTCAGAGGGCATGAATAAACAGATTTTACACCCATCTGTGAGAAGAAAGATTATCCGTCTCAAAAACCAAGAAACCAACCATAAAATAATCTCAAAGAGTAGGAAAGAAAGAACCAAGATCATAAACCAATGACATGGAGCTCAAACGAGCAGCGGTGATGACCATGAGAGTCAGGGCTTTCCAAATGCGTGTGCTGGTGAAATGATAGTAGAGTCAGTCATTAAAAACAAAACAAAACAAGACAGAGATTTCCTAGTATGAAGGGGAAAAAATGAATCTCACTGCAGACACTGGAGATACTGCCGGACTTGGAGGACACCTAGAGCAATGAACTTGAGAAGAAAGTTACATTGAAAACAAACCCCTTAAAAAATAGAGCCCAATAGACCTATCCTCATTTCTTATCTGTCTTGTGGTTGTTATTATTTTTTATGCGGGGTTGTTGTTCGGGAGGGAGAGACGAGACACGCGGGGTTGGGGAAGGAGAGACAAGACACGCGGGGTTGGGGAAGGAGAGACGAGACACGCGGGGTCCCACGTGGGTAAACTTTAATGGGGGAGGGTAACATACAAGGAGCGGGAGTGAAGAGACGGAAGGGAAAAAGGGGGAGAGAGGGTTGGAACGCCCATTTTTAAAGGGCTCTGGGCATTTTGGGAGAAAATGTCCTGCGCGTGCGTGGTTTTTCATTGTACCACTGGGGTTTGTAGTCCACTTGGAGACTGTATTTTCTGCGCATGCGTGGCCTTGTCTCCAAAAGAACAGCAGTGGTGGCATGGGCACTGGAGAGATGCTCTCTCTGCCCATCAATGCCTGAGGTAGGTGGGAGAAATGGCCCTGGGGTCACAAGAGCAGGAGAGCTGTCCCTGCCCCCACACCCCACCAGCTCTGGAGAGCAGGCCCTGAACCGTACCTGGGCAACACAGTAGAGCCAACACTGTTGGTGGAGGTGTGGGGTAGTGAGCCCTGAAGTAGTGATCACCAGAGACCTAGCCCCACCCTTCATCTGCCATGTGACTACATAGGTTGTGGCGAGATGCCCTTCTGCTCCTCCCCATCAATGCCTGAGGCAGGTGGAACAGCTGGCCCTGTGGTCACAGGAGTGGGAGAGCTGCCCCTGACACCCACCAGCCGCAACACTCAGGAGAACAGGCGCGCGCCTCACCAGGGCAGCACAATAGAGCCAACCCTGTTAGCAGAGGTGTGGACAAGCCAGCTCCCAAGTGAGGACAGCTCTCTCATGTTTACAACTTCGGGGTTGGCTCCCCATACCTTTACTGCTTATTGTCAGAGGTGTGGGTGATCCAGCTCTGATGTCGCAAGCAAGGAAGAGCTGTTCCCATTACTCATCTGACATGTGGCGACACAGGCGGAGGAGAGATGTGTCCCCTCCCCCATTCAGGGCCTGATACTGGTAGAGGAGCTGGTCCTGGGGTCATAAGAGCAGGAGAGCTGCCCCTTCTCTTCACCAGCAGCACCACCAGTGACCCCTGCACCTTGCCTGGGCAACACGGTAGAGCCGCCCCTGATGGTGTAGGTGGGGGAGAGCTGACCCCGAAGGCATTGCTGTAAGGGTAAACTAGCTAGGGCAATGCTGGAGAGCTCCCCCTGGTGGTGAGGACAGGGGAGAGCTGGTGAGCCCCTGCAGTTGCCCAGGCCCAGAACCAGGGTTATGAGTTGGCCCACCCCAACACCCACCCCATCAATGCTCTATTAGAGCACATGAAGGGGATGGTCCTGCAGACCCAAAGCTGCAGGATCTCCACAATACAGGGCAACAACAGGATACCCAAGAGGAGTCTCAGTGAGGGCCCAGCATCAATAGGGTAGCAGAAACCAGAGGCCGAGAACCAGACCAATGACTCCTTGCAGTGAACACTTGCATATAAAGATGTATGGGCGACGGGGTTTACCGAATAACTCACTGTCTCACCACTGTAGCTTCCATGATGAGGTTTTTAATTTTCCTTTTTCTTCCTTTTAAAATTTGTTTTATTGGGGGGGGGGTGTTGCAAGGGCAGAGGCAGATATGAAGGAATTGCAAAATGAATGGGATCAAGATGCATGATCTGAAAGACACAAAGAATAAATAAAGAAAAAGTTTTAGTGACATGAACCCAACAAGGTGAAGTGAGCCCGGTATCACTAAAGAAATTAAATCTGTGATCCGGAGCTTCAGTGAGTTTTATCAACCTAAAAGAGAGAAATAATTGCTGTCTTAGATGTCTGTCTTCCCGGGGCTGAGGAAGAACAGAAGCCTGTTCCATGCCTCCACATAATCTTGATACCCAAATCTGATCACATGAGGAAACAAAATCGCAGGACAGTCTTACCTAGGAAGATGTATACAGACATCCCCAGCCGACTGTTGGCGAACTGAAATCAGCGACATCTTCAAGACTACGCTTGTGACCAAGTGAATTCCACGGCACAGGGTTTAGCCAAGTGTTAACCAGTTTCAGTGTTAACCCAGAAAACTGGCAGATTAAAAGAAAGCCGTGACTACCAGAGTCGATGCAACAAGGTATTCATTGTTAAGTTTATGTTTGTAAGCGACAAAGCGGGAAAGGGTCTGTGCAGAGGCCTACTGTGCGCACGTGCGTGACTTAATAGTGAAATGCTTGGGAGTGCAGCATGCTAGAGCCACCACAGTGGATTTTCTTCTTGGTGTTTGTTTGTATTGGTTTGTATTTAGTCTCACTCTGTAGCCCAGGCCAGCCTGGGACTCATCATCATGGAGCCCAAGCGGGCTTTGAACTCACAAGTCCTGCGATTAGAGATGTGAGCCGCCAGCCCTGGTTCTATTACAACCTCTAATCTGCCTTGGACTGGGGTGGGTGGGGCTCCTCGTTCAGTCTTAAGTCAAGGAGAGAATGACTGAGAGATGCTCATTTCTCCCCAGATCGCCAGGAATGTGGCAGAAATAGCACCTTCCCATCTTAACTCCTAAAACTCCTGCCTGGCCTTTGAGCTCTGAACATAAGCGACCCAAGGAAGCAACGTACCAAAGATACATCAGCTCCCACCAGCCTAGACCCCCAGGTCCCCGGAAGCAGGAAGAGTCAGCAGCAACCCTTTCTACCAAGTGCGCTTTGCCTGAGCAAGAAATAAACTATTAGGTTCAGTCACGAGAATTTCACAAAGAGGTTCCTTGAAGAGTAGTGCCATTAACAAATCTCTAATAGTGTTCACTTAGCCACAGGACAGCCGCAAGACCCAGTAACTGGCTTGTGACCGTGTCATTGCTCTTAGACTATTCGTAAACTTAGTAGGATCCCAGTGCTTCCCCTACAGTTCTGAAGCCCTGATGTTGCTGTGCTTACTCTCCTCCCTCCTCCTCTTCCCCCCACCCCTGCTTCAGACTCGGGAAAGAAAAGATTTGCAGTATTTATAAAAGCAAGTGTTTTCTTATGTAACAGCAAGAACACAGGGAACGTTTTCTTCTGTGTGTCCTGAGTCATTGTAAAACAGCACCTGTTAGGCTGCTGCGAGCTTGATGCGGGCACACGTAAACAGATGGTGCAGGAGAGAGGCGTAAACAGAGGGCGTGCCTGAGCGCAGAGGCGACGGCTGACACCAGTGCAGATCCCGAACACTGGGGAGGAGACTCTTTAATAAACAGAGATGCTTTTCTTACTGGAGAAAAATGAGTTGAGTTTCTGCCTCATGCCACACACAAAAAGCAATTCCTTGCGCATTTAAGATCTAAATGCCAAAGGTAAGATATGCAGACCTTCAGATGAATGGCATCATTGTGATGTGAGGGTCTGGAAGTATTTCCTATAGAAGACACTAAAAACAATAACCATAAAGGCAAATAAGTTTGATAAGTTCAACCATCTCAGAATTCTGGCTTATAAAACATTGCAGGGGCTGGAGAAATGACTCAGCAGTTAAGAGGACCCAGGATCAGTTCTCAGTACACCGTGATGGCTTACAACCACCTGCAACTCTAGTTGCAGAGGATCTATACCTTCCTCTGGCCTCTGAAGACTCCAGGCAGATACTGGGTATGCATGCATACATGAAGGCAGACACTCCTGCACATAAATTGAATACAAATAAAAATTAAACAAACCAAACCATTGTAAAGAAAATGCCCGTTTTCTTTAATGAGATTATATCTGATAATGGGTTTCTATCCAGAGTTTTTAAAATATATGAAAAAAGATTTTTTTTTTTTTAGAAACACAGATTGCTGCAAAGGAATATGGCCAAGGTATTTAAATAGCAGTGGAGAAGCATAAAATGAAAAACAACATCATTATCAATTAGGAAAAGGCAAATTAAGGTCCAGCAAGATTACATCAGGAACAGGGCTGACTGACAGAAAGTAGAATATTAGACTTGAGCACAATTCTGACATTGAGTAATGATACTGTTATCTTACTGTGACATCGAAGTGTATACTTGATAAATTTTGTGTTATGTGCCTTGGTACATGTATGTACATGCTTTATATAGTTTTCTATGTTAATCTTACTTTCATTTCTTGTTGCTGTGTTAAAATAATCTGACAAAAGTGACTTAAAGGAGAAAGGGCTTATTTTTATGTCACTGTCCAATGTGCAGTCCATCATGGCAGAGAAATCAAGGCAGTAGGAGCTTGAAGCCACTGTCAGGTCCCATGTATAGTTGGCAGTAGATGCATGGTTGCTAATGCAGCTCACTTTCTCCATTTTATGCCATCTATTTATTCTTGTTGTTGTTTTAAGCACTAATGGTCTGTGCTGGTCTGTGGGGATCCCTGCTGGTCTGTGATTGTCTGTGGGGATCCCTGCTGGTCTGTGCTGGTCTGTGGGGATCCCTGCTGGTCTGTGCTGGTCTGTGGGGATCCCTGCTGGTCTGTGCTGGTCTGTGGGGATCCCTGCTGGTCTATGCTGGTCTATCATGTCCACTGCTGGTCTGTGCTGGTCTGTGGGGATCCCTGCTGGTCTATGCTGGTCTATCATGTTCACTGCTGGTCTATGCTGGTCTGTGCTGGTCTATCATGTTCACTGCTGGTCTATGCTGGTCTGTGCTGGTTTGTGCTGGTCTGTGGTGATCACTGCTGGTCTGTGCTGGTCTGTGGGGATCACTGCTGGTCTGTGCTGGTCTGTGGGGATCACTGCTGGTCTGTGCTGGTCTGTGGGGATCACTGCTGGTCTGTGCTGGTCTGTGGGGATCACTGCTGGTCTGTGCTGGTCTGTGGTGATCACTGCTGGTCTGTGCCGGTCTGTGCTAGTCTGTGGTGATCACTGCTGGTCTGTGCTGGTCTGTGGGGATCACTGCTGGTCTGTGCTGGTCTATCATGTTCACTGCTGGTCTATGCTGGTCTGTGCCGGTTTGTGCTAGTCTGTGGTGATCACTGCTGGTCTATGCTGGTCTGTGCCGGTTTGTGCTAGTCTGTGGTGATCACTGCTGGTCTATGCTGGTCTGTGCCGGTTTGTGCTAGTCTGTGGTGATCACTGCTGCTTTGTGTGCATACCCATGCATGTGGAAACCAGAAGACAACCTCAAATGTTATTCCTATCTTACATTTTAAGAAGGTTTATTCACTGGGACCTAGTGGGAACCATTAATTAGGCTAGGCTAGTCAGCTGGTGAGCTTCAGGAATCCACTTGTCTTCACCCCACTAGCACCGGAGTTACATGTGTGCGGCACTGTGCCCAGCTTTTTGGTAGGTACTAGAGGTAGAACCCAGGTCTTCATGCTAGTGCAGCAGGTACTTTCTGACTGAGCCATCTCCCCACGCTGTGTTAGCTATTTTGATGCCCTCTCTACCTCCCTTTTGATGAAACAAGGGCTATCCATTCATTTCCTCATTTTAAATTTCAAATGAGCTGTCAGTTAAAATTGACAGAATTAATTTTTCAGTCAGGTAAAGTGAGACTATTCAATATTCATGGAGTTCACCGCAGACACCTGAGAGAAAGGCCAGGTGTGCCTGGAAGAGCTCTTGGGTTACAGTGAGAAGCTGTGTGTCACTGTGAGGGAGAGGTACTCATGACCTGGTGGAGAATGCGGGGGCACGATGGTGTCCTCTCCAGAGGAGAGCCTGTTTTCCAGCCACAAGAAGGAGGCAGCGCTGGGGTGAACTGTGTGAGCTGTGGTCCTCTGTGCCACTGAGGCGTGTGGGTGGCTTTCAGTGCCATCTCTGCAGAGACAAACTAGTGAGTCAGGTCACAACCAAGGAGTCAGAGACCAGTTTGTCCATGTATGTGAAATGGCTGCAGTTCTGGGCCATTCGTCAGCAGTTTTATTTCGCGTTGAGAGAGATTTTGAAGAAGCAATTGGAAGTCTTCAAAATTTTGGATAGCCATAGCTTCTAAGCCCCTTCCTGTGCTGAAAGAGTCAGACACAGAACGCAGCTGCCCCATCCCAAGCAGGCCAAGGTGGTATAGAGGACTATGGACCTTCTCTGAGAGTCATAGAATGTGAGAAACAGTAGAAGAAGGTGGGTGGTGAATTACTCAACTGAGAACAGAACTGGTGACTGTTGTGGAGTCAATCAGCTCTCCTGAGGCAGAGCCCGAGGCAGGGATCCTGCGCCTGTGGCTGGAGGAGGACAGCGGGGTGGAGAGGAGAACCTGTACGTGAATGACTGAAGTAGAGAGGGAAAAAGAAGCCAAGGGAGGATATGGCCTCTGAGAGGTCTTGGCCCTAAGCATAGCGTGTTGAAGGAGCGGCAGCAGGCCGCTTCCCGCCACCCAGCTCCCGCAGGCTAGCTTTATACCCGAAATAATTACACGGAAACTGTATTCTTTTGAACACTGCCTGGCCCATTCGTTCCAGCCTCTTATTGGCTAGCTCTTACATATTGATCTAACCCATTTCTAATATTCTGTGTAGCACATGAGCTGGCTTACCAGGAAAGATCTTAACCTGCGTCTGTCTGAAGTGGGAGAATCATGGCGACTCACTGACTCGGCTTCTTTCTCCCAGCATTCTGTTCTGTTTACTCCGCCTACCTAAATTCTACCCTAACAGAGGCCAAACAGTTTCTTTATTAATTAACCAATGAAAGCAACAGATAGAAAGATGACCCTCCTCCATCAATAGCGGAGTGAGGGGAGTTTGGGAGGCATGGCCCGTGAGCAGGTTCTGACCAATAAGACAATAGCTTATGGTGCAGTGGGAAGCTTCTAGGAAGGCTGCTTAAAGATGGAAGAAGTCAGGGCAGGCTGGTAGCTCAGTGGGTGAAGAAGGCACTTGACATGCAAGCCTGGAGAACCCACAAAAAGGTGAAGAGGAGAACTGATAAGCTGTCCTCTGTCCCCCACATATGCACCATGCCACGTACGTGTCCACCCATACAGGTCAGAGACTCACATGCGATAATAATAAATAAAAATTAATAAAGATAAAGATGTAGGAAGTGGGAGGTTTTGTCCATTCACCTTTCCTCCTCCTGCCTTCTCTTTCTTAGTCTGTACTTTGGCCATGGGGTTACAGGACCAGAAGATGATGTTTGTCCTTGAACATGAAGCCATGTGCTAAAAATAAATAAATGAAAAGAAATCTGAGTCCCTGGTGACCACAGAGCCACCAATTCCCAACTTTAGTAAAGCTTCACTTATTTAGCTAAAACAGAAGCACAGTTCTATTTCATTTCATCCTCTTTGTTTTCATCCCTGGTAACATGAAAGCTGTTCCCATGGGCACCATGAGACAGGACATATGCATAGAGATTCCTGGGCAGACTGGTAGCCACGCTGATCACCAGCAAAGACAGGGTGCCGCTCTAATGCTTCTCTTTTCTACTGCCCAGACTTGTAAATAAGGAGCAAAAAAGACTTTTGTGGTTTTCTTTATATAGTTGAGAGCCTTATATCGAAACTGTATATATACTAATTTTAATTTTTACTTACCCCAAATCTGTTGTTTTAGATTTTCTGTCCCTTAAAATGCTGCTTTGGAGCACTCAGTCTGAAATGGAATGTCTTCATCAGACCCCTCGCCTCACGGCTCAGGGAGCTATTTGGAAGAGGAGGCGGAAAGTTTCTAAGGGCCAGAGGGGATGGATGGCACCAAGGCAACAGTGTACTCCGGACACAGCAGGAATGACACACACACACATGGACTCATGGAGACTGTGGCAGCATGGGCAGGGCCTGCACAGGTTCAAGCCAGGCAGGGTTCCAATGCTAAAAGGAGAAAATAGACATGAGCTCCCAGTCATAAACAGGAAGTTACCTCCAATTGACAACCACTTGCAGATGAAGCATTTGTTTCTTACAGTGGAGTCTAACTGGGTATACAAACCATACCTAAGGTCAGGCCACATGCCCAGCAGTAGATGTTGGTAGAAAACGAACTCAGTGATAATTTTGTAGATTTTTTTCTTTCATATTGCTTTGTTTGAGTATTTATTTATTTTATCTTTCTGGCCTTTTGCTTGTATATTATGGTTTCCAAATTTGTATCTTTATGGGTCTTGTTTTTGTGTGTGTACATACCTGTATTTCTCTGTGTGTGTGTGTGTGTGTGTGTGTGTATTTCTTGTGCCTTTTATTTGCTTTTATTATTCTGTTTTATTTTTTAATTTACTAACTTGTTTTCTAACGAGAGAAAGAGAAGGCATGTAGTCGGATGTGTGGAGAGGTCGGGAGGATCTGGGAGGAAATGAGGAAGGGGGAAAGCAAGAACAGACGTATTTATGAAAAAATATTTTTAATTAAAATGCTGTTTGACAAAAACAAATTAAAAATATTTTATATTCTCTTGTGCAAGCCTCCATTCTCTTGAATTCTGAGAAAGTCAGCATGCAACATGTATGTATGTGGACTTGTAACGAAATAATAAAAATTAAAACAATACCACACCAGCGACCATGGAACTTAGTGGATACAGACATAAATATGGACATGGAAGACGTCCCTGATTCCTCTGATGTTGTTGATTTCTCCCCTCCTGTGGTTCCCACTTCTTCCCATTGCTTTGCTAAGCCACTTTGAGCATGAAGGCTGTACATAATAATAGCGCAAGTCATGGTCCATTAATATAAAGAAACAGGTCTCAACCAGAGGCAGTTTTGCCACCTAGGGGACATGTAGCAATGTGTAGAGATAATTTTGCATGTCACAACTGGGTGGGCATATATGGATAGAGCCTGAGGATGCTAATATGTGTCCCAGAATGCATAAGGCAGCCCAAGGACGGAGGATCATCTAGCTCAGGGTGTGGGCGGTGCAGAGGCTGAAACGTCTGTGTAAGAGCACCCACTGCATTTTAGCAGTTCGGTTGTCTGATCGTCATTAAAAACACTTCGATTTTACTTTAAGGATATTAATTGATTTCTTCATTTTCCATCCATCTTGAAAAGAGCTCAAGTGAGCTTCGTCTCCCACCCCCAATGACCTAGTTAACACTCTCCCTAGTTGGCAGCTTATTAGCTCCTGGTAGACAAGAGCTAATGGAAGGCTGATGCTTAACCAAGATGCACATTTCAGGGTTGCCTCCTGGGGTGCTGTGACTTAATACTCAGGAGTTGAACACATTTATAATCTAAACCCAATGGATTCTTTGAAGGCAGCGTTTTCGAGGACTAACACATGGAGAAGAGCTGGTCCACGTGTTGGCCCTTATCAACCTTAAAGATAGACTCAACAAGTTAAAACTCTCAGGCTAGCATAAACACTGTGAAAATGAGCATGTTTTATAAAAGGGAGCTACATAACATGATCTTTTTTTAAATCCTGTTTTGCTCTGAGAAAGAGGACTGTGAAAGTGATGTCCCTGGCTTTGTTCCTGGGGAGAGAAGGTGTGTACTGTGAGGTGCACAGTTTGGAGGTAGAGATGGGGTCCTCAGGTGAGATGACCCACTGGGGCACGTGGTTAAGATAACCCGCAAGACTGGGCTCTGTGCACTCACTCATTCTGTTTGCTTGCTGGGTTAGTGACTTCTTAGTGCTATGACTGAGGATTTGGCTGAAACAAAGGAGGAAAAACTTACTTTTAGCCTTGGGTCCCAGAGGGTTCAGTCTGTGGCTGCTTGGCTCTATTGAGTCTGAGCCCCATGGTACAGACAGAGTATAAGACAGAGAATGCTCACCCAAGGCAGGGAACAAGGTACAAAAGGGTCAGGCATAAACATCCCGCCCCACCCCAGCCCCTAGTTACCTACTTCCTCCAGCTAAGTCTCCCCTCCTACAGTTTCCACAACCTTCCAAAACAGTGCCACCAACTAGGAGCCAACACGTGAGTCTGTGAGGGATGTTTCACACTCACCATAGCAACTGTCCCAGAATCAGAAGCTTCTGTGATCCAGCTCTGGAACAATACCCTGCAGCAGATCCATTGACTCTGGCTTTATCACCACACCCCCAATGTATTGATCTCCATAGAGTGGAAGGCATTGGTGAAGGGCTGCAGGAAACAAAGGGAAGACTCTCTGTGCCAGTAAAACATGAATTACCTCAGGTTGGGAAGAGGGCCGCTCAGGCCAGAGATCAAGACAAAAGAGACCAGTAAGAGAGAAACAGTGGGGCTGAGAACAGGACCAGGGGCCTAGACACAGGATGCTGCTGGGAATGGGACACCACATGACCAAAGCCTGAAAGGAGTGAGGCTCGAAGACTCCACTGTGCAGACCGTAAGTGGGAATGAGGAAGCTGTCAATTAGGAGGGCAGCTCAGGGCAGGGAAGGGGCAGCTGAGTTCAGCAGTGAGAAGGATGAGGGAAAAAGCAAATGGCGGCAGAATAGTTAGGATGAGTGAAGCACCTCAGTCAGAGCACTGCTGCTGTGGGGACAGGTAAGGGAGGGAGAAGCAGAGAAGTCTAGGAGGACAAGGACAAACAGGTAAAACCAGATGTGAGTAACTCATCGATTCGAAATTCTTATCAACATCTGATGCAGTTGTGTAAAGTTTTAACCTGAGCTATTTTACCAGATCGTGTGTGTGCATGCGAGCGTGCACATGTGTGTGTACGTGTGTGTATGTGCAGAAGGTGTGGGTGTGTTGATTTCACTTCCTTTGCTATGATAAAAAAAAAAAACCCTTGAGATAAATACTCTAAGGAAAGAAATGTATTTTAGCACACAATTCTGAAAGGTTACAGCCCATCATTGTGGGGATGTCGAGGCAGCAGGAACTTGAAGCAGCCATTCACATCCACAAGAGCAGAGAGAATGCATACCTGCATGCCTGCCAGCTTAGCTGACTCTCCTCCTTGCCATTCAGTCTTGGGAGGGAATAGCCCATGAAATGATGACACTCACATTCAGGGTAGCTCTTCCAACCTCAATCAACTCAGTTAAGACACACTCATGTCCACAGGCCAATCAATCTAGACATTCCTTCACTGAGCCTTTTTTTCCAGGTCATCCTAGATTGTGTCAAGTTGACCGTTAAAACCGACCCTCACAGTGGGTGTGTATATGAACGTGTGAGTGTCATACATGTACATATATGTGTGCTGATGCCCACTTCTGAATGCACATTTGTGTCTGTGTGTGTGGAGGCCAGAGGACATCAGGAGCCCTGCTCTATCTTTCTCCATCTTGTTCCCTTGAGACAGAGTCCCTCACTAAACCTGGAGCTAGGCTGGTAGACAGCAAGCCCCAGCAATCCTCTTGTCTTCCCTACTACCACCACTGGAACTGCAGGCATGCACAGCTACAAACCTCTTGTGTGTGTGTGAGTGTGTGTGTGTGTGTGTGTGTGTTGGCGGTGGTGCTGGGAATTTTGACTCAGGTCCTCACACTTAGACAGCAAGCATTCTTACCCATGGAACCATCTCCCCAGCCCTAGAGTTCATTTTAACAGGATGTTGGGTGCTATGGGACAATGGTTTTACCCTGTAAAGATTTGTTTCTTGTACTTGTTTAATAAAATGCTGATTGGCCAGTAGCCAGACAGGAAGTATAGTCAGGGCAACCAGGCAGGAAGTAGAGATGGGACAAGGAGAACAAGAGAATTCTGGGAAGAAGAAAGACTCAGTCTGCAGCCATCACCCAGATACAGAGGAAGCAGGATGAGAATGCCTCACTGAAAAAGGTACCAAGCCACGTGGCTAACACAGACAAGAATTATGAGCTAATATAAGCTATAAGAGTTAATAAGAAGCCTGAGCTAATAGGTCAACCAGTTTATGATTAATGTAGACCTCTGTGTGTTTCTTTGGGACTGAACAGCTGCAGGACTGGGTGGGACAGAAACCTCAATCAACAGTTGGGGAAACAAAACAAAATATTATAGACATCACTCTTACCTTGAGTTTAACCTGTGTCCCTGGGCCCTTGGTCTTAAGTGTACTGATTATAAAACATTAAAGATAGAATATATTTGAATACTACCTATGCAAAGACTTGTGCATATCCTCAAGAGGATACTGGAGGGTCTAGCTGTGCCCTCTCTGCTGTTGGCCTAGGTGTCCTTTCCATGTCTGCGTTGAAGACTCACTCCCCAATTCATGGCACTATTGGGAGGTGGTGGGATCTTTCGGAGCCGGGGCCTGGTGGAAGGAGGTTAGGTCATTGGGGACTTACTCTTAAAGGGAATATTAGGACCTCAGCCCCTCCTCTTCCTCTTATTTGTGAGCTGAGCATCCCACTCCACTGTGAGCTCCTGGTGATGTGCTGCTTCACCATAGACCATGGTGCCCAGCAGCCATGGACTGAAAACGGGAGCCCAAACCATTCTTTCCTCCTTACAGGTGGATTTCTCTCAGGTATTTGCCACAAGGATGGAGAACTGACTCTCCCAGAGTACCTGCCCATCACAGTATCCATCACAGTGATAAATGTGTGAACTGCTCTTTAAGTGTTTGCTTATAAAATGATCATTTATGGGGTATCTGATATGATCCAGGGCTATGGTAAATTTACCTAAGTTCAGAGATATTTGCTCTAATTAAGGATTTATTATTTTTAAAATTACACACATGTGGGGAAGAAGGTATGTCCATGTTGAATGTAGGTGCCCACAGGGGCATGGGAGCCGCCTGGAGCTGAAGTTACAGGTTGTGAACACCCTACATGAGTGATGGGAACTGAACTCAGGTCCTCTGTATAAACAATACATTCACTTAACCACCAAGCCAACTCTCACTGTAATTAAAACAGATGTATTTCCTGTCTGTTAGGGTTTCTATTGCTGTGAAAAGACACCATGACCACGGCAACTCTTATAAAGAAAAACATTTAATTGGGGCTGGCTTACAGTTTCAGGGGTTTTGTTCATCATCATCATCATGGCAGGAAACATGGCGGCATGCAGGCAGACACGGTGCTGGAGAGGTAGCTTGTGAGTTCTACATTTGGATCTGCAGGCAGGAGAAGAGCCTGTGCCTCACACTGGTTGTAGCCTGAGCTTATAAAATCTCAAAGCCCACCTCTACAATGACACACTTCCTCCAGCAAGGCCACACCTCCTGGTCGTGAGACTCCCTGTGAGTCTATGAGGGCCATTCCTAATCAAACCCCACATTTTTATACTTATTTCAAGAAACTGACATCTAGTTTCATAAAATTAAAATAAGCATTTAGTAAAACTGGTGACAGCAACCTCATGGAAAAATATTTACATCTTTCAGCATTTGTCTATTGATACCAGTGCTATTGTCCCAATGGTCCCCTAATCCTCTCTGTTTTGGCCCTCAGGCATGCGCCAAGGCAATGACTACGGCACCCAGTACCGATCGGCAGTCTATCCCACCTCCAGTGCACAGATGGAAGCAGCCCTGAGATCCAAGGAGGAATACCAAAAGGTAGGACTCCCTAGCTTTGGCCTGCTCAGACCAGTGTGACCTGGGCCAGCTCGGTGTTCAAGGGAAGTTTGACTCTGTGTGATCATACTCCAAGGCATACATTTTAACCGTTTCTGCCAATCTCCAAGCAGAGCCATTGTCCCAAAGGAATGTGTGTAGTAAGAGTCCAAGAGTGGGCCTGTGGGTATTTGGTCTCAAAACCACCTCACTGCAGTGAATATGTGGTGCTTTCCCTCTGACAGAAACTGTTTAACTCACAGACATTGCTCTTCTGTGTTCTGGAGCTGGAATCTGGGATCAAGGTCGTGATGAGGAGGGCTTGGGGCCTGAGGGAAGAACCAGTCCAGGCTCTTTTTCCCTGTTGGTGTCACATGATCATCCCTGTATGTGCATCTCTGTGTTCAATCCTGCATTTATAAGGACACCGGTCCTGTTCAATTCAGGCTAACCCTAGTGACGTCATTTAACTTGATGACTTCTGTGAAGACCCAGCTCCATATAAGGTCATGTTCTAAGAGCTTAAGGCTCCAGTAGACCCTTTCTGGAAGACATAGATCAACCCATGACATACACTTTCCGTTGCCAGCAACAGTAAACTTAATTATAATAAAAGCATTTATCAGAAACATACATTACATCATGAAATAATTGTTCTCACTATTAATTTTTGTACTCTTTTAGAAAAATCTCCAGTAGAGATTTGGTTCTCTAAACAAAATCAAACTTGAGTTGCTTTCATTTTTAGAATTCTGTGATAATTCTCAAATCTTAATGAAGATATTTTCTGACTTAGCAGTGGCTACTCTGGTGCTGTAAATCATGTGGGCCGGCTGCCACAGTAGTAGAGGGGGTGCTGAGGAAGGCTGGGATGAGGCTTGCCTGTAGTTGAGGTGCATTGCCTCGTCAGTTCCACTGTGGTAGGAGATAGGGCTGAGGGAGCTACTGAGAGAGTTGGCTCCTCCCATCATGTGTCTAAGGCTGTGACATCAGCTTGGATGGTATGGTAGACAGTGTGGGACACAGTCCCTATGGCTGTTGTCCATACATGGTTCCCTCTGTGAATCTGGGCTGAATTTTGTGACATTTCTCATATTCTTTTATGGTGACTGCAACATCAAGAGATCTCCATTTTCAGGAACCAAAGTGTCTCATGATGTACCCATGAGTGTGAGGACGGAGCAATAAAGCTAACTACATAACTGTGCCTAGGTGACCATTATGATGTCCGTCTTAGCCCAAGTCCCAAGGTGGCAGAGCTCAAGGTGTGTGAGGGCTTGTGAGTGAGGACCTTCTGGGATGGTGGTTACCAGGAAACAGGATCAGGGGACAGGAGGAGTAGACGAGAGTAGGAGTAAGGCCCATGCTGGCCGCTGCCAAGAACAGATTGCTTGGGCCTCGTGAAATCACCTGTCATTCTTGGCAAGAAATATCTTTCCCTGGGAGCCATCATACATGGTGTCACCTTGCGCTTCTGGCTGTGGAGACTTCATCAAGAGGTATGTGGCATGAAGATGAGAGAGGCATTATCAGTTCATGGAGCTGCAGAAACTAAGAAGGGTCCCTGTAGGACAGGCCTCAGCAGCAAGGTCTGTGGGAAAGGGAAGAGACCTGATGGAGAAGGAGCTGGAATTAAGTGTGTGCATTCTAGTTTCATTTCTGTTGCTATGATACCATATCCTGACTAGAAGCAACTTCAGGGAGAAACAAGTTTATTTGCCTTACAATTCCAGGTTACGGCCTATCATTTCTGGAGAATCAAGGTGGGAACTTGAGTCAGCTAGCCATCTTACAGCAAACAGTACTGAGGGAGAGAAAATAAATGCATACATGCCACCTGCCTGTCTGTGCTTAGCTGCCTGTATCCTCTCTTCTACAGTTCAGGACCGCCCTGCCCAGGGAATGACACTGCCCACAGTGGGCTAGGCCTTCCCATATCGATGCCTTTAAGTCAGCCCCCCACAGGCATGCCCACAGGCCAGCCCAATGTAGATAATCCTTCACTGATACTCTCGTCCATGATGTATCAAATTGGCAATTACAGCTAGCCATCCCAGTGTGTAAGCAGCGCCAGAATCAGCATCATCCACAGTGTCCTCCTACCAGCTCTGCTCCCTAGTCAGGAAGGACTGCTAACTCCAAAGGCTCAAGGCCAATCCCACCAAGGGGCTCTCTGGGGTTGTGATGGAGCTGAGGAAGAAAAGCTTGAGGTGATTTCCCAGTAGGACTTCTTGTTGTGATTATGTAGTCCCATGGGAGATAGCTTTAGATACAAAAGTTATGAGCAGAGCTATGCACAATGCTTAAACAGCTTTATAGCAGAGGTAGTCACAGTAGGATCGCAGCCACAGAAAAGGGTGTTTACTGAATGCCAATCACTCTTCTAAGTCTGTATAAATGAAGTCTGTTACAAATCTTTGATTATCCATCCATATCTCTATCATCTATCTGCCATTTTGATATCTATCTTATCTATCTATCTATCTATCTATCTATCTATCTATCTATCTATCTATCTATCATCTGTCTGTCTGTCTGTCTGTCTGCCTGCCTGTCTGTCTATGTATCTATCATCATT
Organism: Chionomys nivalis; assembly: GCF_950005125.1. Lineage (NCBI taxonomy): Eukaryota > Metazoa > Chordata > Mammalia > Rodentia > Cricetidae > Chionomys > Chionomys nivalis. Next base: position 48,971,726 of record NC_080097.1, read on the forward strand.
ATCTATCTATCATCTATCTACTATCTATGTGTAGATACACTTAGACACAGTGTGTATATCTATTTCTTTGCTGAAAATTGCATGTTTTGGTGTAGTTTTGGGACTTTGTTTCTACTTTGGGAGCTTGTGCGAATTTCTGCCCATTCTCTTTGTATAACTGTTAATTTCTATAACCCAACCCCAAATGAGTCAACCATTTGCCTATGAAAGGTGATACAATTAGCTTTCGCTCAGTAAAGAGTCAGTCTTTTCTTTTACATTTACCTTAAAAGTACTCTGGCTTCCCAAGGACCCCACGCCATCAAGGTTGGTTCTCAGATTTTCATCTTCCCCGCTGGCCTGACAGCAGCCCTGGATGGCCTTGCCTGTGTTTTATGTCAAGGATGACCTTGGACACATTTCTCTTAGGGGCATCAGTTCTTCACAGTGCCCTCCATTATTTTGCCCCAAATATGCAGACTTATTTTGAGAGCAGATTCTCCTTCTGTTCATTCCATGTGTGCTCTTTTCCCCTTCAGAGGCCGCCATTACAGCCTTCCATCCTGGCCATTGATCTCCGAGTCTGCGGGGACCCTTGCGTACTGACTATAATGTTGACTTCGGTTACTAATTTGATAGTCTCTGCTAGTTTGTCCCCCAGTGACCTGTAGGAACCGGCTTCTTCAGCAACTTCTCTCTATGTGGTGCTGGAGTAACTGCGTGCTTACCACAAAGCGGCCGTTTGAACATAAAATTAGCTGATTTTATCAGAGGGACCAATTGTTGAGCTAATTAGATGTGTAGGATGCTGAGGAGCCAGAAACCAAAAGTGATTTTCCCCTCCAAACTGTGGTTTTCTGCAAAGTTGGCTGGGCTGTCAATCCCGGCCCACTAGTAACCCGAAGAAGAATTTTTCTCACTTCTGGAGGCAGGAAGGTCCAAGAAGAATCAAACCTGCAGGAGTGAAACCAAAGCTTTATGCTGGATTTAATGACCTTGACAGGGCTTAGTTCTGCTAAGAGAACATAAAGCTACTTCATGTCTTGATGAGCCGAGGACATGTATGAGAATGTGGTCAGTGCCCTCATCTTTGAGGATGGCTTCTGTAGTCACTGCAGGTCCACCCTTTGGGCTCACCCTTCAGCACCGCTTAACCAGGTCACCGTGGTACATTAGTTGCTGTCCTCACTGCTGTGACCCAATGCTTGAGAAGAAGAAACTTGAGGGGGCAAGGGCTTGTTTTGGCCCACAGTTAGAGAGGATATAGCGCTCCACAGTGAGGAAGGTATGGTGATAGGACCTTGAGGAGGCCAGTCACACTGCCTACACAGTTACGAAAAGAGAGAACGAGACATGGGGTGCAGCTGAGGAACCTCAGTACCTGACACAAACCTCCTCCTCCTCCTTCTCTTCTTTTCTTCTTCTCCTCCTCCTTCTTTTTTTTTTTTTTTTTTTTTTTTTTTTTTTTTTTTTTTTTTTTGAGACAGGGTTCCTCTGTAGCTTTGGAGCACGTCCTGGAACTAGCTCTTGTAGACCAGGCTGGCCTTGAACTCACAGATATCCACCTGCCTCTGAGTGCTGGGATTAAAGGCGTGTGCCACCACCGCCTGGTTACCAAGCATTCAAATGCAGGAGCCTCTGGGAAGCTTTTCACATTCAAACCACAATCTCCGACTTCTGCCCCCAGATATAACTCCCATGTAGCCGCTTCTCTGTCACAGCTATAGTCACTGCCATCTGTTACTGGACCAAAGGACTTTTCATTTCTCCATTACTTTAACTGCCTTTACAGGGCAGCCACAGTGGCCATCATTTATATATCATCCAAATCACGTCCCTCTCTGGTGCCTGACTCTGCTATGTCCTCCTTTGAGGATGTCTGCGACCTAGTCATTAGCTTGGTCTACCAGACTCCAGACAGTCATTACCCTCTCTTCCCATAACACATCTGTAACTGCTAGTGACAGACCTCCTCAATGTGCCTACAGTGTCACATGGAATTCCTGCCCAAAACTCAGAGCCTTTGAATGAAGCTAGAGGATTTCTGGACATCTGGGGAGTCAGAGTGAGAAGCACAGACTTGGATAGGGGTGCCCTTTCAGGTACTCCTGTCTTGCCATCTTCATCTGGTTTTGCAAGGAGGTTGAAATGTGTGTGTCTATTCCCTCTACCTTCAAGAAACACCTAACTTAACAACTCCTGGAGGAAAGTGGCATAGCAAAGACAACCGTGAAATAATCCTAAAAGCTGGAAGAATGTCTGTGAAAGAAAAATATCTCTCTAAATCTCTCTTTTCCTCCTCCTCCTTCTCTTCCTCTGTCCCCTCCTTCCCTCTTTCATTCCTCTTTCTTCCTTTTCCTCCCCCTCCCACCCTCTCTATTCCCTTTGAAAATAACATTTGAAAGGTTGACAAGAATGTTCTAGTACTATCTTGGTTACTCTGTTTGAGTTTGAGTTAATTTCTCTGGGTAACAAATTTCTCCACATATTTGCAATAAGAACTAAGTGACTTTTATATAACTTCTTTTCTTTTTCCCCTTTCTTCCATTCAGCATGTGTATGTATGTGTTTGTGTATATGTGCGCGCGTGTGCGTGCGTGCGTGTGCACACACACGCACCCTACAGTGGCATTTACATCACACATGTAGTGATCCAGTATATGTAAGTTGAAGTTGAGTCTTTTAGTTTCTGGGCTTCTAAAATAGTTTTAATTGTGCCAGCTCAACACAGAAATCCATTCTATTCAATGATTATTCCAGAATGCCAGTACACCGGAGTACAGCCGGACTGGTGACACCCCCCTCCCCAGGAGGTGCACTCAGATCCTATGTGACTCCTTCCAGGCATCTGTAGGTTGAAAATGACTTATCTCTTTTCCTTCTTCAGTAAATTAATAAATTAATTACTCTATCAAATATTAATTATGTACTGATTAGCTGCCAGACTCATATTACAGTTGTTTTGAGCAGAGCTGTCTGGAGAAAGATCTTGGGGAAGTTGTTGTAACCAACCAGTCCCCATACAGTCACAGGTACCCTTCCCTGGAGAGAACTTCTTAGGACCTGTTCTGACACTTTCTGTTCTAAGCCAGCCTTTGTAGGGGCTCCCATTCATCTTTGTGCCCATTCATCTTGACTGCTAACATATGGTCTGCAAATATCTGTTGACCTAAATTTAAAGAGATCCAGGAGATGAACGAGTTTGTCTTATTATCGTCTGTTATTACGGGATGAATATTTCTGTTCTCTCTCCATTGAAACTCCTCAGCTAAACCCTTGCCCTCCCCTGGTGTGATAGTTTTTAATCCGAGTGATTTGGGTTCGATAAGGTCATAGGGTAGTGTCCCATGGTGGGATCAGTGACCTTATGAGAAAAGACACTAGACACTGGGGAGGCTCTTCTTTTTCTCTTTTTACTCCTGCATTCAGAGAAGTTATGGAAACACAATCTAACCATCTACAAGGCAGGAGAAGGGTCCTTGGAACACAACCTGCCTTACTACACCCTGCCTCCTACCAAAGTCCACAGTTGCGCTGTGCCTTTCTGTCTGAGGTATTTTTCCAGAGCAGACCGAGACAGCTGTGTTGTGTGTGCTCAGCTCCATGGAGGGATGGGAGGAATCATAGCCTTGGATGAGAACATCCATCTGGGGCCCTGGCTCTGCCTTCACCCACCATGACCTTGGATTAGTCTCTGAAGCCTCAGCTCCTGGTGTGAAGTATAGAGAAGACACACACTGAACATCTTCATAAATCTCAAGGGTTCTTAGCATTTTCCCTCCCGTTATGCCAAATAACCTTCACACCACACAAGGGCATGGGGCAAGAGCTATTCTCCTACCTCTGTTGCTAGGAAACCAAAGCCCAGAGGGGTGTATTCTCATTCCCAGAATAACCCCAATAGAAACTTTAGATAGTTCTGGTCACTTGACTCAGAATTCCATGTGTGTTTCAGCCATGTTGTGTGGCTAACAGCTGTGTGATCTGTCTAGCAGTTTATGAACATTGGGGTGTAATGGGGTGATTCTTGAGATGAGGTCACTAGCTGGGTCTGGGTCATCTTTTCTGCAGGCCTCAAATTCCAAACGTCTGTTAAAATAAAGGACTGAGAAATTGCCCCTTTGTCACAAAAATAGCAGGACCATTTCGTGTTCTTCATTCCCAGGGAAATGAGTAGGTTCCATGCCATTATATTCTCTCTGCTGCTATGTTTAAAACCCGTAGCACACCAGAGGATTCTACAGAAAGCCACCGCAACCACTGTGAGGGCCTGTGTAGATGTGGATGTCAGTAACTGTTTTACGGTTTGGGGATTTAGACAGCTCTTCACCTTAAAAACATTTTTTTTAACTTGTGCTATTGTCTACAGCACGAAGTTATGATTTAAAACGCCTGTGGACGCTCTTGAATAATTCATGCATTTACCTTAGGCTAAGAGAACCATCCTGTCTCTGTGCTCAGCACCGGAAACACAATTCCTGCTAGACTCCTTTTGGAGCTTTGAGCTTGTAATTATGGATAGTATTATGAACTCTAAATAGAAACTTGTGAAATAAATATTTTTGAAATGCCCATTTCTGTGATCCAAGCATCTGCATGCGTGTTTGTAGCCAAACAGAGGGCTAGCTCCTTAGCCTAATGGCTCACTGGCTTCTTGGTGATTATTTTCATTTCCACTTATTACTGCATGTTAGACTCCTGTGTGTGAGTACAGATTGCCCTTTCTTGCACTGTATTTAGAAATCTCTGCATTACCCCTGGGCATTTGTTCATTAATAGGGGGTGGGGAGAGGAAAAGCTTATAATAATGGGCTTTACGCATTAAACTGTGCACATCCACAATCAGGTCTGAAGGAAAACAAATCTGGTTTGTGTTACTGCCCCCTGGTGGCTATAGGTCTTCACTGCAGTGTCAAGGAAGCTGGTCTTCTGCAGGGGACTTTGGGCTTGCAGCGGCAGCTTCCTAGAGCTGCACAGACCTGGGCACCGCCAGGCAGTCCTTCACTCTTGATTGCTGCTTTGCATTCAGCAAGTCACAAACACCCGAGAATTTCCAGTGCAGGCCAGAGTGTTGGTAAAATACAGCAGTCTTGGCAGGGCTGGGGAGACATTTCACTTCAGTGAATGTACAAACACAAAAAAATCCTACCCAAACAGGGTGACATTTAAATGAATGAATATTGTCTGTGGGACCACCCCTACTCATCTTTCAAGGGCACCTAGTGACATGTTGACCCATCGTGACACTTTGGGGACTTCCAGGTAAACAATACTTTTAATTACCGTGTGTTTAAGGTGTGTTAGGAAAGCTTTGGGGACTGTTAGGAACCCATCTTTCTTGCTTAGGTGAAGATCCGAAAACGACAGAAACTCTCGCTCCTGCGTTCTGTGCTGGGCCCATCGTCTGACAGTCTGTGGGCATGTGTAGAGGGCAGCGTGGCTATCTATGTCCTTGATGAATGACCTTGTACTGTTAGCCTCTCTAAGCTTCGGCTTCCTGATACCTTTTAAAAATAGGATAACAGTAGCTGCCTCTTAGGAGGTTCTATGATCCATCCGGCGTGCTGTGTATGTAACATGTATGTCATGGCACAGGTGCTCGGGCAATGCCAGATTCTCCCTGCCCATCTCCTCACACCCCAGGACACCTCTCGCAGAGCCAGCCCCTTTCCACATTCCCATAACTCTCTGCTCGCAGCACTCGCTTCGTCAGACCCGTTATAAGAATTTCTGCGCTGTTTCTGCCTCTCGGTGATAAATGAGCTCTCCTTGGCGTTGCTTGCCTCTCCCTCCTCCCTGTGGCATTCCTTGGCACAAAGCAGGCACTCCGAGCACGCTGGTCCTGCGAATTAAACCCCAGTGCAAAATAACTCTGTGTAGCATTTCCCCAGCCTCCCACACATGCAATGGCTGTCGCCCATCAGATTAGGTGAGCACCTGTACCTTCTCCCCCTCGTCTCCAAGATCCCCTGGTCTGAGGTCTAGCAATGGGCTAGAAGCAGAGAGAAAAACAGGTCACTGGCGCCTGGCATTTTCCTAGCATTCATATAATCTCTTATCTTACCAGCGAAAATATGGGTTTATCATATTAATGTACACATATGTACTCATTCTGTGTAGAAGAAATGGAAAGTACTGGATTTTTTTTTTTTTTTGAATGCAGCAGTTCAGCTAAGATAGATCTATTTTAGGGACAAAGAGCCTTTGGGTTCAGACAGGTAGATTTATAAGCCTTGCCCCAGTTTAGTCTGTATAAAATGGCCTTTGGCATGATATGATCAGAGACCCCATGGGGAGGAAGAAGGGGACAGAGGGGCTCTTTCATTTCAGTGACAAGCTTATGAAGCCTGGAGCCGGGTTTGTGTTCGCCTTTCAATTCCCCCTTGATTGGTCTCGGCTCTGCATGATTGTAGGTTCCTTGGACTCACCCAAATGGAGCCTCCTGGCCAGTCCCTAAAAGACAGCAGAGCGCTGCCTGTTCGTGGTCGGGCCACCAAGGCGTTGTTCACTTGAGGCTTGAAGAGACAACGGCTTTCATGTCCGCCTAGAAAGCTGTGAGCCTCCAGCACCTCAGGAGCCGAGATGAAAGGCCATTTGTGTTTGTGCATGTATGTTTAGAGCTTAAAGGACGGGGACAAGAAAGAAAATAGATGTTCCTGTTCCGCATTCCCTTCCAAATGTGACTTATTCCCTCTGGTGGGACCATTTAACTCCAAAGGCACAGCCCCTCCCTGTTGCCCGCATCATGCTCCCCACCCCCAACACAAGCACAGCGGCCCATGTGACATCTGTTCTGGGCACCACAGAGCCATCTTCCCGTTGCCATGGCAGCTGGCGGAGCAAGCCCGCCCACTAACTGCTAGTGAAGGAGGAAGAAAAGGCCCACAGTGTCGGGTCACGCGCCCTGCCGCCCCACCAGTGAGCAGCCAGCAGTGGTGCCGGGCCATGAGTGCAGTCACCCGTGGGGGCCACAGGGACCCCCCCCCCCCAAGCTGTGTGCACTGCACTGATGGGATGGAGCGGAGGTCAAGGTCATTAGTTTCTGCCTTCAGCGGGAGGCCTGGGAAGGACAAAGCAGGGTGGACTCTGCAGAGTGGGCAGGCCTCCCCTTCACCTTGAGCTGCTCCGAGCTGGAGTCTTTTGTAGTATTTGGATTTGAAATTCAAGTTGTCCCCTTGTACTCTCTGAGTCTTAATGGCTGTGGATTCAGGCGGGCCTGAGTTCAGCTCCCAGATCCTGGTGGTGCAGTGCAGGGCAGAGGAGGGTTGAGTCTGGCTGCAGAGAGCTCCCTGCAAAGGGATGGGTTGCAAGCCATCTTCTCCCTGCTGATGTCATCTCCACATTTACCCAGGCAGCTGGAATCACTCCTGGCTTCAGAGCTGCAGATGACCCTGCCTTGACCCCAGGTCCCTGGAATCTGATCAGGCACCTGGCTAAACAACTTATTCCTGTGCCTCCTTATGATGTCATTAGTGGGAACTACCACAGGAGTGTCTTATCCTCTTCACACCAAACTCGGTGCCTGTTGTAAATTTGCCCAAGGACAAGGAAGGAGACAGCGTTGAGCTGGGCCACACAGAGAAGTTAAGTAGGCGCTGCTCTAAATGGAGGGAGGGGCCTCAATGAGGTTCAACCTCTTATTGCCTTGTGTAGCTTTTAGTTGTAATTTCCCAAATTGCCCCTCATGTGGTAAATTGCAAGTCTGTGTTTAGTTTTTCATTAAATATATGGGTCTTTTTCAGCTCTCTCTCTGTGTGTGTTTGTATGTGTGTGTGCGCGCGTTTATATATTTTCTTAAAAGTTGATAAACTGCTAGACAGGGTTCAGTAACTAAAGGGCATTTATTTCTAAGTCTATTGTTTGAGACTCAAGTTATGCCTTGAGCAAAATGGAATCTTACTCAAAATAAGATCTTCTCAAGACAGACTTGAAAGTTCTGTCCCAGTGCGTTATATCAGTTTTCTGGTAGCAGGTCTAAGGCAGGCCCTGGCCACCATTCCCAGGCAGAGTCGAGAATATAGGGTACAGAGCACCCCAAACAAAAGCAACCTGAACATGCTGTGGTGTGGGTGCCTGTTTCACAGTTGAGACCAATCATCTGTATTTGAAGTTAAGCTCACACATCCTTGTGACATCCACAAAGGATGCCATCAGATGGTGAGCCTACATCATGATCGGGCAAGACCTCACCAGAAAGACCTACGATCAGCCTACAAAGAGAAGCATGTGGTCCACTGTACATTGATCTGTATTCAAGCCGGTTCCTTTGGCTTCCTGAAAGTGGTTAATTTTTCTGGTAATAATATCAAGCACCATTATGGTTTCCTTGGTGATATCATAAGGTTCACAGCCTCCATCTTGTCTTACTTTCCCCTTCGGCCCAGTCTTCCCCAGCCGCACTGAGATGCAGCACAAACTGCTCGACTTTCCCTATGCAGTCACGTCGGGAACATGTGATTAAAGCATCATTAGTGCACAGCAAGGTGCCCTTCTCTGGCTGAATCAGTCTGCAAAGTGGTCCTCACAAGCGTGCACTTCCTTTGTTATGACAGCAAGGTTTCTAGAGCAAGACTAATAAGACCTGGAGGTAGAAGGGAAATTAGGTGACCCAGCCAAGCAAGGATTAGGGAAACTGATAACAGATAAGAAAAAATGAACCCTGGGATCAGTCAAAGACCAGCAGAGGGAAAGTGTCCTTCTGTTGGAGAAAAGGCGAACAGCATCACAGGGATGGGGACCGAGAAGAAAATCGAGCCGCTGTGTGCACTTTGGGTGTAGAAAGGAGATCTGGAAAGATGGGCCTGGAGAGGGAAATAGTCCTAGAAAGCACGGTGGTCCAGAATAACCATAGGGAAACCAACGGTATTTTAGTGCCGAGAGCACAAGAAGGGCCAAGCGCACTGTGTGTGTTTTTAAAACCCCTTGCACAATTTGATGGAGTTGAGGGATGCATCGGTGCCTCCTTTAGCTTCCTAATTCACCTAGCAGAACCCAGCTGCCCATACCCTGCCTGCTCACACTGCAGGCTACCAGCCATGAGGACTGTGGTCAGGGCAAGGCTACAGCAGAACCAGGACTGCAGGGAGCAGATGGTGAACAAGCCACCGCCACGGCCAGGCTGCATTTTCCATCTGAAAAAAGGTCCCACACTTGGTTCTGCTCTGTTTCCTTGTCCAGGGGTATTGTCACCACATCTGCATGAACCTGAACCGAGGTAACTTTCCATAAAGTCAAGGTTGACGATGGCTGGTAGGTGAGAATGCCCTTGAGCCTTCTGGGTCACCAGCGGGTACCAAGGGGTCCTGTGTTACATTTTGCGGGTGTGATCAGAATGTCTGACGGGAACAGCTTAAAGGAGGAGGGATTTAAGTTTGGCTCCAGTCAATCACAGCTGGAAGGGCAGAGGGAATAGCCTGTGTGTGGCTGACCAGACAGTAGAGAAAACAGAACCAGAACCCAGGGCTGCCTAGCTTATCAACTTCTGAGACACTCTTCTCGCCGAAGGACCTATATCCTTGCCTAGGCCCCCACCTCCTTAAAAGTTTCATGGCTCCCAAAATATCACCACCAAGTTGAATAAGGGTTCAAAGCCTGAGCCTGTGGGAGACATTTCACATTCTTACCTACTAGGCTCTGCTTCTCCAGCCCTTCAACACATGAACAGAGACTGTAATTCACAGGTGGCTTACCAAGGGCCAGTGTTTGAGACAAGCTTGTAAAATTCTCCCACGACCATCCCTCTCGCTGACTGTGGAGACTAGCCCTTCGCAGGAAACTTTGCTGGCTGGGCAACCTTTCTCAGGAGGGTTCCCAACTCTGAATTAGATCTGAGTCATGAATTGCTAGAGTTTGTGATTCGGACCTATACCAGCTACTTCTGCATGGGGTCTATGATGTCAACCCAATAGGATTGAGAAGCAAGCTCAAAAGCATTTCTGTAAGAGATTTCTCTAGATATGGTTTGTTGAAAAGAGAAGATGATGGGTGACATCATCTATGACCTACAGTTTGAACTAGATAAAAAGAAAAGAAAGGAAGGACGGAAGGAAGGAAGGGAAGGGAAGGAAAGGAAAGAAGGAAAGGAGGGAGGGAGGGAGGAAGGGAGGAAGGGAGGAAGAGAAGGGAAGGGAAGGAAGCTGAACACCAGGGTCCCTTTCTGCCTTCCTGACTGCAAGGGCAATGTGACCAGCTGCCTCAAACACCTGCTGCCCTGCTTTCCTCTGTGATGGGCTGCACCCTCCAACTGTGAGCCAGAAAGAGCTCTCCCTTGCTTATGTCATTTTGACCAGGGATTTAGTTGTTGCAGTAGGAGAAGATCTTTGTAGAAGTCAGCACACACATCACTAGTCGGGTAGAATTCACATCTGCCCTGTCCTTGGCTGGAGTCCTGGTTGGCTTATGTTTCATGTAAGGCAATAGGATTTCCCGCCACACTGTCTTGTCATGTGGGAGGGGCCATGTGGACCCTCTTATGGTCCTCTCAGGCCCTCTCCTACCCCAGTCTCAAATTTTGGTGGATCGTCCATACAGCCGCACTGATTTGAGGTCCATTCTGCGTAATGTGGGAAATCAAGCCCTCGTGCACATACTGAGATAGAGACCCTAAAGTTAGAACACAGCCCCCAGATACCAAGATGCCACAATGGCCTTTTCCTGCTGAGCCTCAGTCTGAGCCAATACCAGCACCTAGGCTCTTTCAGGCCCATGACATCAGATTGTCTAACTGTATTCCAGTGGTCATGTGGGGGTCATGCCCCTCTTTCACCCATTCTTAAATCTATAGCATCCCATACCCACTTTACCACATTCAATTCAGTTCTCAGATTATTTACTGTATGCCAGCATGTTGCCAAGAGCCATCATAGAAACCTGTAGGCAGATCCAAAAGCTACGAGCATACGTGGGTGACTGCTGGATAGGGAGTCACTGGGTGACACACCCATGTGTCAGTTTCTCTAGTCACTTGGTGTCCGCATGTCCTCATCCAGAGAAAATTCTCACACAATAATAAAAAATCTTGTTTCCTCAAGAAAAGCATGACCCAAAGAGCCAGCAAGGCTTGTGGTGTGGGCAAGCTCCCCACCTCCCCAAACAGCATTTGTAGCTGGGGCCAGCAGAAGTGGGTTCTCTGATAGGCTCTGCAGCTTTCTGAGTCCCGAGTCCCACCCACATCCATGGAATTAGAATCTTCAGGGGTAGAGATGATGAAGGCGAAATATTTCTAAGTCCCAAATGATGCTGAATTCAATCTGGCTCCTCAGGATAGTGGATCTAAGATTTGATATATAGACCTGATTTATTTTTCTCTCTCTCTCTCTCTCTCTCTCTCTCTCTCTCTCTCTCTCTCTCTCCTTTCACCTCCTCCTCCTCCTCCTCCTCTTCTTCTTCTTTCTTTTTGGACAGGGTTTCTCTGTAGCTTTGGGGCCTGTCTTGGAACTAGCTCTTATAGTCTAGGCTGGCCTCAAACTCACAGAGATCCACTGGCCTCTGCCTCCTGAGTGCTGGGATTAAAGGCGTGCGCCACCACTGCTTGCCTGATTTCTTACTTAAACCTGAGTAAGCGGAAACTCCGTCTCCATTTCCTAGTCTCTAAAACGGGTCTAATCCCGTATTCCGTTGAGCATGGGCCCCTGGTCTACAGTGTCGGCTTCATTGCCTGCCTGCTCACAACTCACGTGATCAACTTCAGAAATACCAGCAAAGAGACTTTCCCAGGGGTTGTGGATTGACCTTGACCTCTCAGCTAATGACGGGGAAGAGTGTCAGCAGGAAAGATGGCGAGAACTAGGGGAGTATTACAGCTGTTTCCTAGCAATGTCTCTCTCCTCCTGACTTGTTTGTGAGGGGTGAGGGGAAGGGAGCTACAGTTGGGACCATAGGAGAGAGCTGGCACTGCGAGCCCTCTATGCTGTGTGCCGGTGGCTGGGCCTGCTCAGTGCCCTCTGCCCTCCTCTACGGCAGACTCTAGGCCCTGTGGGTTTCCATTGTCCTTCAGAACCTTGAGCGGGTATTCTCAGAATCTAGCTCTCAGCACCTCTTTAGACTTTTGAGAATTACTCAGGAATGCCCCGCCAAAGGAACTGTTTGATACCTACCGTTTGGAGAGAGGAAATGGGCAATGTCTAAGGACCACATGCACGCCTCAGCTGCTGGAGTGAGGCTGTTATCACATCCATGTAGCTCCTAGGAAGCTCCACCTATACGCCTGAGGTCATCAGGGCAAACGAAGAAACATAACATGTTATCATTTTAAACGACTTTGATGTTGGGGATGCTGGAAGACACCTTTGCGATTCCTGGGGTCTCTGAGACACGTGGATCCCTGGAGCTCGTGTCCACAGAGCATGTTCCACTCTGTTTTCCTGTTACTGGATGGTAGAAGAATCTTACAGCTCAGACAGAATAGAAATGAGCCCCAGCTGGGGCTGGAGAGATGGCTCAGGGCCTGAGAGCAGCCACATCACAGCTCACAGTCATTTGCAATTCCAGGTCCAGGATAGCTGATGACTTCTTCTGACATCACAGGGACCAGGCACACATGTAGTGTGCGGACACACATGAAGGGCAAGATGCCCATACACACAAAATAAAAATGATTTTATGAGGCGTGTGTATGTAGATGAGTCCAAGCAACATACCATAAATAAAACAGGCAAAGCTTCACTGGAACCTCAGCTGAAGCCGCAGGGCACTGGAAACAGTCAGTTGTTCAACAATCAAAGGATTCAGTGACTAATGATTTTCTCCAGTGGGCTAAAGTTTGATAATTGTCCATCGGTCGTGGGCACAGTTTCAAAAGACGTTTTTCCGTGCCGTGTGCAAGCAGCCTGCCCTAGAGGTTTGCAAGCTAACGGGTGGTTACCTAACCCAGGAGCTGCCAACTCCTCCTCAGTGCTGGCGTCATCATCCTGCATAAACATCCTGGCCTTATGGCCGACTCCTCCTCAGCATTGGCATCATCATCCTACATAAACATCCTGGCCTTATGGCTGACTCCTCCTCAGCATTGGCATCGCACCCTCATCCTGCATAAACATCCTGCCCTTATGGTGGGCTTTCTGATAAAGCTGAGAGAACTATAGGCTAGAGTCAGCAAGAAAACCCAAGAGCAGAGCAGAAGGAACACACGTGCCCTCCATCAGGAGACAGGTCGAGTTCACCCTGTGTTCCAGTCCTGGGAAAAACATTTCTGCACTGGTAAACATGGCGTGCGTAGAGCTGAATAGAGTCAGCAAAGTGGAGCAGGCGCAACCTTGAGCCAGAGAGGCCTCCTCGCTCATCCCACCATCACCGTTAGGTAACTATGTATTCCTATAAAGTCCCCATGTTCAGCAAAGGCAGTCTTCACGTTTCTTCAAAGGAACCGAGGCAGCCATTTTCCTGACACACATTAGCATGTCGTCTCTAGGGAAGCTGAGCACGCACTGCTCCATGCTGGGAGGCCCCCAATTGAGCGCGAATGCTATGACTCTGCTCTGACAGTCTGATGTCCAAGTTAACCTGGAGGCTACTGCAGGAATCGTATGAGGCGAAGTCTCTTCCTTACCAATCCCCCTTGCCTTTGCTTGTCATGTTTGCATCATCTCAAACCCCATTATTTCTGCTCATTCTAGTTGAAAGGGCCTCTTAGTCTATAACATTCTGGCCTTGAATCCTAAACTGGTCACAGTGGCATACATTGTATATTGTGTGGGGTACGCACGTATGTGTGGGTGTGTGCACTCACCCATGCAGGTGCATGAAGTCCATGTGGGATGTCTGCCTCACTCACTTCTCTATCTTATTTTATTTTATGTATACTAATGTTTTGCCTGCATTGATGTCTGTGTATCGCATGTATGCCTGGTGCCTTTGAAGGCCAGAAGAGGCTGTTGGAGGTCCTAGAACTGAATTCACAGATGGTTATGAGCGGTGATGTGGGTCCTCTGGAAGAGCAGCTAGTGCTCTTAACTGCTGAGCCGTGTTTTCTCCACCCCGTCTTTCTTATTTTTTTGAGACAGGTTCTCTCACTGAACTTGGAGCTCACCATTTGGGTGGCTCCATGACATCTCGGTGCGAGGGAATGCCAGTTGTTGAGAATGCCTGTCTGTTGCCCTTCCCAACAGTATCTAAGCAGAGCTGACACAGGATATAATTGGTTGCACGTCAGATGCAACAACCCATGCTGCACATCCTGCAGGAGCTATCGTGTTCCGAAGGCGGCCTGAAGCCTCGTAATGAGCTGCGGGTTGTATCATTACAGTTGAGCAAACGGAAGCCTGATTTATGATGATTAAAATTTGTTTCTAGCATGTGTTTTTCTCCACACTCCCCACCCAGTGCAAAGTGTATGTCTGTTGTACCACCCATTTGCAAATTGCTTTCCAAAGCCATTGTCTCCTTCCTGATCAATTCAGGGGAGAGCACCACGATGGGAGGCAACCCAGCTCTCCATATTCCACAAATGTAAATGTGACATTTTAGTCTTTGAGGGGCGGGTCCTTCGCGGCCCTTGAGTTCAGTCAACAGTTCTGTGCCGCATCTTTAATATCTTTAAAATGGCTTATATTCATTTGAAGATTTCACAAGCAAACAGGAACGTAGCAATAAAGGGCAGAGGTTTTTAAGTGACATCATACCCAGCTCTCCATATCCAGGCAAAAAGATCATCCGCACACGAAGGGCCCTGTTAGCTCAGATCCTGCTCCGACATATGTGTGTATCAATAATGAATGAATGAATTGATTCATCCTCTGTCTTGCTGAGTAGCTCTCTGGGAGACCCCACTTGTGGTTCTTGTTTACCCAAAGATCACTTTGAAGGCAGAACACACTGTAGACCCAAGTAATGGCCTTTTGCTTAGCACTGCCACGTGATCCTTAGCTCTGAGCTGTAGGATGGGAGCCTCTCGGCCTGCCATAGACGAGCAGGTGTCACCCGAAAGAAGATTCCAGGGGGAGGCCTGGGTTCCACTGTTGCCCTGTGCTCACAACTGGGTGACCACTAAGGCAAGGCTCTCATCACCCTGACTTCCAATCATCTGGCCATTGTCTCTCAGCAGCTAGTCTTCTGGACTTGTGGTTGATAGCGGCCAGTCCTGTCCACTGTGTTACACAGAGACTCATGAAGGAGTGGATGAGTTCACTGCAGGGATTCTCCGCGGTCCTAGAATGGAGCTCTTGCTTTTCTCGTTGCTATGACAAAATACCCGATAGAGGCAGCTGGGTTTCAGGGCTTAAGGATGGGTAGTCCATCATGGAGGAGGCATGGCAGTGAGACTGTGGTAGCTGCTCACACCGCATCCATAGTCAGGAGACAGAGAGGGAACAGAAAGTGGGGCTGCTATAGAACTCTGAGCTCTATCCCAAGTGACCCACTTTCCCCAGAGAAGCTTCATCTCCTCAACGCTCCTCAACTCTCCCTAAACATCAACACCAACAGGTCGCCAAGTGTTCAACACACAAACCTGTAAGGACATTTCATATTTGAGTCACAAGAAACAGGAAGTTTCTTGTAAGAAATGCCATCTTCAGAGGTCCATTTCTTTGCTGATGCTTTAGGCTCACAATAACAAATTTTAGCCAGAGCTGGAAGATGCCTCGGTGAGTAAGAGTGTTTGTTGTACAAGCATGCAGACCTGCATTCAGTTCCCCACTATTCACATAAAATGACCGGATGGCCTCCTGGCCACGTGGGCCTGCCATGTCAGTATTGGAGTGTAGGGCCGGAATGTGGGAGCTTGCTTCGGATTCAGTGAGAGACTCTCAAGAGAATAGCATGGAGATTGATAGAGCCTTATGTCATCTCCTGGCCTTCACATGCATGCATGGGAACACACACATGTGTGTACCATATTCAAACACAAAAGCACATGCATGCACATACATGCACTGGCCAATCACTGCATATTTACATAAAGTTGAGCTTAATAGATAAGGATTTGGAAATCAAACCTTCTGTTTGGGTACAGCCTGGGTTCCAGCTGGAGACTGGCTAGTTCATTGGGCATTTGTCACAACACAGTTGGAGTTCAGCTCGTGTCTTCTTACCCCCTTGTGTATGTGTCTACGTGTTTGCCCTTTGTGCTGCCGGTCACCCCATGCACACATGAGGATGGTCTAATAGGACCTCTTTCCCTGTGTCTCGTCTCTAGTAGGAATCCCATAAGGATCTGGAGGCAGCCATAGACCTTCCTCCTTCCACAGTGGCAGAGGTTGCATGCCTCTCCTTTCCTTAGTAAGCCTGTAGTGCCAGCCCCCACCCAGTCACCTGCTTGTTCTCTGGACATGGAAGAGATGAGGGTGAGCATTCAGAACCTCCCATAATTCTACCTTTTCATCCAGTGTAGACCCTACCTGCTATCTCATTCTTCATTGGTCATTCATTTATTTTTAAAGATTGTATTTTTAATTGTTCGTATATATGTAGCTATGTGCAGATGAGCGCAGTGCCCATGGAGACCAGAAGAGGGTGTCAGATCCCCTAGGGCTGGAGTTAGAGATGGCTGTGGGCTACCTGATGTGGGTGCTGGGGACCAAACTTGAGCCCTCTGTGAGAGAAGCGCACTCTCTTAACTGCTAAGCCATCTCTCCAACTTCTTACTTGCCATTGCCATTCTTTTCTTTGTTGTTTCTGTCGCACTCTGTAGAACAGGCAGGCCTCGAAGTCACAGAGATCTGCCTGCCTCCCAAGCAATGGGATTAAAGGCACAATACCTGGCTTTATTGGTCATTCTTAATGTGGTGCTTGTCCTTGCCCTCCTGAGTCCAAACTGTCTCTGCCCTGGCATGCATCCAGGGGGTTAGAGGTCACATGCCCTCATGAAAACAAGGAAAGGGTTTCAGTTCAGAGTTTGCTGCAGTAAAAATATGGGTTACTGTAACAAAAAGTCCCACCAAGCAGAGGAGGCTTCAGCATTAGAGAAAAGAGAGGGCTTCAAGTGAGCACCAAGGAAGTTGTAGATGTGACACACAGCAGGGACATATGTGACTGATTAGGGCATGTGTTTGGCTTTCTTCCTTGAGACCAAAGCTAGAAGCTGGGGTACAATTAAGGAGACAATAAGTTTAGACTGGTTGCAACAGGGACTATTATGTGGTCTCCTGAAATGGACACTGGATGGTAGACTACTTGGGATTGTAACTGTGGGTGGCAGATGCCTGGAATGGTCACTGTGGGCAGTTGGGTGGCCTGAGATTGTCACCATGTGCTTAGGTTCTTGGATTCCCCACCAAAAGAAGAAGATCAAAGAACCAAAATAATCCAGTGCCATGCAGAATGCCAGCCTAGGTGAACAGAAGAGATAAAATGCCTACAAAGATCCAAAGAATCATATGCAATATATTGCTTCATTTTAAAACATGATTAGGTAATTCAAATTATACATGATAACCATATATTAAAACAATTACACACAAAGCAGGATACATTTATTATTTAACTGCTGAAGTTTATATTTAGAAATTGCTTTTGGTGGGTGACAGCACTCCCAGCCGCAGTGGGTTCACTTTGCCTGCTGTGGTGATTGCTGTGGGCTGTAAACAGCCATTTCGGTTCCGTTAGTGACGGGAAGTGGTCCAAGCAATGAGCAGCTCTTCCGCTCTGCTCCACGCTGTGATGTCACCATTTGCCTTTGCAGGTGCTGTCTTCTTGGCTGATGTCACCCTACACCTCTTCTCTTCTTGATTCTTTAGTTTATTGAAACACTGACTCTCGTGGGGGTCAGTCTCTCCTCTGTGGCCCCCTGGTTTCACACATTAGTCTGTGTGTGCCTGACCTCATGATTCCCCTCCAGCTCAGGTCTCTCTCCTCTATACACTTTCCCTTGGTACCCCTCAAAGACTAAGTGGACCATGGCTGAATTGCTTTTGCAGTCCCGCACCCCCAGCACAGGCCCTGATACTTATTAATCATTGAGCATAGCATTGGCATTTTAGTAACTTAATTCTGGAAGAATTGCTGTCTTCCCCTTACCAATTTTTGAGGCCCTGTAGCCACTGGATCGGTCCAGTTTACATTACTGTACCAAAATGCCAGCCAGAAACTATTTAATGAATCAGTGAAGAGGGCTGGAGGGACCACTTGGTCTGCAAAGCACTTGCCTCACAAGTCTGAGTTTGGACCTAGAGAACTCCTGGAAAAAGCTAGATGCGGGGGTTCGTACCTGTGATTCCAGTGATGATGAGACGGGAGGTGGAGTCGGTAGATCCCCGGAGGCTCACAGGACAGCTAGCCTGTATGGCAGTGTTCCAGGCCAATGAGAGAACCTGTCGCAAACAAAAGGTGAAAGGCGCTGTCCAAGTGTCAACACCAGAGGTTGTCCTTTGACCTTCACATGCATTCTATGCAAGCACACACCATGCCCACATGTGCACCTGCAGACAGTGTATGCGAAGGCATGAACACACACACAGACACACACACGAGAAAAGAGGCATTGCTTTTGTTTGCCGCACTGGGAGTCCAAACAGCATAGCCCAGGCTCTAACAAGGCTCCTGGGGTGTGTCTCCCCATGGCAGGAATATGTGTGTGTTGTGTCCCTAGTCCCTCTCCCTGTCAGGCCACCCAGATTCCATCATGGGATCTCAGGAAGACTCTAGATTGACAACCAGATAGAATTTAGAGTTACCTAGGAGAAAAACTTCTGGGCATGTCTGGAGTTTCCAGAGAGGATTAAGTGAGGTGGGCAGCACCATCCCATGATCTGGATCCAGGACTGTGAGCACTAGCAACTGTCTTGGCTTGCTGACTGTGCGTGAGACATGGCCAGCTTCCTCATCCTCCCACCAGAATGGATGGTGTCCCCTCTTGAGCTTGAACTGAAACAAAGCCCCTCCCTTCTCTTGAGTAGTTTGTGCTAGGCATTTTGTCACGGAAACAAGACGAGTAACTCAGCAGACCTCTGTCCCAATAACCCAAGGTGATCTAAACAGGTCCTGAAGGCCTTTTTACATTTCTGCTCTCAGTCCTGCCAGCAGAACGGTTTCTATTCAGACTATAGCACCCGCTGGTCCTTAGTGTCTGGGACAGATCTGTTTGAGCTCTCTGTGGGCAGCTCTTGGATGTTAGAATGTCAAAGTCCTCTCAAATGGGCCCCTGATGTCACAAAGTCCAGAGTGACAAGGACACTCAGTAAAGGTAAAGCCTCCCCTTGGGCTGCCCTGACTTCTGATGATAAGGGACATTGCTGGGCCCAGGAGTCCGAAGGCCTTGATTTGTGTTTCATTTCCCCTTAACCCGCTAGGCCATCTGGAGCACTTTCCCCTTTATGTAAAACCACGGGTCACAAACCAGTGACCTTTAAGTGGTCTTGGTGCTTTGGTCTTCTTTATTCAAAGCTTGAATTTTAATGCTTTTCAAACAAGTATTCCCCGTATGGTTCTCTTTCCTCACCAACAGAGAGCTGTGTCTACGGAAACCTCTGTGTTTTCTGTCACTTCTCTACTAGGGTTAACCTACTTTAAGTCTACATGAGGTTACAGGGTTGGTTGGGAAGGTCAGTCTGGGCCTCTTTGGTTTTCCTCACACTGTCCTTGTGACTCCTGAAGGCTTTTGGGTGTGGCACCTATGGGTGGGTGGGCAGAGCAAAACCCTTCATGCTCTGGTGTCCCGTGAACCTACCGGTAGGGTGAATTTCTGAGTTACACGAGTCTGGACCCACCATAGCCGCATCACTGAGTTAGACCCACCTTTGGCCTCCAACCCCAGAGTTCCCAGCTTCCCTTCTGCAATCACAGGACCACTCAGGACTGGCGAAGTCACCATCAGCCGAACTGGGAAAGGTCAGCATTCAGAAGTTATCTTACTGCCTGCCCTGATGCTGACCTAGTAGATCTTTAAAACTACTGCACAAAACTATTGTTCCCTATTATTGCTTTGGATATGTTCTAGAATTGCCAGAAAAAAAAAAACAAACAGCCCAGCTAAGCATCCTAAAGAGAATAAATGCCCCATTTGGTCCAAGACACTGGAGCTTCTTGGCTGGAAGCTTCCTCCCCGTGTGACACCCATGTCCAAATGAGACCCTGGATAATTTCCCTTTCTGAACGCATTTCAACCAAACAGCACTGTGTCACTGATAGTGATAGTTTTTTCTTCTAAACATAACTTTTTATTTGTAGATGATCACAATGAAGCATGCAGAGGGGACTGGAGAAATAGCTCCATGTTAAGAGCATCTGAGGCTCTCCTGCTCTTGCCGAGGGTCTGGTTCAGTTCTCAGGACCCACACGGAGTGGCTTACAACTGCCTGTATGTAACGCCAGCTCCAGGGGACCCAGCACCACCATCCTCCAGGGAACCTACACTCATGTGCACATGCGCACGCGAGCACACACACACGCAATGTTTTTAATCTTTTTTTCAACTGTAAAAGAAATCCATGAGAGCCTGATGTTTACATCCTCACTGGAAACCCGATTAAACTGTCTCCCCCATAGGGCAGTGCAGCCTGTAGGGACCCTTGGCAGGCTGGACTCCAAGACCACTTCCCACAGTAACACAATTGCTAAGGGTTGCCTCTCACAACCTACCGCACACCTGGCCCCCGGAATTCTTAGGTCTTGGATGGGGCCGAGCTCTCAGGAGAGGCAGCCCAGGCTTGAGGTGGCGGGTGTGTGTGTGTGACGTTTTGTGGGCCCAGGTTTGAGGTGGCGGGTGTGTGTGTGACATTTTGTGGGCCCACGTTTGAGGTGGCGGGTGCGTGTGTGACTTTTTGTGGGCCCAGGTTGCTGCAATCACTGTTAATGAGGGCAGAAGCCGTTCTCATAGCTGCTGGCTCGACCAAGAGAGCGCAGAGAGCAGAGCTGACTGATGAAGCTGTGACTTCAATGTTCATGAGCCAAATTGCCATGATTTCTAAATAAAACGGCAGAAAATGTGGGGGTTTGGAGGAGGGAGGGAAATGAGCTGCACAAAACAGTTTCCCATTTCCTGATCCATCATGAGGATCAACCGCTTTGTTGGCTGGGCTGAAGTCCCGGAAGAAACTCAGCCCAAAAAAGTCCTGGCTGAGTGGGACAAGATGCAAGTCCTATAGGGTTCACTTAGTGGGTCATCTCAGGATCCAAAATCATTATGTGTAAAAACATATGAGTAAGAAGACATTGAAAATATAGAGAGAGGCTGTGCACATGCATGCCTGTGCACCATATATCCTGTGAAAGGCCGGTTTCTAAAATGGAAATCAGCAGATCTAGCATTTGAAATGTATTCTTTTCCATACTTTGGGAACCACAAATTCAGCATGGGGTGGCACACTGGAGCCGGAGTCAGGGGCGGGGACAGGGTAAAATGAGGCCACTGGGATATTCAGCTTATAGCCCACGGCTTTAATTGTGACGTGCACATGGTCCAAGGAGTCAGCTCAGTGCACAGGAGATCACGGTTGCAATTTGGTGGTCGGTCCCTTGTTTTGAATGCTTTCCTGAAGTGCCATTTTGTCTCGGTAAAATGCTCCCTAAAAATACTCAAATATTTTTAGTTGTAGAGTACAAATCAGATCGAGCTGCACATTTCCCTGGTGAGCAAAAGTGATGAGTTTGTGTTCATTAACTCAAGGCCATCTGGTGCAGACACACTGCAGTCTGTGAACCAAACGTGCATCAAACTCTAGGGATCAGAAAGCACGCCAGACCCAGCGTTTTGGAGAGCCGATAACAACCAGAGGGAGGAAAAGGCCTCGGCTATCTTTTTCTTTTATTTTTTAAAAGTCAGCTCCGCTGTGCAGCAGTATATCAGAGCATCCACAGTGCTCAGCTGGCAGACCGCACTGCGGGCTCCTCACGGCCATCTGAGCCGTCTTTGGGGTGTGCTTCCGCTGGCGCAGCCACCTCGCCCATCTCCATCTCCATGTGGGTGGGAGGAGGAGAGAGCACAACAGTTCCTCTCTCTGCAGTTTTTCCATCACTGTGGACCACAGCCAGAGCACGCTTCTGCGTGCACACATTTTCACTGAGACAAAGACTTCAGAACAAAGTCTTGTTCGAGGGAGCTGCCACACTCCAGGACATTCTTGGGGAGAAGGAGCTGACTTCTACAGAGCATCAACGTCTCGAATAAACTCAGCTTCTTGGGGTCTTGCCCAATAAGCTTTCTGTATAGCACGTTCCCTAGAGATGGCTGTGCTGTGCTGAGTCACGGCTGCTGGTTGCCACCACACTCCTTCCTGAAGGGCCTGGGAGGGGCCCCAGAGATGGAGTGAATGGGGGTCTTCTTGGCGGTCCTTCTCACCTCAGAGGCTGTATCGCCTAGATTTGGAACTGAGGGCTTTGTTCTTATGTCAGGAATCAGCCCTTAGAGCAGGGTGGCCGACTCCTCTGCTCTTTGGAGTAATTTTTGTGGGTAGCCAAGGCTCCACCTTTCAATGGCAGTTTTGCATTGGGAACCCGGACATGTTTGGTGGGATACAATGACTTTGAGAAGATGAGAATCAGATTCTCACTCTCTCCCCCTCGCCCCCTCCCTCTCCATCCTCATCTCTCCATCACTTTCCACGCCCACTCATTGCCCTTCACCTTCTATGTTCTGAGATGCCAAGTGCGTGCACAGCTATCTACTTCAAAAATGCTTTTGAACCCTACACAGGACAATAACACACAGAAATAAATAGATATTTTCCCATGTAACGTGTAGGAAAATTTGTATTTCAAAAAACTGCAAGATTAAACGATGAAATGAGACACTTTCAAGATGTAAACAGCTTTATTCTGAAAGGGAAACAGGACTGTTAGTGTGTCAGAAAAATTTCTCAAAGCACAAGTAAGAGAACTACAGTGAGTTCTCATTGATTTTTTTTTTTTACAATGTGTTAACTTGTCCCAGCATGCATTTCTCAGTGCAGGACACTGCGTGCACCTTGTTGTGCCACCTCAGCCCCAGCTGCTATTTATGGGTTGGCATTTGCCACTGTGGTGAGCACGTAGGAGCACTCTGCCTTTATTTCGTGTATCTTTCTTTGGCTATCACCATCCCTTACATACAGCATTTTGATTTGGGCACGAAGCCCTGAACAAGGGTGCTCTTGCGTCACGAGGGCTCGCCTCCCACTCTGCAGAGAAGTTGGCTCACCGAGGTCTTGCTGAGCCTCCAGCTGAGTTCTCACACAGTTATGCTTTAAGTTACTGGAGTCACATTGTTTGTGAAATCCCACTGCACAGTGCGAACTAAACACCCAGGTTCAGGACACACAGCAAGGGTGAGTCAGTGAGGGTCATATGAATTCTTAAGGAATTTTCTGGAAGAGCAGAATTTTGTTTTAATTTTTGTTTTTAACAGTGAGTAGACATTTATTAAGAAGAGAACAAAAAGAACCTTTGTTAATACATTTTACGTTTGTATTTGTATGTGTGTGTGTGTGGTCTGTCTGTCTGACTGTGTCTGTCTGTGGAGTGTGGTGAGGTAGAGGGTGGACCTGCCACAAAGCATGCCTGGATGTCAGAGGACAGCTTGTAGGAGTCAGTTTCACACGGTTCCTATGCCATCAGGCCTAGAAGAAGGCACCTTTGCCCTCTGCACCATCTTACAGCCTATTCTTGAGTACTTTTATACGTGTGTTTCTTTCCTCTGGTAACAAACACCTTAAGCATTAAGATCCTACAATAACATACATTCTGTTTTGTACTGTAACTTTTCTTGGATCAGTATTTTATTACTATCTGTAGTAGTCACTTTTCTATTGCTGTGATAAAACACCATGGCCAAGGAAACAAGACAGTTTGTTGTGGTTTATGGTTTCCAGGCATTAAAGTCCATCACGGCAGGGCGGAGGCATGGCCAAGAGTAGCAGGGAGCTGAGAGAGCTTTAAGAGCTTTAACAGCAACCACGAAGCAGAAAGGAAAACAGGAAGTGCCAGGACTGTGGAAGCCTACATCTAGTAGCATGCTTCCTCCAGTAAGGCCACACCTCCCAAATAGTCCCAAACAGTGCCACTAACTGGAGACCAAATGTTCAAATAGGGGAACCTGTGGAGAACAGTTCTATTTCAAGCAGCCTCATTATCTTTCATACCTTAAATGTTACTTTATTCTGTTGTTAATATTTCTGCTTGTTATAAAGCACCGTATCTGTTAAATCAGTACATCAGGCTTTACCCAGTCTGTTTATCCTTTGGGTTGTGTGTGTTTCTTCACCCTATACACTACCGTCACAATGCATAAAAGTTTCCTAGACTAAGTTAGCAGAGGAGGAGGGGCACAAACAAGTGTGCAGGCTTTTGTGGCTCTTGGCCTGTGAGTCAATAGTATCATGGACTTTCCTTGCGCTTCTGTTCGCCCATGATGGGATAACTGGTTGTTCGTGGCAGCTTTGCTTTTCCATCTTTACTTCTTCTGGGGCAGGGTTTGCCCCTTCATCATGTGCAGCAGCAGGATTCTTCCTCCAGCACCCCTCCCCCCCGTCACTCGTCTCTGCTCAGCACACGTTCTGGTACAGAGTTCGTGCAGCAGTCAGGTCAGAGACACTGAGAGATAGGGCATGTGCCAAGCGTGTGCCACTTCTTTGATTCTCAGTTTCCTAATCAGAGCAAATAAAGTCATGGGAAAGGATGCTCCAGATGAGAGCATTGTCAGCTCTGGACATCCCGAGTTCTCAGCTCTTAATTATGTGCAAGGAACAGAAAATGATGTCATGCTATGGCAGAGACAAGAGTGCAGGCAGGAGTAAGCCCTATCAGCTCTTTTAGTACATGAAGGATTGAAGACCTGGGCTGCGTGGCATAGTTGCTGTAGAGTCAGGCTGCTCTTGGGTTCTCAGTGGTTGGATTCCAGCTTCAGAATACAGATGTTGGGAGAGGGGGTCTTAGGAGGGCTTCTACAGCAGATATGGCCAGGAATCAATCAAGACCGAGGACCTACAACAGAAAGGCCCAGACATCATAGGACAGAGGTTCAGAGTGGGACAGTGGAGAGTCCTTGGAACTTGACCATAATTATGCATGACATCCTTCCTCAGGACCTGGGGCCTAGAGTCTCAGCAACAGAGAAACTTGATTCCATGATTGACAAAAGGGATTTGAAGAAAATGCCTATTCACATTGAATCTAACAGAGGCCGAGGTCCTTTAGGGTCCCACAGCAATCAGGATGGACCCAGTACCACTCCAGACTGCTGAGCTCTTGCATTGCCCTGGATTCTTCCATGTAGCTGGGAAGCTTGGAGCAAGTAGTCCCTACCCACACGGAAAAAGGCGTTCAGAGACAGGCAGTCTGGATAAACCATCTTAATAGGCAGTTCAGTGTGTCCATTGTCTCATAGTCACACGATTAGACTGTGACCCAATCTCTTTGGCAAGGGATGTTTATTGCTACTGGATTGCTCATTACTTCTTGTTCTTTTTCAGTTTCTTGGAACATACACATACAATGTGCACGTGAGGGGAAGTGTCAAATACTTTGTAAATTCAAACTGACATTTCATATTCCAAACCCTATAGTTTTCACTCAGCTAATTTTATATCCAAAAAAAAAAAAAACATGGAATTGGAACATCCCCTGATTATCACAATCATTTCAGAACAAAAATAACAACACTAGTATCCTGTGGGACAATACTGAACAACTACCTCAACATACATGATGTTGTTGGCCTCCTTCTTCCCAGTTTCTCAGGCATGCTGTGCTAGCACTAACATACCATCTAGCCCATACACATTACATCTTCCCCTTGTGATTCTACCACAGTCTCGACCACATACGTGGCTGCCTCGTTAGCATGCATCTTCTGTCTTTGTGTTGATTCCCTCATCCTTGCCCCAGCCATCTGAGACTCATTTTTCAGTAGATTCCCATTGAAGACTCGTCTCATGGAATTGGTGTTCTTCAAACTCTTGCATGGTGATGGAAGTTTATTCCCTTAATGGAAGGTAGTTTCGCTGGATATGAAACTGTTGTTCACACTTCTTTTTTCATCACGAGTGTGAGTGTATTGAGTATGAAAAGTGTAAGAAATTATCCAGGCTCTTCTAGCACTAAATATTGCTGTACAAGAGCAGATGATAAAATCTCCTTTATTTTATAAATCATGTTCTCTTTTTGCCTCCATGCCCCGAGGCTATTACCCTCTGATTTCAATCCTATAGTCTTCCTAGATCACATCTTGGTACTGGTCATTCCGAGTTGATGGTCTGAAGTATGCCATGCGCTTTTCAATATGTCATCTTAAACCTCTTTATTGTGAGGGAAATTGCCTTACCAAGCATGTCAATGTTTTTCTGTTTCTTGCTTTGGGTTCTTCCTCAGGGACCAGTTCCTATTCTCTGTCACTTGGTTCTTCCTTGCCAGTTTTCAGCATTTGTCTTTTTCTCAAAGAACTTCTTCATTATTTTACTCATTTCTTTTTGATTTTTTTTTTAAAAAGTATATCCTGAGGCTGTGTCTGAGTTGGTCAAGTGTTTGTCCGATCCACGCAAAGCCCTGAGTTTAATCCCCAGCACTACGTGAAACCCGCATGATGGTACCCATCCACTACTCAGGAGGTGGAGGAAGAAGATCAGCAACATAGTGAACTCAAGGCCGGCCTGGGCGACACAAGATCCTGCCCCACCCCAAAAAAAAAACCACAGTTGATTTTGTTTTGTTTTGAAGCTTCCATCTTCCACCTTCCATGTCCTATAAGAAAGAAAATACTGCTGTATGTATTATTAGCTCTTATATTCCTTAATTTACAATTCTAAAATTATTTCATAATATAACTTCAGGTCTTACATTATGTTCTTTTGTTATTGTTGTTGTTTTGGTTTGGTTTCTGAGACAAGGTTTCTCTGTGCAACAGTCCTGACTGTCCTGACTGTCGTAGACCAGGTTGGCCTTGAACTTGGAAGTCCGCCTGCCTCTGCCTCCTGAGTGCTGTGATTAAAGGCGTGCGCCACCACCGCCCGGCTCACATCGTGTTCTGAAAGCCTTTGTGCCACCAGAAAACAATACGCTGTGATCTTGATTGATTGATTTTTGTGCCTCTGTGATCCAAAGGACGCCCTCCTCTACCCGAGTTTTCCATTTCTTTGAGTGAGCTTGGAGATTTAACCTCAGTGTCAACTATAACTTCTCCTACTTCCTCAGGTTCCCCGAGATAGAGGGCCGTCTCAGATGCAGGCCTCTTTGGCAGACTGGGGTTTTATGTAAAGACAGACCAGGGGTTTTATGTAAAGACAGTTCCCCCGAAGTTTTGGAAGGGCGGGTTTATCTAGCTTTTCTGGTGTTGAGATCTCCTTATGCTGCCTCCCCGGCTGTTAAAAGCCATGTGATGGTGGCGGTGGTGGTGGCATTGGTGGTGGCCGTGACTGTAGTGGTGGCAGTGGTGGTGACGGTGGCTTGCTTTTGAAAGCATCTCTCTTACACATCACAGTACTTCTCTGACCTTTGACTTGCCCTTTTGGTTTCTGACTGCTCAGTAGAAATTTTGCTTTCGTGATTCCACGGCTATGTGGGGCCTACTACTTACTCACAGCCTCAAATGGATTTCCATGTCCCGCCCCCACCCCCGTGTTTAGCCACAGAAACCACGGATGTGTTGATACTGATGCCTCAGATACCTATGGCTTCACTCCGCTTTCTCCAGCATGACTAGCTGCCCAGGGTCTCATGACCCCTGGTGGCCTTGCCCGTTGTCATGTACTTTGGGAGCTCTCCCGTCACCTAGTCGGGTTGCAAATGACATGAGCTGTGGGCTTTGAGTTTAATTTCTTGGTGTGCTTTTGCTACGGACCCTGGGGCAATGCCACAGCCATTTCTATCTGTTCGGAACACACCCCCAAGTGGGATTTTAAGCTAATGGTGGTAGAGCTTGCCACGGCTGTCCAGCAATAATTCATAGTGTTCTGCATGCGACATGAAACCAGCACAGAGCTGTGTTTTGGTAATGTGCCTTTTCTCCCAAGAGAATGGCTGTTCATGTAGGTGGCAGAGACTCAAGATCCGGGCCTAGTCTGGGAGGAGGTCACCGCTAGGGTATGAGCAGGGTCTCTCTGGTACTGTTAAGTTGAGGTGCCAAGTTACAAGTGTTCAACTGGCTTTCTTAATTCCCTGCCTGCCACTCTGAATGAGCCTCCCTGACTAGGGGAGGAGGGATGGAGCAAGCCTGTGGCTCTCCTGCGTCTGTCTGTTCTAGTACTTCCTTCAGCAGCCACTTACCTGTGCCTTGGCTTCCCTCCCTAATTATAAAGTAGTTTTCCACCCAATAAACAGCCTACCCAGCTAATAGAGCCGAGCCGTGCCCTGGTGGCCTCTGCCTTTGTCCTGCCCGGCTCACAGCTCACGGTCATGTCTCACCACCCCCACATTTAATGAGCAGAAAAGTATTGTTTCTTGAAGACATAATTCAAAAGACATTTGCTACCTTCCCCGAGATAACAGGCCTTTTGAAAGGCACGGCACTAGGAAAGGCAGAGCCGAAAGCAGCGATGCCTTCCTGTTGCTGCCATGAGTCACATTAATAGCTTCCCAGTCCTGATTGGCCGGCCCCTCTGGAGTCTGTGTCTAAAGTTCATTAAACTTCGTTGCAGAGGTTTGGGCCTGGAACAGAGACTTTTTTTCTTTTTTCCCCAGCTCGAGTCTCTAACTCCCGTTTACACACTGATGGCTTGGGGCAAGGTGAAGGATGATCTCATAGACTCTGACTCTCCCCTGTCAGGGAGACAGATATCTTTGCATCCTGGGCTGCATCAACCTGTCCTTTGATCTCACAAGGGTCCTCAGGACTGGAAACTCAGGACAGAAATAGGAACTGCTGCTGAGAGGCTTGCCTGATGACACCCTGCCTGCTCAGGAACTCTCTGCCTTCCTCACAACTCCCGGAGAGCCAGCTACATTTGGCTCTTTGTTTAAACGTGTATCTAGCAACCAGCTATCCACATAAAATAACTGACATAGTAGGGGAGCTGGTGAGAAGGGTCAGCAGGTAAAGGCTTGCTAAGCGAGCCTGACATCAGAGTTCAATAACTGAGTCCCACAAAGATGTCTTCTGACCTCTACATGCTCACCATGGTTGAGTACACACACACACACACACATACATGCACACACGTGAGCCATACATGCACATGCAAATACATTACACACATGCATGCACACACATGCACACTCATGCAGTAGATGCATGCACACACACACAATAGTAAAAACCTACTTTGTTAAGCCACTCTGATTTTTGTTGTGTGAACCATGCATCCCTGACGTACACCTAACATGTTAAACATGAGTGTCACCCTTCTATGTGTCTTTTACCTTCTTGTCGCTGCCCTCCTGCCCATTTCCTGGAGGAAGTAACTTCCTGTACCCTGCGCTTCCTTTCACTCTTCTGTCCAACTGGAGTTTCATTTTGCTGGACTCCTTTTCTCCAAGGAAGCAGAGTGAAGATACTTGACTTGCAATGTAGAAATAGGAGCGGCATTGCAAGACAAAGAGAGGCTGAGGTTTCCATTCTGGCTTTGTTCTAACTTTCTGTGAGACTTGGGTGAATTAGTTAATTCTGAGCCTCAGTTTTCTTACCTGTAAAATGGGTGTAAAAAAATCCCACCATCACTCTGTTGCCACAAGATTAATCTGATAATTAACATGTCGGTAGCCATGCCTGACACAATGGAAATGATTAAGATGTGACTGCCTTTGACAGGAAGCACTCCCGCCGGCAAATGGGAGCATTGCCAGCAGCCTGCCCACTGCCAGAAAGAAGCTTTATGACACTTGCCCTGTAGGTGAGCATCATCCAGCACCCACAGAGAACCCAGCGCCCACAGAGACCCCAGCACCCACAGATAATCCAGCACCTACAAAGAGTCCAGCACCCCACAGAGACCCCAGCAACCACAGAGAGCCCAGCGCCCAGAGACCCCAGCACCCACAGAGAGCCCAGCGCCCACAGAGAAGCTCTCCCCTTATCTCTCTACCATTGCCACCAGAGAGGAGGGTGGTTTCAGATGGGGTCCCTTTTGCAAAATATCACTGCAAAGACTAGAAGATTAGTTCATGCCTGGTGGTCCTGGGTCCTTCCTGGCCTCTGTCTTTCTGTGTCCATTTCTAGCCACAGTTTCCCCTCCCACCACCTCTACTTCCTACGTGTTCTGGTTTCCACCCCTGCCCTCCCTCTCCACACACTTAAATGTCACCATGTGACTGCAGAATGCCATGCTGTTTCGCAGCATCTTGGGTGGAGGAATTTCTTTCTGATCCATTTGGTGTTAAGGGTACTCGCGGGACACATTCGGGAATCCTTGCCAGTCCTTCACCAATGTGGTTGGCATGGTTGGCATGGTTGGCCGGGATCAAAACCAGCAGAGCGTTCCCCAGAACTGCCCCTCTGCTGCCTCATACCCTCTTACAGATTTCCTTGTCTCCAGAAACTCGCATGCGTCTTCTGTGGGAGATGCCCTGTCTCTGGCCTGTGGATCAGGGAAAATGGCCTTCTAGTGTTCTGCTATGGACAAAGGGAGGGTGAAGATACTGTGATCCTCCCCAGAGCAGTAGGTGAGAAGGGGAAGGAGCCCTTATGCAAAGTCACCTCTCCCAGAGGAGCCAGGAGCTCAGAGCCCCTCAGCCCTTCAGGGTCTCTTTCCTCTAGCCACTGGGTGCCATCCTCATGTGACTGTATGCAGCCACACTGCATGTGCCCAGGGCAGGAACCACAGCTGGGTCGTCCCTTTGTCCCGAGTGACTTAAAGCTACTAAAGGTTTGCTGAGAGGAGCAGACTCTTCATTTAGCTGAGGGTTCAAGCCTGGGTGTGAACCGCATCCCGGCCACGCTCAGCTGAGGAGACACCACACACAATTGAATTCTCTGAAACCTCAAAGACCATTTGCTCATCAATCGGGGTCCAGACGAGCAATTCTTCTGTGAATCCGCATTTTGATTAGCTTGTCTTTTCTGCCCAGATGACTAGATGTAATCCAAGGACCAGTTCAGCCCTACTCCCCTCACCCAGGTACTCTCCTCAGGACCACAGCGCTCTGAATTTTGTTAGCTTGCTCACCAGCACCTCAGGAGGGATACTTCCTGTGTAGTTATACCGTCCAAGCCAGCTCCCCTGGCTCAGTTGTGCTGGGGACCTTCAGCAGCTGCACTGGAGACACTGCTCAAGGCCTCACCAGGAGCTCTGCTCAGCCCCAGCTTCCCCAGGTCTGGCCTCTCGTTCATTTTGGCATCCTAGAAAGAGTTGAGGCTGTCAGCAAAAGCGTCTCTGCTTCTTTCCAGCACTGTAAGAATTAAAAAAAAAAAAAAAATTATACTTCCGATCAAACACACACACACACACACACACACGACAATCACACTTACTATCACACACAAATAAATGCAGTCACACAATCACATGTACACACACAAGACAATCACACATACAATTACACACATAAATGCACAGTCACACAATCACATGTACACACACACACAAGACAATCACACATACAATTACACACATAAATGCACAGTCACACAATCACACGTACACACACACACAAGACAATCAATCACACACACACCCCACACAAATACTCAGAGGAATTTGCTTTTTTGAGCCCTTTTGACATTCTAAGGGGAGAGGCCTCGGGTGAGCGACCATTTTAGAAAACGTTCAGATGTCTTCATTGACTTTGAATGGATCTCCCGACCTGTTTCCTCTCCAGGCCAGCACACCAACACCTCACACACTCTCTGGGCCCACAGTGAAAGTGTCAGTGGAAGACTTGGTGGGAGGGGGTCTTCAGATGAGAGACACCGCCTTTGTCCATGCTGTGCAGGCCTGTCTGTCACAGACCCCGGTCTTTCCTCCCCGTGATGCCATTACGGGGTTCGGGCTCCCTGCCTGATGCTGCAGTTTGCATGTCTCTGCGGAATAACACATCCGAGACTCCCTTTACCCGCTTTGTCCTCACCTTTCAGTTTCCCGAGGAGCCCCAGCTTTGCCCAGCAGACTGATCTGAAGCAGAATTAGAAACTCTTCCCTGCTCTTGATGTCTAAGGGCCTTCCCGAGTTTCCACGGAGCAGCCAAAGAGAAAGAAAGAGAATAAGTAGAGCCCAGAAGAAGCAAACTTTCAGCTAGTTACCATCTTCCCCCCTCTGAGCTCCCAGTACCATTCTTAATTTCCTGACCAGCTTGCGCCCCTCCCCCGCTCCCTCCGAGCATCTGTGGCGGTTTCGAATTGAGCCCTGTACCTGCTGCTCTCAATCCTCAACATACCATACCAGTTGCATTGCCAAACAGCGAACTGCCAGCCATCTGCCATCCCAAGGCAGAATTTACATTGTTTTATCTTAAAATAACGCCTCCGGAATAGCAAGCCACGCTATGCATCAGGTTTTAAAACTGACAATCAGCCAGAATTAAAAACAAATACCAAATGGGCATAAAAAAAGAACAGGGTGTGTGTGGCAGGGGGGGCGGGGGGGCTGGCATTTGACAGAGAGCTTATTTTTCAGCTTTTTTTTTTTTACCTGACTTTCTACCAAAATAGCCACGCCACTTAATTTTATCTACAACCGCAGGAGCTACTTATAGACTAAGAATATTAACGTGTTCCTTGCCAGGCACTATGCAGAAATGCAGGTCTGTGGGCCTAGAGCAGTGGTCTTGGACCTAGAAATATGGTACCTACCATAACCCCAGACTATCTCAGCCTTCTTGGACTGGGCTTCCTGTCTGTGGCTCAGAGAAAGCTTAGGTAGGACAAGATGGAGCCCCTCGGCCGAGATACATGCTGACTCATGGGTGAAGCACACCTTGAACCCAGGACTCCTGGCCCCACCTCCCCTGCCTACCCCTCCCTCCTTAGCCTGTTTTGACTCCCTGTTGTGCTAGAGGAGGCCCTCCAACACCCTTTAGTTTTTAATATCAACCTACAGCAGCCTTCAGGGCAGACAAGAATGAATGGGGCTGGGAAGATAGCCAAGCAGTTAAGAACATTTGTTGTTTTGCAGAGGCTCCAGGTTCGATTCCAAGTACCCAGAACTCCAGTTCCAGAGAATTCAATGCCCCTTCTATCCTCCTCAGGTACCAGGCACACACACACACTGCACAGATATACACGAAGGCAAAATACACAGAAAATAAATCTTCAAAAAATTAAAAAGAATGGGCACACATATACCTGCAGGGCTCTGACACTGGGGACCTATGGTGTTGGCCTGCAGTCTTGGAAGAAGAGCCACCAACATATCTGGATGCATTTCCAGGGCAGATGGTCTCAGAGGAGTGTTTTATTCTAAAGAGGGAAAGAAAAGAGGCTTCGTGTTCCTTTTAGAGAAACCGTTCCAGGCAAAAACAGGTTGGGGGAAAGTGTGAAGTCTGAGTGGGCTGAGGAAGTAGAGGGCTCAAAATCTATACCCAAGATGCTGCCTGCTGTTTGGAACTGCACCATGGCTGTGCCAGTGGGAGCTGAGAGGTTCAGAGAACACTCAGGCAAGATACTGGGCCAGTCTGCTGGAGGCTGGGACTCTTCATGAGCCAGTCTTCGGAGACATTGACTAACTTTCCTTCCTAAGTTCTCCAACCTTCTCTAGACCGAAAGCCTCCATCTTAGCCAGGCTTCCATGTGGGTTGAAGCATGATTGGAGTTGTTATTGCTTTGGGTTGCTTTAGTCTCTGACTAGAAGGGGGATACATCCTTCTACAAGCTGCCTCCCATCCCCAGGGGGTCAGGACCCTCTTTCCTCCCTGTACTCCCAACCTATGGTCTTGAGTGCTGGTCTGTCTGTCCCTCTTGTGGGTCCCTTGAGGTCCACAGTCACCGTCCTCCTCTGTGGGCCCTAAACAACATCTGATGCCTTATTGGATTGACTCTGCAAACCTGAGGCCTGGGCCTGGAGTCATGTCTGAGAACCTATGTCTGACTCCCTGAAGCCACCAAGGCAGTGAGCACTCTGACTCCTGTTAAGAGTAGACCCATGCACTCACCATCACGCATTTTTCTTTAATGTAACATAACACAGTTATTATTAATAAAATAACCCTGCTAAGTGGTGAGTCAATGCAAACACGGGACCCTGCTTTGCCTCAGTCCCAGCTGCCAGAGTAACTGAGGAACCATTGGGACCCGGGGCTCACAAGAGCTCTGTGAAGATGGTCTCACTGCTCTGTCTCCAGTGCTGGTGGCTTCCCCAGACCAGGACATATATACATTGAGGACAGTCTACCTGACACTCATAGCTGATGAGGGAGAGGGTAATCCAGCGGAGAAGAGAAGCTGAGGAAACCCTCCACCAAGAAGAAAACACCCCAAGAGACTATGGATCATCCAGGGATTAGCTGGGCTGTCTCTCAAAGACAGAGGCTGTGCTCCCTCATTTTAGAGGACAAGACGGGTATGCTTGCTTATTACAAGGGACAGAAAAGGGGTTCTCCCTACTCTAGGACTCAAGGGAGACTTCTGGATGTTGTTTAGGACCCACAGAGGAGGAAGGTGACTGTGGACCTCAAGGAACTCACAAGAGGGACAGACAGACCAGCACTTGAGACCACAGGTTGGGGATGTAGGGAGGAAAGAGGGTCCTGACCCCCTGGGGATGGGAGGCAGCTTGTAGAAGGATGTGCTCCCGTCTAGTCACAGGCTACAGTAAGTGGAGCTGCCTGGAAGAGGAGTGAGGGTCTCCCAGAGCAGGGACAGGCAGCCATGAAGTGACCATCTGTCACAAAGCCATGGGAAGGAACTACAGAACCTCACCCATCCTTCCCAACTCTAAGAGCCATTTTTTTTTTCAAATTCGTTACTCCAATCAGTGTATAAAACAGCAGTGAGGGCTGGGAGAATGGCCCCGGGGTGTCCAAGCATTAAATTCCTGCCGTGCAAGCATGAGAACCTAAGTGTGATCCCCATCACCCACATGAGATCGAGCATGGTGGTGTGAGTCTGTAACCCTAGCACTCGGGAGGTAGAGGCATGCCAGTGCTGGAGCTTGCTGGCCAGTCAGACTAGTCAATCAATGAACCTGAGGTTCAGGGAGAGACCCTGGCATAAAAACTAAGCTGGAGAGCAATAGAGAAAAACACTCAGTGTTAACTTCTGGATTCCATGTGTATATAAATGTGTACTTGCATTCAAGCATGCACACACATATAGACACACACATGTACATATATACACAAACATACATATACACAAACCTGTACAAACAGGGAGATGGAGCAGTGATTGGGATGATGTACTTTGTAGCTTAAAACCGTCTCAACTCCTTTTGTTATATTACGTTTTTAAAGTTTTACTTATTTTGTGTGCGAATATGCTCACATGCATGTGGAGGTCAAAGGACAACACGTGAGAGTTGGTTCTCAGCTTCCACCATGTGTGTCTGGGGACTGAACTCTGGTAGCCAGACTTGGCAGCATATACCAAACGCCCCCCCCCCACACACACACCCAGCCATTTCACTGGCCCATCCACTGCTTTTAAACAGAATAAATCTTTTCATGTCTACTCCTGCTCTCTCAGGAAAGTGTGACCAGACAAAGCACAGTCAAAAAGGCGCAGTTAAACCTGAGAACAGGATGAGGTGTGGTACCCACTGTCACTTGATTTGCTAAAAGGTGTTTTCCTCTGCAAAGCCAGGACAGGGAAGGAAACGTGATCCCTCCTGGAACAGCTAAGTGCTGGCCCACAGGAGCCCAAGCTGTAAAGTGACAGGCATGCTCAGGAGGCAGAGTGGTCCTTCCCAGGTTGCTTCTAGTGATGAGACCTGCGTGACATTGCCTGACTGTCAGCACGAGCGTGTGTGTTCTGTGCCCCTCCCTTATGAAGTGCTGTGAGCAGTAACTGACCCTGAGTGAGGTTCATTGCTGAAGAGGCTCCTTTGGCAATGCCACCCTCTTGATCTGAGTCTCCATCTCAGGATCACCCTTAGCAGGAGGAATCTGCCCCCTCCCCCAACCCCAGAGTCCAGCATCACATTTTTCTTGTTAAAGTTTAGCGTCCCCTCTTCCATGTCTTGGCTTTCATCACTGTCAAGTGCCTGCCTTATCCTTGCTTTCTTCTTCTCAGGAGCCAGGGCAATAAATTCTGAAGGGGCCTTTGTCAGTCAGTCAGACTCCGTGGTCCCCTGCCATGGAGGAGACAGGAGTGTAGAAACAAGGGCATGGGGTCCAATAACTCAAAAGTAGGCATTGGCACCAAGGCTTAGGATTCTCAGAAGGTTTAGAATGAAGTCTGTATCTATTTGGGGTGGGGAAGAATGCTTTTATATTCCAGCAATTAAATATTTAGTGACAAGTTATTAAAGGCCATAAATACTGAATATTTGTTCATATTAAGTATTAAAGACTAAGATTACTCCTCTGATGCTCCAAATGTAGTTGTTTTAATTTTTCAATTTTTTTTGAAAAAGGAAGAAATACAGATTCCTACCCCCCATCTCCTGCTAGAAGTAATCTAGTCAGGTTTATGCAGAAAACTATGATTGTGACCCTACTGCCACCTAATGGTAGACATCCTTAATTGCAGATAAAGTGCCCCAGAGCAGACATTGTATTTTAAAAATATAATCACAGCAAATAACAGGCCACCCACCTAGAGAGAATGACTTTGTGCATTGCTGTCATACGCAAGTAAGACACTTTCACCTTCTGACATTACTTGCCTTTTGATTGGTAGGGCAGCCTTAAGCAAGAGCCCAGTAAGGAAAAAAAATATAAAAGAATCATAAAAATCTACAGTATATCAAAACTTGACTTAGTGTAAAAACTTTTTAAAAAATGGGATTAAGATTAAAATAACTATTAAACCATGATAGTTCATGTTTATTCAGTATCATATGGATTATAGGACAATGGCCAAATAATTTATTTGGCTTGGTTATGGTTTATTAATTGCAAAAAGAAAAAAAAATTGCAAAATAGCAATAGGTCAAAGTTATATATGCACATGTGAAAATTGCTGATTCTTTTCTGGAGGTTAAAATAGTTCTGGAAGGAAACAGAAGTACATCCACTAATTCAGCCTCTCTGAGACTTTGCAGACAAGAGTTTGACACTGAGGTCACCACATGGGCATAGTTCAGACTTCTGGTCCTCCACAGACACTTCAAATGGCTGTTCTGTCCTTGAAGAAGAAACTTAATGCTGAGCCCTGGTTCGCAGGCAAGGTCCCCTTTATAAACCTGTGCTTTGCCGTAACCCTGTGAGCCCTGCTTTAGTGATAAGCATCATTTGTATTGTCCTTGTAGTTGCGGAAGCTTTCTCAGGTCGTTTTCATCCTCCCGACCACAAGATTGTCGGCACCTGTGATGGCTACCTTTAACTGCCACCTTGCCACAGCCTTGTGTCACCTGAGGAGAGAGCCTCAGGAGGGACTGTCTGCATTTGATTGGCCCGTGGGCATGTCTGTAGGAGATTATTTTAATTAAGTTAGTTTTGATTTGGGAAGACCCAGTCCACTGTGAGGGGTACCATTCCCTAGGCAGGAAATCCTGAACCATGGAGGAGTCGGGGGACTGAGCTGGGCACTGACAAGTGAGCATGTGAGCAAGCATGCGTTTATGTCTCTGCCCCTGGCTGTGGATGTGATGTGCTGGGGTCGGTTTCTTCAGGCTCTTACCAATGTGACTTCCCTACAATGATGGACTGTAACCTGGAAGAGGACGCTGAAATAAGTCCCCTACGTTACCTTCTGTCAGAGCCACAGAAATGCAACTTTGCTTTCCAGGTGGGGAAACCATTCATTCAAGGAAATGAAATGATGTCCCTGTGGTCACACACAAGTGGCACAGGAGGAGGGTCACTTTGCCTTCCTGACCCTGTATCCCATGCTTCTCCCACCATGGAGTGTTTCGTACCAAGACACAACCAGGAATGGAAGACCCCTTCATGGTGCAATTGCAGAGGGGACGGCGGGTCAGGCAACTGGGAGGAAATAACCTCACGTCTGAGAGTTGTGAGAAACACTATCTCATTCATGCGCCGTGTGGTGCACAGGGTTTTTAAGTCAGGGTCTGTTGTCATTCATTGGTCTTTTCACCTGACAATGTCATACAACATTGGTGACCTCATTCCCTCACTGTGCTCTCACAGGGCAAAGGCCTGATCAGTGGCTTTGGGAATTCTCTTCTGTCAGTCCCTTTTCTTTATTAGCCACTTCCTGCCCCAATTGTAGCCCAAGGATCTGACGCTGCCAAGAAGCCATCCCTTCCCCCTCCCATGGAGAAGTCTTGTTGATAGCCTGAGGTTGGCATATGTGTTTGTTCTTTTGCTGGGTGACTTAAGTCAGCATGGGAATTTACTGGAGCAGATAGGTGTCTGTGTTGCCATGGAGAATAGGTGCTGGCAATTTGTTCCAGAGTGTGTACCACACATTTCTGTAGGCAGGGCATGAGAGGACGTATCTTTGGTAGGATCCAAGGCTGCTCTTTATATTCCACCCTGCAGAGGGTGCTCGCCCTGGGCACACCACACCAAAGGGACGTCTTCAAACTGCATTCGCCCGCTGCCCACCTCCAATACCCGCTGAAGATGCAGAGTTCTCTGTCATGGGAGAAAAACATAACTTAGTGGTTATTTTTAGCATGTGTATCTTGGGATAAGATCTGGAAGGAAATAACTTCCAGAAGGCACGTGAAAGACAAAAAGGAAGTGGTTTGGCTCTTCAGCCTCTAGAGATGGTGCAACCTTAACCCTAGGGGAAAGTGTCGGTTATGGGTGTGGGAGCCTGCTCCCATGGACCTTTCCGTCTCCCTACTGAACAGAGGAATAGTCCTTAAACCCACACATTGATCCCTGCCTTCCCCAGCCCCACCTATGGCAAATATAAAAGCAGCTCAAGCCTTTCCAGAAGGTCCCCGTGCTTAAGTGAGAGTCATGGTTTGAATATGAAATTTCCCCACAAGCTATGTATTGAGTACTTTGTCCCCAGCTGTTGGTCGCAGAATGTTTGGAGCTGAGGCCTCCTCGGAGGAAGCAGGTCCCTGGAGAGCTGGCCTTGAGGATTATAGCCCAGTCACTCACTCTCTGCTTGCTGGTGTCCACAGAGATGTGAGCAGACAGTCTTATACTCCTGCTGCCACCGCTAGCCCCTCCCATCACCACGCCTGCCCCACCAGGATAGGATACACCACGAAACTCCGAGCCCAAACAAATCCTCCCCTTCCTACGTTGTTTCCTGCCAGGCATTTGGTTAGAGCCAGAAGAAAAGCAATTAACTCACAGATGACAGAAGTGTTTGTCTCTTGTCCTCAGCAGTTAGCCTGGCAAAATCAAGGGCAGGGAAGGCAGGTGGGGAGGAGGAAGAGGCGGGGCATCTGTCCTGATAGTGTGTGGATCCCTACTGAAGCATGGGAGGCTGTACCCCACACACACACACCCCGACTGTCTACACTGTGCTGAGGCATCCTTGTTTGCTTGGATGCAGGATCCTCCAGTCATGTGTCCATATCCACCGTCTCCGCCCCTATCTGAGATGAAGGCCTGTGGCACCTGCTTTACTTAGTCCTCAGACCCTGGATCCTGTGGACCACAGGAGGTGGCAGACCCAGAGTCTGCTCAAGACCTGACTCTTCCATTCTGTGGCTAGGAAGCCTCTCCAGGACTTCACACTTTCCCATCCCGGCCTCCTCCGAGTGGGACTGAATGATGCTGACACCCAAGAGACCTAGGCAGAGCCTTGGGAAGTTGAAGCCACTGCCCTCGTATTTGGTGATCACATCCAGGATGATGGCACAGTATGGGCAGGCCCGTGGCCCTTTGAGGGGCCTTGTCATCCCCTCAGCCAGACCACAGCCTCCCACCTTTCACCTTCAGCCCTCCTGGGCTTCCCTGCTGGGTGTGGTAGGCCGCACAGTGCAGCCCCTGCCATACGAGCCAGAGGGGTCCAATTAGGAATTAAGAAA
The DNA here is from genome assembly GCF_950005125.1 of Chionomys nivalis. Taxonomy (NCBI): domain Eukaryota; kingdom Metazoa; phylum Chordata; class Mammalia; order Rodentia; family Cricetidae; genus Chionomys; species Chionomys nivalis. Next base: position 49,011,475 of record NC_080097.1, read on the forward strand.
GAGCCGATTATAATCACAGGCCTCATTGAACTGAAAGTGTTCAGAGTAATTTTCCAAGCGAACTCTGGGGAGATGGTTTTCACTGCGCTTGCAGATACGATAAACAGATTCTGTATGTGTACGTGCGTGGGGAGGGGGGCACTTGCAGCATATTGTCCCAAGTAAATAAGAAGGGGGTTGCTTCCTCTCTTCCTAGATAAATAAACCAAGTCTGAGGCTCTGACTTAGACAACCACTGTGCCCTTAGCAACAGAACCGATCCAGTCAGAATGTACCTACCCTCCCACTCACCTCTGCATGGGAACAAAGGAAGGCAGCCAGCAAGCAATTAAACAAAACTAACATCGAAAAACCATAATGAACAACACTGAGCCGTGCGAGACAGACCCGGGGGTGGGGGGGGCGTGCTGCAGGGATTTGCAGAGGGAGAATTCAAGTGGCCTGGGAGTGATCTTTACTGTAGGAGCGGCCAGTTTTGAAGACTGGAGCAGGGCTTCATTCCCAAACCTTTAAAACAGGCATCTCCGCTTGTAATTCTTCTCCCCTGGTCTCGGAGTCCTAGACCGAGAGAGCAGCTCAGTGATCGAGTGCTTGCCTAGCTCACACAAGGCTCAGGGTTGATCTGCAGCAGCGCACATTAAGAAGAAAGACAGAGGGGAGAGGGATGTGGAAGGGGTGGAGGAAGAGGAGGGAGGAAGGGAGGGAGGATGGAGACGAAGAGGAAAGTTGATGTAAATAATGTCAGTTGAATAAACCTCAGAAACTTTTAGACAGTGGGGATTTTTTCCCCCTCACAGAATTAACAGTGTGTCAAACGCTGTGCTGAGTGATGATTGACAGGCATGTTAATATTTAATTTTCCTCCTTCCAGTTCTGGAATTTAGTACTGTTATTGTTGTTTCTTTCCAAAGTAAGATTAGATAAACTGTGCAGAGTGAGTCAGTTAGATGGGAGCTGGGACTCCACCCCAGGCCTGTGACTGGTGCCAGTACCATCGCCTGCAAGGACCTCATGGGAGAAGAGGAACAGAGCTGTCACTTGCATAGGGTCAAAGTTGGCCTGAATTGGGAGAATGCTCCCAGAAGGAAGCCAGCATGGCGAGAGGCCCCAAAGCAGAGGACGACACAGTAGAGGGAACCCGGAAGACCTGTTCTTCTACCGCTGTCCTCGAGGGGCTCTGGGGATCAAGTGGGAAAAGGTGGGACGAGCTGGATTATGAGAGACCTCCAGAGCCAGACGAAAGGTGTTTGGCCTAGCAGCGCAGCCCCGAGCTTCAGAGGACCCTCTGTAGGAGCTGATGGGAGAGTCTAAGGGGATCCTGAATGCGGTTGGGTGTGGTGCCCAGGACCTGGGGTCCATGGACAGCCTGGTCAGCCCAAGGGCAGATATGAGCTCATCCCCTGCCTTCCCCAGTGCCCAGCACTCAGTCTGCTCCTGGCTTCCTCCTTGCACAGCGCAGGAAATGTGGGGGAGAGATTCCCCCGCTACCAGACTGATTGATCGCGAAGTCAAGCTGCCTTATGTTCAGCACCGAGAGCTGATGGGCTTTTGTTCTGCAGGCCAAATTGTTAGGATGCTTTTCATCCCAGAGCACTCTGCCTGCGGAGCTCAGGAGATGCACAGCCGCGAATGCACAGACTACAGATTGGAGGTTGATGGACGGAGCTATAATGGAGGGAATAGCCATGTTCCTCTGCTCGGGGCCTGGAGGTGTCAGGTCGGCCGGCTGCCTCAGTGAGGTGCTGACTCCTCTCGTGCAGGCCTCAGCACCCTGTTGGAAAGCCGTGACGGATCCCAGTTTGTTGGATGCCGGGTTTCTGAGGCACCTGACCCAGGAGTCCTGTGGTGAGGAAGTTATTGTGGGTCTAGCTGTTCACATGATCCAAGTCAGTCATACAAACACTCTGTAACTGGCTCCAGCCTGACACCAGTGTTTGCTGGAGTTCAGAACCACCTGGGAGGAGCTGGCCAGGTCAAGGTCTTTGCTTTGCAGCCTTCAGAGTCCTGCTGTTTCATTTGCATTTCCTGACTTGATTTGTCTTTGAAAGCTCCCATACATCTGCCTAGACAAGAGGGCTTTGGACTGACCTGCAGAGTCACACCTGCTCCCTGCCTTTTCTTCTGTCCCCACCTCCCCCAGCGTCTCTCCTCTCCATCTCCCATACATTCAGAACCAAGCAGGGTTGTCATCTGCTCTCAGGCAGCCTGACCTCTGGTTAGACTAAAGCCATCAGGAGCATCCTGCATCCTTTTGCACGTAGAGGTCCACTCAGGGCATGTCAGCTCACCTCCAATGGACCACTCGAAGGGATCTTTGGCCTTTGAGTAGATGGAGCCCTGCCCTCCTATCAGAGCCGGTCCCATCATTTTTTATTTGAAAACAAGATCTATGCTTGAGTTTCTTTGGTTCTTTGTTTTTATTTTATAGATTTATTATTGTTGATGATGTTTGTGTGAGTACACAGGACGGCGTGCTATGGTGTCCGTGGGAAGAACTAAGAACAACTCTTAGAAATGATCATCTCCTTCTGTGTAGGTTCCACAGATTGACCTAAGGTCATCGGGTCTGTGTAGGAAGAGCCTTTACCTGCTAAACTATCTTGTCAGCCTGTGTATGTTTCTGTCTTGCTGGTCACTGGAGTGATTTTTGTGAACCAGTGGTTCTGGGATGCCTCAGAAAGAACAAAGACTGAGGGCAGGCTACATATCCCAGCGGGTGAACCTCAGGCAAGACCAGTGGGGCCTGTTTCCCTTGACTTCCAGCCAACTCCCTGGGCTTTGACTTCTTTAGTATGGCAATCCTTCGCTAAACCAGCATCCAGTTCTCCTTGCCCTTTCACCCTGGGGGATGACATCACAATGCCAGAGAACAGGGACAATACACAGACAAACCCACAGTACCCTACAACCTGATGACAACCAACAGCTTGCTTGGGGGATCAAGGCTGTGAAGTAAGTGCTTGATGGGCAGCATCCATGGCCACTCCCATGCTGTGATGGCTGTCTTGCCTTGGCTTCTCTAGGTGCAGTAGTTAATTCTGATCTTTCAAACAAGTTAAGAAAGATCTAGGGCATCGAGGCACACCTCTAGACATGCCTGTGGGGGCATCTTTAGAAAACTTCAACTGGGGAGGGAAGACTCACCTTGAATGTATGTAGGATCATCCCACAGGCTGGGGCTCCCAGACTGAATGCAAAGAGAAAATGGATAGAGTGCACCAGGGGTCCCCTTGCTCTGCTTCTTGGTCTGCAGAGTCCTGGCTGTATCTCCTAGCACAACAAACTTCATCATGCCTTCCTTCTGTACATGGTGGATTGTGCCCAATCTGTACGCTGAAATAAGACCTTCCTCCCTTAAATTTTGTCACAGAATGTGTGTGTGTGTGTGTGTCACTGAGGAGGGGTATCTCCTCTTGTTATGGCTTGCATCTGAAGTGCCTTCAGGTTTGTTACATGCTTGGTTCTCATACGGTAGTGCTGGTATGCAGGTTTGTGATACCTTTAGGATGTTGGCTGGCAGAAACACATCACTGGTAACGGCCCTTTGAGGCAAAGTGGCCTCTTGGGCTGGCCAGCTTCCTCTGCTTTCCAGCCCACATCAGATAGATATGGCTGCTCTAGCCACTTGCCTTCTCTCCTGGAATCAGCCGCACCTCCTTCCATGCTTCCATGTCTCTGTTGGGTGATGATGAGAGAGGCAACTGGTACACATCTCTGCCTTGCCCTAGAGTGGAACAGGGTATTAAGCCAATCAGATCTCGTTAGGAAATGTGGAGGGATAGATCTAGGGTAGTTATTGATAGGGAAGTTCCCAGCATGGGTTCCTGACCCTCACCCGACAAATTCAGACCTTGCCCCTGAAAGGTCTTCGTGGCTATGTCTCCCTGGAATGGTTCTGGGGCAAGGTGGGTGTATTTCATGGCTTCACTCGGGTTACTAGAAATGGATCTCCTTTCTGGTTGCAGGCTTATAGTTCTGACATTCTAAGTAGCTCATTCTGGTTTAGGAGACAGAAATAATTTTCCTCTGAGTGAATCACTTGGCAGACATCAGTCCCACGTGGACACTGGAGGTCACGTAAGCTGTGCTAGTCAGAGTTCCGCCAGCATAACAAAACACCCAAGACAATCGCCTTAAAAAGAGGAGAAGCTTATCTTGGCCTGGTTCTGGAGACATCTGTCCGTGGTTGGCCCTGTTGCTCTGGGGCTTGTGGTGAGGCTGCATGTCATGGTGGGATCAGATGGAGCCCAAACTGCCCACCTCATGGCATCTGAAAAGAAAAACAGCGAGGCAGGGACTGACACCCATATGCCCCTAACAGGGACTGCCACCAGCAACTTGAGACCTCCCCTGGGCCCCACCTCTAAAAGCTCCAGCACTTCCCAGTGGTACCGTGGACCGGGGGGATCCCTCCCAACTTGAACCTCAGTCTTACCGTGTGCTCTGGGTATGGCAGATTGCTGTTCTGTTTTGCCTCAGTTTCTCAATCTGTAAAATGAGGATAATGGCAGTTCCTGTTTTCTGGGGATTAGCAAAGAGTAAATGGTGTCCCGAGTAAAGCTCTCGGGAGAGTGAGTGACACACAGTATGTGCTCAATAATTATTAGCCTTTGTTAGAGACAAAAAACCCTAAAGAAAGCCATCGTTCACCTTCCGGTTCATTCAAGCTTTCAAACTAGTTTCAGTTGCTTCGTTCAACCCTTTTAAAACATACTTTTCATCACATACGGTTATCTATGTGTGCTTGCCGGTGCGCATGCCAGGATAAACTCACGGAGGTCAAAGGACGGCTTACAGAGGGTTGGTTTTTTCCTTTCACCATGGGGGAGGGTCCTCAGGATTGAACTCAGGTCCTTCAAATTTGTCAGGCGAGCACCTTCACCAGCTGAAGGTCCTTCATCTCATTGGTTCTCCTTATGCAACTCTGACAACTGCAAACATTCGGAGGCCGCCTAAGCAAGCTGCTGCACGCTGAGGACTACACAGAGAGCTGAGTGGAGGGCCTGGCTCTCTGGGAGACCCGAGTCCAGTGGAAGCCATTACCCTAGGCACAGCTGCAGTGCACAGACGCTTCCTGTGCATTCCAAAAGCTCCCCCTTAAACTTAGGAGGATGGGGGTCTTAGACAATCTCCATTCTTTATGTGCTGGGTAAGACTTTCAGCTTCTTGGACGTGACTCGGGTCCACAGCGCCATGCATTCTCTCCCCGTGACCGCTCACACTGCAGCCCTGTATTGAGAGGCCATGCTGGGGCCTCTCTGAGGGCTGGCTTGCCGTTCTTTCTGGATCAGTTCCCCTTCTATACAGGTGGGCCCAGCCAGAGGGTCAAAACCAGGCCAGTGTGCCCGCATGGTTCTACATTAATTACACTTGACACTCTTGGCTAGTATCCTCCCCAACCGGAAGGTGGCCTGGATCCCTATAAAGGGGATTTCTGCCAGCATCGATGTGGGACCCCTGACCGGAGGCACAGCTTGCCTTGCAATGAACCAGGTCCTTTGTTGTCACTTGTAACCATTTTTTCCCCTCTGTTAGAAACCCTAGCTGTTCTTATGCTGTATGGTGAGGTCTGTAGGTTGGTGGAGGAGAAAAAGACATTTAGAATGGGGAAGACCAAAGGTGAGGGTGTTTACGTTTTTGTTTTGTTTTCATCAGAGATGTAATTTGGCGTGACCTCTGCCTACCAAGATAAGTACCAAAATGACAGAGGCCCTGGGGAAGCTGTGAGCTGGGGATAAGTGATCAGCTAGTGTCCCCCAGAACTGATCAGATTGGAACCTCCCCTGGGTCTCCCCGGAGTCTGGTAGTCTCACAGGTCTCACAGGCTAACTCTTGCTGGCCAAGGTCCGGTTCAGAGGGGCTAAGTGCTAGTGATGGAGAGTGTCCCGTCTGTCACTAGTCCATGCCGCACTGTTCCTGGCCCACCAGGAAGTTTCCTGGCAATTCTGGGCCAGGAAGGTCCAAGTTTTGGTGTGTGCAGTGACAGCTGTGTGTGACCCCCCCACCCTGGGAACTCTGGCCCCAGCACAGAAGTGTCTAATCATTGACACCTGCTCAGGATGTAGACCCCAGGTGGCCAGGCTGACAGATGTCTTTACTGGTGACTGAATGCTAGCAACACAGACAGAGGACACTGTGGATGAGGTCATGCTCCCTAGGTTTGGGTCTCAGCTCTGTCACAGCCAACTGGCTCCTTCCCTCTAGACCTTGTTATGGAAAAGATGAAAGTCCGGACTAGGAGATGCTCAACAGGTAAAGGTGCTTGCCTCAGGCCTGATAGATGTCCCTGGAACCCACTGGGTGGAAAAAATAGCTGACTTCTGTAATTTCTCTCTCTCTCTCTCTCTCTCTCTCTCTCTCTCTCTCTCTCTCTCTCTCTCACACACACACACACACACATTTAATGAACGAATTAGTGTAGTTTTAATTAAAAAATAAATGATACAGGGCACATTAGATCAGCCCCAGGTCGCCAGTGCCAGCAACCCGTGTGCCTTCAGATCCTACTTTGACAACAGAGAAGGGGAATTGCTTGTGAGGGTCATTAAGTGAGTAGCTGTCTCAAAGGAGCATCTCGTGGACAGCCCTGTGGTCATCACCACACACCCCGGAAACAGGATTGCTGCCTTACCACTGACCTGCCCATAAAGACCTTAAGTCCCCAAGAGTCCAGGAGCTTCCAACCAAGGCCTTTTCTCAGAGAGCTTGCTAAACTGGTGACCTTGACTATGAGCACCTTGGAGGAGGCTCAGTCACCTGTGGCCACAGAGCCCGCTGGCTGCAAAGTCCCTCTCCTTCACAGAGGTCTCTTAAGGGTCCTAATAGTCTCAGTACCATTCAGGAACATTTTAAAATGCAGATTCTGGATGCACCTGAACTTCAGACTTGGACGTCCTTGGATAGCTTCCGAGCATGTATCTGGTAACCTGCATGTGTTCTGGGGCCTGCCTTGCATGAGAGCCACTGCACCGGCTCACTCTGCCCACCACTGTTTGTGGGTCTGGCTTGCAGTTCAGCCCTCATCTTAGTGTTAAGACAATGCTACAGCCATGGAGGCACCTTTTAAACTCTCGCACCCCATGCCTGTCACAGCATTATCTTCTTGTCTTTGTCCCCTGGTGCACATAATAGTGCTTACCCAGAGGGCTTCACTTTGCACAGATGTCCTTGTGGTGTCTATTCTCCACTTAGGTTATTATTGGCTTCTCCGATGCTTCATAACCTTGGCGTCTGTCCCTTTAAACTCCCGTCAACTGTAGAGTACGCCCCACCATGACCTGCTTTACATCCTTGACCGTCCTGCCCTGTCACATTTGGCAACTTGTCACTTTTCACTATTGGACAAGTCACCTGCCTGCCAAGGGCAAGGTCAGCTTCTGGGGGCATTCTACATGACCTCCTGTCAGCTCCACATCCAACCTTGCTCGTAAGCTGTAGAGGCCATTGGCAAAACATTATTTAATGAAGGGGGTATTAAAATAGAAAGCCATCGGGAGCGAATCCTAAGTCCCCCTGCTCTGTCAGCTGGCCTGTCTCTGCCCTTCTTCTCCGGTTCCTTAACTCTTCTCATCTTACTCACAGGTGGCCTCAGCAGAAGGGGAGCCAGGGCTGGGGCTGGGGCTGGAGTCTTAGCTTCAGTGCCAGGCCTGCCTTCTGGTCATTTCCTGAGCATCCTGGTCTCCCAGCAGGAAAGCCCCTCCTTCCTCTCCTGCTCCTGTTCCGACCCTAGCACTCCCCCACCCCAAACTCTTTGATGGACCTGTCTGCTCTCTAGTGGTAGGACTTTTTGTTTTCACAAGCCCAAGACTTAACTCTCCCATCCTAAGAACAAGGCTGTTGTCTTCTAAATAATTCGGTTAGGGTATAGACCTGGGCACTGATTCTGGGGGTGACCTGTGGGGTATCTTCATGCCTTTGTCACTCCTGCCAGCGGCAGTCTGCACATGTGACCTCTGATCTGCTCCATACTGCCCAAAAGACAAAATCCAAACTTCATGACTCACATAATCTGACTCATGGATCACAGCCGCAGCTCAGACACCTGAAAGGGTCAGGTCAATAGGAATATAATGAATTGGCCAGGAAACAGGAAAGGCTTGGGCATGCAATAAGCCGAGAGAATGCTAATCTGATCAGTAACATCCAATGTCAAGTTTCAGGGAAAGAGAAACAGTGACTCGAGCTTCTGTTAGGGATGAAGCCCAAGTTCTTAAAACATTAGACTCAGATCCGGGGTTCCACCCCCATCCCCAGTACCCTGGAACTTGACACATTTCCCAATGTGTGCCAGCCGTACCTGAGTGACCACGCTCCCACTGGCCTACTATAATGCTCTTTTGCCTTCTCTGAGCTGTTTTCTCTGCTTGGGGCATCTCTTGCCCTACCTGGATGCCTCCTCCTTGTAACTTCAGACTCAGTCAGAAGGGTTGCTTCTTCCTACAACTTTTCAGAGTTTACCAAGAAGATGCCTGGCCTGGGGCAGGACCCGTGCTCAGGACAGCCCACCATTTGCCTCCCTTTTGAGAGCATCATGACAATTCAATGTGAAAATATCCCAAAAGTATACCCCAAGGAGCTTTTGAGAAATGCCGATGTCACGCGTCTTTCAAGCTCTTAGCATAGCCAACCCATCCTGGGTTCGAGACCCTTTGTGTTGCTGTTGTTGTTACTAATTGACTGTGTATACAGTGTTCTGCCTGCATATATGCCTGCAATGCAGGCCAGAAGAGGGCACCAGAACACATTATAGATGGTTGTGAGCCACCATATGGTTGCTGGGAATTGAACTCATGACTTCTGGAAGAGCAGCCAGTGTTCTCAACCTCTGAGCCATCTCTTCAATCGCTCTAGACCCTTCTTATGGATAGACAGGAAACAGCAGTTATCTTTAGTCATCTTCCCTTTTTGTGACTATGTTTGTGTGGTGTAGTGTGTGTGTGTTTGTATGTGTGTGTGCATGCGCGCATGCATGTGCTTTGCTTTTTGTCTTTGCTTAGACCATGACAAGAGGAAAGGGTTAGAAGAAATCATCTCTGTGCTACCCTGGAGCAGCAGTCAAGCTTCTCTGCTCCCCTGGTGGCTGGGCTCATGTGAGAGAGAGCATGCATCTTTCTGGAGTTGCCAGACTGAACCTCAGGGTGCTGCACCTCACCCACCTGCCTTTTAATGTTGTAGACTATGGTAGCCGGTGACAGACTGTGTTCCGCTCACAGCTGAAGCAGAAGTAGGCAGACTGGAAGCTGATGTGCCTCCTTCTCTCCTTAGAGATCTAGGGACCACAGCAAGGATCTCTGGAGTGTCCTGGCTGTCCTAGAGACTCAAACAGTCGCCCTGGGTCTGTCTGCTCCCTGACCTGACTTGGAAACTGGCCTTTCTCAGGATCCTAGAGAATCAGAAGCAAGTCAGGGCATGCTTTCAGGCAGCAAACATGAACAGATAACTGCCGCGGAAATAGGGTATGGTTGGTGAGTAGCCCTGCTAAGCCCTTCTATCTTGAGCACTGTAGAGTCCAGGGGAAACTGAGGCCCAGTAAAATTAAGAGACTTCCCAGATATTATATTGCCCCAGCGGCCATGAACCCAGAAGAGGCTGTGGATGTGAATAATAGCTTGATTGTAGCTAACTAAGGTTTTATTTTAGCTGGAACACAAGGGCCACCTGTTTCCCTTTCTGGCCGCTGCCCCAGACCTCAGGCAGTACCAACAGCTCTGCAACCTTGAACTTGAAGGTGACCCTGCCCTAGGCTCACCAGCCTATAGTCCTCCCTGGTCTTTTGGGAGTCCATAGCCCCGGCCTCTTTGTTTTTTCCAGATACATAGGATTTGGGGAGATGCCAGCAGTGAGAGTCCCCCAATCCGAGTGTTGTGGCCAGAGCTGCTGGGGGCAGCCGGTCCTTCAGACCTTCCGGGAGGTGTACCTAGAGTGCCTTGTTTGCACACTGACCAGACACTGTCTGTCTGCACCTGCCTCTCATTTAGAGCTACGGTCTAGAGTCATCAAGGTGGTGCCAGGAAAGAGCGCTGCCAACACTTCTCACAGAAATCTGGCCAGCGAACCTTGGGGGGTCTACAAGCTAGAGCTTCAGGTGGCAGGCTCAGTAGCTCTTCTTTCAGATTCACAGGTGGCAGAGAGTGACAGTGGCCTAAAGTGATCATTTCAGGGCAAGAGTGGTCTCTGGAATCTTTTCCCCATAATGGAAACTGGCCTGTATTTGGACGAGGTCCTGTGCAGTCCCCAACTGGCTACTGGTGCTGACTCAGCTGACCAGCATCTACCTCTTATTGTGTCCCGTCCTGACCCCACCCACATCCACACCTCACCCTCCCGGCCCACTCCCCTGCATCCTTTCAGCTCCCAAATGTGTCGTCCTCTTTTTTTAAAACAAAAACAAAACAAACAAAAAACCCCTTTGTTTTATGTGCATTGGTGCAAAGGTGTCAGATCCCCAGGAACTAGAGTTACAGACAGTTATGAACTGCCATGTGGGTGCTGGGAATTGAACCCAGGTCCTCTGGAAGAGCAGTCGGTGTTCTGAACCACTAAGCCATCTCTCCAGCCCATGTGTTGTCCTCTTTAGAAAACATCTGTGGGGGCAGAGGGAGGCTCAGTGTGTACAGCACTTGTCACACAAGCATGGGGACCTGAGTACTGTCCACCACCTTCATATAAAAAGCCAGGCATGGTGGCCAGTGCTGGGGAGGCAGAAACAGGAAGGTATCTGCCAGCCAACCCACCTAGACTAATCAGCCAGTACCTGTTCTCAGTAAGAGATTTTTCAAGAAGCCAAGGAAGATGATACCTGAGGAGCAACACCCGAGGCTGGCCTCTGACTTACACATGCACACACGTGTGCATGCACACACAGAAGGGCAGCCTCCACTTCTCTTGCCATGCTGGGTTTGAGAATAGGATCCCCAGACCTTCTTCTTTAGAAAGGGCAAGGAGTGGAGACTTCTCTGGCATTCCAGAAGCATCCATGAGAACACCTCTATTACCAACATGACTTTGGAGGTGGCATTGGAGACCCAGTGGTGTCTCAGAGTCGCAAGACCCATGGAGTTGAGTCGAAGAGAGAAGGTGCTGGACAGCTATGCTGGCTTCTGAAGCTGGGCTGAGGTGGGTGTGCAGGCCCGGGGCACACCGATGCAGCCTATGGGAGTGGCTTACTGTCCACCAAGTCCTTATACATTTTGTACTTGTTCAGTCTTCCACCGCCTCTGTGTGTGTGTGTGTGTGTGTATGTGTGACTCTGCGTGTGTGCATACACATAGGAGGAAGGGTGGCATGTGTAGTCTATTCTAACTCAAGATATTTTTAAGCTCGGCTGAAGTCACTTAGTTTGGTTCTTGTGGCTGAAAAGGTCCCTGAAACATTTCAGCGAAATTATAACTTCTTAATTTAACTGCCTGTCACTTAACTTCTTTCCAGGTGGTTTCAGGTTGACGGGGAGTTTGACATTTGCACAAACATTTAGGAAGCCATATCTGTCACTTTGAAATAAGGATCTAAAGTGCTTTTGCTCCAGGAAGCATGAGAGGCATTGTTCTTACGGTCCACACCAAATCAAATCCCTCCCGGCCACAATCCACACACACGAAGCCCGGTGGTAAGCTGTAAAACTGTGGATCCTTTTAAGCCAACTCCGTGACTCCCCTCCTGCCCCATCCCCTTCACTGCAGTGAGTTCAGCTTCTCTTGGGCACAGCTAAGGTGAAAGCATTTTCATGTTATTTTTCAGGGTTCTTTGAATAGTAGGGTAGAAACCTTCGGGACCATCTTCATACATTTGCCCCACTCCTTTCCAAGGGCTTGGAAGGAGTGGGGGCAAACACACTCACATTCTTGATGTTTACCCCCATCTGTGACCTGGGGTCACCCCTGTTCCAGGAAGCCTCACATTAAAATGTTATGACATTCACCTGCTTGTTATATAATAGTTATGAGCCTAGACCTTGTAGTTCAAATTAGAAGTGCCTGGCATATAGGGCTGTGCCATCCTGAACAACATGTGTCAATTCCTCTGTGCCCTTAAGGAAAGGGGGAGAGGTGGGAGCTCCCCCTTTGAAATAGAAGCATGCCCTTATCCTCAAGCCGCTTGCTCTGCCACCTTCAAATCGTTGCAGATCATCACCAGGCCCTGTGCCATGCTGGCAATGCATGACCCCCGCCCCCCCACCCCCGGAACAGATTCCAGGGAGCTCTGTGAGGACTACCTGGCGATGATCTGATATACAGAAACCTTTCCGGGAGGCATCAACACAGAAGTCATCATACAGGTTGTTTTTTCTACCCTCTTGGAGAGGAGAGAAGGATGTCCAGAGAGAACCCTTCAGTCCAGGTTGTACATGGGGTCACCTATGATGGAGTGTTTAGAAGTCCCCAGCCACAGTCTGACATGGGTGTTTCTCAAGCATGGCCTTACTTAGCACCTATGTGAGGTAAGAGCCATGCCAGTCTTACCTGGGAACGGTTGTAAAAGAAAAAAAATGATTCCATAACTTGCTAGAGAGGGCAAGGAAGTCTTTGCTCAAGTACCATTAGAATGGAGTCTTGGGGTGGGGAAGGTAGTCGCGCTCAACTCTGAAGATGGCAGAGAAGTAGGAAATGCTAGCCGAAGAGCAGGGTAGAGAGAGTGAGTGAGAATCAGGGAGGATTCTGGCTCTGTCAATCAAAGGGGTTAGCTAGCAACCCCATCAGATATGGAGGGGATCATATGGTAGGCTTGGAGATTCTGGCTCTATCAGTTAAGTAGGTTCTTCTTATTGTTGGATGGTAGAAGGAGAAACATACAAACCCAAAGTCAGGGCCTTGTCCAGAATTGGGGGTGGACATGAAGCCACAGTGCCGTGGAAGAGGCAGAAGAGATGAAGGGCAGAAGGAAGAACCCTTTGTCTGGCCCTCCTGAGATGGGCGGCCTGACACTAAAAAACCCCTTTGTTGTTGGGATATCCTGGGCTTCAGTGTGAGGGATGGCATTGGAGGACCTGCTGGCCAATTCACATAGGAACTTCCAGAAGTCAACGAGGAGGTAGAGATAGAGAGCTAGCCACATGGGAGGTGTTGACATTTAAGGGACATCTGCAGGCACAGGTGGATCATGAATTCTCCTGCTCACCAGGGGAAGACATGAGGTCAGACTGGAAGAGGAGAGCAGCGACAAGCCAAAGAGGAGCTTGCAAAGGTGGCCAGAGGGCGTAGCGATAGTGGCGCATTGTAGACACCCGCTATGACTTGAATAGGGGTGCCCTTGTGTGTTCCTGGTTCAATGTAGCCTGGAGTTGTCTGGTTAGGGTGAATGAGTGTGTGGTACAAATGACCTCCCTGGTGGATGATCTGGTCATCTGTCCTCTAGGATCTGGCTATGCTGTTTGTTGTCCAGTCAGCCACTGTCCCCATCCCCACCCACCACAGGAAGCCCATGGCCTCCTAGAGCATTTGTGGCAGGATGGAAGTGAACATGTAGAGAATTGGGCTGGCCATGGTGGTGCCTGCCTTCCAGCCCAACACTCCCTAGGCAGAGGCGGATGGATCTCTGAGTGCAGAACCAGCACCGTCTATGCAGCAAGTTCCCGAGTCTTAAAGCCTTGTTAGAGAGTGGAGACTCTGACTTTCACACTGGTTCTGTGCACTGTACCTCTTTTGAGCCTCCATTGCATTTTCAAAGATGAAGAAATTACAGACTTAAGAGCACATAAACAAACAAACAAATAGAGTGAGGCTAGGGTTTTGTGAAGTGCTTGCTGCATTAGCATAAGGACCCTAGTTCACCCCTCCAGAATCACCCCCATTCTGCTCTTAGCCTAGAGCTCTGCCTGCTGCCTTCATCTCCCCCTTGAACCCTCTCCTGAGACCTGGTTCGTGATGTTCTTTTTGCTGTGGGTAAAAGCCTTCACTAGCCAAACATGTTCTGTAATTACAACACCCTGGTGGCTAAGTATGTCACTGTGAGTATACATCATGCTAGAATCAGCAGTGTGGCCTGTGGCCATCACTGTTCTCATTGCCCCTTGTTTTGTTTTGTCTTGTTTTGGTTTTTTTCATGGATGATATTAGAATAGTCAAACTAGTTGACTCCAAAAGGCTGCTCCCTAAGAAAAAGACCCGTATGTCTGCGACATGCACTTCACAATGAGGGCAAGGCCTATCTCACTAGCCAAAGCTGTCCCAAGTGCTGAAAGAATTTAGGAGCATCAGAAAGCAGCATCCCCACCCCTTAAGCATTTCTATTTAGTAGGGGAAGAAGTAGGTATTTCTGCTTCAGCAGTCAGTGAAGTACCAGGCTGCCTGCTCCTGGCTCTGGTTAGATTGGTTGGATGGTTCCAGGTTGGTGGTTTCCTCCAAAAGGGTGGATACCTTTTTGCTACCTTGCTTTCCATAGTGTAGTTTTCAGACTGTGTGTTTGATTGCAATGCAGAATTGTAAGCACTCAGGGATGGCCTAGATACAGATGCCCCATGTAGCTTCTAACCTGCACACAGGCAGCTTCTATGTCCTATCATCACCACATGGGTGTGGTCAGACGCCTCCATGACCAGTAAATGAATGTGCATTGACTCGAATCAGGATGATTTTGTGACTGTTCTTGGAGAGCCGTGTGTGCCCAGGCACATGATTGCTGTGCAGGTTCCATGCCCGTATGTGAGTGGGGCTGGCATGAAAATGCCACATTTGTGGTCATGTAAGCGGCAGGCCACACAATGGGAGGATGACTAGACAGATGGCTCACAGGACTTATGTAACTCGAACCTGCTGCAGACAGCAGACAGGGCAGACCTTAAGACCACAACCCATATTCGGAATGGGTTTCTAGGGCTCTGATAGCAATGGCTAGGTCTGCACCTGGTATTTAGATTGATACTTAGATATTGTATCACTTCACCTTCCTTCTAAGAGTTGCTCTCTTATGAATCATTCCAGAAGAAAAAGCATGCTTCATATTTCTTTTGTAGAGAAGCCAGAGTTAGCATTAGGCACCTGCACTGCTAGAAACCAGAGCCTATGGTCCCAGAGGCAATAGCTTGTGTTTTCTATCAAGCTGTCCCCAAGTACCATAGATTCCACCAAGATCAGAGGCAGAAATTCCCAACCTCCTCTCCCCCTTCCCTTCCCCAGCAAAGGGCATGGATAGAATACTAGCAACAAAAATTCACTTACCATCCCAGCACCTGCTAAATGGTTACCTAAGACTTGTCCTTGACACGCCCACTTTTTAGACTACTTGGCTCAGGCCAAAGTTCTAAACATCTAGCTGCATTTTGGTGCCAGAGATTTCTTTAGATCATAGTCCAGGGCACATCTCCTGGGATCTCCAGGGTCTGGTGTCCCAGACGGTAAGATGGACTAGAAACACATGGATCATGGCAGCAATTATAAAATTTCTATCATTTTATTAAGTCTATCAATTTATTAAGATAGGAAAAGGACATGGAAGTGGGCTAGTGAGATGCAAAGACCCTCAAAGGCTCTGAGCCTCAAGAAGTTCTGGTCCTTTGTAGGTCATTTACATAGCACCAACCATCTCCAGAAGATCCTATAGGCTTTTCTTATGTATACTCTGTTTAGCTTTATGCAGCCCATGGCCATGAGGGGTTCTGATCTTTCTTCCAACTGGTTTCTTTTTATAAAATATATATTTAAATTATTTTTTGAGAATTATGTATATGTATGCAATATGTTTTGATCAAATCCACCCTGACTCTCTCCCCACTACTCCTACCACCCCAGCATTTCCCCTCAAAATTTCATGTACACTTTCCATAACCCACTGAGTCCAGTTGACTACCAGTATGTCAGGGGGTAAGGCTATACACTGAGGCATGAGCAGCTTACCTGGGGCCACATCCTAGAAGGAAATCCACTTCCCTCTCCTAGAAGCTATGAACTGCCAATGGCGCCTCAGCTAGGGCTAGAGCTAAAACTTGGTGGCAAGACCCCATTGCTGAGGACAGCGCCCCCTTGCATCATATGCCACAAAAAGATCTCATGAATGCAAAGAGGCCACATGAACAGAGCAGGGGAGGCAGAAGTCAGAGGTCAGGCCTGATGGGATGTGACTGCAGAAGTCTGGGTAGTATCTTGTATGATCCACGGCAACTCAGCCAGGAATGTTAGCATCGCAGCTCCTCAATCATGGCAAAATACAGGGAAAGTCTGCCTTTCCCAATTCTGTGTACACCGTGGCTACAGAAGTTATCTTTCAGTACAGGACAGTTGAAAGGCTCCCTGAAGCCCAGAGGAAAACACATCTATCTACTCCATATTCTCCCCAGCTTCTTTTTGCCCAACCTGCTGGAAGAACGCTAAAGTCTGAGACTGTGGACAGCCCACTCTTTGCAGTTTCGGAGACAAAAAAAACAAAAAAAACAAAACAAAACAAAAAAAACAAAATAAAACAAAAAACAAACCAAGAACCCAAGAACAAGGTGGTCTGAAGCATACAGCCCCAAGCTGAAGTTTGGCAGGGCATTTCACAGAGTCCTGTTTCTGTTTGTCTTTACATGGCTCTCCATGTGGGCATGCTCAAGTGGATGCTGACTTGTCCACACTGCTTTCAGGGTTCCATCGGAAGCATCTGTCTCTGTGTGGCTCTGCATCCTTGACACATGCACATACACCCCAGAAGGAAGCCCGCATATGCATCTCCAGTGCATGCTTCAGAGGCATCCCTTCCTCCGCTCCTGAGCCACCTCCCTACCCTGTAGTCTACATCAAGTAGCAGGAGACACCACTTCTCACAAAGACAGAGATGCAGCCATTCAGTGAGTTCTCATTTCCCCACGTGAGGAGCTTCAGTGCAGAAGGGGCCATCTCACTGATGGGAAATGCCCCTAGAGGAAACCCAGGAATGTGGTGGAGGGAAACAGGATTGAGATGGGCTTTTAAGACCATGTTGACATCTTGCTTTGTGGTCCCCTGAGCACATCCTGGCTCTTGATGCTCTTCAGGATGGTACAGATGGTGGCAGGCTCTGCAGGGAAAGGACTTCAGGTAAAGCCTGGAACTTGTACCAAGATAATGCTAACACATTTGTTGAATGCCCTTCGTTCTTTACTAAGAGGTGCCACCCTTTGAAACATTTTATTAGTCTGGCATGGTGGCACATGCCTTTTACCCCAGCACTTGGGAGGCAGAAGCAGGCATGAGTTCAAGGCTCGTCTGGTCTACACAGGCTATATAGAGAACCTTGGCTCTATATCGTGAGGCCTCTGATGTTTATGGAATAAATAGTAGGCACAGACAAACAAAGGATCCAAATTACTAGAACCTTCTCTCCTTCCATATTACTCCTTTGGGACCAAATATGGATCCTGATACTTTATAGAAGCTGCATGAATATTCGTTGGGTTGAACCCATTTGCAAGGAAAACCAGAGGACCACTGACCTGCAGAGCTTAGGGTTCAGGGGTCAGGATTGTGGTGGGTAAGATCAGCTCAGCTCATCCATCACGAAGGAGCACTACAGAGGCTGCTGGGGCTGGGACCCTTTCCTGGCACCCTTGGCTGAACCAGGCTTCAGCGGACTATCTAGAGGTGCTCTGGGGACAGAGCCCTGTCTTCTCCATGTTTTCATCCAGGATGGGAGCTAGAAGCAGGCTGGCACACCCGTGGAAAGCTCTAAGCTCGAACACTCTGCCAAAGAGAATCACTGCATCTTCTCCATGCTGTTCCATACTCTCTTGCCTTAGATTCCCATTTTAAAATGTACCACATTGTACAGGAAGATGTTTGCGAAGTCTTGAGGATCTGGATGGGATATTAATGCAGAAAAACTCTCTTGAATAATACTGAGTTTTTCCTGGTCTTTAGGACTTTTTATTTCTTTTGTTCTAAATTAACAGAAGAAAAAGAAGGGAAAAACAGACAGAGAAACAAGGCTCTTGTCACAGTGCTCTGACAGGCAGAGTAGGCAGAAGCCTCTGCTCCTTCTTGAGTTAACCCTGACCTACGGCTGCCTCAGCATTAGCCTGCTAGGCAGAGCCGACTGGGCTCAAAAAAGCCTGGCAATAGTGCTATGCTTCCGGCCAAAGAAAACGAATCTTTTAAGTTCGGTATACAAATCTACTTTTTTGGAGGCTCTTAAAAAAATGTGAGTCTCAGCCTAGGATTGAAGCTCAGTTTTTGGAGTGCTTGCCTAGCATGCGTGGAGCCCTGTGTTCCATCCCCAGCACCATATAAACCAGGTGCGGTGGTACACGTGTTGGTGTGTGCCTATAATTCCAGCACTGAGGAGGCAGAGTTTGGCCTTCAGAGTCCAAGGTTATCTTCAGCTTGTAGCAAACTTAAGGTCAGCCCCAGGTATGTGAGACCCTGTTACAAGAAAAAATAAATGGTCTTCACTGACCATAGAGCTAACCTTATTGACTGCCCCCACTGTCTTCCAGTGTACCACCCCACCCCGGCCAAATCCAAGAAGCTGGGTTGCTTTCACTCAAGCCACAGGAGGTTCTTACAGTGTTCTGGTGGGTAGCAGTCCACACGCGTGTGAAAGGCCTGGCTGTTCTCTCCGACGTCTGTCATAGGGACTGTTTTCTGCACAGTGAAGGAACTAGCTGCTGGCTTTGGGCTTCACTCACCCGCCCTCATGTTGCTTTAGTGCAAGGGAACAAGTCGCCATTTCAACAGAGGACTCTTCCCCAAGGGCAGCAGCGAGGGTTCCCTGGAGCCACTGTTTCAGGAAACACCCCTTTCTCCCCAGGGTCCTCAGATCCTATGCACCCCAGGTCACTCACTGGGATTCCTTTGCCCTGAGTCAATCCAACTTGACAGTGCCGTCAGCAGGAAAGTGGTACCCAGCCCCAGAGAGGGCTCCTCTGCCTATGCAGTGTCATGCCCCTGCCTCAGTGCTGTGGAGATGCTGCCTGCTGCCAGCAACTCCTCACCAGCTGCACAGCCAAAAATAATTCCTCAGCTGCACAGGGCTGATCTTTCCGCTCCCCTTCTCCTCAGAAGCGAGAGTCCAGCAGCCTGCCAGCTGGAACTGGAGACTGGGTTTTTTCCACCCAGCTGAAAGGAAATGCGGTGTAGGGTTTTTTTCTCCCTTTTCTTTCTTTTTCTTTTCTTTCTTTCTTTTTTTTTAACCTTATTATGTCAAAGGAGTTGTCTTGTTCTTAAGGGCAAAAAATATCACCATTCCTTCTGAATCCGCTTTGAAAATAGCGTTGAGAAGGGAAGGGCTGCATCAAGCTTTTTCTGGCTCCTGGCAAAGGCACCTATCAGGGGAGGCAGATGCAGCCCCGCTTGAGTGGAGGGACCGCTCTGGGAAGAAACCCGAGGCTGGAGTTGGGCTCAGCGGATCTGCTGCCAGCCTTGGATTGATAAAGTGCCTATTTGCACAGAGGACAGGAGCAGCTGCCTAAACTGTGGAATTTTCCAAGGGCTGCAGAACTTTAAAAGCCGAGTTTGAAGTCATGCAATCCTTTATTTAGCAAATATTTATCGGCACCTGCTGTGTGCCAGGTTCCGGCTGGGGCTGTCAAGGTGAAAAGAGGACAGTCCCTGTCCTCAAGTGCCTCACATCCAGGAGAAGGAATGGACAAGACCGAGAGGAGAGGCATGCAAGATCCCCTGGGCGCAGTGTTTTGTAGGGGTCTCCACCCACTACGGCAGCGTAAGAGGCGGTGACGGTGGGATTGAGCTGGTTACGAGGCCAGATAGCAGGACTGGTCATCAGGGTCGCTATTGGGCCAGTAAACTACAGCACGTAGGAAGGACACAGCTTTGCTTCTGATGCACAGGACTGGCAACAATCTGGGGCCATCACCGAGGAGGTGACAACTGAGCTGCTCTGGAAACACAGGGTGGGGTAGGGGTGTGAGGGCTCTCCTGACCAGGGAGATGATGGGTGGAGGCGTGAGGACTATAATTGGAACCAGAAACTGCGGGGTCTGGAAAAGTGTGTGTGTGTGTGTGTGTGTGTGTGTGTGTGTGTGTATTGAGACTGGCACATTACATTACAGGATCTCTCTGCAGGAGGGGCAAAGGCAGAACTGGGACAAGGTAAGAAATGATAACCACCTCTCTAGAGGAGAGGGAAGGAGGCCATGAGCAATAAATCAGAGATAGGGTCTTGAGATCTCCATGATATAGAGCCAATTAAGTTGTGTACATGCATGTTCTTGTATGTAGGGGTGTGTGTGTGGTGAGTGAGCAAGGCTGGAGCTGAGAATATCGAGGTTTCCACGGTGTGGCTGACGAAAGGGCAAACAGAGGAGTGGGAACAGATGTGTGTAAAGAAATTTATGGATCCATGCTGAGTC
The DNA here is from genome assembly GCF_950005125.1 of Chionomys nivalis. Lineage (NCBI taxonomy): Eukaryota > Metazoa > Chordata > Mammalia > Rodentia > Cricetidae > Chionomys > Chionomys nivalis. The sequence goes on from NC_080097.1 coordinate 49,031,729, forward strand.
TGAACCCTATACTTGCTTTAGGGGCCTACACCCTGCAGGCCATGAAGTCCAGTTGAGAAATGTCCAGGATGAACCGTTACCACCCTGTCGAGGAGGTCGCGTTGCTGAGATGGCAACGATGTGCGGAGAAGGCTCAGGGGGCACCTTTAGCAGGGCACGCCTCAAATGTATGGTCAATGACTTTCCACAAGGGTGTTGTGTTCCCGTGGCAATATACCTGGGGTGGCTATTACGGCTCCACTCTCAGGGGCTACAGTGCATCCCCGCAGCTGAGCCGGGTTCATCAGTAGCAGTGGGAGCTCTTCGCATCCTGGAGTTCACAAAGCAAAGTAGACTGGAAGCAGGTTGGGGCTATAACCTTCAAAAGCTCGCACTTGGTGAGCTGCCTTCTCCTGCCAAGGCTTGCCGCATTCCAGAAGCACCACAGCCTGCCAAAACAGCACCCCCAGCTGGGGACTGAAAGTTCAAACATACAAGCCTATAGGGGACAGGTCACAGAGGACCCATGACAGACGGTCATGGGGAAAGGTTGGGATCTTCAGTAGATGCCACTGGGATAGCTGGGCACACAGCTCTGAGAGGGGAGGTGTGCGCAGAGAGTCTTCCTTACACTCTTCTACAGCAGGCTCAAAGTGAGTCACAAACCTACACCAAGAGCTGAAGTAGAGGACGTTTTAGGAAAGACACACAGGAAAATCTCCATTGGGTTTTCAGTGGATTTAGTGTAATTCTACACCGGTTTCTGGACTGTGGTACCCAAAGCACAGACAGTTCGAGACAAGGGAATAAATTGGACATCATGAAATGGAGAACTTAAGTGCATTAAAGAGTAATCAGGAGCGTGAAAAGACAACCCACCACACTGGTAAAGGTTTTCCTCTCTCTTTTTGTTTTCTTCAAGGCAGGGTGTCTCTGTGTAGTCCTGGCTGTTCTGGAGTTCACCCTGTAGAACAGATCAAGCCTGGAACTCAGAGATCCACCTGTGTCTGCCTCCTGAATGCAGGGATTAAAGGCATGTGCCACTACTGCCCAGTTGTAAAAGGGGTTTGAAGTCATGTGTCTGATAAGGAATTAGTCTCCAGGTTATAAAGAAAGCACCTCCCCCACTACAATAAAAATACAAATAACTGTTCAAAAGCAGGCCATGGGCTGGAGTGTCAGCAGCAGAGCCCCTGCCCTGTGTCTCCAGGTATTCAGGGTCAGTCCTTGTCCCTGAGAAGGGAAGAAAGGAAAAGGAGCAATGTTATAGACCTTTCACCAGTGATAAGCCCAGAAGAGAATCTGCTTATTAAAAAAATGAAAAAGTGGAAGTCAAAACGACAGGGAAGTGCTCATAGCCTCAAGGACGGATGGTGTTTGTAGAAGATATTGGATTAGACGTGTAGGGAGGAGGTGCAGCTCTTAGACACTGCATACCATGATGGCAATATAAGAAGGCACTCTCCTCTGTTAGGTAGTTCCTAACAGAGTAAAAGCATAGAGTTCCTGCATCTCACTATTGTTCAGATGGTCACTCTGGGTTGGACATAATGGTCGCCATCTTGAATCCAGAGCAGCTGTGCTCTCCAGCATGAGGTTCCTTGGGTTGTTGGGCCTATTAACCTCCCCTCCTGAAGAGACTGGGGAGTCGGGAGCCTTCACGATATTCTCACCGGGTCCCTCAACTCCCATGTAACTGCCTTTGCTTCTTTTCTGTTTCTATGATAAAAATACTCCGACTAAGATAGAAAGGATTCATTTGACTCACAGCTCCAGAGTATAGTTCATCACTGTGGGGAAATCAAGACGGCAGGAACTTGAAGCAGCTAGTCACATTATATCCACAGTCAAGAGCAAGAAAACAATGAATTAAGGTTTGTCGGTGTTGATCTAGCTTTCCCCCTTTTTATTCAGTCCAAGACCCCAAGCCTAGGAAATGATGCTGCCCACAGTGAGCACTCACACCAATTAACATAATTAAGATAGTTTCTCACAGATGTTCTCAGAGGCCCTTCTAGTTGATCCTAGATTTTGCCAAGTTGACAAAATGAACCATCACGAAGAGGTAAACAGTTGAGTGGGGAATTCTTCTATAGTGCCACTACCTGTAAGCTGCCCATGGGATGCTTCAGTGATGTAGCTGCCTGCAATCACCCATGTTCAATAAACACATTGGTTCACCAAGATGGAGTAGGATGGAATCCTTTCTTATACCCTGTTGTTGACCTCTCTATTTGGAATGAATAGAAATTTCTTAAATGGTCTCCCCAAGAAATGTCACAGGACACATAGCAATTCCACTCCTAGGTGTCTAGTCAAAGGAATTGGACATGGGGACTCGAACATTGGTACAGTGAGATTCTTGGGGCACAGGTGACAGGTATAGCATGACAGGTATACAGGTATACGATGACCCACATATTGTCATTCACAACAGTCAAAGAGCAATGACCCAACTGTCCATTAATGATGAACATATGGACAAAAGTAGCTGTGGCCTACTTGTGCATTGGAGCAATATTCAGCCTGAAAATGAATGAAATTTAAAGACATGCTGTAATGAGTGACCCATGTAGTCATGATACAAAATGAAATAAGCCAAATACAAAAGGGCCATCATACAATCCAGCTACCAGGGAGTTGGAATAGGCAGATTTCATTGAGACAGAAAGTGGAATTGAGGTTCGAGGGGCTGTGGAGCAGGGGTGAGGGGTTCATTGCTTAATGGGTAGAGTTTCTGTTTGGGATAATGGGAGAGTTCTGGAAACGGTGGTGGTGATGTCTGCACAAAGTGGGAATGTATTGGATCTCACACTTCCATGATTCAAAAGGGCGCCATTATGTGAAGTAAAGAAGAAGGCAGGGCAGACCTTGAGCATGGAAGGCCCTTGCTCAGACCCACTGGCTGTCCCATCTGGAGCTCGCCTGGAGCTCGTCCTGAGCTTGGCTGTAGCTGGGGACTGCTTTCCACTCCCTCCATGACTCGGTTACCTTGGCTGTACTAGGCTTAATTCCTTCCCATTCCTAAGCATTTAACTGATATTGAGTTGCCCCTAAACTGAGGAAGAAGCCCCTATGGAAGTCATTCTCAACTGTCCTAATGCCAAGACCCTTAAATACAGTTCCTCATACTGTGGTGAACCCCAACCTAAAATTGCTTTTATTGTTACTTCATACCTGTAATTTTGCTACTGTCGAATCGTAATGTAACTCTCTGATATGTGATCCCCAAAGGGGTCGTGACCCACAGGTTGAGAACTACTGCCTTATGGAATGCATCTCTCTTCACCAGGTTCTCAGGGTCCCATCAGGGCATCGGGGATGGCCTTAAAAGGCCCCTGGAGCTACAGGCAGCTGCAACGTTGGTGGGCTTCTTGTAACCAGTAGCTCTTTCTGGGAAGAAATTCTGTCCTGTGCATGGAGCTTCCTCTTGGCATGTTCTTCCCTGAGGTGGAAGATCATGAGAGTTCACAATGTCATTCCAAGTGAGCAACTGTATAATATCCTGACTATGTGCTATCCCATAGGCTAGGTTGCTCAGTGGAAGCAACTGGAAGCCTATATCGTTCATTTCCAAATGTGGCGGCTAGCTTTGGAGACAGGCGCGAAAAAAGCAGCAAGAGCGTCAGCAACAGAAAGCCTGTCCCAGCGTAGACGTGGCCATGCTGGGGAAATGGCCTGCGCACCAGATGCTTAGTTGCAAGTGGTCAAAGAGCTCTCAGGAGAGTATGTTTAGATGGTATCAGGGATGAGTTCCTTTTGCAAATACAGAAGTGCCAAGGAAGTTTCCAGTCTCAGGGTTTAAATGTAAATTTTTCCCCTGCCCATAGCCCTGGCAATAGGTCATAAGCCTGCTTCCTCCAGCTCTTTAGAAGGGTTTCTGAGGATCAAAGAGAGAATCATATCTACTCAAGTCTTTGCCCATAGAACCCACATCCAAATACGTCCTGGTTAACAGTGAGGTCAAGTATCCGGAAGGAAGATGGCTCCAGAACAACCAGACAATACGTCACCAGGTCTGTGCTCAAAGCCACCAAACTTAGTTCCTGCGTGGATGTTGGGTACTCACGTGAAGCTGAGATTCTTGCTGGCCAGCCCCTATGAATGAGAAGCCATAGGTGTGAATGTTCCAGGGCTGTTCGGGAAAGGTTCTGGAAGCTTGGTACCCAGGATGAAAGGAAGTGGCCACAGTATGGAGATGAAGCAGATGCATGGAGTTTAGAGTCCAGATGTCACTGTATGATATCCCTAAGTGGTATACCCAGTCACAAGGGCAAATCTTATGGCCCCCTGGCAGAGGGAGAGTACCCAGCAGGCCTGTGCTGAACCAACTGGATACAGGGATGCTGGACGTGGGCTTTGAACTGGGCTGTCACTTTCAAAGGGCAGGCCAGCCATCAGATGGCCCTGAAAAGCCAGAGGTCACAGCATATATCCCACGTTCTGGTAGCCTCAGTATGTACCAGGGGACCCCGTGTGTCCTCCCAACTGCAGGCACTCACTGAGGTCCAACAAATTTAGGATGTGCTGGGACACAGATGTGAAGAAGTAACAGCGGATGGCTGGACCTGAGCCCTGTGACCCTTTGAGTCCCTGTACCCTTGACAGTCCAGTCCTGTCAGGGGAAGAGGTATAAAAGCCACACCTACTACTGAGAACGGTTTCGGGGTTGGCAGAAGCAGAGCAGGCAATGCCCATGAGCCATGGCTATTAACATGAGGAACACATAAAGACTTGGTGGCTGGCGAAAGCATGACAGATGGTGGTGTATATAACCCACTTGGAAAGATCGCTCGCTAAAAGTCGTTACAGTATTAAAGTTCTTTATTTTATGCCGATGAAATGAACGTCATTTACCTGAAAAGAAAAGCCCAGATACTTTGGAAGATCAACCCCTCCCACCTACCCACCCACCCAGGGTAGACCACTTAGGTGCCACACACATGGAGACACCCTTTCCTATAGAGTCAGGAAGATGCCCAGTGTCATTTCTTCCATGCAATGACACCTGGGGTGTTCACCACAGGAGGTCTTAGGCTGTCCCCAGGATCATTCTGGAATTTCTCCTTCCCCACAGAGAATCCTACTGTCTCTTCTGCCCATGAAAGTGACAACAGACTGGAACCTGTGTTCAGGGAGGCTGGAAGTGGTGGTGAGCACCCTGCTGTGTGGAAAGTAAGGACCAGGGTTCTCTCACTGCCTTCCTCCACACCGGGCACACAGTTGGCACTCCTGTGGGCCCGGCAGCATGCCCAGCTCCAGGCCACCACAAAGCACCCCCCCCACCTCCGATCTGCAGTCAGCAGCTGTTTCTGACAGGTGTCCCGCTCTCTACTGCAGATGGTGACCAAAATGGGCCCGTTGGCAGGCAGCACATGGTGCCGCCCCCTGCACAGGCTCATGCGCTCGCCGACACACAGATAGGCCTGTTTGAGGTGCCTTGCCTCTGGCTGCAGATGCAGCCAGGCTCCTTTTGGAACCCTGTAGGGTTCTGGGACACCTCTAGCCCCCCACCTCAGTCTGGGACCCTTCAGATTTGACAGACTGTGAATCCAGTGGATCCTTGCTCCAGGCCAGTCCGACTCACTCTCTTTCATGGTAGTGGAACCGTGTGTGGCTCTTTCCTTGTGCGTCTGATATAGCACAAGTCTGGATTTCTGGAGCTTAACCCAGTGAGGCTACATAGGTTGAGCTACAGGGACCCCAAGGCTCCAGATGAAGAGACAGGGCCACTCTTGGCTCCTTCTATCTGTTTTCCTGAATGGGGTCTATGTACATAAGACACACACGACTTCTGGGGCTACTTCCCTGGTGAGATGAGTGGGAATCTGGTCTCTTGGTAAAATAAGACATGGTAATGCCCACAGCTTAGATGGGGATCCAGGAGGAGAAGGGGGGGGGGTCAGGAGGGAAGATGGCTGCCCTTCTGATGTCCTCTTTCCTGCTGCCTGTCTGCACCTTAAGGAGAGAGATGTCTCAGGGCATCGCCAGGGCTCAGCTTTTCTGCCCACAGCTCTACAGGGCCCCGCCTGCCCCCTGTTTGGGCTGTTCATTCCAAACACTGAGCTAGCCAAGGCCGCCAGATGAGAGTGACATCTGGCTGAGACCATGGCCAAGTCTCTGCTGCTCTGTCCCTGGCAGGCAAGAGCTATGTTCCCAGTGCCAGATTCTCAAAGTGGGAGACAGGGAGATGGGGGCAGAATAAAGCTTCATGCTCCTTGCCCAGCTATTTCTCTTCTTTCCTCCATGATACTTCAGTTGCTTCTTTGATTCCACTGGACTCTGGAAAGTTAGGGAGTAAAATATGTCCTCCAGAGTGCTGGGGGTGGACACCGAGGAAGCATGTGCACATACCACACGCACAGGCACATATACTGTGGACCACAAAGCACAGAGGATGATGGGAGTTGTTCACTGAGGGTACCCTGCAAAGACCCGCTGTGGTGAGGCACCTGGAGTGACCTGAATAGGACCCGAATGTCACACAATAGGAACCTATGCTGTCTCTGGCTTCCCCAGTACAAGGTCAGTCAGCCTCTCCTTCCTGTGACTCTGTGGAGCGACAGTCTGGTGCCTGCAAGCCAGGCTAGAGCTAGCAACAGGAACATCCCCTGCATCCGGCTAAACAGGCGAGATAGTGTGTCCATCCAGAGACAACGAGAGAAAGTCTACTGCTGATGGCCCAGTGTGGTCTCCAGTCGTTGCGGCAGCTTGCTAACTGGATGACCTTGGGCAAGCTGCTGAACCTCTCTAGGTTTCTATTATTCATGTGGAAAATAAGAGCAGCCACTTGTCGTGTTTTATGAGCTTAAGTAACACCTCTAAGGGGAATATCGTCATTTTAGAAGTGAGCCAAGTCAAGGGTGGAAAGGCTGAGGGACTTGGCAAGGGTCCTGTAAGTAGGTAAGGTACTATCAGGAAAAGGGGTTCGGGAGTCCCCAGAGAAACAACTTTCAGTCCTCCGAGGGCTGGGGAAGCATGGCTCAAGGCACCTGGACTCCCCTCCTCAGCACTCCCACTAATTACTTCTCATATTTCTGTCCCTCTTGACAGCCCGTGACACCTCAGTACACCCTCAAACATAGACGACAGAGTAGTCTTTTCATCTGTGAGCCATGTCCCCCCCTCCCCCCGTTTCTCTGTTTCCTATTTTGACTTCTCTGAAGTATGCAGGGATTTTCTTTCTCTCTGTAAAATCCATAGTCCAGGCTGCTTCCCTGCTACCCGAGTGTACCGTGAAACCCATGGACTGGAGAAACTGTGCTGAGTCCAGGTGAACCTGGGCTCCAGTTGTGTGTGTCCTTGAACAGAGGACAAAGAAGAGTTCCGTACTTCAAAGAGCAGAGGAGGATGGGGAACCCTGGGCCTCCACAGTTAGGCTTCATCAGGTCCCTGTGTCTACAGGCAGAGGTTGAGGACCTAGTTTACAGAGGTAGCATGAATCAGCAAGATCAGCTTAAGGTGATGGACAGACAGGCAAAGGCAGGCGGTGACCGGAGCCTGGCAGTGTGGGTGGGGCTAAGGTAGGGCTCAATAATTACAAAGTAAGCAGGGCAGTGGACAGTAGAGAGCCACGGCTCTCAAAGTGCAGCATTTAGTCTCCTCAACCCCGGCACCAGCTTGCTGATTCTAGGTCTTGTCTCTCAGAAGGCCAGGATGTGTGTGTGTGTTGGGGGACGGGGTTAGTAGGCATAAATGGAGACAGTCCTTCCAGGCCATGTGCAGATTCTCTCCTGCACTGTCTGTTCTCTGGCATCCGGTATGCATGTGGCTGGAGCAGAACACTTGGGCAGGTGTCCCCAGCGCACTCCTAATCTGGATGACACATGGGAATCAGGTCACTCATTTGGGTGGAACAGAGCTTAAGCTAGGCTCTTGATTCTCCCACCTGCTCGGGCACAATCCATTGCTCACGATTCCATGGGCTCAGAAAGACTGTAGCATCACGGGCTGTCTGGAGACTGCTGCCAAAACTGAATCCCCAGAATATCTTCCTTCAAACACATGATTTAATTTCTTTGGGAGGGGTACAGGGAGTAACCCTGAGAGGAAAACTTCTCATGCCCCTTTACAGGAGAGAAAGTGGGTCTCAAGGTCAGGTGCCCAAGGCTATGTGGTTTAGCCAAGCTCAGGCTGGCTCAAAAGCAGCCTCTGTCCACTTGAGCGCTGCCGAGGATGGGATAGGGAATTTTTGACACCTACAGATACACAGTGTCTCTGAAATGCATCATGCCTTCGCAAGAACTCTAACGAACACGGGTTTTATTGTCTTAGCTGGAAGGCATACCAATTATATGCAAATGCAAATGATGTAATTAGTTTCTGTTCTAGCTCTCTTCTCTGAAGGGATTTCCAGTTCTTCTGAACACTGAAGAAAATAACAATTCTGTTTTGGCAAAGAACACTCGTTGCCTGTTTTGAGTTCTCGCCCCTAATACATGCTTTCTTCCTCCTCCCTCCCTCCATTCCAAGTTCTCTCCTTCCTTCTCTCCCCTTTCCTCCTCTCAAAAAAATTTAAATTAAGATTAATTTTTTTTACAAAAAAATCTAGAGTCTAGGCAGATGGCTCAGGTAGTAAAGGTGCTTGCCATGCAAGCTGGAGGGCCTGAGTTTGCTCCCTGGAGCCATGCAAAGAGCCAGGCACGGTGGCACACTCTTACAATACCAGCCTGGGAAGGCGGAGCCAGGAGGGGCCCTGGGGTTTACTGAGCAGCCTGCACAGCCTACTAGGTGGACTCTGGGTTTAGGGAGAGACCTGTCTCAAAACTGAGCGAACACAGGAAAATGGCTGACATCAATCACCAGTCTCCACAGAACAGGCTCACGAACACATTAGCATACCCATGTACACCCAGAGAAACGGAAATATAAGTAAAAGTAAATCCTCCATACTTCATTGCTGAGAAGCCTAGACAGACAGCAGGAGGCCTAGGTATCCAACCTCCACACATGCTTTCCGAATCTTCTAGTGAGGTCTGTATGGGGAGGGTGTTATTGTCTAAAGCAGAGAGCAGCAGCCACAGCCTCACAGTCTTGCAGTCAAACCGGCGTGCTCTGCGCGTTCACACTGGGGACCACACATTCACAGGGGCGCCGCCCGCCCACACCACTGGCCTCAGCTTTCCGAGAGACCGACCAAGCTGCTGATCATCATCTACTTTCTCAGCCGTGCCGAGGTCGGAAGCTCAGCAGCTATACATCTTAAATGTGTTTCCTCTTATCGCTCACGTATTAATTGACAGTCCTATTTTTGGTTTCCTTGGGTAATGATTTAGAGGCCCAAGCCTTTCATTCTGGGCCCTGGCCAGTGCAATGTAAAGTTATTCCGATCACAGCTCATGGGGAATCTCTGCGTGCAAGCTGGCCAGGCTGTTGCGATGGGCAGATGGACCCTCGCCCAGGGCAGAGGAAGTCTCAAGGGAGGTTTTAATTCCTTCATATGGAAACGAGCACAATTTTTTTTGTCTTAATCAGTGAATTTAAAAAAAAAAAAAACAATTAAGGGACCAAGTTTCATTTTTTATTTTAGCTTGGCATAGGAGGATTTTTAAGAAGTTGCAATTGTTTTTCATGCACATTGCCACTGAAAGTTGATTCTCTGTGTTCCAGAATATTTCCCCAGCAGTTCTGCAGATAGGGAATTGTAGCACCATTAAATAAAACATGTATCAGCACCTCTGGGCAGGGGTGTGTGTGCACTGTACCCTGCATGATTTTCTCTGAACTTGGTCTTCACTGTGTTCCATATCTGCTGTACAGAAATGCCACCTGAAGGCTGTACAGGCCTTTCAGCCTTCTGATGGAGGCTGCGTTCCTCAGAGCACAGACATGTTAGACAATGGCCGTGCTGAGCAACATTTTGACTCTTAATGAAGGAAAAATTTACTGATAACAATAAACAGACTTTATATAAAAAAAACATAATGGCATAGTTTTTGATAACTTATGGAAATATGTTTGCTTTTCTACTCAAAAATTCTCTTGTATATCTTAATTTAATCTCTAAACCACACCTATTAAAAATTCTCGTATATATCTTAATTTAATCTCTAACCCACACCTATTTAAAAAAACAAGTTTCTGAGTTTCTGGGACTATAAATTGGTCAAGTCTGGTTCCCTGGCATTATGAGGAATAGCTGAAGAGGGACAGAAAAGATGTTTCCTGAATTAAACCAAAGGGTGCTCCCCTTCTCCTCCCTCTCTCTCTCTCTCTCTCTCTCTCTCTGTCTGTCTCTCTCTCTCTCATTGTCTCTCTCTGTCTCTCTATTTCTGTGTGTGTGTTTGTGTGCATGTAGGCAGATAGATGGATACACAGATAGAGATTTTATGCACAATAGAAACATTGTATTGTAGGTATAGAAGCAGGGACCATACTAGAGTCTTAGGGCCAGATGTTATGCATGGATATCAACATACAACTTTAGAATAGACCTAGAGCTGTCAAAAGGTCAACAGTGAAAGCCAACCAAGTAAACCAAGCAGTTAAATGATGGACAAAAGCCAAGTGTGGTGGTGCATGCCTTTAATTCTAGCAGAGGCAGGTGGGTTTCTGAGTTCAAGGCCAGCCTAGTCTACAATGAGTTCCAAGAAAGCCACAGTTACACAGAGAAACATTGACTTGAGAAAGAGAAAGGAAGAAAGAAGGAAGGAGCTGAGAGAGCTGGAGAGATACACAAGAGCCTGAGTTTGATCCCACATTAAAAATGCTAGACATGATGATGACATTTGTAATAAATACCAGAGAAAGGTGGGTCCTTGGGTCTCGCTGGCTAGCCAACCTAGACTCCTGGTAAGTTCTAGGCCAACAAGAAAACCCTGTCTCTTAATTTTTTTTTTTTTTTAAAAAAAGCCTGCAGAGTGACATGCAAAGCTGTCCTCTGACCTCCACATGTATGTGCACACACAGACGCATGTGCATCTGGACACACCCATGCACACACACACATACACACACACAAATATCTAAGAAGACAGCTCACCTAAGGAGGTATACAAAGGGTAAAGAGTAAAGATGTGTCCAAAATTGTTATTAAGAAAAAGAAAACTAAAGCTAACTTGGTGTTCCCTGTCTCCCAGTTAGAATGAATACGTTCGCAATTCTGACCGTTCCCAGGGCAAGCATGAGAGCCAGGATCACTTGCAAACATTTTAGGTTTAGTCCAACTAGTACCACCGATCGGGAAAACCACTAGGGAACTTTTTACCCCACTGGGTACACATTAACATCGCTGATTCAGAAGACTCACACCCACATTTCCACCCAAGAGAAAAACGGCTTGTGATCCCAAATACTTGTGGCAGCGTCTTTCATTATAACCACCCAAACTGTAGAGAACGGAAAAGGGCAAGCAGCCTGAAGACACAGACACCTAAAGAGGTTGGGTTCAGATGAGTCCAGAAGTGCAATGCTTTAGCGTGCCTGCACTTTGGAATTGAAGATATTCGGAGGTGTGGATGCTGCCTCAGAAGCAAGGACTCTCTAACCTTCTTTTGTCTCCACCCCAGGCACCCAGGGAGGGGCTGTCTCTGAAGTTCCCTCACCAGAGGGAGGAAAGTTCTTGCAAAAGAAATGTCATTCTCTTAAGCCCCCTTCCTAGGAATCTCATCAAAGAGCAGGAAAGATTAGCCACTGGCAAAGAGACTCAAAGTCCCCAGCCCAGACAGACTTTGATCTGTTCTTCTGAGGGTATCTCTGAGAGGTCACCCAAAGCTTTATCTCAGTCAGAAGTTAACTTTGTTCAAGGTACAATGATGGCCCTCACCATGCTCTAACCTGCCTCCCCCAGGAGAGGAACTTTGTCCCGGGCCATCGTGTGCTTTTGGGGATTAGTCGTTTCTCCGAAGACTCATTTTAGCCTTCTAAATTAGCCAACACCCCAGTACCAGCTCCATTTCCCTCTGGGAAGACTCCATCCACCTTCCTGCCCTTCTCTGAGTTTCTGTCTTGCAGCACTTCCATGAGCATGCGTGTGTGGATGGAAGCTGTTCACCTTCCTTTCCTGATGCAATGCTTGGTGTCCGTGGAGGGGAGCTTCCCCCTTGACCCCAAGTCAAGGACAGAGCAGGGGAACGGTAGAGTTGGAAACTACTCCAGCATGGACAGCACCTGTGCTGTAACACAGAGAGAAACAGCCCAGAGGTAGAAGGCTCACAGCTTCTAAACACCCAGGCAGAGCTCAGTCACGGGCCACAGGGAGAAGGGTCGCGACTGAAGAGTGCCCCTAAAATAAACAGTGCGATTCACTGTGGAGGGACCTGATTTGAGAGTTCTCAGATTATATCTCAATTTCTTTTCTTGTTGCCATGGCCACGTCACCAAATATCTGACTGGAAGCAGTTTAAAGAAGGAAGAAGGGTTTGTTCCAGCTACAGTACCAGGAGGGGGGAGTACCACGATGGGGGAGAAGGTCTCAGCGAATAAGATCAGGAGGCTGCTGATCGCATTTTTTCCAAAATCATGTATAAAGAAGTGAACAGGAAATGGGGTTGGGTGGGCAAAACTCAAGGCCCATCCTCAGTGAGCTGCTTCCTCTAGCCAGGATCCGCCTCCTAGAGGCTTCACAGCCTTCCCAAATGGTACCTCCAGCTGGGAACCAAGTGTTCAGACATTTTACTCTCAGATCACAACGCATGGCTTCACGTGTCCATTTTGCAGAAGACATTTATGAGACAAAGTAGAACTTACTAAGTATGACTTTAACCTGACTATTGCAAACATGCTGAAAAGAAACCAATAGAAACCAAGTCTGAAGAGTTAAAGGAAAATATGGAAACAATAGCCCATTGAAGAGGAAGAGACGGAAATTATAAAATAGTTGGGATGGTGGCGTACGCCTTTAATCCCAACACTCAAGAGGCAGAGGTAGGCAGATCTCTGTACGTTTGAGACCAGCCTGGTCTACAGAATGAAATTTTTTTTTTTTTTTTTTTTTTTTTTTTTTGGTTTTCGAGACAGGGTTTCTCTGTGGCTTTGGAGCCTGTCCTGGAACTAGCTCTTGTAGACCAGGCTGGTCTCGAACTCACAGAGATTCACCTGCCTCTGCCTCCCAGTGCTGGGATTAAAGGCATGCGCCACCACCGCCCGGCTTACAGAATGAATTCTAAGACAGCAAAGGTAATGTATCGAGACCCTGTCTCCAAAGTAAAGAGAAAAAAGAAAACAAAACAAAGAACCAAATGGATATTTTGGGAGTAAGCAGAACCAGGTGAAGAGTCCAAGTTTCAATGCAAAACTTCTCTAGAAGGAGAGGCCGAGGTGGCAAGAGAGAAGAGTGACCTAAAAGTCAAGTCAGCAGAGAATTTCTAGCCAAAGATTCAAAAAGAAGCAAGAATGGACAAAGATGGTTGCACATCTCTAAGACTAGTTAGCTTCCCACCGCTGTGGCAAAATACCAGAGCGATTCCAGGTGAAATACTGCAGGTTTATTCTGGTTCATGGTTTCAGAGTTTTCAGTCGGGCATGGTTGGTCTATTGCTTTGGGCCACTGGCACATGGTGTCCAGGAAGGAAAAATAAAATAAAAGGAAGAGGCTATCACTCTGTCCAGGGTAATCTGTCAATGGCCTGAGCGCCTCCCAGTAGATCCTGCCTTCTAAAGGTTCTGCCAGGTCTATAGCCCTCTAGGCTGAGGACCAGGTCTTCAACTTAAAATCTTCGGAGACTAGTCAAGATGTAAACTATAGCAGTACTAACTGAATTGTAAGCTCTAGGGTTTTGGAAGACATGAGTCAGAGAAGGCTGAAGAGGGTTTCTCCATGTTTAACTGTCTGACTTCATACTCGGGGAAAACAAAGACCCAGGTGGGTAGCAACAAAGGGTCTTTAACTGTCCTGTGACCCGAGGCCCTCCTCACTTTACTACTGAAAGTTCTGAATCCTGGAAACGCCTCCCAAGGCCTGTGAACAACCGGCACAGTTGACCAGTGTGTACTGTACAGACTGGGGACCTGTCCTGGAATTGCCGAGATTCTAATGTGAGCGCAGAAAAGCTCCCAGTTTTGCTGAGCACGGCACTCTTAGCTCTGGCAGTGGCCATGTTGCTTTGAGTCCTTTTCTATTCAGTCTCTTGGGATAAAGGATCTTTCCTTTCAACGAAATCTGCATTTCATCCCCAAGGTGAAAACCGGTGTCCTTGGCTCTTCTGAGAAAATAAGAAGTGGTTTATTTTGTGTAATGAGTGCCAGGAACACACAAAAACAGAGGTTGTTCTTAATTGACTGCAGATATGGAAAAGCAGATCATAACCCCTGAAGCCCTGAAGATACATAAAGCAGAAGGAGGGAGGGGAGGGAGGGTACACACACACACACACACACAGAGAGAGAGAGAGAGAGAGAGAGAGAGAGAGAGAGAGAGAGAGAGAGAGAGAGAGAGAGGTAAGGGGGCAGTTCGCACACAACTGAAAGCCACAAAAGGAAACTTGACTCAGGGATGAAGTCATTTGAATTCCTTGTGACAACCAGCAGATGTCATTGGCAGATCAAATCCAGAGAGGTCTTCAACCTTTGACCCCATGGTTGCTGCGAGGGGTTAGAGATAGTAGTGCACAGCCTGTAAGGCCCCCCCTCCACCATCCAGCTCTGAGCCTTGTCCTCTGGGGAACTACACCCCTGCGAGAGGGCCACCCCTTTCCTCTGGGTCCCCACTTTAGTTCAGTCACTTATAGACCTTGATGCAGACAAGCAGGGAGCACCTTGGCCTAAGTTCGGGTGACCCCTTTGCTCCTGTGGCATGCTCCTTCATGCCACGGTGTTGTAGGGAGGTGGGAGAGCTCAGGACAGCGCTGGGTACTCCGGTGGGCTTGTGGAAATAGACTGGCAGACCTGCTGCCTCTGGGGCAATCTCCTCTACTTTCCCAGGCCTTCTTCTGGGGCTCCTGGGCCAACCCATTTCCTGTTTTTCCTCCATAGCCCAGGGCTTGCCTTCCTCCTGCTTCTACATCTTCCAGAACACGGTGAACACATGATCACTGCCCCCACCTCACCTTCCTTGCATTTGATCTTAACATTCTTCCTATCCAGGGGGGCCCTTCATGCCATCAGGGCTGCCACACCCATCAGAGTCCAAGTTCAGTCCTCCTTCTATGACACATCCTCCAACCTGGATGACCCACTCCCACCCCCATACCCCCAGGGGATATTCTTTGTATCTAAGACATTTGGAACTTGCCCTCTGCCTCAAGGTAGATATCCATGGTCATGGGACTCCAACCTGATGCACAGGTCACCCAGAAGATGAGGTGGGGACTTAGATGTTGTGGGGGATGTTGGGACTAATGAGTCCTGGCCTTCAGCTGCTCTTCCCTGCTAGAACCTTCTAATTGAAGTTACTAGAAGCTGTGCCTAGCTTAGAGGATCAGAGGATGGGATTTTCACCTGTTGGCCATTGACTACAGTGTATTTAAGCCTCCACGGTGCTATTAAGGAGGGGCTTTTGGTACCAGTGATTGAAGGTCTGTGTGTCAGTCTGTCTCTGCGTGAGTATTCTCAACCTCCAGCCCCTTTCCCCTGAAGCTTGCTAACTGGGGTCTAGGGCATAGAGCACAGACCACCCCCTCCCCGCACAGTGAGCGGCAGGGGGCCATCCTGGGTGGAATTAGGAACCTGCCCCAGCAAGCTCTCAGATCTCAGCCACTCTGTTTTGCTGTACTTCAGCTAGTAAGTGGTAGTCTTGTTCTTGCCCTCATCATATGGTCCAATGCCTTCCTAACCAGGGGACTTTGTCTTTCTTGGCCATGCATCCTACACCTGGCACAGTCTGTGACAGTAACAAGGCTCCGAGGCTCCGTAGCTACCAGCAACCCCGAGGGCCCTCAAGCGCAGGTCATCAGTTGTCCTACTGTGACCACACCCATTGCTTGCAGCCCATGCACCACAACCGCTATGCAGCCAGCTAAGTAAAGCTAGAGAGGCAAAAGCTAATTTACAGAGAGAACCAGGCGCTGCTGCTGTCTTCCCCAGCACTTCCAGCAGCTCTCCTGCTGGGGAAGACTAGAGCAGAGGCAAGATACCCCAGGGAACTGCTCCCCAGATGTCTCCACCCGGGCCCCCGCATGTGGAGCTGACTCTAGCAGTGACCACTGCTTGTCACTGTGGCAAAGGGGAAGAAAGGGGCAGAGTCCCTGCTGCTTATAGGTTCCACCTGGGAACCAGAAGTCACTTTGCCTCGCAGTTCATTGGTCAATGCACGTATCATGGGCAGCCTGAGTTCAGAAGCAGGGTGAGGGGTTTGGAAGACCCCTGTCACTGTCTGCCATACTCCTCCCCAAGGGCAGAGTTTCTCAGGTTGTCCCTACCTCATGGGTCCCTACAGGTCATTTTTCTGTGTATATGTGTGTCTGTGTGTGCGGGCGTCCATGCGGAAGCCAGAGGACAGCCTTGAGTGTCTTATCTTTTCTTGGGTGCCATGCATCTTGGGATTTGAGACAAGGTCTCTAGCTGGTTTGGAGCTCACCAAGTAGGCGTGACTGGCTAGCCAGGGAGCTCCCCGGATCCATCCATCTTACCTTCTCAATGCCTGCACGACAGGATGGGCCACTACACTGGACTTTCTCACGTGGGTTCAGGGCTCACACTCAGGTCCCCGTGCTTATGTGGTAGTAGGGCACTTTGCCAACAGCTCTCTCCCCAGCCCCCTGGTGACCATTTTAAAATGCAGATTCCAATTCAGTAGGTCTGGCAGAGGCACACATGTAGGATTTGGGCAAGCTGGGGCCACAGTTCACACTCTGGTACTTCAGATCCTCCCTGGCTAAGTGAACAGCTGTGATCCTCCCGTCCTCCTCTTCCCTCCGTGCGGGGACAGATCTCAGCCCATAGTATCTGTCACTTGGCTTTGCAAGTGAAGGGGTCAGGAGACTCTGGAGTCACCTCAAGGGTGCAGAGGACAGAGGAATCGTTATGAAAGCCAGTTAATTGCGAATCTGGGGAAGGGCACCGCACAAGAATGCCACATGTTCTCAGAAGCCAAGTCCTCTAATGATTGGCAAAGACGGGCCTTAGATTTGAGACAAAATTAGATGTAAATGTGTCACCTCCTTTTCTGCTCCCCACACTGAGGGCTCAAAAGGCAGAGAAGGGTCAGTGTACCCTAACTCAGCCTTGCCTGGATATCGGCAGTTTACTGTCATTGTCTGTGATCTTGGGGACCTGTCCTTGCATTTGCCACGGCAATTGCTTGACTTCACGCACAGATATACTCCCTGTCCCTGCAAAGCAGCCACCCTCCTGTGGCTGCACCGCTGGTAATCAAGCCTTCTCTCTAACCGGCTGGCCTTCCTGCTCCGTGCCACACTGTCCCGCAGTCGTGCAGACCCCTCTGCCGAGAGTGGACAGTGGCTGCTTGGCTTGTTTCTAGCAGTTTGGCTGGAAAGACATTCTGACTGCTTCAGAACCTCCAGACATCTTCTCTCTGTGTGTGGCATGTATGTGAGTTCCCCTGTGTGTAGTGTCATGCGTGCATGTGTGCCTGGAGTTGACATCGGGTGCCTTTTTCAATCACTCTCCACTTTATTCACTGAAATAGTCTCCTGGTTGAATCCATAATCGGCACTCAACTACTCTCGCTAGCTATTTTGCTCCAGGATCCTGTCTTTCTCCCTAGCGCTAGCATCACAGGTTCTGGGAACAGAATGGTGGTCCTCATGCCATGTGGCAAGTGCTTTATCCACCAATCCATCTCCCAACTCTGCTCTTCAGACATTCTGATGTGTGGCGTTCTGATCTCCTGGAAGCCACCTGGAAACTAATATTATTGGCTGGGGCATTGACTTTACTAAGCTTAAGCATGTGCATGCATGTGTGTATGTGTCTGTCTCTCTGCCTGTCTTCCTGTCTTACGTGTGTGTCCCTCTGTGTGTCTGTCTGTCGGCCTTGTGTATGTGTCTTTCTGAGTCTCTCTCTCTCTCTGTGTCTGTGCGTTTGTGTGTCTGTCTATCTTGTATGTGTGTCCCTTTGTATGTCTGTCTCGTGTGTGTGTTTCTGAGTGTGTGTATGTGTGTTTCTGAGTCTCTCTCTGTGTATGAATCTCCATGTGTGTCTGTCTGTGTGCATGTCTGCCTGCCCGCCCCCCCCGTGTGTGCGCGCGCGTGTGTGTGTATGTGTGTGTGAAGGATACACCATAGCACAGATTTCAGTAGAAGTGAACCTGAAAGAAAGCAAAGCCAAGGATCTCTAGGTCCAGAGGGGGAAGGAAGAAGGGAGTCAGTCAGGTAGTGTACCTGGTACGAGCTCCCTGCGCCACTAGAAGAGTAGAGCCTCCCACCTCCCTCTTGTCCTGCTAAGCAGAGAGGTCAGCCTCCTAGAAACCAGACCCCAATTTCCTATGGACGCGGGATCACAAATTGAACTTCTGTTCTAGAAAGCTGGTTTTATGCTATTAAAATGTTTATGTGTATACTTACTAGATAGATAGATAGATAGATAGATAGATAGATAGATAGATAGATATTACAAATAATGAAATAAAAATCTAACACTTAAGCCTAAATCCTTTTGGTCAGTAGAGAGATGGGTTTGGATCTAACTTCATGCTGCCTTCAATAATAGAAAGGCGAGGAGGTTTGAATCCCAGGTACCCTCTCTCTCTTTCCTGGCAAGTCTCCTCAGAGCCAGGGCATCTGCTTCTCCTCCTAAGCGCCTCAGACTGTGAGGAGGATTAGGGTCATCTGTTTGGAAAATGCTTGTCAGTGATTGGATGGGCTTGCACGTTCGAGGTCAGAGCTGGCTCTGGGGCTGGACTTATTTCTAGCTGGGCCTGCTGCTACTCCACATGGCCTGAACTGAGGGGTCTCTGGTCTGCTTTCCTGGGGATGGAGGAGCGGGTGGTTTCCATGCAGTGGCCCGGGTATCCTGGGCACTTGGGGAATGCCGGTGACTAATGATGAGTTTATTGGAATGGCGGCAGTAAACAGAATGAGCATACATATTTGTTAATTTTTATTAAACGGCAGGCCTTGAAGGTCAGATGGGCCTGCTGAGCCTCTGCTGGACACTTCCTTTCCTCTGTGGTGCTCACAGGTGCGGCTGGGGCTGAGACCATCTGTCTGGGCCTGAGGTCACTGGGGTTGCCTGTGCCTAGGGATCTCTTCAGATACAGAGGAGGGGAGTACCTGGAGGGGGGTCTATGAAAACCCTTCAGGAGGCTGAGCCACACACTTCCTGTGTCTCTTCATCCCCTCAGGAGAGCAGTGAGCCTGGCACAGTGCCAACTGGACAGACAGGGAAAACCTCTTCCAGTGTGACCCATGAGAGAAGGAAGGCCTGGGAGGTGCCCTGGGCCGCCGCAGAAAAGGGAGCAGGA
The DNA here is from genome assembly GCF_950005125.1 of Chionomys nivalis. NCBI lineage: Eukaryota > Metazoa > Chordata > Mammalia > Rodentia > Cricetidae > Chionomys > Chionomys nivalis. The sequence continues at coordinate 49,051,008 of NC_080097.1, forward strand.
AGGCTTGTAGCAAAAGCAGCACCCATGCCTTCCTGCCAGGTGTCACTCCAACTGAGGCTTTTAGTTAGATTCCCCGCCCGCCCCCCCCCTTACAACATACATATGCATACAAACACCACCAGAAAGGGAGGGAAGGGGAGGGGAGCAGAGGGGAGGGGAGACACTTGAGCTGCTAAGACTGTGTCAGAGTCAGTGAGACGAGGGAGGGAAGGGAGTGGTCCAGCCAAATGGCACCCTCCTCCTGAGAACTGGTCCTGGCAGAGACCAGTGCCCGAGGAAGTGCTGCACCCAGGCTGGGGCTGCCTGTGTCAGGAACAGGGGTTTGTCCAGCACAGGAGCCTTATGCCTGGCAGGCCAGGACCCATTTCGGTGCCTGAAGGAGGGTCCAGTCTCGTGGGGTGGGTGGAGTTCAGGAAAAGGAGCTGTCTGGCAGTCTGTCTCGTGATAGTTTCCTATTGCTTCCAAGAGGTTTTATGAGTGAAGCTCCTGCCATCTTGTGGCCGAAACTGGTACTGCCTGAGCCCGGGTCTGGATGTCTTTCCCCTTCTCCCCAGCACTGCCAGCTGGTATGCCCTAGGTGGGAAGGGTAGCCTATGAGAACAGGAGGCTTCAGAGAGGTTTCTCCTCACAGTCCAGCCTCAACGAGCTTCTGGAAGGTTCCGAGTTTGGGATGGCCATTCGTTCATACCGGGGCCATCATCTGTGAAAGAGAGGCTATGGCTGGGAAGTAGGAGGAGCCAGGCCCTGTTCACCTTCCCAATAGCAGACCCACCCAAAGGAGGCAAAGAACAGACACATGGGTGACCTGGGAAGGGGGAGGGGAGGAGAAAATTTCCTACCCCCACCCCTCGATCCCTCCACCCCTCGATCACACCATGGCAGTATAATTGAGGTCCAAACCAGGAGTCGTCCCCTTCCCAGAACATGAAGCCCATATGGACAGGGAGGTTCAGGGGGAGGGGCAGACACCTCCACAGTGAGAGCACAGAGCTCTCTGAGGGCAAAGGCGTGTGTGTTTCTGGGCGGAGACCAGGAAGGTGTGGATGTCACTTGCTTAGGCCTTTGACTCAAGTGTGTAGACACAGCCACAGAAGGCAGAACTGTGATAATCACAGAGATCTGATCCCCTTTGCTTGCCCTGGACCAAGATTTCAAACTCTGAACTTGGCTTTTTCTTTCTGCAAGCTCTCTGCCACCTGGAGCCGACAGCGTATTCACGGCTCGGGGCTGCCCTTTACTGCGATATTCTGTCCTTACCATCACCCTGTGTCCCAGAGCCAGCTGCGTGGCCAGATGCTGGAGGTGGTTTGATGGCCTGTTATCACTGCACACCCAGGACACGAGCCCATCCTCCTTGCGGTGAGGTCACCCTGACTAGAGTCACCATGCCAGCAGCCCAAACATTCATCCTCCCGAGGCTCTGGTACCAGCGAACGAGCTAGCAGGGGTTCTAGCATGGACCAGAGAACTCTCAAGGAAGCTCAGAGATGGCGTTCACAGAGGGAATTGGGTGTTCATGGACTCCTTTGAAGGCAGTCAGAGCAGAGGCCTGGCAAAGCTCGAGTTTCTAGCATTTGGAGTCATCCCTGAACCCCAGAAACTTACTGCCTTGAAGCCTCAAAAAGTCCCTCCGAGGTGGCCAGGAGGACCGGTGGCAAAGTCACAGGAGAGCTCTCTGCAAGTGCCCGTACCCATCCGAAGGACCACGCCTTGCGAATCTCTGCCATTCTTCGTGTCAGCCACTAGATTCGACTCTGGTTTCTCCCACGAGTGGGACAGAAAGTGGGTGGGTGTTGGCACTAGAACCTGGGCAGTGTGGTCCCCAAGCCACCCAAGCATGTCAGGATCGAGACACATGATCTCCTACACACTTTTTATATGGTTCATGACAATAAGACTTTCCTTTGGTGGTTGCTGTGAGAGGGAGAAATTAACACATGAAGTCTTTGCCCAGCGTCGAGCATATAGCAAACTCTTAATAATTGCTAGTTAAAAAAAAGTTTAAATTGCTTTATAATGGTTCCTTGTTCTTATTTTTAACTCCTACAAAAACAAAACAAAACAAAAATCCTGGCTGCCTGTGCATTGTGTGGTCCAGCTGCATGCCTTGACAAGGACCCTGGTCCTCGCTCTCTCCCGGCCTGCTTGGCCTGCGCATGCTGAATCTGCCTCCTGGTTAGGGGGACTAACCAGAGAGAGCCTGAAGCGGTGGGTGACACTGAGAACAGAGGTGGGATCCCCTGCCTGGCAGGTTTGAGGGTTCATCTCTGACAGACCAACCGTAGCCCAGCCAGCACCCTCATCAACACACAGGCTTGGATGCTCTGGTCTCGGTACTTAAAGCAAGTTTCTAATGCCCTATGTGTCAGTACTTCAGGGCACCTGGCAACAAGATAGAATAGGAGCACAGCTGAAATCCAAAAGGGAAAAGGCACTCTGCAGTCCGCAGGGAGTAATGTCTGTTTCCTAATCCGTCTCCTGCCCCAAATAGCGCTGCTCTCCTCCCCCCCCCCCCCGGCTTGTGTTGATGTGTTTCCTGCCTGGGCAGCAGATGCCACCAAGACTTCAACTGGGTCACAGAGGGCTGTGATGGGCTGACTCAGGGCCACAGGTCATGTCCTCTTCTGACTAGGATCTCCAGGTTCCTGCCTGAGAGCTCAGAGCGCAGAATCCAGGAACCATAGAGTACAACCCTCTTTGTGAAGTGGGAGTGGGTGATGCCTGTCTCTGAGCTGGGGACATAGCCCCAGACTTGCTTGTCTCTCTAGTCCTCTTTTATCCTGGAAAATCAGGAGCCTCAGGGTCCTGCTGCTATCCTGGGGGAGGTTTGGAGCTGCCTTCCAAAAGTAGGGCTCCTGTCAGTTACAGGGTAGTGGGCAGAACATAAGTCACACAAACAAAAAATTAGACTCACAGGCTCTAAAGCAGGTCAGGACACTCAGTGCCATGCCTGACAACCTACGTTCAATCATCAGAGTGCCCATGGTAGGAAGTGAGAACACCGATGCTCACAAGTTGTGCTCTGGCCTCCACATGTGCTATGGTGCATGCGCATACGTGCACACACATAATAAAGAGAAAATATCTTAAACTCTGATTCACACTCAATTTCAGTCCACCAAGGCAGGTTGGTAAGTACCCATGTAGAGTTATCTACCAGGAAAGGGTAGGACCAACGCATGACCTAAGCCAGGTGTCCCCTGCTGGCCACGTTCCCTCCTTCTCGGGAGTCCTGAGGTCTTTCCCTCTCTCTCCACAGGTTCTTTCAAAGCACGGCTTTGGCCCCATCACCACCGACATCCGAGAAGGACAGGAGTTCTATTACGCCGAAGACTACCACCAGCAATACTTGAGCAAGAACCCGGATGGCTACTGCGGCCTTGGGGGTACTGGGGTGTCCTGCCCAGTGGGCATTAAAAAATAATCTCTCTCCCCGAAGTTGGCCCTGGAGGCTCCAGCAAAACCATGGCTGCTGGATGGAACGGTACTGCTGAGATTCACATCAATCAACCAACTTCTAAAGAGCGCACACCACACAGGCATTGGCGGGAAGCTGGTCACTATTGGGGTTTGATTTACAGGAAGTGCTATGACAAGCTGACAGATTGTAATTTGTCTTCTGATCATCCCGGGTGGGGGTAGAGCATGATATTTTGGTGGCTCATTTGGGATCTAACTGGAGGTAATGAATGCCCTGTGTCCAGCTGCTTGGGCTCGAAGGTTCTGAGCAGGGAGACGGTTGGGAGGGCGCAGGGTACCGGGACTCCTTGGTCTATGCTGATGTACCTCACCCACTCCCCTGCGCTCAGGTGCCTAACTCATTAATTCTGCAGGCTCCATGAATCATTTGCTATAATGCTTTGCTCAGCTGACCCTAGATGTGTGTAAGGGGTTGCTCTCCCTCCTCCCTCCTCTTCTGGTAGAGAAAAAACATGAATGACCTTAATGAAATCTAACATTGTGCTTACAGCTATGGAAAAGCTTGTTCTAATAAAAATCAACACTTTGGTAATAGCAACTGCCTGCTGTGTGTGTGTCTTTTCTGGTTCGGGAAGGATATTTGAAGTATTGGAAAGGCACATTAAGAGCTCAGGAAGAAAAGAAAAACAAAAACAACAAACCCTCCTGATTATTATCCCCTAAATGGGAAATAATAGCACATTTTTTGACAAGTGTGCATCCCTCTGACCCTCTTTAGTAACACATAGTCATTTTCTTTTTTTTTTTTTTTTTTTTGGTTTTTCGAGACAGGGTTTCTCTGTGGTTTTGGAGCCTGTCCTGGAACTAGCTCTGTAGACCAGGCTGGTCTCGAACTCACAGAGATCCGCCTGCCTCTGCCTCCCAAGTGCTGGGATTAAAGGCGTGCGCCACCACTGCCCGGCCCACATAGTCATTTTCAAGGTGCCTGCCACATGTTATGTCAAGGACAGTCTTTGCTCCCGAAGAGAAGAACGTTCTCGTCAAGACAAGAAGCCTTCACCATGTGAACAAACGAGTGGGTAAAAGTTAACCTCAGGTGTTGATGCAGGATAGAGCGATACTGACTCTGAGAGTCGTGGAGCTGTGTGCAGGGTTGTCCCAGCCAGGTGGAGTCATCGCAGCCCCCATACGGTGGCAAACTTAAAGTGGAATAATCTATCACTTGCAGCAGTCTGCCAGGGACACACGCACGTGCACTCATGCACGCAGAATTCAAGGTCAAATGCAGCAACCAACAGCTGTCAGGTCCTCCATCCTGTATGCTTCAACTGATGGAAAGGTTGCTAAGCAGAAGGATCAGAAGTACAAGTGCTCAGGGCAGGACTGGAGAGACAGAAAGGCCAGCGGGACTTGAGTTTGCGGAAGGAGCTGTGCAAGATGGGCTGGTTCAGGGGGTTCACTGAGAAGCCCGAGAATGGGTCTTTGCTGACTGGAGCACTAGGCAGTTCTGACTGCCCTCTGGCTCTTAACTGGGGCACAGCGAGTGGGGGTTATTGGCCCATGAGGGCACAAACTTGGCTGGGGGTGGGTGCATGCTCCTCGCCTCACTGTGGAGATGTGGAGTAAGGCAGGTTAGGGGCAGAGCTTCGGCTTGGAAGAAATCTGAACACAGTAAGCTTGGGAATGCGCTACAGACAGATGCCATGGAGCCACTGAAATCACGTGGGAGAGAATGAAGGTGGGGGAGACTGGGGAGTGGGAGCCTCTAATGATGTCTGGAGATGTCTGGTCAAAGCAGTAGCTGAAGACCTTGAAAGTGACAGTTGAGAGTGGCTGTGAAGGAACGATGTCCCCCAGGAAGAAGGCACAGGGCCCTCAAAGAATTCCAGGGAGCACTCTTTGAACCTTGCCCTAAGCCTTCCACAGAAGGAACTGGGGTTTTTACCAAGGTAACCCTGCTCTGGGCTGGCCCAGGCACCCTTAAAACCACCGGTATAGGACATGAGTTCCAGGAGGGCCACCAAATAGAAACACAAAGATAAGTGGGGTCTTTATTCAAGTCAGTCTCATGGGACCTGGGGTGTCTGACTCTCATATCCAAGGTACTTCCCAACTCTCAGGAGACACCCAAGCATCCACCAGTCTTTAGCTCTGTAAGCACCACACTACAACATCCACCTTATGTACATATATTGTCATGTCTTGTTCTAGAAAACCCACTGGCCCAACTCAGTCTCCTTGACTTGACCTTCTATACCCTCACTCCTCTCGACCTTCCCCTGAGAGTGTACTTGTCTGTACATAAACAAACATAGAGTTCACATGTCCAGTCACCTCCTTTTACTGGATTCTAACATTCTTAGCCACTTTCTAGGTGCCCCAATACCACAGGACCTACAGCAATTACTCTAACTCTTCCCACAGCTGTGCAGTCTGCTTGTCCTGATGGGTTCATCTCTTCCCATAGATCCTGCAGTAAAGCCTCCTCTGCCTCAGGACGGCCCCAGGGCTTCTCTAGGCAGGTCCTCATGCCTAATCTAGAACCTACATGCAGCGAGTTATCTTTTTAACCTAATTTTCAGAACAGGATCTCACTAGGTAGCCCTGGCTGGCCTAGAACTCATTATGTCGACTAAGCTGACCGCAAATTCAAAGACATTGGCCTACCTCTGCCGGGATTAAAGGCACACACCACCACACCCAACTGAAAAGTTTCCATTTTTATTTTGTTAAGATCTTATCTTGATTTTATGCATGCGATTGCTTGCATGTGTGTAAGCGCACCACACGCAGATATTGAGGGTGTTCGAATGTACCAAGACCTCTTTGGTGGACCCACATATCGTCTGCTGTGGTGTCTCATGGTCACCAGCAGAGTGGTGCGTATTTCGTGGTTGCTGGTGGAATAGTCTACAGATGACGGCGGAGTCAGTGGAGGGCGTGGTCCAGGCCCTCTCGCTCCTTACCTGCGATCCACCTGCCTGCTTCATCAGCTCACAGGGGTGGGGAAACCGCCAGATTTCACGGTGGGCGTGCTTGTTTCTTCATACAGCTTCCCTGAGTTTGCCTTGTGCACTTGGAGATTCTGTCCCTAGGTACAGGGACCATTAAGGTTCTCGCAGCTTCTTAATGCAATGACCCTCTTCATTCATTCATTCACATTCATTCATTCATCCTAGCAGCAAAGACCCAGTTTTTTTTAGAAGTCCTCTTTGGCGCACAGTCTCCCTGCTCTAGGAGGGTTCACAGGTGTGGTGGTTGCTCTTGGTTATCAGCTGGACCTGATGCAGAGGCCATCAAGAAGCAAGCTCCCAAGCACCTGTGAGGAATTGTCCTGGTTAGGAGAATCACATTTCCCTATTAAAACACTTCTGCTGCGCTTTATTCTTCAGTTGGTTCTTCTTTCTGCTCATACCCCTCTGCTTACACTATTTGGTCCTTCCTGAAGTACACTGAGACATTTGTCCTGCTTTCGTACAACTGGGGAAGTCCTCACTTCACTTTCTCAAATACATTTTTGCCTGATATAAGTTCTTTTTCGGTCAGTAATTTGTAGGCGTTTTCCGCCATCTTTTCCTCTCCTCTGCTGTGCACAGTTTCCAGGGAAATCTGCTGCCATCCTTTCTCTGCTCCTCTGTACGCCATGCGCATAATTTTCTCACCCATCTGTTGCTTTTATGATTTTCTCAATCAAGTAATTTGATCATACTGAGGAAAACTGTGTTGCTACGAGATAATGCATTATTTAAAAACCATGCTGTTGCAGAATATGCATTTGCAGTTTCTCTCTGTTGACTCCTTCTTTTAACTTGACTCATGCTGGGAAGAGGGAACCTCAATTGAAAAAAACTGTCTCCATCAAATTGGCCTATAGGCGAGTCTGTAGGACATATTTTTTAATTGATTATTGATAGGGGAGGGCATAGCCCACAGCGGGAAGCACCGCCCCTGGACAAGGTGGTCCAGGGCTGTAGAAGAAAGACTGAGCCATTAGGAGCAGGCAGGTAAGCAAGATTTCTTCATCAGCTCCTGTCTCCAGATTCCTGCTCTGACTTCCCTTCAGGAGGGAGTATCAGCCATAAGCTGAAATAAACCTTTTCCTCCTCACGTTGTTTTTGGTCAAGATGCTTATTTCAGCAACGGAAAGCAAACTAGGACACAAATCCTCAAAACCTTCTGGTTGGTAGAACAATTTTCACAAGTCCAACACACGCCCCCATCCCATCTCTTTCCTCAGTCGCTAGCTGGTTAATCTGGCCTGGCCTCTCTGGGCCTTGGTTAGGTCACCTACCACACTTGTCCTGTTGTGAGGCATCAATGGCTTCAGCCTCTTTTGTCCCCACCCAGAAGGTGGATAGAGACTCACAGTTTCATGTGAATGCTTGAAACATGTGTTGTAGGAACAGGCTGGTGTGGGAAGGAGCTGTACACTTCTCAGAAGGCTCCAATTCGCTATTCTTTTTAAACAGTCAGCGAGTGTGCCCTCACGCCTGTTTGAAGGCACACACCCAGGACCTGCCCTTAGCCCTCTGTCCCAGATGAAATTAATGACATTGGAATTGAGTCTCTGTCATCTCGTGCTCAAATACCCTAGCAGACTTGTAACAAGGAAGAATTAGGGCACAGCTCTAACGCACCAGAGGAAAAAGAAATGGGCTGAGATCCGCAGGGAGCACTTTCTACTTCTTCATCTGTCTCCTGGCCCAAATAGCTCGGCTCTCCTCCCCCGGCTCGTGTTTGCGTGTTACCTTTCTCCCTCTTGTGGCAGATGCCAACAGACTGGTGGTCCTGAAGTAGGTCAGAGAGAGTGTGGTGGGGAGACACAGCCCCTGGCTCTGCCTGCCTTCAGGCCTAGCAGACTTTCTGTGGTATATGAGGGTGATCCCTGCTCCCCAGCACCAATGGGCTCAGGGAGTCGCCTGCTCAGCCCCTGGGTTCACCATTCTAGGAACAAGATTCTCAGATCCCTAGCTGGAAGGAGACAGGAAGTCCTTGACTATCCTCAGCCCTGTGCCTCTCACAGTCTCAGTCCCTTCTCATTGTCATTACACTAGAGTACCAGCAAAACAGAATCAAAACAGCAGCCAGAAAGACACACTGGTTTCTAGGATGCTCATCACATGAAGGGCCTATTTCAAACCTATAAGCTCAGGTTTGGGGGGTGCTCAGGTCTTGGGACACAGCTCAGCAATAGACTGTTTGCCCTACCATGCATGAAGTCTGAGACTCAATCTCCAGAGCCAAATACAGACCTGAAATGATGGTCCATGCCTGTCGTTTCAGCACCCTGGAGTCTGAGGCAGGAGGATTTCCACAAGCTTGAGGCTAGTCTGGGCTACATAGCAGGTTCCAGGCAAGTTTACCGCAGCATGAAACCATCTTTGAAAAAATAAACAAAAATGCTAAACAACAAATTTAAACCAGACAAAATCCAGGTCAGGGCTCCTAGGGCAACTGAGACTGCCGAGCTGTGCTGTATGGAGGACAAGTTTTCAGGTTAAACAAACCTTGTTCCAAGGGAAGACATGAAGGAAAGTCAGCAGATTGTTCAGTGTGGAACTGGGTGTGTGGTGGATTTCAGGGTCAGACTGCTCCAGAGCCGGGAGTTGCCTTTTCTGTTCCAGTTAAAGCTTGTAATGCCCACAATCCCCGTGTCCTTACATGCTGTTGATAATTTAAGTGCAAGCCTTTTCTTTTCCTTAAGATGTCCAAGAGAACAGACAAGGTGGACTACATCTAGTGTTTGAGAGGGAAATGTTATTATACAAAAGGCTCCCTCGGGAGTATTGAAGCAAAGGTCCCGGTGAGCACAGGGGACTTGTGAGCAGAGCATCTGCCTTTCTTGTTGGAGTTTTAAAAGCTTAGCATGAGGGCTAGAGGCAGATCTGTGGTTCCAGCTAGAATCAGCAGTGTAGAGCGCTGTTTCCCAGAGGACTGGGTTTGATTCCCAGCACTCACATGAGCTCACAGCCGTCTGTGTTTCCAGTCCCAGGGCATTCAATACTGGTACTCTCCTGTCTCTGAAGACATGGGCATGCTCAGGGACTCATGGTGTACAAGCATACATGCAGGTAAAGCTCCCATATACATTAAAAACAAAAATGAACCAACCAAACAAAAACAGAGGTAGGCATAATGATACACTCCTATATAACCAAAACATCTGGCTTCAGGCATTTCCCAGTTCTAAATCTTAGCATGCTAATCATGATCTCCAGAAGCCGAGGCACCTTTACTGGGACTCAGTACCAGATGGTAGCTGTGGAAACAAAGGTGGTGTATCAGAGCTCTCTAGAGAAACAGAACTTATAGGGTGTGTGTGTGTGTGTGTCTCGTTCTCTTTCTCTCTCGTTCTCTCTGTGTGTGTATGTACGTGTGGTGTGGTGTGATTTATTAGAGTGTATTTATTACAAGCTAAGGTCTGACTATCCCAACAATGTCTGCTCCCATTGGAAAGTCCAAGAATTGGAATAGGCACTTGGTCCATGGGCTGGGTATCTCAACTGGTCTTCAGTATCCACCAGAATCCCAAAGAAGTAGGCTCTAATACCAATGAAAGAATGAATTTGCCATCGAGAGTGAGGGCAAACGAGCAAAGAGCAGAAACATCCTTCTTCCATGTCCTTTATAGAGGCCTGCCACCAGAAGGCGTGGCCCAGATTTAGAATGGATCTTCCTACTTCGGAAGATTTGTGCTTAGGGTTGGTCTTTCCATCTTGGATGATCCATTCAAGAAAAATCTCTCAGGGCTATGCCCAGCCACTTGGGCTTTAGTTAATGCCAGATGTAGTCAAGTTGACAACCAAGAATAGCCATCACAGGAGGGGAAAGAAATTCTAGGGAACTTTCTGGAAACCAGGTTGGCTGAAGCTACAAATGCAGGGAGAAAGAAGTGTTGACAGAGTTTTCTGTCCTGCCCAGTTCCTGCAATCGCTTTTTTAGTGGGGTAGGTCACATCTTCCTTCTTCTGTGATTGGGACAGGACTGCAGAGGGAGCTTCCTGCTTCCCAGAATTCTCCTGTTCTCATTGCCCCGCCTCTACTTCCTGTCTTGTTTTCCTGCCTATAATTCCTGCCTGGCTATTGGTCAATCAGCATTTATTTAAAATGTAATTGACAGAATACAGACAATTCTCCTGTACCAGAGAAGGGAGCTAGAGGCATTTATTTCAAGAGTGACCTGCTGTGTGGCTTTTTCCAGAGAGATATAATACTCAGTGTCTGTCTCTAATTTGTGAAGGACAGCCACAACCCAAAGAATGACTCTCCCAATTCATTTTGACTGATGAGATGAATTTATCAGGGGTGACTTAAGGAACAGAGGATGACCATGGACAGCTAGATGTATTTCCCCCTAAAATCATCCCTCCAACACACACAAACACACACACTCCTATGAAACTCCTCTTCTCTACACTTCTAAGTTTGCAGACTTTCTATTACACCTGGTTCAAGGCCCCTCCTGGTCTTAAAGGGTCAGAGGCAAAGGTTTGGAAAGCATGAGGCACAGACCCAGCAGCCTGTAGGGAAGTTCAGCATGTATGTGTACTCCATCCTTGTTCCCTTCAGGGATCCTGATGGCTTGGGTGAGTGCTGTCCACCATGGAGAAGACACTGCTTCTTCTGCAGTCTGGCTCACAGGACAGCTAGATAGAAGCTTGCCTCAAGGTGGCGGGTTAGTCTTACAGCAAGGGAAAGACAGAAGGGAGCATGTGGATGAGAGGAGCGAATAGGCTCCCTCCTCAAGGGTCCCTGGATCGTCCCTCTTTCTATGAGATGGAAGGCGAATCTCAGGGATTCCTGATCACATCCGAGGAAGAAATCGAAGATGAACATAGTGAAAGTGTTTTCTTGACACATGAGTGCAGGCTCAAGAAGGAGCAACTGCCCCAAGGGTCAGGTTTTAACCAGGTTAACATCTTTGGGTTTGTGGGATGGTTTGACATTTCTCTGTAATTATGTGGACTTCTAGAACCCAAACCATGTATCATAGATTCTTCCTATATGGGAGGTTGGGAGTTTCTGATCTGTGTGATCCATATAAGACTGTCACACTGCCTGGGGTGAGTGGCACTGGCTTTCTTCAGGGTTGTTTGGTTGTTTGGTTTGACCAAGCTACTTTCTTGGCCAATATTTACTCACTTCCTGACTAGTCCCAATATCACCCCCTTTAAAGAAACTCTCAACCCTTGGAGAGGACTCCTCCTGCTTTTCAGCCCCATTTGCAACTCCACAGTGGTCCCCAGGCTTGTCTGGCATCCTGCTATATCTGTACAATGAGTTCTGGTGAAACAAATGTCCCGAGAATCATTCCTCAAAGTCTGAGTCCACCCTGCTTATTTCATACACTGAAAAGGATACCTTGACTTGGGGACCGTGTAACGTTTAATCACCAGGTTAGAGCATCATGAAATACAGAAATACAATAGTCCAGCAAGCGATCTGCAAAGGGCATGCAGAGTCTTCCACGTACACATAAGGTTTCCCTGCCTCCGCTGTCTTCCTTCTAATCCACTTCAGGTAGTACGACACCTTGGTGTATACTCCGGGTATGTCCTTCCTGCCACAGTCCACGCCCCAGCTGACAATTCCCAACTGGTACCAAGTGGTTCTGTTTCTCTTTTTGTTGCAAACCAGAGGTCCTCCACTGTCACCCTAGGAGAGAAAAGTTATTGGGGAGCAGAAGGGCAGTAGGAAGCCTGCTGAAGTGTAATCTTCTTGACAAAAGATACTGAAGAGTCCCGGCGATGGCAAGTGCCTGGTTTTTATTCAGTCCTCTGGCCACATGGCTGTGACTGCCGCATAGGTAACAAATAATCTAGTCAAAAGCTATTGGATGAGTGGCAGCTTGGTAAAAGACTGATTTCCACCGCCACCTATGTCACCATTGAGTGACATGTCACTTGTTTTGATGGATCTGTATGAAAAACTTATGCCTTCCCCATGAATGCATTTTCTGCCAACTCAGCTTTCTTTGTTTTGCTCACCATTGCAAAAAGTGGAGAATAAGCAAAAATCAATCATGCCTCATAAAAAACCATTGGTTGGGTCTACTGGGTACATAGAGAGATACATGGCAAAGGCAAGAAGGGAAATACTCTATTAAAATGATAAAATGTAATGCTTAAAGCACCACATTGTAAATGACTTAAGGAATAAATAAATAAATAAATTCGAAGATACACCCAAAAGGGAGAAGAGCTCTTCCTGACTGAGGCAGAGATTAGAGCAAGGCCACACCAGGAGCTAGAGAGGTGGCTATGGTTCACCTTCTAGAGCTGGGGAGGGAACGGGTTTTGCCACATACTGATTTAGAATCACTATGTTGATTAAAGCCACCCAGAATTGTGGTTCTTTGTTACAGTGGTCCCAGGAAACAGATGTGGTACCTCATCCACTGGATAGAAAAGCCAGCCACCCTCCCCAGGTAAAGCCCAACCCATTACCTGGCAGGCATCCTTCCCAGCATCTTGAGCCCCAGCACACAGTATATTCTTGGTTACTAGAGGCATAATATGGCCACACTGGTCCCATCTGAACAGCTCCACATTGACTTTATGCAGCTTTGAGGGTTGGATGTTTAGTAAACCTGACCCAGAGGAGAAGCAGGGGGAGAGAGAGCCTCAGCCGAAATGGTCCCTGTAAGTTGAGTGCCGGCTCCCTCCCACATCACCCCCAATGACACGAGAACTTCTGTTCACCCAGAAACAAAGTTTGGTGTGAATGTGGGAGAGGAAGAGATGCCCAGAAGACTCTCAAGATCTCCCAAGCACCCATAGTTCCCCAGGACCAGGTCCTTGCTTAATCTCAGCCTGAGTCTAACATCTTTCAACCCTACAGTAGTCACAAGCCCCAGCAGCAGTCCTGGAAATGTGTTTTGTTTGAATCCCTGATGACCAACAGAACCTAAGTAGATATGTGGGCTTGTACCACTCTATCCCCTGAGCCATTCACCAGGAAGAAGCTCTCACTTCCCAGGGTACGGATCTTGCTTTCTCTTTAGGTACTGCGGAATCCGGAATAGAGAAAAAGTCAAGGCATATGTGTTGTGTGATACTTGAGGACTTTGGTGTTAAGAACTTTGGTGTTGTTTCTTTTAAGCTCAGAAAAACCAGAAAAGACTGATTCCCACCCAGATGGAACATAGCACCAGAACAAGGTTCAGCCACGTGAGGGCTTACACGGAGAAACAGCATGGACTGCAAAGTGTTCCCTGCTGACTGATTATGGGACAAGACATGTTTGCCAAGAAAAATGGACAAAGGGGATCAGTTTGCAAGCATGACTGGGAAGGAGTCTAGGAGTGGGCTGCAGATTGCATCTACAAAGGACATTTTATACTCTGGATTTTTTTCCTTGGCCTGGATCTGTGGCTTTTAAATAGTTAAAGGCCTTGGCCTTAGAAGAGCAATACTGACACCATCATCTCGAGCAGAGTCAGCTGACGCTACGATCCTTCCATGGTCCCTCAGAATTCGACTGAGTGAACTTTTGGGCTCGACAAACTTCTGTCTGGATTTCCCCTGAGGTGCTGCCCAGGGTTCATGTTCTATAGCATAAGCACACGATTTGCTCTAGGCTTCCAGAAGTCTCACGAAGTCTGGCAGCTTGAGGGACTGAGGGGAAGGTACATCATGGGCCTTCAGTGAGAACTGATGCCACCAGGTCCACCAGGCAAAATGCCAAGGTCCAGCAGAGCTCCTAGAATTTCCTAACCCTCCTGAACACCAGGCACATGCCACCCTGTCATACCCAACCCGGAGTCACTCACTGGTATTGGTAATGCCCCATCCTGTCACCCAGCAGTTATCCCATGCCAGTATGTTGGAGACTTCTGAAACACAGACGGGCACACTGTTGATGCTCAGGTTTAGTGGGGATTCGAGCAAGAGCAAAGCTATGTCATTGTCCAGCAGCCAACTATCAAACCTCGGGTGCATGATTAACTTGTCCACTTTCTTATACTTCAAGTTCTCCGTGTTGTTGAAGTCATCTCGCCCGTGCATGATCTCCAGGTTAGAGCTCGTTTAAAATAAGAGGAGAGGAAAGGTAAGCGATGGAAGAGGAAAGGAGGGATCCCCGAGGGAAAGGTCATTCTGCCATCAGGGGCCATGTCCTAAGTAAGCAGTGAGGGGCTAAAGGGCTCTGAGCAGCAGGAGGCAGCTGGACTTCCAGCACCTAGCCTGATGATTCTCTCTTGGAAAAGCAGCATCTAGGAAGCTGGAGGACACCAACGCGTCATTCTTGGTGCCCAGAAGGGCTGGACAGATAAAAGAGCAGGAGTCTGGGAAGAGTCGTGAGACTCAAGAACCTGGTGGTGTGTGTTCAGGGGCTGAAGTTCCACCCTCACATACCAATGCCTTTGATGCCCCTCCTACTCTGTGGTCATTCACCTCCACTGTGTCTCCCACAAGAGCAAATAGTGATACACCTTTTTTGTGCTATTTATGGTTTCTGTTTGTTTGTCTTTAAGACGAGGTCTTCCTTATGTAGCCTAGGCTGGCCCCTGACAAGCCATCTTCCAGGCTCATCCTCAGAGTGTTCAGTGAGAGAGAGAGACAGCTACTGCCATCACCTGCTTAGAAAGGTGTTTATTAGGTTGGATCATGTCCACAGGTACTTAGCGAGATGCAAAGCCTAGGACACACAACAGTATATATATAATCCCGGGAGGAGAACTGGTCAGGTGGAACACTCAACCACCCAGGCCATTGTAGCATCATGTTGTCACATGGCTGGTTGAATGAAGTTCTGGGGTCATCAGCATCTGGGAAAAGCATTCAACTACATTGGTTAAGAAGCAAATTCTAAGTTAAACTTGTTGGCACTGGCCTACAGGGTCAGCTACTTGGGAAGCTGAGGCAGGAGAATTATTAAATACGGGCCCTTAGGTTCAATCCCTAGTACTACTACTACCACACACATGTACACACACGCGCGCGCGCACACGCGCACACACACACACACACACCCCACATTATTTATAGAAATACTTGCTTGTTGACTTGGAGGAAGCAATGGGACGCAGTTAGAATCCACCACTCACTGAGAATTGATCCCCCACAGAGATGATTGCCAAGGCTCATAATCCCCACGTGCCATGGGAACTCCAAGATGTCCGTGGGTTCCCCTCCCACGATAGGAGAGACATGATGGTGTTGTTGAGATCTGGCGCTTACCCTCTGGCCGCATGTTACTAAAACGAATGAGGGAGAGGGAGGGAAGTTCTAGGGCCCAGAAGTGTCTGGGGGTCTCAGAAGAGGCTTAGCTACAAGCCTGTTCTCCCCACTCACACAGGCAGTAGGGCTCAGTAGAGGGTCATTGGCAGGGGACCCACAGACTAACCCAAGTCCTCCATATGTCTCTCACGGGCTCGGCTACATGAATGTGGAGTGGCCTGGGTGCCACCTTCACTGTCATTTGCTTCTGGGGATAATTCTGTGAGGCCCGTGAGAAGGGAGACCCCAAACCACCAGGCCTGCAGCTGGATCTTGCTATATCCCCTTAGTTTGTGTAGTATTTCTTTTTTTTTTAAATTGTGCCTCATTGTCCCTGAAAGATGCCGTAGGTCTTGCATCCCATTGGACAGAATGAATGCACGATTTCCTGGACCTCCCAGACATCATCAAATCAGCAGTCAGAAGAAGATGGGCCCACCCGCTCTCTTAGTCCTGTCCTGATTTTCCTATTGTGATAAGAAACGTCTTCACACAACTTTAATTCCAAGGACCGTTCCAGTTCTCCCCAGTTTGATGTTTCCTATATGAAAGGGTTTTTTTTTTTTTTTGACAGCTTTTGCTGTCTTTCCAGGATTATTTCATTTTGTGTCTCCTCTTCTCCTCTCCTAGTTTCCTGTCCTCCTTGCTTCTTCCTCTTCCCTTTCCACCTCCTCTTCCTCCTTCTTGGTACTGTGGATCAACCTCTGGCCTGATGCATGCTAGGCCACCACTCCGCCGCTCAGTCCACCCACACCCTTCTAGTATTACATTATTCCGGTTAAGAGAGAAATCAATGCAATACTCCTACAGTACTGAGTACTCACTATTTGCACAGCATAGTCCTGTTTTGCCTAACGTTATTGCTGCCCTGTTTTAAAGAATAGAGCCTGAGGCCAAGCATCAGGCTGATGTCCAACAGCTTCTAGCCAGCAGAGCTGAGCTGGGAGCACGGGTGAAGGTCTAGTGACAATGGCATTCACACAATTCTTGCAGGAAAGTCACAGCAGTATTTCTATTCCCACTTTCTCTAGTCACAGTCCCACACCAACATGTCATTATAGCCACCATCCTACCACACAGGATGCTCTTATACACACTACCACCTCCACCACATACACCCCCTGACATATGCCAGCCCCCGTAGACCTCCACCACATACCCTGCCACTATACCGCTGTGCCGCAGTCATACCACACACTCCATGCACACCCTGCAGCCATACAGGCCTTCGCCGAAGAGCTCTGTCATCGAAGAACCATATCACCACAGGAGCCAACCACCATAGACCCTACTGTCACAGAACTGTCACCAGAGAACTGTACCACACAGCCCTGCCACACAGCCCCATCACCAATGCACACACACCAACACCACAAACCACTGCCACACATTCATACCACACACCCACTGTTCACCAACACCCCAACACCTGTGTCACCACCTCACATCACCACCCCACTACTAGCCACTGCATCTCAATCTTTCCATTTCTATCCCAGTACCACTGGCCTTCTTTCAGCAATCTACAGCATCCTGCCTCGGGGCCCTTCCCCTCTCTCCCCTCTGATCTGTGACCTTGTCTATCCTGGGCATCTTAGTTCAATCATAAAGCAATTTTTGCTGATCTGGGCAAAACTGAGGCAGGAGAAACTAGAGTTTGAGGCTAACCTGGGCTACAGGAGTATGGAGGGTGTAAATTTACATTGCCTTTATTGCGGTATCATTTTTTTTGTTTTAGGTATTCTCAGAATGCCAGCAACAGTTAACAAGTGTTTGTAAACTCTTGCTGTCTGCTTCTCTTTTTAGTCTGATCTCCATGAGGGCAGGAGCCATACGTGACATTCTTATGGCCACAGCACTTAGGCAAAGAGGCCGGTATGATGCATGAACCCAATAATGCATAGAAATGGAATAAATTGACGTACTGGGGGGTATATAAGCTGGATGGTTGCAGAGACGGAGTAGGTGGGTAGATGTGTGGACAGGTAGTTGACAGGATGAGTGTATGGATGACTGGATAACTATGAACGATCTTGGTATCAGTGGTATGAGCAGGTAGTTGAGGATTCAGGAGCCTTTGTTCAAAGGCATCAACCCTTTGAGTTCCCAAATCAAGAGGCCAGAGTAGAGAGCGAGTGGGTGACGATACGAAAGTATCGTCCCATTTGCAGGAGAGTGGGTGATTACCAAAAGTGTCGTTGCATTTGAAGATGTGAAGAGGAAATCCATCTGCCTTGTTCATGTCAAGGAGGTATATTTGACCCTTCTCGGTTTGTGTGGGGGGGAGCCAGCACACTAGAAAGCACCTACCATATAATCTTGGATGGAAACACCTGGTATTCTGGCAAGGGACCCTTAGAATCCCTACAGAGTCAAAACAGCTCGTTGGTCAGGGATGGGAGAAATTAAACCTTATTTGAAACAACTGCGTAACTGGAAGTCAGACTGCATTCACAAAATAACTTTCAGTCTTAGCTTTTTGAAACATTGTGACACCTGCCACCTCTTGAGTGTCTTCCCGGAGCCAGCTACTCTGTTACACGAATGAGCAACAGATTCTTAAGAAACTCAACAAACTTTCGGGACCTGTCTACAGTCCCACCTTATGGGCAAAGAAAGGTGCTGAACAGGAAAGCAGGCTACAGAGAGAGACTTTCAGCTAAGGGTGACTACTTCTAAACCCAGCTGCTCCCTTCTTGCTCAAGGCTTCTGAATTTCACATACTGCCCAAACCCGCCCAATCTTTAAAAACCTTAACTGGACCAATCAGCAGGTGGTTCAAGCCTTAACTGAACCGACAGCATGTGGTTCAGATGACTGCTTGCTGGGGTGAACCTGAAACGTTCCAGTCCAACATTGATTGTTGGGAGCCTGTCCACCCTGTTGAGGACTGATGTGGGAGAGAGGCTTCCCTGAAGAGCCAGGTCTGATGAACTAGTGACTATTGCTGACCGCTGGGTGATCATATCTGATAGCACATCTAAGCTTAGCAGAAGAACCAGCAGTTTCTGCTGACAGGTGGGCAGTGCCCGGAGACTAGTGGGATTCTGAGTCCCACAGTCCTGAGAAATGCCTCTTAAAAGCAAATAGAAAGATCGTCTTAAGTCTTGGGATCGGGGTGCATAGCCATGCAGTTGCAGAACTGAGTCACGATTAATGGTAGTACACATTACACTGTGGTCAGACATGATCTTGCCAGTTCTAAACCCTGGGATTGACCCATCAGTATTGCTGTCAAGAACAGACAGACAGGGCTGGGGAGATTGTTCCGCTGGTAAAGGACTTGTCATGCAAGTGTGAAGACCAGGGTTTGCTTCCCCAGAACCCATGTAAAAAACTGGGCACAGGGGTGGAGTGGAGATGGGCATATCCGGGGGACTTAGTGACCAGCCAATCTAGGGGAACCAGGAGCTCCAAGTTCAACATTTTGACAAAGGTTGGGGTATCTGAACCCTGTGGGTCTCTTATCTCTGCACTGAGTCTTCTTCCCTCTCACTCCAACCCATTTGTACTGGCCTGTCTGCCTTGGCAATGTATCAAGCTCTTTCCCATGCAAGGCATTTGCACGGGGCTTGCACATATGCCCCCTCCCCATCAGAAAATCAAGTGTGAAGGTACAGAAAGCCCCTGGATGACTGGCTGATTTCATCTGCTCCTCCCAGCTTTTCCACGAGTCTGTTTTGTCTGTTTCACACCATTGTACAAGAACACAGACAACAGGGTTTACTCCAGGGTTTCGTTGCTGTCGTATAGGGGATAGGGAGCATTCTACCTGTAAGCAAACATTCCCTGGCCCTCTTTCACTTTTTATATTGGGAAAGGGGTCTCATTAAATTGTCCAGACTATATAGCCTAGGCTAGGCTTGAAATTGAGATCCTCTTGACTCATTCTCTTTGGTAGCTGAATCTGAGGCCTGAACCAACTGTCCAGCTCCTGTGTTTATGTTTAAGGTACCATCCCCACCACCAGATAGCCCAAAAAACCTTGAGGGGAGAAAATCTATGTCTTCTCTACTGTAAAATACAGTTTCTGAAACAGCCCAGCCTGTGGCAGGGGTTTGAAATTTGGTGACCAACCCATTGACGCCAACTGCATACATTCCCTGCACTCATCGCTTGGGACACTGATGTCCCGCCTTGCTTGAGTGCTGTAACATGGTGGCTTTACATTAGACCCTTCAGAAGGTTTTCAGCATGGTGGCAGAAGAAAGGGATTCTTGAAAGATCTTTCTAGACTTAAGTCTTCCTGAGGTAGCCAGTAAGTATCACTGCCCCAGAAGCTGGCTACCTTTTCTAAAAAATGTACTGGTGTAGCCACTAACCCTAGGAAACTCTTGTACTTACAATTATCACACACACACACACACACACACACACACGCACACACACACACACACACCAGGCTCTCCCCCTCCCCAGCATCTTTAAAGAGCAGGTATTATAAGAATCTCAGCGATCATTTGATCAGGGACCAGCTACCTCAGATTCCTAAGTCCTGCCCCTCCAACTACTGAATCGGCACCCCTGGGAACTTGCCTTTGGAGCTAGCTCCCGGATGATTCTACCACCCCCTAGGGACTAAGCCTCGGAGTCCCCAGAGACCTACATGCCAGTGAACTGTGTGCCCAGGGTAGCAGGAAGGCCAATGGCAGCAATATCCCTGCTCTTCCATCTCTCCATCTTTTCATTGGCTTGCCTGCACATCAGCAAAGGGGAACTTCAGCTGAGGCAAGTGGAAGGAGGGCGGGGCCTAGATGACCTCTGAGATCACAATAGACCTGGGTGGGCCATCCTGAGCAGCAGTCTCCTGAGTCCTCCAGGAAGAGGAGGATGGGGAGAGGGCGATGATGCGGGTGATAGGAGGTGGAGTAGGGGAGCTCCTTAAACAGTGGTGCTCCCAAAGACTAGGTGGTTTGGGGATGCCCCAGAACGCATGGCTGAAGGCATGGCCTTTGCTAATGAGAAAGAAACTGAGGTGTGTGGTTCAAGGAATCCAGAGGACACAGCAGAGACACCAACGCACGCTCTATGGGAATAGCTTATGTCACCAGCAGAAGTCACTCAACTTGGATGCCCATATTAGTCTGGATATGGATGATGACGCAGCCCTGTGGTGCTGAGTTAATACACCTAGATACTGGTTCTCAACCTTCCTAAATGCTGAGACCCCTTAATACAGTTCCTCATGTTGTGGTGACCTCCAACCATAAATTTTTTGTTGCTACTTCATAACTAATTTTGCTACTGTTATGAATAGTAATGTAAATATCTGTGTTTTCTGATGGTCTCAGGTGACCCCCTGTGAAAGGGTGATTCACCCGCAAAGGGGCCACAACCTACAGCTTGAGGACCTAGCACCTGTAGGATTCCAAGCCTCTGAGGCAACCCCTCGGGTTCCCTGCTCCTGTCTCCTTGCAAGGACAGTACCTTGAGCAGCAGCGCCTCTCAAGAAGCTCAGGTGATACAGCATTGGACAATGAGGGTACACCCTTTATGGGGTGCTGGGGTGGGTCCTGTCTGTATTCACTTCCTATCTGTGGTATCTCCTAGCCCTGTTGAAAATTTTTACATGCCAGCCCCGGAGGATGAAGTCAAGAACAGTGGATATTCTCTGAGCTCTGGGAACTCCCATGCTGGGAGAAAGAACAGAAGAGACCGTGGAGTAAGGGTGTGTCACTGCCGTCAGAGAGGGGTCACAGTGCCAGGTGAATGGAGTAGTAAGGGTGTCCCTGGAGGGTAGGGCAGGGTCACAGTGCAGAAGTGGCCATGAGGCAGAGTTCTCAGAGGAAAACGCTGAGTCTAGCAGTGGCCTGAAGGAAGAGCAGCAGGAATTTGCTGAAGGTTGAATTACAACCCTCAAAATTCCCACTGGAATGTGGTTGCGGAGACAGCTTAGTTAATAAAGTGCTTATAAGCACAAGGGTGAATTTGATCCCCCAAACCTACATAAAAATAAAAGCCAGGTATAGTACCCTTATAATCTCAGGGGGTGGGACATAGAGACAGGAAGATGCCTCTGGGCTTCCTAGCTAGTAAACCTAGTCTACTTGGTGAGTTCCAGCCCAATGACAAACTCTGTTTCAAAATAGATGGATGGTATCCTTCTCAGGAATGACACCCAAGGTTATCCACTGGCCTCTACACATGTGTGCATGTCCATATACCAACACACACACACACATACACACACACACATTCTCGTATCACCAAATTCAGAAGGTAGAATTCCTTGGGAAATCGAGTCACACACAGTAGATGAGATCAGTGACATTGACGTTTTGTTGGACCAGGCTAGTTCAGGCACCATCATGACTTGACAGTCTTTAGACACTCAGCCAGTGAGAACCCCATGTGAAGAGTGGAGGTGTGCTGTCAGAATCAGGTGACCATCAGGAGCTAGAGAGGAGCCCACAGCAGAACCTGGCACAGTCTGAGATGGTGTGGGACGTCATGCTGGCACTGTGGGTTTGGAGCACTTCCTCCCACTCCCCCCCACCCCCTGGACTCCTGGCAGTAAATTGCTGGTATACTAGACTACCCAATTGTGGAACCCAGGCTCAGCAGCCCATGGAAGAGAACATAGCATTTCAGGTGGGGAAAACCTAAATCAAGGTGCAGAAAGGATGAAAACTAGCCTCTTGGTAACATGAAAGCAGCAGACTGTTGCAACTGTGCTTAGCTCAAACTAAAGTATTGTAATTGTGTGGAGCCAATTGGCTGAATAAAGGTCAGATCTGAATAAACAGTCGTCCCCAAAGAAAGTCCCAAGGGGTGACAGATGTGTAAGCAGTCATTTTTACTGAAAGTTGGCTAGGAACTGCGGGTGTGAACAATTTCCAAGCCCCCCTTCCCCTCTCCTCTCCTTTCCCTCCCTCCCCTCCCTCCCTCTTTCTTTTCTTCCTTCCTTCCTTCCTTCCTTCCTTCCTTCCTTCCTTCCTTCCTTCCTTCCTTTCTTTCTTCCTTCCTGTCTGTCTGTCTGTCTGTCTGTCTGTCTGTCTCATTTTGGTTTTTGAGACATAGTTCCTCTGTTTAGCCCTGGCTGTCCTGGAACTCTCTCTGTAGACCAAACTGGGCTTGAATTTAGATATCTGCTTGCCTCTGCCTTTGAAGTGCTGGGATTAAAGTTGTGCACCACCACTGCCTGAGGCTTTAAAATTTCTCAAAACTCTCACAAGTGGGCCAGCTCAGCAGGGAAAGAAACTTGAGGCTAAGCCTGATGACCTGTGTTCAATCCCCAGAACCCACAAAGTTATGGGAAAGAACCACTCCCATAAGAGGTTCTGACCTCCACCAGCACTCTGTGGCACACACACACACACACACCCTAAATCAACATTTGTAAATTTGTTTATTTTGAATGTCCCATCAGAATGACTGAAAGCCTCATGAAATGTTAAACCATTTGTCATTGGATATATTTGTCCTACGGAGAATGAGTACCACCGCTGCCAGCTATAAGCTGAGTTTTGGAATTCATCAGGCAAGTTCCTACCTTTTCACTGCCAGGTGGGGACCAGAAATGAGGGGGAAATCTCCTTTCCCTGTTTCTTAGTAACAGAACCTGTGGCTCACACTGTTTAGAAACCAGAAAGGACAGGTCACACGTGTATGTGAAATAGAGCAAGCCACCCATAGAGATTTCCCAGAACTTCCCATACATGCCACCCAGCTTCCTGCATAGCGTCCAGGAGAACACGTATGCCTTATCCTCATTTATACCCCAAACAACCTCCAAAACAGCTTCGGGCTAGAGCTGGTGGCCCAGGCTTGTAATCCCAGCTACTGAAGCAGGAGACTGAGGCGAGAAGATCATAGCTGCAAGGCCAGTCTGGACTACAGAGTGAGTTCAAGGCCAGCTTGAGGAATTTAGATTTCAAAATAGCAAGACAAATAAAAGAGGGCTGGAGGTGTGGCTTGTGTACAACACTGGCCTAACATGTGTGAGGTTCTGAGTTCAAAGCCCTGTTCTGTGAAAAAAAAAGGGGGGGGGAGGGAAGAAAAAATTAATCTCCATCCCAAAAGCATTTCCTAGCATTAGTAGTGGCTTTATTTATAGCTACTAAACCCTAGGAACAACCTACGTGGCTGTGCTTAGGGGACTGGTTACACAAAGTGGCACACCTACAGTGAGATCACTCAGCAGTGAAGAGAAGCCATTACTGAACCAATCAGCACCCCAAAACACAAGTGAGATAGGTCAATGATAAAGCCAGACACAAATGGTCCCTTGCCGCATGTTTGCGATTGGATGACATTCTGGAAAGACAAAACCACAAGCATAGAGAAAACACCTGCCGTTGCCAGGGGCTGGAGCTCACGTAGAGGATGAACTAGGAAGAGGAGTAAGTTTGACATCTTACTGTGCATCCATGTGCATGACTTCCCATTCACAGAGCCTTAAAACAGTACGCTGGAGCCATAAACGCAACGATGCAAAAGCCAGGCTTAAAATATCACCGCACTTTGTACACAAACAGATCCACTGATGTAAACAATGGGAGTGGTGGCCCTGCTGTGGTTTGAGTATGAAATGTCCCCTACAGGCCCCTGTGTGTCAACACTACAGCTACTGGTACTGTCTTGGGTAGGTAGGTAGGATGGGATCTTAGGAACTTAGGGCCTGTGTCATTGACATAACCTAGTAGGGGTGGGGACTGAAGGTTATAGCTGGCCCATCTCTCTCTCTCTCTCTCTCTCTCTCTCTCTCTCTCTCTCTCTCTCTCTCTCTCTCTCTTCTCTCTCTCTCTCTCTCTCCTCTCTCTCTCTCTGTGTGTGTGTTTGTCATGTGTATGTATGTATATGTGTGAGATTTGCGTCTTATTGCTCTGCCTTATTCTCTTGAGACAGAGCCTCTTACTGCACCTGAACCTTGCTGCTGGTTGGCCAGCAGGCTATGAGGATCTCTTCCTGCCCTGCCCTGTCCCCTGCGGGGGGCATGGGTATGTGAAGCCATACCCAGACATGAGGCAGATGCTGAGATGATTCAAATTCAAGAAAGTGCTCTTAGCCACTGAGTCATACCCCATGCCGTCTGCCTGCTTCCTCATTCTGCCGCCGTGATGTGGCCGGTTATGAGCTCCCATTGCCACGAGAGCAGCCAGCCCCCAGTTACCGCGATGGACTGTATACACCCTGGAACCTGCTGAGTCTGCTTCCCTACTCCGAAGAAGGTAACCGACACACCTGACAGCACTTTCACTGGAATTCCAAGGTCCACCATGTAAGCAAAAATCAGTCTTTAGTACTGTCCTCCTCTACTGAAGGGAAGCTCTCTTCTCCGCTTCCAGTCAGGCAGCTTCCTGTGTCCTCACATTACCCTTCCTCATTCCCGTGTCTAGGCGTGTGTGTGTGTGTGTGTGTGTGTGTGTGTGTGACTCTTACAAAGGGGCTTTTAGGACACTATCCTGTAGACCTGGGCCCCACCCTCTGACCTCATTTAACTCTTCCTTCATGGCTCTGCCTCCCAAACCAGCTATACAGTAGGTTAGGAAAAACGCCTCACTCAGAATGCACGTGCCCAGGCCTGCTCAGGTTATGCTGGTGGCCGTCTGAAAAACAGAGAGAGGAGGGGGATACAGAGCATTGTTGGGAGCAGTGAGACCCCAGATCCTGAATTTCTTGTAATCCCCTGATCTGAGTGCCTACGGCTGCTCTGAGCACGAGACCTTCAGGAGTTCCTGATGGCAGGAGAGTGGTTTCTGGTGGGTTTGGCTGGGGCGTGGCTATCTCTATATAATCTGCCCCTGAGCACAATAAAGGGGGTATTCTTGGGGAATTCAAGGATGACCTGTGTCGCTGTCTCTGTGTGTGTGTGTGTGTGTCTGTGTATTTTAACCTCCAGCCCCCTTGCCCAAAGCTCGCAAACTGGGTGCCAGCGCTCAGAGTGCAGACACCGGGGCGCAGTGAGCGGCAGAGTATAGTGCTGGGCAGAGAACTTGGGACAGACGCAGCGCCTTATGGGAACAGGTTGTTATGGCTGAAGGCATCTAGCCGGGTGACATTCACCTTGCTTTGCCTCAGTGGGCAGGATTGAAATCAGGCGCAAGTCCGGGTTTCGATACTGCGATTTCCATTATACTCTCAGCTACTCCACTATCTAGGTGCTGCTGGAAGCCCAGGGTTCTCCTGGAAGCCCCAAAGCTCTCTCAACAAGCAGATCCCCCCAGCTGCCTGTAAGAAAAGGGGTCAGGAAGGGACAAGGGTCTGTAGTCTCCCGAGGCTCCTGTCCCCACCTAGAGGACAGCCCCCCCTAATTTCTGGCTACCCAGAGGGCTCTGCTCTGTGGCTCTAGGAAGTGAAGCCCGGCTCAGATGCCCTGGGAGCTATGTGTCCTTGTGAAGTCTGTGCCCTGAACTGTAGGCCAAGAACCTGGAGAGCCAAGTCAGAGGAGGACATGGCCTGCAGGCTTGTGTCAGCCCGTCACCGCCTTCCATGACCCAGTTTAAGTCTTGGTGGCATCTGCTGCCCAGGCAGGAAACACATCAACACAAGTTGGGGGGAGGAGAGCAGCGCTATTTGGGGCAGGAGACAGATTAGGAAACAGACATTACTCCCTGCGGATTGCAGAGTGCCTTTTTCCCTTTTGGATTTCAGCTCTGTCCCGATTCTTTCTTGTTTGAGAGCAGTTGGATCACCCTGTGCAATGCTATAAAAGTCCAATCCCAGATCTGGTGACTTTAAGATGCGGTGTGAGGTGAGGGGGCAGCCTGACCTTGCCCTTCCATCAGGAATTTGCCTGATGATTGTCCATCCACTTGGATATGTAATTGCCAGGATAGCTAAGAATGGTGGGCCTCGTCTGAGGGTTCAGTAACCCTTCTCTGGAGCCTCTCATGGCTGTCCGAATCCCCACTTGGCCATTTGAGGTGAATTAAGGAGGGTTATAGTTCCAAAGTCAGCAGAGTGAAGAGAGCAGGCTGAGCTCAGTTAGGGAGGTGCTGGAATTCCACTCTGAAAACATGAATGGAGACATTCTGATGTTGGCATGAATGC
Source organism: Chionomys nivalis (assembly GCF_950005125.1). Lineage (NCBI taxonomy): Eukaryota > Metazoa > Chordata > Mammalia > Rodentia > Cricetidae > Chionomys > Chionomys nivalis. The sequence goes on from NC_080097.1 coordinate 49,077,637, forward strand.
GGTGGACGTTTTAGCAATTAAACAGAGTAGCCAAAGCAGTCAGCCATGGGCTGGGGAAAGCCACAGGGGTGCAGAAAGAGGGTCATCAATGGGAACTGGCCAGTAGCAGCACTGTGACCTAAGCAGGAAGGGGCCAGAAAAGAGGCCCCCTTGACCACCTCACGCTCTGCTTTATTACTGTGGTCAGTGCTTTCTGAGGGGAAGCCTAGCAGCATCTAGGACAGTAGGTGGCCCAGGCCTTAGGAGGCAGCAAGAGCTGCAGACAGACCTGGAGTGGGAGAACTCTAAGGCAAATGGGGAAAATAAAGGGTCAGCATCTTCTAGAACTTTCTTGCGGAGGATGAGTTGACTGCTATGACATTCTGATTCCGGGACTAACAAGCTACCTGTGATTGAGCCTCATCGTATGCAGTGTGCTGTGCTTGGGACTAGGGAGTGTGAACTGTCCCCTCCTGGCCACTTTCTGCCAGTTAGTTGGTCCCCACATCAAAGACAGCATTTTAACTCAGCGTCACCTCTGCCATACTCGCTGAGGGAAGCTAGCCGCTGGGCACTGACAAGCTATGTCTCTCAGATGAGTGCTTTGAAATGAAGCCGAATAAGGGGCGTGTCTTAGCTCCCTTTTCCATTGCTGCAATAAAATACTCTGACAAAAAGCATTTTAAGGGCCAAAGGGTTTGTTCTGGCTCAGTGTTTAAGGATACAGCCCAGGGTGGTGGGAAGTCATAGCAGGAGGTGCTGGTCATGCTTCACAGCTTGGGACAAAGACTGATGAATGTGTGCTGTTGCTCACCCCCTTCTCTACTTACATGGTCCAGGATCCCAGCCAAGGAATGGTGCCGCCCACAGTGGGCAGGTCTTCTCACCTCAGTTAATACAAGAGAGTTCCCCCACAGGATGTCCAGAGCCCCATCTCCTGGATGACTCTAGATTCAGTTGACAACACCGGCTATCACAAGCTGAATTCATTGTAGGCAGACATACAAACACCATTAGGTGGTGGTCATGAAATTTAGCCACAAAGACCAATCCTCCCTGATACTAGAGATAACTAGGAGATGACGAGCAGGAGTGGGGTCTGGTGACTCCTGCAGTTGGCCAAGCCCAGGCAGGATGCTCCCATCCCTCCTCTTGCACTCTGCATGGAGCCTTTCCGGGCTTCCCAAGACTTCATTTCCGTGACCTACATGCTTTTCTGCCTAAGGCACACAGAGTGCTTTCTGTTTCCTTGACACATTTCTAACTCATACAGGCTTTGTCATTGAACATTGTAGCAAACATGTCAAAGATGAGACTCTTAGGTGTGGCTTCAGCCTGGCTTGTTTGAAGGCAATAATGACCTTATTGCTAGTGGGAAATAGATTGTGGTAGCCTGTGGTATGCTGTGTCCCTGAGTCAAGATATCTGTTGTCATCCTTAAGACCAGTTATCAGTGAAAGGGAACCAAGTGACTCTACTATAAGGGGTTGCAATTATTAAATGCAGTAGAAAGTTTTTAAAAAGATACGAGCAAAATGGCAACACCCCCAACATTTTGGAGTTTTAAATTCTCAACATCAAGAGATAATCATAGAGCCTAACTAAGAAGCTTCTACAATTGATTCCAAAAGAATCTTATCCATTGTATCAAAAAAAAAATCAGACTGTTTCTGAATACCAGAGCTTTCCTTGCAGGCTTATGGCTTTGCTTTCCCTAACCTTGTCTTCACGGGCATTTCCTGAAGGATTGGTCAAGGCGTCTTCTAGAGCTCACCTCACTTCGGCAGCATCCCTCTTCATTCCCTTTCACAGACTCGAGAAGAATGCCAGACAACGAATTGATCTGAGAACCCAGTGATGGAGTTCCAGTCCTGGCTGGTTAAGCTGCATCAGCTTCCTTAAACACAGCCTGAAGGTTAGGATTCACCTCCATCAAGGGCTCCCAAATAGTGATTCCCATTTTGCACCCCACTGTTAGATCCTGACACCTTAGTAAGTCAAGGTCACTTACTATTGTGGTGGAAGCTCAAAGTTCTTTCTCAAAGGAAAGAACTCAGTCAGGAGACACAAATGATTTAAACAGAAATGTATTTGGCCAAAGAAGGAGAAATAGGAGTGGGCTGCCCCTGAGGTAGATATCATACAGGGGGTCCTGCATTGGTTTCTTAAAAGGGCACATCCTAGCTGCAGCTTCAGGGATGTTTACCCTTCAGAAAACGGATCTACCAAGAGATGGCCACAGTTTGCCTTGGTCACGCAAATCTAAGTCCTTGCTCATCCAGTAGCAGAGAAGGGTGTATTGCTTTATGAATTGTTAGTTCAAGGTGTATATTTGTGTGTGTACTAAGGCACAAGGTAGGATATGTTTCTCCCTGTAAGTTATAAGATACCACTGTACTGTGTAATCCCTGTCATGGTCCAGTGCCTCTTCTACAGATGTTAGACTACCCACTCCCCACAAGTCTTAGAAAATAGATGGAAATTTAGAAGATAGAATGAAGTTATATAAAATTTATATCACAAAGTATTCAAATGAATGAATGGGGAAAATAAACTCCTTGCTCATATAATTGGTTGTCTCCTTTATATCTATGCCATATAGACTTGACCAAGAAAAGATCTAGAGATGTAACCACCATTAGTCCCTGGATGTATGGTATGGCACTGGTCTTCAAACATGGCCTCGTGGTTTTCTAAGCCCAAACTCTTGCCCTTTGTTTCATGACCAGCAGAAAGCTACTCAGTTAGTTGTCTCTGGTGGAAGGATACATTGGTTCTGATATCCCTGGTCCAGTTCAATCCACTCTCACATATGATGGGCAGTGACTTTAGTTGCTGGGAAGTCTCGGGCTCCATGTGTTGGAGAAATCGATAGACATCAATGCCTCCGGAACAATTGGTTATCTGGAAGTGCTTTTTGAATAAATTAAAAAACGGAAGGAAAGGTGTGGTCTCCATGTCCTGAGCCATAATCTCCCACTTTCAGATTGAAATTGGGCCCGAGAGCCCTTGCCCTACCTGCCACACACAGAGAGCTCTTTCTGCATGGTCAGGCCATGGAGGCATCTGCAGGTTTGGGTTGGGCGCTCCCTGGGTGCAGACCTGGGTTGGGTACTGGACTGACAGAACAAAGCTAATCTGTGGCTGGGTTTGATCATGACACAAGAGAGAAAGAAGCAACTCAGAATGTCAGAGCAAACACAATGCAGGTGGAGCCCCCCTCATAGGGAAGGGTGGGGAGACTTCTCATGAGAGATTTTCAAAGACTTCCTGAATCACACCCTCCTGACTCTCCTTTGTCAGAGGACATGATGTTTGCCTCTGGAACACTTCTCTCAGCATGGAGTTCAATATTCCTACATTAGAGTGTGAGCCAGGGAACTAAGTCTGTGGTTAACTCATCAGTGCAGAGACCAATCCGTAGTCAGTGTTCTTCAGATGCTTGGGAGAAGATGGGAGAGAACAGACTGGGCAAGCAGTAAGAGCATTTTGAGCTTAGCAGTTTGATTTATCCCCGGTAAACATGGCAGCAAGCAGTATTTGAGACCCCACGCTTAGCCATATGGGGTATCCTGAAATGCGAGTCAAGGGGCTTCGCGAGGCTTTGGAGAGGTTGAGCGCTCTTCCTTCCCTTTGCGTCTCCTCCAGGATCCATGGGATAAACTGAGCCACAGATACAAACATACCAGGTCTCCCCCTGGAACCTGAGGTTACGCCCCAGCTGAAGACACCCACTTGAAAGAGCCTCCGAGTCTCCCAGTTAGCACAGACCATGGGTGCCCCACTGTCTCCCTGGGAATGAGAAAAGCAAGAAGCGCTATATGTGAGAGGCCATCCAGCAGGAGGATATGAAGGGGTGGCTGGTGGAATGTGCAAGGGCCCCTCTCCTGGACTCCTCCTGGGGACCTAAGAATTGTGGGGTACGAGGGGGTGGGGCGTGGCAGCGGCCAAGTACCTGGCACTTGCCGTTGGTGCCTCCTTCCTTCCAGGCACAAAGCATGTTCCTGGAGAGCTGAGTCACCCTCTTGGCGCATGCTCTCCAGCTAATCCGAACCACCCTCAGCTTCGTCAGGTGCATGTTTAAGCCTCTGGTTGAGCCTAGCAAAGTGAGGAAGCCAGCCTGAGAATGAGCATGCATTGGCCACCGACAGTGACCAGTCCACACACATCAAAGAGAAAGCCCTGGTGGGTTACAGTGCCCAACAAGTCAGATTCACAGTTTCCCTGGTGCGGATGATTTACTGCAAGATCCCACTCGGTTATCTAGGTGTCCCAACAAGTAGTGCCTCTACTAATGTATATGCCCAGAGGATGCAGGCTCTCTCCAGAAGCAAGCCAGTCCCTTAACAGGGGCACAATATGGAGAGTTCTCCATGGTCTTACCCTTGCTCTGAAGCTAACCTTTGTCCTAAAGTTGAAGTTTAGAGCAGCACACATTTTGTCTTTGGGGAGATAAATGGAGACACTTGAAAGAATAGGCACATCCAAGATGTATCATCTTGAAGGGGAAAATAACCGCAGTGCTAAAGGAAATCCTGCCTTTCTCCCTGTTCATGGTCCATGGGTGGCCAGCCTGGTGCTCTACAGGAAGAGGAATGGAGTCACTGGTGCTCACCGCCCCAGGGAAACCACTGGTTTAATTATATCAGCAAATGCTGGACTCTTTGTGAGGCTAACAGGTGTGTGAGCCAAACACTTTTGATGGAATCCGTAGAAATGATCACTGCTTTAAAGTTTTGAGATTCTTCTATATCCCGCGTATTTGCGGGGGAGAAGGGACTTGACCTACGTAATTTCACCTACATGATTTAGTTGAGGGAGGCATTGTTGTTCTATAGGTGGGAAAAGGTGATGAGAAAGGAGGGGATGGATGCTACCACAAATTCAGTTTGAGTTGTCCCCAGCTAAACTATCATTCTGCTCAGCAGTAGGCAGCCCACAAGTGAGCTTCATGTGGCATGAAGGTGAGGTGCGTACCGTGGCCATGAGTAGACGCCCACTCTGCCATCCAGCACCGATCCCAGGAACTCTCCTGCTGTGGCAGGCAGATGGGCATTTTGACCTTATTGAATTGGACTGGCGTGGCGAGCAGGAGCAGGCAGAGGTCGCTGTCAAGGTGGGGCGGCTTATAATCTTTGTGAGCGATGATCTTCTGCACCTGTTTCCTCTCCAAGTTGATGTCGCTGAAGGTCTTGGTTCCCATGACTACAGAGACGTTCACCGCTACCACTTCTAATCTGAAGGATGAAGACAGAAGCACCACAGCTGACAATGATCGTGGGGCACTTTGTATCTACAAACACATTTCCACGCCACTAAGTAGTATAGAATAGGGGGTTTGTAGGGGCAGGGGCTAAAGAGATCAGGGAGGTCAGAGTCATGGACCAGACCCAGATGGATCTCTGAACAGGTGAACCATTAGCTCCAGGGGAAGCTCTCACCAACAGAAGTGTAATGTACCCATTGAGAAAAGAGGATGTGAATGCCTTAGGGACAGGAATCTTGGCTCTCTTATTGACTGCTACACCCCTCTCTCTTGAAATTGTACCCAGTAGGTGCTCAATGCATGCACAATGAGTGAGTGAATCTAGTATATAAGTGGTGGGCAAGAAAAGGAAGCCTATACTAATTTTCCCAACACTGGTGCTAAGCTACAAGAAGCAACCAAGTTGTGATATAGTTGATCAAGCCAAGAGGTACTACAATATAGGATACAGGAGCAGATTTGGGTCCAAAGTCACTGGACACAATGCCTGTGGCTTCCAAAGCTTCATGTACCAACCAACCAAGCGACTAGCCCAGACTGCATGTGTACTACGAGAGACATAAATGGCGGTGATGCCCAGACACTTACAGGGTTCTTGGGAAGCAATGTGCTGCCGTCAGAACCCACCACTGGTGGATGATGGAGCCTCCACACAGGTGTTTCCCAAGCATCTGGATACTCACTTGCCACGGGAATTCACCATTCTGGACTTCCAGCAGTTCACGGAACGGCAACCATGATGAGTTTGGGAAGGCAGGTCTGTGGCCACACAGGACTGGTTTTGAGAGAGAAAGCAAAGAGACATTGGTATACAAGACGCCCAGAGAAATCCTCACTTCACAGTCTCAGAACCTTTCCAGCTAAGCTCAGGATGGCATCTGAGGGAAATCAAATGAGAGGGCCCACAGAACAGATCTTAGAAAACACCTCCAAACTGAAGATGATCAGTGTAGGGAAATGCAAACTAACAAAAATGGACCTGCCGCAGAAATCATAAACACATATTCTATGTTTAAAGGGTGTTGGAAGACCAATGGGAGGAAAAGCAACAGAAATTTACCAGTTAATGCTGTTGCTTGATAGAATTGTAAAATAACTGTGAGTGACTTTGAGAAAGATGAGTACACCTCTCTCTCCCTCTCTCTCTCTTTCTCTCCCTCCCTCCCTCCTCCCCCCTCTCTCACACAGAGATAGAAATGGATAGATAGATAGATAGATAGATAGATAGATAGATAGATAGATAGAGAGAGAGAGAGAGAGGGAGGGAGGAGGGAGAGAGGGGAGAGGGAGGGAGGGAGATGAGATCAAACATAGCAAAGTCACATAATGAACCATACATGTCAGCATCCTTTTGTGTGGGGTCCTGCTGTAATTCTTCAGAAAGAGTACCAAACATTTGCACATCTGGTCCACCCATAGAACTTTCTCTATGGGGCACCTCCCAGGATCACAGAGCAAATATTACATGAACCGACTTCTTACAGCAATATGACCTGATAAATATTTTCTAAATTAAATGCATCCCTATTCGACTCCACACCTTTCTGCTGCCTCTTTCAGGGTCTGGACCTAGAGAGAGCCTCAATTCACTTACAGCCAGGGAGAAATAAAGCCAGTAGTTGATCTTGCCCCAAGTCTCCTGTGTTTCTGGAACTCTGGGCACATATCCTGGAAGATTCACTGTAAATAGCATCTTCAACCAGTCCAGTACATCTGCTTTGATCAATCAGTCATAGCCTCCTAATTTACTGAATCAAATTCCATCTTCTGCCACCTCTGGGGGTAAAGAGCTCTGGGTCTCTCTGGGTGAGATTTTATGCTCTCTGGATCTGGGTTCGAGACCTCTAAATCTGCACACACACACACCCTGGAGCCCCCCCCCCCCATTCACTCTAGGGCATCCAGGGGTGAGGTAGCAGGCATTTCCTACCTTTAATTCTGGGCTAGTCAGACACTAACCTTGGTTGTCCTGGGCATGTCCCTTGGACGTCATGAGCAGTGCAATCAGAAGGGAGAGCATCGTGTTGCCATTCCAGTCTGGTGTTGCCCACCTTGATACCCTGCCCACACTGATAAAACAGCAGCTGCAGCTGCCATAGTTGGGCATCACAAATGCATGGCAGAGCCTGGCCTGGTGACATCACAGTGAATGTGGAGATTAGAGAGGAAAAGCAGGCACAGCCTGATTGAGCCACATCCCTCTCCCAGTCCTTTCTGATTACCGGTCCTTTTGGGTGCCTCCTGCTGACAGTCCTCTATCTGCCCATGTGTTCTGGCCCTGCCCTTGACTCTGAGCACTTGGGGGAGCCATTTATTCTTCTGCCACCTTCGGCAATAATGAGCTTTGGGTCTCTGGGTGAGATTTTATATTCTCTGAAATTGGATCTCAAAATTTCCATGGTCCTCTACAGGAAATTTTAACCCTATCATGGGTTAGAGAAGAACTAAAGTGGGTGTCGGTGTTACATTAAAATGTTACTTACATTAAAAAGATCACTCTGGACAGGGCTGCAGAGATAGTTCAGTTAGTAAAGTGCTTGCTTGCCTTGCAAGTGCAAGGGCTTGAGTTCAGTCTCTAGAAGCTGTGCTTGATTACAAGGGTGGGGTCATGGTGTAATTTCATCACTAGAGAGGCAGAGATAGGCAGATTCTTGGGGCTTGCTGGGTAGTCAGCCTAGTCTATTTGGCAACTCCCAGGACAGCTGGAGACCCTATGTTTAAAAAGATATTCATGGTCAGGGGTGGGTCCTGGAACAAGTGACTCATCAATTAAGAGCACTTGATGCTCTTATAGAGGACATGGGTTCAAATCCCAGCACCCACATGTTGGCTCACAACATGTGTAAAGTTCCAGGGTATCTGACACTTTCTTCTGACCTCCAGGAACAGCATGCATCACATGGTACACATTTGTGCATGCAGACAGAACCCTCATAGACATAAAATGAAAATAAATAATACTTTAAGACGATGAATAAAGCCTGAGAAATAACACCCAAGTTTGCCAAGTTTATGCACTAGTCTCCACATGCACCTGCACATGTACCTCACACACACACACACACACACACACACACACAGAGAGAGAGAGAGAGAGAGAGAGAGAGAGAGAGAGAGAGAGAGAGAAAACTCTAAATACACCATGGAAACCATGGAAACATGGATGTTATTTGGGGGCAGGTAAAACCAGAACAAGATTATCACATAGGAGTAATCCAGGTGAGAGGTGTTGGTGGCCTGGTGTTGGTGGTCTGACTGCTGAGACACAGAATAGCAACTGAAGTTCCATGGCCACTGGCTCCACAGCATGCATAGTCTGGAAACAGTGAGGATCAGAAGTTCAGGGGATAACCTGGGAAAGGGTCCAGCGGTAGATCCTAGGATGAAAACGATGCCAGGGGAAGCACGCAGAGACAAGGGAGGACTGAGCTGCTATGGCCTCTCTGCCTTGATGTGTACCAGCAGGAGGCAGAGTCAGAAAGGAGCCTGGAGATTGCAAGGGAGCAGAGAAGAGTCAGAGGTGGTACTGGGTGAGAGTCAGGGAGAGAGAGTTGTCTGGGAATAGCATTCTGTGAGTTCTTAATCTCTCCTCCGACTCCCATCATCTGTCCATCATCCATCATTACTTTCTTCACATCATCATCCTCCTCATCAGCAGCATTTATGATGCTAGTTATCCTTAACTTGAAGCTGACAGAATAAGCAGCTCCAGGATGCACCTTCGGCTTACTGGAAGATGCTGCTGTATCTGCTCTCCATCAACAGTCCTGTCTCTCAGGGAAGGAGTGCACACTGACTGCAGGAATGAAATTCCTGCTTCATAAACAGTGGCATGTACAAGGTTCCTAAGTCTTCTAGAACCCTCTCAACTTCCTCAAGGTTCCAGTCTCTTGGTCAAGGAGTCCCACTTGGATAATTACTTACTCCCTTGCTGTGAAGAGATGACCCTACAAACTGCAGCTTAAAGAAAACGTGTTTCTTTTGGCTCACAGTTTGAGGGTACAGTCCACCATGGGGAGGAACTCATAGTGGTAGGAATGTGGGGTAGCTGGCCACATGGCCTCCGTGGTTGGAAGCAGAGACAGATGGACACTGGTTGAAGTTTGCTTTCTCCTTTGTATTCTGTCTAGGATCCCAGCCTAAGGGATGGTGCTGCCAACAGCTGATGTGGCATTTCACACCTCAGTTAACTGAATCGAGATAATCCCTTGGAGGCTGTCTCCTAGGTGATTTCAGATTTCATTAAGACAGTATTAGCTATTACACTGCCTTTGCCCAAGGCGCCCCCCCCTTCTCTTTCTCTCTGCTTTGCCTGCTGTCTTATCTCCAGTGGATATCAATACTGTACACATCCTCAGCATTATCAGTTTGTTCCCCTGTTAGATTATAACTCTGGTGAGGGCAAGGGTCTTTTCTTTTTCTTTGCTCTTACATCCTCTGTTCTTAGCATGCCAAGTCTGTTACTTATTAGGTCTTAGTAAGTAGTTGGAATCGAAGTGGGTGGGGACCTCCACAAGGGGCCAAAGACAAACTGGGCCTTTAGCTATTTCATTTCCTTCACCCTCAATGATGACCTTTCTCAGCTTTGTAGCAAAACACTAGATGAGACCCCACAAGGAGGATGGTTATTGATGGGTCAGGGTCTTCCCTGAACCCTCAGACTGTTGAGACAAGCACCCACTGGGCTACTCAGTGAGAGACACTTGAGATAACCCTAGGATGCATCCCACACAGCTAGCACCCCTTTGCCTAGCTCACAACTAAGCAATATATTAACTTCCCACTAGCTTCGCTGTGGGTTAGGATAATAGTTACCAAGTTTCCTTGGAAGAATGTAAAGGTCTCTCTCTCTCTCTCTCTCTCTCTCTCTCTCTCTCTCTCTCTTGGTTTTTCGAGACAGGGTTTCTCTGCAGCTTTGGTGCCCGTCCCGGAACTACCTCTTGTAGACCAGGCTGGCCTCGAACTCCCAGAGATCCGCCTGCCTCTGCTGGGATTAAAGGCATGCGCCACCACCGCCCGGCTCTCTCTCTCTCTCTCTCTCTTTTAACCAAACTCCCCTACCCTCATAAAGTCAAATAAAAGCCTGCTGCATGCTCTGTTATGTGGCACAGTCTGACGGACATCCTCAAGCCGCCCTTATCTCATCCCTAACCTCAGTGAAGTTTTGAATGCTTAACCAAAATATGTGGCTTGACTTCATTTTTATTGCTTCCACCCCTTATTCCCGCATCAGACTGAATAAATGAGGGCCTGAGAAGTCTTGCCTCCGACTCAGGGTAGGGGGAGGTTGTTTCATCCTGGACACACCCGCTAAGGCTTGTATTGAGCAAGTTATTTAAAGTCTGTTAAGTGTCTTCTCCCCTCATGAATGTCCAAGAACATTTATTAAAATTATGGGAGAATTAGAGATCATTTAAAGCACCCATGAAAAAGCGTGGTCCTCAAAATGTGCCTGAGTCTCTTTTCTCTCCCACAAAACAAGGGAAGGCATAGCTCAACATAGTCTGTGGAATGTTTCTTCACACTGAAGATTACAGCAAATGACTTCATTGCCTGGAGGAGTCACGAGAGGAAACCAGTGCTCCACGCCTGAGGTGTGCCTCTCTTTGAATCTAAGAGGGGGGACAGCAAGGTGACTTCCAAGTTCATCGCTAGGACAAGTCAGGGATTATGATCCTTCCCTGACTCAAATGCAAATATCGTGGTTAACTTGTGACCTGGGTCATAGATCTTCCTTGTCATTGTCCCGGCAAATGTGGTCACTGTGACCATAGCCACCCTCTCACCAGCTGAAAGGGCTGTTACTGAAAAATAACTCAGAGATGAAGTACTCCCCAGTCCCTTATGGGCATGGTAGAAGCTGCCTCTGAAGGTGGGTGGCTTGCACAGCTAACAGCAGAGTCGGTTTGTTAACCTGTCCATTAGTCATGGGCGCTGTGAATGGCAGGACACCTCCAGGAACAAAGCGTCCCCAGGTGAGTTCCACGGCCTCTGTTGGATGCTGGTGAGGAGGCCATGTAACATGATGCTCCAGCTGTGACAGTGGGTTTTAAGTTATCGTGGTAATGGCTGCCCAACACTGCACCATTGAAGGAGCTTTGGGGCCCATTTCTAGCTCCATAGAAAGCAGTAATGACCAGGTGGCCACAAGTCATAAGAGCTTGGGCATGAATGGTACATGTCACTCCTACTTGACGTCTGCCTCCCTACATCAGGTCCCTTGTTCAGCTCATATTTCCCCCAGTGCTAAATAAGAAATCCCAAACTTGCTCTAAAGGCACCAGCAAAGGAAGGGGAATCAGACTGCAGTGTTTGCACAGAGCGGCTTAGGACCATGACCAACCGCAGCTCTGAGCTCCCTGCTTTGTTTGTGCACCATACAGGGGAATGACTTGCTGTGCTCTGACGAATGTTTGAGATGCCTCATGGCTTCTCCACCAATCTCACACAAAGGTTCTACAGGCATTGTACCCAAACCCAGCTTCAGTTTTCCCTGGTCACAGTCAAGACTTTTATTCTGATTGGGTGAATGTTTGGCTCCCTCGTCAGACAAAGTTTCAAGGCCCAACTCCTTTTCAGCACTGGCTCTGCTCTCTCTTCTCCAAGGGTCAAAGCTGGGGAAGATTGCTGGCAGGTGAGCTAGCCTACACATAAGACCACTTAGGGCTAATTCTTGCAGGTGGGCATGTGAGTGAGCTCCTCACTGTTCCAGGTAGGCCAAGGAGAAGCTTTCGTGGTGCCAAGGTCCCATTCTCCTCTTAGGCTCCAAATGTCTATTGTGAATCCCCTGTTCTCCTTCTAAAGACTCCCTGTGTCTTCCCAGATGTATGGATGCATCCTGGGACTATCGCAAGTGTCTCTCCCCTACCAGCACCCACTGGGTCCCCAAACAAACCAGAGGCTAAGAGAAGACCCTACCCAGCTGCAACCCTTTCAACTCAGCCAGACATACTCTGGATTTCCCAGGAATAAGCCAGTATATGGCCCTGGAATGGTACTATAGACATTCAGAAGGAGCTTCAGGAAATGTTTGGCCCTGATGCTTGCCCCGCTTCACTCCTCTAAACCCACTGGGTCAAAATCTGCAGGCTTAAGCTTGGAAGTTGGCACACAAGGCTTCCCAAAGAAAACATGGAGCATCAGCTAAATGTGAATTTCAATAGTAACTTTTTTTTTCTATTTGAATGTCCCAACCAGTGCATGGGATATACTTAAATCTAAAAAAAAGTCATTTTAAATTGTGATCCACACTTCACACTTATAATCCCAACACTCAGGGGGCTGAGGCAGGATTGCTGGGAGTTCAAGGTGGGCTGGGATACTTAGTGAATTCAAGCAAATCTAAGCTACAAAGGAAAACTCTGTATCAAAAAAAAAAAGCAAAAGAAAAGGGCATCACTAATTTTTTACCCTTCTCCACATTCTTCTCGATGCCCCAAGCTGCTCTTCTAAGGTCAGAAGATCACTGGCTAGGACTTTGGTGACACCACCAGGAGGATGTCTTTCTAATTGCCTCTGGAGCATCAGTCAGACAATGGTCCCTAAGTGATATGGCTTATCCTGTACCTTCTTTTGAGTTTCTGCAGGTACTTTCAGGCCCTAAGGTTGCTTCCTCTACTTTGAGCCAATGCTCATCCAATTCTAGGGAGGAGGAGGAAGGTGTGCACTACAGATTACGGCAGGCTTCTTGCCTTAGTTGTTATTCTATTGCCATGAAAAGACACCATGACTAAGGCAACTTACAGAAGAAAGCACTTAATTGGGGACTCGTTTACAGTTTCTGAGGGCAAGTCCATGACTATTATGGTGGGATTGTGGCAGCAGGCAGACAGGCATGATACTAGAGCAGTAGCTGAGAACTTGCATCCTGATCCTAAGGTAGCAGGCAGAGAGAGAGAGAGACTGGGCCTCTGGCATGGGGCATCTGTAGAAACCTCACAGTCCACCCTTAGGGAAACACCTCTTCCATCAAGGCCACACCTACTCTGACAAGGCCCTCCCTCCTAATCCTTCTCAAACAGTTCCATCAATTGGGAACCAAACGTTGAACTATATGAGCCTACAGGGGCCATGCTCGTCAAACTGCCACACTTTGTAAGCATTTTTTTTTTTTTGATTTTTCGAGACAGGGTTTCTCTGTGGTTTTGGAGCCTGTCCTGGAACTAGCTCTTGTAGACCAGGCTGGTCTCGAACTCACAGAGATCCGCCTGCCTCTGCCTCTAGAGTGCTGGGATTAAAGGCGTGCACCACCACCACCCGGCTTTGTAAGCATTTTTATATGTGATATCTTTTCACCAAAGCATATAAAACATATAAAATCAAAAAGTCAAATCTTTATTAATACAAATAATATATTTTAAAATGACTCTGGGCTACACATGATTTTATCATGTACTAAAGATAAAAGCAACTTTGTATACTAGAGAGGTGGGTAAGCTTGCTTAGTTTCGTACAAAGAGTTAAATCTTAACGGGCATAGTGGTACCTATCTTCAATCCCATTTCTCAGGAGACAGAGGCAGATGAACATCTGTGAACTCAAGGCTAGTCTGGTCTACATAAAGAGTTTCAGGGTAGCCAGGGTTGTATAGCAAGACTCTGCCTCAAAAAAAAAAACAAAACAAACTTGACTGAACATTTTACAAACTATCTTCAATGTTTTTCAAGGTTGATAAACATTTTTATTGTATAATCTTCAGTGCAGAAAATGCAACTTCATATTTTTTAAAAAAATGACAGGACGGGTCTTTTCAGAAAACCACCGAAAACTCTGCCTTAACCCCAAGCCGAAATTCACTGAACGATCCGTCAAACTCAATAACTTAAACAGTAGTTTTTAAAAAGTCAAATACTCTAGCCCAATACCATGCAAAGATATCCTAATTCAGTACTGATATGCAGAGGAACAATGGCAGGGAAATATCAAAGTTCTCAGTTCCCCATCATGAAACTGTTTCTCTGAGAGCAGAAAACTTATACAGTACACGCAGTCCATGACATGCAGTAGCCTTGAAGTTAATGCTGTGAACCATGGCACACACAATGCAAAACATACATGTCATGTGTTGAAAACCACAGACATGGCCACCTCCCACAGGGCCACACAAGCAAGCTCTGCCAGAAAGACTTCCGATCACTCTTCCTTTTATTTCCATTCACTGTTGCTCAAGTTTTCACAGCTCCCACATTCAGTCATGTGACCCCCCCCACCTGGGGTCATGACCCTCAGGTTAAGAAGCTATGGTTTATTGAGACTGTACTCTACGGAACTGTGCAGGTTCCTTCTGTGGGACTGGGTCCCATGGCTCTCTGCTCCCTGGGACATAGAGAGCTGATGGAGATTTCCTATGTTGTGGACATGGGTGGTAGGTGTATCAGGGTTTTTCAGAGAAACATAACCAATAGAATACATGTGTATCAAAAATGAATACATGTGTATCAAAACTGGGACTTCTTAGATTGACACAGTGTGGGCTGTGTAGTCTAACAATGGCTATCAGCATACCAAAGAGGCTGAGAATCTGGTAGCTATTTAGTTGACAAGAATGTCTGTCTCAAAGTCGGGCGGTGGTGGCGCACGCCTTTAATCCCAGCACTCAGGAGGCAGAGGCAGGTGGATCTCTGTGAGTTCGAGACCAGCCTGGTCTACAAGAGCTAGTTCCAGGACAGGCTCCAAAAAACCACAGAGAAACCCTGTCTCGAAAAACCAAAAAAAAAAAAAAAAAAAAAAAAAAAAAAAAAAAAAAAAAAAAAAAAGAATGTCTGTCTCAGCAAGGCTCATCTAATGCCCAGCCTAGCGGTCAGTTTGCAAACCTCACTTTTAAGGTATACCCCAATGTAGTAGGCTCCCCAGAAAGAGAAGTTCATGAACCTTAGGAGAAACAGTTAAAACGGGACCAAACACCAAGCGTCCAAAGAGGTAAGGATGGGAATAAGGGATGTTCCCAGGGGGAAAGTCTTCAAGAATGAAGTCCTGGGTGAGGCATCACAGAAAGACAATGACTTAAGAAGAGTCTTCGTGACTTCGTGTGAGGTCTCAATACAGCCATTGTGACATCAATAGCCTGGCAGCTTAAGGAATATGAGCAGCCAGCTGACACCATGGACTCAGCCTCCTAACCTCCAGCACACAGCCCAGCCAGGGCCATGATCCTGCCCTCCATTCTGCTGCTTGTTGCCCACACCCTGGGAGCAAAAATTGGTACGTGGACTTCTCTCCCTCTGGCCAGAGCTGCTGACCCAAGTAGGGCCAGCCAGGACACCTGCTCTCTTCACCTTCCTTCACCCTACCTTCCTATGTGGTGAGCATTAACGACAAAGGAAACAGCAGACATGCCCCATGAGTTAGTTAATGGGCCACCAGGAGGTCACCTCCAGGAGCAAAGACCCCTCACCCATTCCTTTTAGGGGATACCCATCTAATCTTGGAGTTTTAGCTTGGAATTAAAATTCAACCTCACCAATACCAGTGAATGAAGAAGTGCCCAGAGCTTGGGCAAGGAAGTAGTCAAATGACTTAACTCCCTGTCCCCATTTCTATGCTTAAATACTCTGACAAAAGTCACTTAAGAGAGAAAGGGCTTCTTCTGGTTCACAGTTCAAGGGTGCATAGTCCATCATGGGTCGGAAGCCGAGGGGATGGGAACTTGGGGCAGTTGGTCATATCACACCTGCAAAGAGAAACCCAAAATCAGTGAGAGCATGCTCCTAGCTAACCCCCGTTCTCCTGTTAGACAATCCAGGTTTATTTTACAACTTCATGGTGGGGGAAATTATCCCAAAACCACAATTACAGGGACACAGTGTTGACTTGCACCAGTCTGAGCAACACCCAGACTTTCTTCGGGTGCTCTTCACACTGCCTCTGAGCAGAGACAACCTGTCTCCCAGGCCTTCAGAGTGGCCTGGGGGCACTCCATGGAACAAGGCATGGGACACCACTGGCAGAACTTGTCCCTCCGGAGTCCAATGGGAAAAGGCTCCAAGTCGCTCAAATGACTCCTCACATGGGAGCTGCTGACATTGCCGTCAGGCTTTGTGTTCTCGCTGCTTCCACGTTGGCCTCGTGGGGTGTTCCCAGGACCAAAGATGTGGAGAGTGGGACTTGTCTGCCAGTCCCATGGGGACTTTGGCGCAAAGTGGTTCTGAGAAGTCATGAATCAACTGTGGCTTGAGGATTGTGCTCTGTGCCAAGCACTCGGAGGGACGCTTCAAATATCATCATCACATCTGAGCCACAGGCTAGCCTCATGGGCAGAGTGCTTCAGACCCAGTTTAGGGATGAGATAAGAGAGATAAGCAAAGCTAAGGAGTGTCTCGAGTCATTGGACAAGGAGATCACAAACGAGCCTCTGCTGTCTGCAACTAGGGTCCTAGCGAGTTCTGTAGCTGCAGCAGAGAGAGGCCTGATGTCGGCACTCACTAGTCAGTCAAACCCCTCTTTGGGGTTAGCCTGAAACATTGGCTCCCACACACGCACATCCACATTTGTAACAAGATAAATCACATAAGGCTCAAATAGGATTTTTGAAGTTATTACATTTTAATTGTGTGTGTGTGTGTGTGGTGTATGGTGTGTGGTGTGTCTCATAGCACTCATGTGGAGGTCAGAAAGCAGCTGTGGGAATCTGCTGCTCTCCTTACATCATTTAGTTCCCCTGGGGTGGAACTCAGATGGGAAGGCTCGGCAACAGTGGCTTTACCCACCGAGCCTTCTCACTGACCCCCTCAAATTTGATTTTTATCCTGATCTTTTCATTCACATTTATATCACAAGTACCTCCTTCGCATCATTAGAAACTCCCCCACGAGCCTCATTTTCACAGCTGAGAAATAGTTCAGGGCACAGATACCATGACACCAGCTTGTCTCCCATCTGTTGCTATTATGAAACCCCGAGAAGGGAGTTTTCCCCTTAAGACAGTTCTAGCAAAGAACCCTTCAGTCAGAGGATCAAGTCCATTGATTGTTGAGTGCGACTCTCACAGGTATGGCCCATCCTCGAGACACAGCATCACCAAGACATGTATGCTGCTTTCTCTATTTGGAGCTGGTATTCTGGGGTCAGCGGCAGACAGATGCACTCCACAATCATTGTAACACAGTGGCGACACCTGAGGTTGCATAGACAACAAGGTTGGCCAGGGCAGAGGCCAGGCCAGAGGAGGCGTCACTGAAGAAGTGATTCTTGGGAGGAAGCCCAAACAACGAGAGCAAGCGGGCAGTCAAGGCGTGAACATTCCAGGCAGAGTGCTGAGAAGCAGGTGGCCTGGTTTGGTCAGGCCCCCTGACTAGGCTGCATGCCCTTAGACGAGTTACTTAGCCTGTGTCTTGGGTAGCATGACTTCAGGGTGATCACGAAAACTGTGAGTTTATCTTCTACAGCACCTAGAACAGTGCCAGATACAAGGTGAGCACCGCGAGCGTGTTTGGTGAACAAAAAGAACGGTGAGGCCCAAAGCCCCAAAGAAAATATTTATGTATTGCAGACAGCTTAAGGCTCTGGAGAAGAGCTGCTAAAGCCAGGCTTCCTTTCACGGCCCAGTAGTTCTCGTCTCTGTCCCCAGACGCCGAGTGACACAACTGTTCTACACGGACCAGATGACAATAATGAAGGCTCCTAGTGGGTCATGGCACCTTTCATGACTTCTTGGGGGTCTTGTGAACCTCTTCCTTACCCAGGACTCTGTCACATCAACACAGGCTAAGAGGTTTAAGCCACACCAATTTCTTCTCACTGGTCTGTAGGGTAGAAGTGCAGTGTGGGGATCCCAGGATGAAGGCAACGGTAGATGAGACCGTGCCCTGTCTGAGCACTGCGGGAGCACTGCCCCTGCCTGTGTGCTGACGTTGAGTGGCTTGTCTGGGCCTCTGTTTCCTTCACTGAGCCAGCTCTGTAGTATCTCTCTCTCTGCATTGACTCTCCCTCCTGTGTGTGTGTGTGTGTGTGTGTGTGTGTGTGTGTGCTTGTGTGTTCGGGGCCGTGCACATGTATATGCACATGTGTGTAAAGCCCATGGAAAACCTCAAGTGTTGTTCCTCAGGCACTGTCCACCTTGTCTTTTGTGACAGGGTGTTCCATCACTGTCCTAGAATTCACCAAGTAGGTGGGGCTGACTGGCCAGTGAACCCCCAGGGTTATGCCTATCTTTGTCTCCCCGGCACTGATGTTACAAACACACTACCATACCTGGATTTTTTTTTTACATGGGTTCTAGGGGCTCCAACTCAGGACTCTGTGCTTGCATGGTGAGAGCTTTGCCAACCTGGCCATCTCCCTACCCCTGCCTCTATTTTCTTCAGGGCCTTTGTGGTGACAGGACCATGCCGCTAGCCATTTGAGGGTCAGCAGACTAATTTCACCCCCCAAATCTGTTGCTTTGGCAGGGGAGATATTTGCCAGTCCTGTGTCATAGCTACTAGACCTGGTGTGTCCCTCTAGTCATCATATTTTTCTCCCCATGCCATGCACCGCGCCCCCGTGTCTGCGCTCTGTGCGCTGGCACCCAGTTCGCGAGCTTCAGGCAAGGGACACAGACACACACAGACAGAGAGACAGCGACACGGGTCATCCTTGAATTCCCCAAGAATGCCCCCTTTATTGTGTTCAGGGGCAGATTATATAGAGATAGCCACGCCCCAGCCAAACCCACCAGAAACCACTCTCCTGCCATCAGGAACTCCTGAAGGTCTCATGCTCAGAGCAGCTGTAGGCACTCAGATCAGGGGATTACAAGAAATTCAGGATCTGGGGTCTCACTGCTCCCAACATTTCCACACTGGAGTTGGCCTTTGAAAGTGTCTTCTTCCAGGTTCACTGTGTAGAAGCAGGCTTGGTAAAGCTGCCAGCCTGAGACCCCATGAAGAATGTAGACAGAGCCAACACCACCTTCATCCCCACCCCATCCAGAGCCATGGGCTCCTTCCTATCCTATCACAGTGGGGAAACCTTGGTGTCCTGGCCTTAGAACATCCCCAGGGATTTCTCTTCCCAAGCTAGACCCAGCCTGTCCCGACAGAGGCTGACGGAGGATCTGTTTTTCCCTTTGGTTTTGCCTCCCTGCAGAATGTGGTACGAGACCCCTGTATGACAGCAGAACTCGCCACTCCAGGATCATAGGAGGGCAGGAGGCTGAGGTGGGTGAGTTTCCATGGCAGGTGAGCATTCAAGAGAAGAGACATCATTTCTGTGGTGGCTCCATTCTCAGCAAGTGGTGGATCATCACCGTGGCTCACTGCTTTTATGATGATGAGATTTCGTAAGTATTGAGGGCCCAGGTCATCCCGGGGTGGCACGTTCTCAGCCACACACAGGCTGTGAGAAGGAGTACAATTACCTCCTGGGCAGACAGAAATGGCTCCCTTCCTCCCCAGTATCAGTCTGGACACCAAAGCAACTGACCTGAGACAGTGCCTGTGGGCACCCCCTGTCCCTTTTAGGGACACCTGCAGCTGACAGAGTCAGATGGCTTGGCCCCTTACCTCTCCTAAGGCATTCAAGTGCTTCTAGAAGGAAGTTCTAACACTTCCCATCTGGCCTCTTTGGCTGTCTGTTGCCCCCTTCTTGGTTCTTATGGAGACTGATTTGTCCTAGGCCATCCGTGGGCACCTAGGATTGCCTGGCAATTACCCACGCACCAAGGTCTTTGCCTGGGCTTTTCTTCGATACTGATTCATTTGACTCTACAACGACCTCTGAAAGGAGGTAAAAGAAATCACTATGTTGTAGGTAGGAAAACCAAGGTCTGATAAATGTATATAGCTTGCCCAAGCACATACATGCACAGTAGGCAAAGGCAGGGAGGAAAGTCTGGCTTTTGCCTTCAGCTCATTTAGAAAGTTAAGAAAACTGCAGAAAAAGAAGGCATAGCCTGTAATCCCAACTACTGGAAACCCAAGGCAAGAGGACCACTCACTTGAGGCCAGCTAGGGCAGCTAAGTGAGAGAAGCCTTGTCTCAAA
The DNA here is from genome assembly GCF_950005125.1 of Chionomys nivalis. Taxonomy (NCBI): domain Eukaryota; kingdom Metazoa; phylum Chordata; class Mammalia; order Rodentia; family Cricetidae; genus Chionomys; species Chionomys nivalis. Next base: position 49,097,841 of record NC_080097.1, read on the forward strand.
ATAATAAATTAAGATACAGAATGGGATGTGGGACGGCACAGCGGTTGTGTTTTTGCCAAACATGTTTGATCTCAGGGGTTCTATCTCCAGACCCACCAAAGCCAAGCATGCTAGCTCACACTCTTGAAGGAGACTTGGAGACTGGTTAGGAGAACTAAAGAGTCTCTGGCCATCTCACCTGACTGTTGCTTTGCTCAGGAAGTTCTATGTGGCCAGTGGAAGCTCCAGGTGAAACTCTGGTCCTCATTTGTAAATGGTCGGCAGATCTAATGACATCAACAGTGATTGCTGATTTCTGTGACACCACCTTGCCACTCTGACAGGAACTCAAACAGGGCTGGATCCAGAGGCAGGAGCTGATGCAGAAGCCATGGAGAGTGCAGCTTACTGGCTTGCTCCTCATGGCTTGTTCAACCTGCTTTCTTACAGAACCTAGGACCAGCCCAGAGATGACACCACCTATAATGGGCTTGTCCCTCCCCTATCAATAATTAAGAAAATGCTTTGTAGGCTTGCCTACAGCCTGATCTTATGAAAGCATTTCTTAATTGAGGTTCCTGCCTCTGGATGACTTTTGCTTGTTATTAAGTTGACATAAAACTAGGCAACAGAGTGGGGGGTGGGGAATCTTCAGAGAGCCCACAACTGAAATCTGTTTCTGCTCTGTTACACACTGGTATCTCATTCAGGTCTGGAAACATGAAGGTCACAAGTCTACTCCCTGTGTTACTGTCTGAATGTGCATGTCACTCACAGGTTTATGTGTTCAAATACTTGGTCTCCAGGCTGTAGTGTTGTATCAGGAGGTTGGGGAACCTTTAGGTGATTGGAGAGTAAATGAAAGAAGTATGTCACTGGGTGGTGGACCTTGATAACTCAGCCCAGTTCCAGCCACGGTCTCATCTGCTCCTGTTTAATACAAATATAAGCACATAGCCTCACCCTCCCATGCCATGCCTTCTCTGTCATAGTGGGCCAAAATTTTTTTTAATTAATTTCATTGAGCTATACATTTTTCTCTGCTCACCTCCCTTCCTTTCCCTGCCTTTTAAACCCTCTCCCATGGTCCCCACTTACCAATTTACTCAGAAGATCTTGTCTTTTTCTACTTTCCATGTAGATTATATCCATGTATGTCTCTCTTAGGGTCCTCAGTGTTGTCTAGTTTCTCTGGGATTGTGAATTGTAGGCTGCTTTTCTTTGATTTATGTCTAAAAGTCACTTATGAGTGAGTACATTTGATATTTGTCTTTCTGGATCTGGGTTACCTCACTCAATATGATGTTTTCTAGATCTATCCATTTGCCTGCAAATTTCAAAATGCCATTATTTTGGGGCTGGAGAGATGGCTCAGTGGTTAAGAGCATTGCCTGCTCTTCCAAAGGTCCTGAGTTCAATTCCCAGCAACCACATGGTGGCTCACAACCATCTGTAAAGAGTCTGCCGCCCTCTTCTGGCCTTCAGGCATACACACAGACAGAATATTGTATACATAATAAATAAATAAATAAATATTTTTTTTAAAATGCCATTTTTTTCTGCTGTGTAGTACTCCATTGTGTAAATGTACCACATTTTCCTTATCCATTCTTGAGTCAAGGGGCAATTAGGTTGTTTCCAGGTTCTGGCTATGACAAACAATGCTGCTATGAACATAGCTGAGCACATGTCCTTGTGGCATGATTGAGCATCCTTTGGGTATATACCAAAAAGTGGTATTACTGAGTCTTGAAGACGGTTGTTTCCTAATTTTCTGAGAAATTGCCATTCTGATATCCAAAGGGGCTGTACCAATTTACACTCCCACCAGCAATGCAGGAGTGTTCCCTTTACCCCACATCCTCTCCAGCATAAGTTGTCATCAGTGTTTTGATCTTGGCCATTCTTACAGGTGTAAAATGGAATCTCGGAGTTGTTTTGACTTGAATTTCTCTGATGGCTAAGGATGTTGAGCATTTCCTTAAATGTTTTTCAGTCATTTTATATTCCTCTGTTGGGAGTTCTCTGTTTGGGTCTGTAATCCATTTTTTATTGGATTATTTGTTCTTTTGATGACCAATTTCTTGAGTTCTTTGTATATTTTGGAGATCAGACCTCTGTCTGATGTGGGGTTAGTGAAGAGCTTTCCCCATTCTGTAGGCTGTCATTTTGTTGACCGTGTCCTTTGCTTTACAGAAGCTTTTCAGTTTCAGGAGGTCCCATTTATTGTTTCTCTCAGTGTCTGTGCTACTGAGGTTATATTTAGGAAGTGGTCTCCTGTGCCAAAGCATTCAAGTATACTTCCCACTTTCTCTTCTATGAGGTTCAGTATGGTTGGCTTTATGTTGAGGTCTTTGATCCGTTTGAACTTGAGTTTGTGCATGGTGATAGATATGGATCTATTTTCATTCTTCTACATGTTGATATCCAGTTATGACAGTACCATTTGTTAAATATGCTTTCTTTTTTCCATGCATGATATTTTTTGCATCTTTGTCAGAAATCAGATGTTTGTAGGTGTGTGGATTAATATCTGGGTCTTCTATTCAGTTCCATTGGTCCTCCTATCTGTTTTTCTGCCAATGCGAGGCTGTTTGCAATACTGTAGCTCTGTAGTAGAGTTTGAAGTCAGGGATTGTGATCCAAATCTTAAACTGAGACCAAATCAGCTTCCCCTCTAATAGTTTCATGTCAAATACTTGATCACAACAACAAGGAAAGTAGATAACATGCTCTTTCTGCATTCTTTCAGTCTTTAAACCTGCTGAGCAGCTGCCCCAGTAGGACAAGGCCTTGAAGGCTTCTAGAACTACAATGGGTGTAGAGGTTTTGGGCCCCTTGCCTTCTGTTCATTCAGGCTTCCTTTCTTCTTCTTCCTTCCCTCTTGTTCTGTGTCCCCAGCCCAAGAGAACTGACTGTCAAAGTGGGAACTAATGACTTAGCTGCCTCACCCGTGGAAATACAGGTCGCCAACATAATTCGCCACAAAAACTTTAAAAGAATCAACATGGACAATGATATTGCCTTGTTGCTGCTGGCCAGCCCTATCCATTTCAACGACCTGACAGTGCCCATCTGCCTGCCTCTCCATCCCGCCCCTTCCAGCTGGCATGAATGTTGGGTGGCAGGATGGGGCATAATCAACTCAGGTATGTGACTGCCCAGGGCCTCGTGGGAACTACAGGATCTGGGGGAGGTGAGAGATAGGACACGAAAGATGAGAGGGTGTGGAGAGGCTTTCTGGAAATCTCCACAGCCTAAGCTCTTGGGAGCCTCAGTTCAGTCTCCTCTGGGTGCTAGAGAGATGCTGTGGCTGAGATGCCAGCTCTGGACCAATCCCTGGGTGTGGTCAGTCAACACAGAGTGGGATTTCAACCACCGTAGTTGTCCAAAGGCCCCTGTGTTCTACCTTAGTTCTTACATAGTAATGTCTCTTACCTGGTTCCTACAGGTTTTCATGATGCACAACCCAGGGCTAGGCTTCTAATGCTACTCAAGCATTGCCCAACCACTCTTAGAAGTTAATGTTATCATTTGCGACAGGTCAGGCTGTTACTTAGAATAGGAAACATGTGGAGCAGGAATGTGAGTAAATCCCCACTTGACTGTCCCTATAAGAACCTCCCCCCCCAAAGTCAAGCAGTGAGAAGGAGATCCGAACCACACAGCCTACAGCTGAAGCAAGCCTCAGTCCCATGACGATGCCTCCCGTGAACTGAGCCTGGAATTTGGCTTCTCTCAGCAGCTTAGCAGAGGGAGACAGGTAGAACATGGCTGCTGGTTCCAGACAAGACTTAGAAGTATGGAAGGAGGTAGATGGTGACCTACAAGGTTATAGCCCTCTAGAAAGGAAGCAGCTATGAATTTGTGTGGTAAAAGTTGAAACATTCAGGCAAATTCCTGCTACTGGAGGCCAAGACGCTAGTTCCTGTCACCCCTTCTGTTCTATAAATTTTTGTGTGGGATCAAAATATCTCCCAGAAACATGTGAGAAGAAAGGGTTATTTTGTCTCAGGGTTTCAGGAATCTTGGTCCATTTTGGGGGGAAGGCTGGGCACAGCAGCTCTGAGCCCAGGGGTGATAGGTAGCATGGGGCACAGGCTGTTCACACTCCCATAAGCCCAGGGAGCAGAGAACAGGACAGAACCGGGGAAGCAAGAATCACCTTCAAAGGCCTGATCTGAGAGACCTACTTCTGTCAGCTAGGCCCAGCCCCGTAAAGGTTCCACAGCCTCCAAACAGCCCCATCTGCTGAGAAACAAATGTTCAGAACATGGGTCTACTCTGAGAGACAGTTAAAATTTAAACTGTGCACCTCCTAAAGATCCAGCCAGGAGCTAGAGATGGTTCAGTGGGTAAGTTACATACCGCTCTTGCAGGGTGAGGGGTGGGGAGGAGGGTTGAATTCAGTTCCCAGCACCTGTTCTGTGAGGTTCACAACCGCCTGGAACTTCAGCTCTGGGGGATCTGATGCCCTCTTCTGGTCCCTGTGGGCACTCACTCTCTTGTGCTTGTGCACACACAGATACAGATACATATGTACATACACACACACACATATATAACATATAACACAATAGCACACAAACATACACACACACATATATATATGTATATATATATATTTATATGTTTAGATCTTTGCAAAAGACAATCCAGCCAATCTATCAGTGCTGGAAATCATAATCATAATTTTTTTCACTGTGGTACAACCAGAGACGTTGACTAGGAATGGAGGGCTGTACTCACGCAATAAATGATAGGGATAGGAGTTTCAGGGAACACTAGTGTGTTTCCTGGGGTTGTCAAATCCTGGAGCTGGGTGGAGATGGTCCGGAAGAGGACTCAGCTTCTAAATGAGAGGAGGCAGAAGGCAGGGTTAAGTAGAACAGCCTAGGGGATGATAAATAAAGTTCAGGTATAGGCTAGCCAAAGGCTGTGGATACTGAGTCTATGATTAGCATGAAGGAGAGCGTTTTGGGCTGGTGCAGAAAGGTATGTGGCTCTCTCCGGGCCAAATCAGCTTCATTGTCTGCATAAGGACCCCCCCACACCTGGTGGCTTTCCCAATGTGCTTTCTCTCTATGCCAGCCGACAAATTATCTATGACAACTGACCTGATGAAGGTGCCAATGCGTATTACGGACTGGAAGGAATGCACGGAGGTGTTTCCAATGCTGACCAATAACATGCTGTGTGCTGCATATGATAATGAGAGCTATGATGCCTGCCAGGTAACGAGGGGCAGCGGCCCCTCCCTCAACCTGCAGCCCGTAGGTGTTTTCCTTGCAAGAGTGTCTCCCTCCCCTGGGAATAGATTAAGATTCTAGACTGCAGGCTCCGGGAAGGGCTCAGTCAGTAGAGCAAGCATGAGGACCTGAGTGTGGTCCCCCAAACCCATGGAAAAGAAGTCAGACATGGCCACATACACTTCTATTCTCAGCATGGAGAAGGTAAGAGACTCCCTGGGATTCTCAGGCCAGCCAACCTAACAAGCAACTCCAGGCTACTGAGAGAACGACCTAACTCAAAGCAAAACAAACAAACAAAACCAAGCAAAATAAACTGAAACCAAAACAAAAAGTCCAACAGTAGTTAGTGGACGTGACGTCTGAGAGACTAGAGCTGCAGTTGTTCTCCGTCCTCCGCACACGCGCGAGCCTATGTGTACACTCAGAAGTACTTATATGCACGCACACGCACACGTATGTACACACACAGACACGGTCTGAAAAACACATGGACATGAGGGCCTTGAGCCACAGGGACTCGGAGTCTTTGGGTGAAGGCTGCGTACACAGTAAGTCCTGACACTGTTGACGCCCACCTGGGGGTCAGCACGCAACAAATCCACAGTCGATTTCAGGTCTTCAGGGACAATAAGCCCACAGGACTCCACCATTCTTCCCACCTGTCTCTGCCTCTCTGGCACTGGGGTTGCAGACTTAGGCCACCATGCCTCGCATTATGGGAGTTGAAGTCTTGTCCCTGACACAGCGCTCCCCACAGCGTGCATGTGCTTTCTTCTCTGCCCTTTCCAGAGCCCGCTTTGAAAAAACTCACATCCCTGAACCACTTTTCCTTCTGCCTATCTTTTGAACTCTCTCTGGAGTTTCTTTCTCATCAAGTCCTCTTTCCTGGACCCTGCACACTGCTGGCCTTAGATGGTGCCCCCTATGACTCCATAAGGTACTCGTAAGCAGGACATCTCTCCCACAGGGCCAGGATGAAGTAGTTACCTTGGTCAGTGGTAACAAAATTTATTTGACAAATTTGAGTAGGCTAAGTCAATGGAGCTGTGCCTGGCCTCAATGGACAACTTAAAGTGGATTTAATATTGCGCTGTGTTCTCTGCCCACAGGGAGACAGTGGGGGACCTCTTGTCTGCAATGCAGAGCCTGGCAGCAGGTGGTACCAGGTGGGCATCATCAGCTGGGGCAGGAGCTGTGGACAAAAAGGCTCCCCAGGAATATACACCGTGCTGTTGAACTATACCCAGTGGATTGAGAAAATAGCCCAGACAGAGGGGAAGCCCCTGGATAGTGAACATTGGAGGGTCTCTGTCAAGAAGAAAGCCAGAAATCACAGCCAATTCTCCAAATGTCCAGCATTGAGCCATCCCCAAAGTTGGCTTCTGCCTTATCTTCTGTCCTGTGTGTTACTCAGAGCCCTGTCCAACTGGGAATAAAGAGATGCAGTCTCTAACCCCTGGCGTGTATGTGAGACCGTGCTTTGGGGTTGGCTACAATTCTGAGCTGACATCAAGAAGCTTGGGGTGAGGACAGAAAGAGGAGGACCCCAAAGACAGGCTAGAGCCCTGGTTCAGGGACTGAATGCAGATACCGCCAGATGGAATATACTAGTGACAGCTCACTCTGATGAACCTGGTTTTCACTCTTGGTCACCTGTCAGGTTCAAGGTAACTTCTGGTGGGAGAGACCTCCTCTAGCTACAACAAATTTCTCGATTTGTTCAGATAGTAACTGAGACTTTTCATTCTGAAGTCTCTTCCTACCCATCACCTTTGAGGCTGGAGAAATGGCTCAGCAGTGTAAAGTGAACCCACGTGAGTTTGTTAAAAAAAAGATCTCAAGAATTTATTTAGATATAAAATAAGGATATTTTGGTATAAAGTGGGGATAAACACTGGTACAGAATAGATTAGATGCCACCACGATCCAGCTGCTGTTGTCTGCAGTTCTGTCTAGGGGAGCTGGGGTTCAGCCACCCAAGGGAGAAAGGGAGAGAACATGACTCCTCCTCCTTGGTTTTTAAGTGGTCATAGACTCAGGTAAGACCATGCCCTAAGGATTGCTTCCCAAAGGTCTTTGGCTAAATGGATCAAAATCCCAAAAAATTCCCCCTTTTTTTCTAAATAAGAAGGTTCTAATCCTAACACAAAACTATCTACAATGAGAACAACTATCAAGTATCGTGCAGAAGAAAGGAAAGGTAATAACATAAGCAAAGCTGAAGTTACAACCAACAAGGACAACATCAAGCAAGAAACACATTCTAAATGTCCAAGCCATAGGTAATTGGTAAATTGCAGAGATCATTCCAATAGCTGTCCTATCCTGGAAAGTCTAAGTCTTGTACCTAAAATGTCTTTACTAAGATATGGGAGGATAGTAACTATGACTGACTAATCTTCAACCCCATCAAAGACCTGAGATTGCTGGAACCCACAATACTGCACACTGAATGCACAGCTGACAGACCAATAGGCAGATCCACGGGAAGTGTATACGTCCATGTCCACATGGAGTAACTTGTTTTGCAGAACTGCAGGAACACTTGTCTTCTAGAAAAGTTGCTGTTGTATCTGTGGAAACCTTGTGAGGCCATGATTCTTCCCTTTGAAACTGGATTCATTCCCAAAACACTCAGCAGTGTGACTTTTGCACGGGCAACAGAGTGACCCTGCTCTATTCCTCCACACCATGAGGCCTTGGAGCAATGGCATTAACTCCTTGTTCACATTCGTTAATCGAAATCCCTGAATGTGGATGGCTCAATTCCAAGTGCTGGAGGCCTGTCTGAGTAAAAAGGAGAGTGAGCTGAGCACCGGCATCCATTGCTGCTTCCTCACAGCGGATGCCATGAGACCAGCTGCCTCCCACTCCTCCTGCCCCCGTGCCTGGTCGCCGAGATAACTGTGCCCTTAAACTCTGAGCCAGAATAATCCCTCCCTAAGCCGCTTTCTGTTAGATCTTCTGTACCAGCGCAGGGGTCTTTAAAAATGCCATTAAGGTGAAATGAGGGCACGAAGGAGACCAAGTCCAGTGTGGCTTTTGTCCTTAAAGAGGAAATCTGGACCCAGACAGGGACAGAGGGAAGACCAAAAGCTCAGATTTGGAGGAGTGAATTTGCAGTTGAAGCCCCAATTTAAGAGTTTAGGATGAATTATGACCCTACCCCCAAGGTCATCCCCCAGCCTGCCTGCCCAGCTGACTGGCAGCAAGAGGACGGTGCTGAGAACTGAGGATTCTCTAGACCATAGGTTCATGGCACTGTTCCCTTTGCCCACACTGCAATGTCACCATCCCCAAAACATGTCATCGTGATAGTCTCCTGGCCTCTCAGGTGCCCAGGAGAGAAAGCATGGGACAACTGTTCAGTGTGAAGCCAGAAGCACTCCCTGCAGAGTGTCCCCACTTAGGAGCTGATCTTGAACAAGTATCTTATTTTACTGAGTTCCCGAGTCCCAAAAATAGAATGCATACTCCTATCTGCTAACCTGCTATACCATGGCAGAGATCACATGGGACCTTGCATGTGTGTGTGTGTGTGTGTGTGTGTGTGTTGTGATGAATATTAATGATGGTAGTCTTTTAGTTTGGGCCATGAATTATCTGTTGAGCTTCTGTTTTGGTAAGGCAAGAATAGAGTTATACACAGTAAAACTGCCCACGAGATGGCATAGGCTACCCGCAGTTGCAGCAAACAGTAAATGCCTAGAGAAAACATATTTGATGGTTGTGAGTCAGTCATCAAACATTTGCTGAATCAGGTCCACCTGTGCCAGCCACCTGGATGAAGCCGGGAGCAGGATGCTTGCCCTCCATGTTGCTGGGGGGACAGACATATTGCAAAAATGCCACTGCAGGTGACAGGTAGAGACAGCGCAGGAGAGGGGAGAAAGGCTGCGCCTGGGCTGGGCAACTCCTTTGTAGTAGTTCTTAGAGAGAGCTCACAAAGAGAGGGGAGTCTGGGGGGAAGTTAAGGACAGACTAGGCCAACAAGCCACTGAGACCAGCCTGGCGGAGCTGTCATTTCCAAAAGAGGCCACGAGATGGCAGAGTGGTTCAAGACAGGCGGTCTTCACCAGCCTGCTCGGGAAGAACTTTGGTTCTTCTCAATGAGAACTTGAACGTGCTTCTCTCTGAGTGACAGGACACCCAAGGGGTGACAGACCTGCCCTGAAGTAAGAAAGGAATTAGGAGGTCCTATGGTATGCCAGGCAACTGCTGGGAGCTTTGTAGCAGCTTCCGCTCAATCCCACAAGCCAGGGCCGGCCTGCTCCGTTGTGGTTGAACTGCATCTCAGCTGGCGTCATCCTTAAAGCAGAGGTTTCTCTCTGCTTTCAGAGGGATACTGCCCCTGGAGGTTGAAGTCCTGGTGTATGGGGCCAGGCCCAGCAAGCGCCCAAATTTTTCACCTCTGGGTTGACCTCAATGCCCTTGATCTCAAGCCTGTGTCCATTCAGAAAGTGTCTCAGATAAGCAAAGAAAAGAAAGCCAGCACGCTACAGCCAGGAAAGAGCAGGAGCATGGCGGCCAGAAGCTCGTTCTCAGCAAGTCTGTGAGCTGGGTGCTCCTTTCCTGTAGGATAGAGAGGTTAACACAGCCTGGCCCCAGCCTTGTGCTGGTGAGATGGAGTATCACAGTAACCTCCAGGCATCCCAGATCCTCAGAGGCACATGGCTCTGAGAGGAACTGTCAGGTCAGAGTCACCACAAGGTTGGCGTGGAGTAGAGAACATAAGGCCTCCACGTACCGGCAAGGCTGCAGCAGAGGCACCAAAAGAAAATCCAGGCTCCTAGGATACAGGGCCTGCTGTTCTGCTCACCACCACTTGGTGGCAGTCACGAACTGTGGGTCTTAGAGGTTTTTGTTGGTCTTGTTTTGTTGTTCATGGCTTGGGGTTTCTTAGTTTTGTCTTTAAATGGGTGTTAACTATGTTGCTTGCTCTGGCCTTGAACTTGGCTCTTTCAACCTCTGGAAGGCTGAACCACGATGTCCCAGCTAACTGCTGTGTTTCAAAAAAATAAAGGAAAGAAAAATGCCAAGGTGTTCTGGGTCCTGTGACTTGTGCTGGGAATGCTGATGTAGCTTCCAGGACTCTCCCAGTGGGAACCCCTTTGGTGTCTGGGCACAGCTACCCAACCCTGCTCCCCACTGTGGAGTCAGGTTTCCTGCGGTTCCCCACCTGCCTGCCTTCCACTTCCCTGCCTGCCTCATGAGAACACAGGGACCCTAGCTGGATGGGGATGAGGTATTGAGGTTCCTCCGCATACCCTTCCCCAGATGCAGTTCCCAGCCCGTGTATGTGCAGGCTACACAGAGCGCTTCAAAGAAGAGTGTGGGTATGCGTGTGTGCATATGTGCGCGACCATGTATGAAGTGAGGGGAGCCAGGCGGTAGGAGTGTGGACTCAGTTTTCCTCTCTCTGTCACATCCGGGCCATTAAATCACGGCGATTCCTACTAACACCTTTTCCTTCTAAGGCCCCCACAGGCAGAAATGACCCTGCCGTCTCCCAGAGCCATCTTAAAGGCCTTGCTCTTGTCACTGTTTGGTAGTGTCTTCTTATTTCAGAGCATGTGTCCCAGATCCTGAGAGTGAGGGCTTGGGACACCATCCTTCTGGGGGGCAGGGGGGGGGAGCGGTGGGAGGATATCCTTTAGAAGTCATCTGTGCTCAACAAGTGGTAAAGGTCATGCCTCCTAGCCGAAGGTCAAGAAGTACAGGAAGCAGTCGGGACACTCCGGGCTTCTCCCTGACCCCTTCTAGCTGCTTGCCCTGGGAAAGGGAGCGCACCTTGGCTTTAAGAATTGCTCACACACTCCCTCTTTCCCTCCTTCCTTGTGCTGCTTTAAGTCAGACGGAGTGGTCCGTGTGTCCATTTCTGTATGAGTAAGCAGAAGATAGGCAGGTGGCTCCTAGTTTCTGTCTTGGGGTAACTCAACACCAGCCAATTTTTTCGTCTGTACATGGGGTGCAGTCAGCGGTATGAACTGAGGGTCACTGTGTCCCTGAAGACTGAGGATAAGCAGTCCTGTGGCTGTACTGGAGCACCTTGTCCCACAAAGGGACTTCCTCTTCCAGGCAATGCTGGCATCTGAGTCCAGGGTATGAGCTATGAGGAACAGCGGGGTTGGGAGATGGAGCAGGGTCCTCTTGTCTGCACTGACCTAGTGTTCTTGAGTTTTGAGTTGGGACCTGCTGTCCTCGCTATGATGCCCTTGGCATGGCCTGTACCAACCAACCATTTCTCAGAGTAGGACCTTTGAGAAGCCCCTGCCTTCTGGTGCTCCTGCCCAAAGGGATCGATGAACAATAGACCATCACCCTTCATCAAATAGCAGCTAGACAAGGCCGCTAGGTATTGAGAATGCTTCAAAAGATGTTGAGGTCCCTGAGGAGATAGCTGCATACCCTGCCTACCTCGGCGAGGCTTAACAACCTCACTTCAAGAGACAGCTCCTCACATCTTGCAGGGAAGGGCAGCAGGAGCCATTGGTCATAAAGAACCTCTTGGTCCCCTCACAGTGAAGCTGGGACTATTTGATAACGATTCTAACCTTTGTCTCTGGGGTGCAAGCCCTTGAGAGAGACATCCTATTGACAAACACAAAGTCAGAGACGGCCGGAGACTCCAGGGAGGACCTTCTTCTAGTCCCCTGTGCACTGTGACTGTAAAAAGTCAAGCCTGCATTGGTGTCAGGAGACTCAGGCAATCCAAGAAGACAGACCAAGGACAGAATTCCACCACACAGATATGCTCTGACCAGACAGGGAAAAACACGCACCCAGTGAAGAAGCCATGAGACGCTTTGGCAAATGTCCAGTCAGAGGTTACTAGCTGCCCAGATTTCTTTCCCATTGCTGTGATTTAAAAAAAAAAAAGAAAGAAAGAAAGAAAGAAAGAAAGAAAGAAAGAAAGAAAGAAAGAAAGAAAACCAGGGCAGGAAGGGTTTGCAGTTCCAAGTTCCAGTTAATCATTGCAAGGGAGTCACAGTGGCAGGAGCGTGATAGAGTCAGGAACCAGAGAATCACGAATGTTTGTCTCTCTTTTTCCTTTATGGTACCACTCACAGTCAGGTAGAAGTTCCCATTTCAAAGGGTCCAACTAATAACACCCCTTAGAGGTACACCCACAAGCCTCCCTAATCCAGACCCTCGTGGAGACCCCTTGCCCAGGTGAGTACAGATTTTGTCCAGTTCACAAATGACATTGACCATTACCCAAGTATTTAAGGAAGAAACAACTCAATAGCAAAAGGACAACCTGATTTTTAAAGTAAGCAGAGTCTGAATATACATTTCTCAGACGATAGCAAAACAGTCAATATATATTTGAGAAAACTCGGCATCACTAGTCACCAGGGAAAAATACGTCAAGGCCTCATGAGCTAACACCTCCATCTACCCAGAATGATGGTTACTGGAGATTGTGTTGGTGAGGATGTAGAGAAACAGAACCACATACAATGTTGATAGGAATGTAGACTAGTTTCACAATTGTGGAAAACAGTATGGAGGGTCCTAAAAATAAGAAATAGAAGCCAGTGTTGTAGTTCATGGGTAGGATGCTTATTTAACATGCATGAGGTCCCGGGTTGTTTGATCCACAGTACTGTAATAATAATAACAGTAATAATAATAATATAAATGACAAAAAACAGAGCAACCGTGTGACCCAGAGATCTTTAGCAGGGTGGCTGAGTTGCAGTTGGCATAAGAAAGTAAACCTTGGATTCCCCCTTGCCAAGCTAGACAGAATGTCTCCACCCCAGCTTCCCAGCACACACATGGGAAGGTTCTGACTGTATGTCCTGGCTAACTCTGAAATCCACAGAGGGGAGTAACTTTGCCACAATCTCCGGCAACCGGCATGGTCCACACCGGCTTTGTGGAAGCACAGCCTATCGGGGTTTCAGCAGAACAGGGTGTAACCTGTGAGAAACAGTTGCCAACCCTGCTTCCCCCGGGTCCCCCATCTCCCTTTCTACATCTGAGATGTGGCTAAACATCCTCCTCCACTCAGAGCAGAGATCCAAGGCCTAAGACCACTTCAGTGCAGCACCTAGACTTTGCTCCTCAGCAACTGGCTGTCAAGCCTTTTGCTCCGGTGTTGTGTTGTGTTTCCAGGTCACGGGGAGCTGGTAGTTTTGGCTTATGCTTCATCTGATGTCAACAGTAGCTGGCTGGGCTAGGCCTTGGCCTGTCATGTGTGTGGTGACAAGAGCGGATGCTATGGTAGAGAAGAACCCAGAATATTGTGCTTGGAGTTTTGGGGTGTAGAAGCACATGTGTGCGTGTGCGTGTGCTGTGCGTGTGTGTGTGTGTATAAGACAGAGAACAACCTCTGGAGGTGTTCCTTGCGTGATTCTCAACTTGTTTTTTGAGACAGTCTCCTCATTGGCCTGTAGCTTGAGATCAGACCAGGCTGTGTAGTTGGTTTCTTATTCTTTACTCTTTACTGTGTGGGGTCCCACCACCCGGCACCCAAAATCACACACAGAGTCTTACTTATAAATTCTCAGTCTTAGCTTGGCTTGTTTCTTGCCAGCTTTTATTAAATTATCCTGTCTACCTTTTGCCTCTGGGTTTTTACCTTTCTCTATTTCTGTACATCTTTTCTTTCCTTCTTATTCCGTGTCTGGCTGGGTGGCTGGCCTCTGATGTCCTCCTCTCCTTCTTTTGTTCCATTTATTCTCTCTGCCTGCCAGCCCCGCCTATCCTTTCTCCTGCCTTGCTATCTATTGGCTGTTCAGCTTTATTAGACCAATCGGGTGTTTAGACAGGCAAAACAACACAGCTTCACAGAGTTAAACAGATGCAACATAAAAGAATGCAACACATCTTTGCAGCACTAAACAAATGTTCTAGAGCATAAACAAAGGTAACACATCTTAAAATAATAATCCACTGAAAGGCCGTCTGCCCAATAAGCCATCTCTACCTTCTTAGTTTTGGAATTACAAGCATACACTACTATGCGTGGCTTTTTACATGGATTCTAGGAACTGAACTTAGGCCCTCAAGTTTGTGGGGTAAGCACTTTATCTACTGAGCCATCTCCTCATTCCACTGCCAGGTGTTTCGACTGTCAGTTTTCATTTTAAACTAATTATGGCACTGCAGAAAGCTGTAGAATAACATACCAGAGGTGCTAGGTATTGCTTCGCACTGCTTCCCCAGCTATAACATCAGGGGTAGGTCCTGGGGGCGAAGCTATTACCACATACGGACGCTCCAAGTTTTACATTTAGCAAAGTGGAGCTCTGTGTGGTTTTATCAACAAGCGGCATCTGTGGTCTCAATTAACCACAGGCTACCTAACCAGATACCTGTTAAAGGCCATGAAGGCTCCTTGTAGTTTGGGTGTATCACAAATCAAGCCACGAGTGTTCGCATACAGGTTTTTATGTGAGCTATAACGTTTCGTTCTCTGGTATAGCTATCTGATATCTGGTACAGGGCAGTGTGGCAGTTTCACGTTCTGAGTTAGAAGACGCTTTCCAAGCCACTTCCATAGTGGCTGCCGAGCCCTGGGTCTTAAGTTCCTGTTTAGCTTCCATGCACATGAGTGACGCAGAGCACAGCTCTCCAGGCCGATGGGGGCATTCCCAGGGTTGTAGGGCTTGGGGGTTCCTGCGGGAATGGACCTGTAGGAGCAGGGGGCTTTAGTGTGAGATAAAATGGGCCTCATTTGCAAAGATGACTCCTGGGGAGTCTTTCTGAGTCCTTCCCCAGTTACTGAAGCAGGTCCTCCTCCCACTCCCCTCCCTCCCTTCCACCTCTCTTCCCCACCTCCTTCACTTTGGTCCTTAGATGTGGCCTCAACAGAAGTGCCTTCTTGGGACTTCTTTGATGCTTGGAAACCATTGTACTACAGCTGGCATCTGCTTAGTCATGGATCAGGAGTGCGAGGGACAGTGTCTGCACTAGAGACATGGGTAAGGCTTCCTTGGACTGACTTCCTGAAGTGCGGGGTAAGATCTAGGAGGCACAGAATGTTCTAGCTTCACCTCCTGAAAGCTCTCGGTCTTGTTTTTCCCACCCTTCTAATAGCCACCAGTACCTGCCATGTCTGATTTGCTCACTCAGGGCTTGGGACACCTTCCACAGAGTTGTGCATGCCCCTGCACATGCAGCAGCAAATCCCAGCATGCAGTGCTCCCCCTCCAGACAGTCCCTCATGGAGGACTCAAAGTCTTCCCTAAATTCCAACACTTCCCTTGCCTGGTCCCTCTCTGTTGGTCACAACCCCTTTGGATTCTCAGACCAGGGAAGTCAGGGAGAGGGGCGCTTTTTGAACAACATTTTTTTTTTAAAAGGGGAAACCAAAGTCAGTAAGCAGGAGAAGAAAAGAAATCTCCTGCTCTTCCCAGAGCACACAAAGGAGGTGGTGGGAGAGGAAAGTCCCAGTTAGAGGAGCTGAGGGTCCCCTCATTGTTCTCCCCCAGGTTGTGATGACAATCCCAGACCCAGGTCACCAGTCCCCTTCCCTGCAGCCCCACCCCCTCCTCTTTCCCACCTTAGGTCCCTGAGAAAGATGCCTTGAGGCAGATGTCCCTGGGCTCAGAAGTGGTTCCCACAGGGGGAGGAAGTGTGGGCTCACAAAGAGCTGGCCTTTCCCTGAGGAAGCCATGGCAGTGGGTGTGCAGAGACTGGCCGCCCAAGGATGAGGGACAGGACAGGCTGAGACCCAGGGGACAGCCCCGAAGAGGAGCGGACTCTCCTGGAGGAAAGCAGGCATTGTGAGTATTTGTTTACGAGGGGCAGGGGGCCTGACCTTGCTGCTTGTCAACAGGTTGGAGGTTCCCTCCTCCACCACAGTCCCAGGTCCCGTATTGTTATGGAACGGGCCCATTCATAATTTTATTTGGGGGTGGTTGGGTTTTGGCTTCTAGCCCTGCCCCCAACTGGCTCACTTTCAGCATTGTAACCCGGATAAAAGGCAAGATATCCTTCCCCTTTCCGGGAGCCAGCTTCCTATCCGTCCTGTTAACCCTTAGAAGGACAGGAGGGGAAACAGGGGCTCCCCTCCACCGAGCCCCTTCTTTCCGGAATTGACTGCGGATGGTCGAACTGGGTTCTAAGAAGGCCTGAGTAAGAAGTCTTTGGGCATCGTGGATTTAGACAGTAAAAGGCAGACTGCTGAGACTCAATGAGGTGCAGGAGCAGGTGGACCGTGTCAGGCTGGGACAGTGCTCAGAGTGACTGGTGCCCAGAAGCCCCCAGATCATACACAGGCTTCCAAGGGAGAGGGGAGACCAGTGGAAAGCTGTAGGGGTTGCTAGTATGGAAAAGTCTGAAAGTTACCTAGAAAGCAGAGCAGATGAGTGGTGTGGAGGGCAAGCCTAGAGAAAGATGAGGAACTGGGATGGGGACCCCAGAATTACTGGGGTCAGTTATTCTCTTAAAGTAAAAGACAGGACTAGAAGTGGGAGATGCTGCTGGGAAGCTTGGTTTAGGTTACCATGGATGCTCCCCAATGTCAGAGGCAGGTGCGCACCACAGGAGAGCAGGGAATTCTGGTCAACCAGAGGTATCTTGGGACCAGGCCTTGTAGGCTAGGGTGCTGGGGTTTATCTCGAAGGCTCTTCGGGCTGCCTAGAGAACCCAGAATTGAGCCAGGACTGGGAGCCTGGGCTCGTCCCATGAGCTCACCATTCACCCTGAGGCCAGCTGCCATCCTGGAACCTCTGAACAAGCTGCAGGTGGAGAAAGGTCTTTCCCCACGGAGGTCTCAGGCTCAGTTCCCTGCTTCTCATTCCCTCTTCATATCCATGTGCATTCAGAACTAGGTCTTTCCTCAGCTGGCCCCTCACACCCCTTACCTCCTCCCCCTGCACCCCTAGATCTAGTTCAGAAAACCCAAAAGCTTGGCAAAGATTCTGAGCCCCCTAATCACACTCCCACCCCCAAACTATTTTCTTCTCCTAGCGTTGTCCACCTTCTACCAGCATGCTCCATGTCCCCGAGTCTAGCTGGCTAATATCATGGCTCACCTGCCCCTGGAGCCACCTCCTGGAGGTCACAAGGTTCCCAGGGGCTCTGGCCACCACAGGTTACAGCAGCCACCATTCCGTTTGCTCCACAGACATTTTACACCCTTTTGTTCATTATTTCCGTCTTTCTCCCATATGGAGACATATGGAATAGAAGGGAGTCAAAGGCAAAGCCTGACATGCTGCCACCCTTCCATTGTGAGGGGTAGGGAGGGTGACACCCAGCCTTTAGGAAAATCACAAGCTCCTAGCACACCCTCCTCCATGGGGAGAACCTCCGCAGCCCCACTTCTTCCTGTGGTACAGCCAGAGTCATCTGTACACAAGGGTGGACTGTCGGATCAGGCCACGGTAACAAAGGCCACAGATGCCAGGCTTGAAGCAGAAACACGTTTGCTCGTGGCCCTGATCCTGAGTGAGGTGGGAGGTTGCTGAGGACATCTGAGCTGAAGCATCATTAAGACTGCTCCTTTGGGGGCCTCTCTCCTTGCATGGGAGATGGCAGTCTTCCCCATTCCTCATACGCTGTCCCTCTGTGCATGTGTCCTCATTATACATGTATCCTTCCCTCTGCATATGTGTCCTCCCTTCTCTCTATACAAATGTCCTTTCCCCTGTACATGCATCCTGCTTTCCTTTCCCTGTGGGGACACAGGGCAGATTGTATTGGGATTGATCCTAATGCTCTCGTTGTCCTAACCATCTTCTGAAAGACCCTGAGGTGTAGGATTAAAATGAAGACATGTGGCTGGTGGGGCCCTAGTCAGTCCATAGCAGAGAGCTGCAGGGCACTAAGGTCATCTCCGGAAGCTCTGGTTCTAGGACTAGCAAAATGGTGTGAGAAAGGAGGAAGGGCCACGAGAGGAAGAGCAGCCGACAGTTAAGGCCTGGGGGGCCCTGGGACCCAGTGGAGGAGCAGCTGTATCCTCGACAGGTCTTCTGTCACTGTAACTCAACATTTGGGATCATCCTGAGCCCACCCATGCCCATCCATGGTCTCGGTCCAGCTTGAGCAGAAGGGCAGTGATGTTTGTGGCATAGACAGAAATCACCAGAGAGAAGCTCGGTCCTCATTGTGGACGGAAGGTGCCTTGGCAGGGAAGACCAACTGGGACAAGGTGAGGCAGTGCAATGGTGTCAGGCTGTTTCAAGGACGGTGGTGCTCCCAGACCCTCACAAAGAGCAAGCACAGCCTTCTTCGGAACCTTTGCCACATGTGCATGTGTGTGTACATGTGAGTGATACTTGCTAAGTATTTTCATGTGTCTTGGTGTGTGCATGGACACATATACCTGTATTGCACACAGCTCCATCTACATGTGTGCTGGGAGTGTTTGTGTCCAGATGTGTGTATGTGGATATTTGTGCATATGCACACATATCTATATGCATGCTGGCCATGTTTACAAGTGCCTGTGGTATATGTGTGTGAGTTGACATATATGTATGTGTACACATGAGTCTGCATGCACACTGGGCGTGTGCATAAGTATGTACACTACAAGCAACTGCATGCTGGATGACGTAAAGAAAGGGCCTCCACTTGGAACCAGCTTGGATTCAGGCTTCAAGCCCAATGCCAATGCAGTGGCCTTGGAACACCAGGCACCCAGGGGCCTGTCCCTCTTCCAGGGCTTTCTGTAGGCTTGTGTAGGGACTGCTTATTTTCCTTCAGGAAGCTACCTGCTCTATGGTAACAGACACAATGAGGCTTTGAGGAGATGAGGTATTTGCTGAGCATGAGTAAAACAGATCATTCAAGGGAGCCCCCCACCCCAGCCCTCCATGCCATTCCCATGGTGACTCTGAGCAGGGAGTAGCATTGCCCCCTTGTACATCTTAGCTGGAAGATAGACTGGGAGCTTGGCTCAGTCTCTCTGCAGTTGTGTGGCTCTGGACAGGGTCAACTTCTCTGGACTCCAGTGGCCTCAAATGTAGAATAGGAACATCAATATCTTCAAAGGCTTATTTCATGGTGTTTGGTGAGATAAAGTAACGAAGCGAGGAAAGGGGCTTACTACAGGTGTGCAGGCCTCTCCTGCCCTTCCTGCTTATAGAACAAGTGGACACAGAACTAGAGAGAGAAAGACCGAGAGGGAAAGGAGGGGTGACAAGGGACATGTTGTCTCACTCACCCTCAGCTTGTCCCCAGTCCAGAACTTTGCTCAGTTGGCTCTCCCCTGGCTGGCTTAACTGGAACCCATCAGAGCCAGAGGCTGGTGGTGGGATTACCATCACGTTTTCTTTTTCATGTCCAGTGACTCAAAACCAGTGAAACTCCAGATTAGAACAGAGAAGATAGGGTGACCAGACCCTTTCTGAAGTCTGTAGGAGTTGAGACTCCATGACCTACAGAACCTGCCCTCCCCATAGGCATGCTGATAGCATCTGGGAAGGGGGGCATGTCCCCACTCCCTCTCAGTCCTTGACATACTTCCCCAGGTACTCACTGAGCCCCAGGAACATAGTAGACACAGCCCTGTTCCCAGCCCAGGGACCTGACCCTCAGTGACAGCCACTCAGATAAGACAAAAGGAAAGAAGTGCCAGGTTCCATCACTTCCTTTGCTTGTCACTAATTTTCAAGTGAGGGACAGGACAGGAGCCCGATGGCCTGGGACCCCCACAGATTTCTAAAGCCCTTCTTCAGTCTTGGACTTGGAATCAGAAGTTAACCAAGTCATGATCTAGACCCAGCTCCTGGCAAGAAGAGTCTGTCACCAACCTCAGAGCCATTGTCCACTCCAAAGACAAAGCCATGGCCTTTGCTTGTCAAGCTGTTTCCATGTTTGGGGCAGAGCATGACAAAAACCCACTCACGGGAGATCTTCAGGCACCCTGTCCCCGACTTGGGATCATCCTTGGCTTCCAGTTCTGTTCTTGAGGAAATCAGTTTTGTTCAGAATCTGGGCAGATCAGCTCATAGGCGATCTCTCTCTTGTTGGTGTCTATCCACTCCCCATAGCCAAATTCCTTACTCCACCACCCTGATCAACCTTCAGCAATAGTCCCTTTACAGGATGGTCTATCATACGCTCCCATCTCTTAACTCCTATCTGCAATGGCAGATATGCCCAGCCTGTGCTTACTCTTGAGTTACACACCTTTCTTTCCTGTTATTCCGGCCTTGACAGCCATTGGGAGAGTCCTTGGTCATCCCCCTTACCGTTCTGACATGACAGAGCATATTCCTTAATAGATGATGAGATCAAGCAAAAATGACCATCTGCTCCGTGTGCTGGGACACACAGATGTTCACTCATATGTGTTACAATCTGCCGGCTGTTTTGAAGAGCAATTGTTCTTAGAGCAAAGGTTATCAACAGGCCAGGGGAATGGGAGATGGAGTCTATCTGAACACCCTTTGGGAGAAGAATCTGGGTCATGATTTGAAGCCTCAGCAGCTCCAGGCACTGCCCATCCGTGGAGAATGGCAGACACTGCTCTGTTGATGGCTTCCAATGTTGGCTGCATCATCAGAGAGGGGCTGGATGAGCATCTGCTGACCTTTAGCCCTGAAAGTCTCCTAAGGCCAAGGAGTCTGTAAGGCAGTGTTGGCCCCTGTGGAGAGAAAGGAGGTGTGTTCAGGCTCTCTCCAAGTAGAAGCTTCCCTCCATGGGCCATGGACTAAAAGACGTAACGCCAGTGAATCCCCAGCGTTTGGGGACTTGGAAACCCTCCCGTTCTGATCCACTTCTACCATCTGATAACTGGGAACTGAACCATTGGGCTACATCGCTAACCTCATGCCGGCTCTCCAAGTGGGAGTCCAACCATTGTTAGAGCCTAGCGCTGGGAAGGAGAGAGATTCCATGCCAGCCTAGAGTCCCAGAAGGCTGCTGCGGCGAGAGACAGAAAGGGCTGAGTATTTGCTTTTCACAGATATTTCTTAGGGTCGAGAGAACACCTTCTACAGTTCTTATTGTAAGAGTAGGGGAAAAATAAGCTGGGGCTCAGACGGGAATGCAATTTTAAAAATAAGTTTAATGCCAATGTGTTTAATGCCCGCCCCGTGGGGAACTTGAGCCCATAAGTCAGAAGCACAATAGCTTTTCTTGTTGTGAATGAGTGTGAAGTGCCAGCAGAGGAAATAGGAAGCCCCCAATGCAGGCTGAATGGACCTGTGAACAGGGCTAATAAAAGTTGTCCTGGATTTCCGTTACCACCAGGTGTTTCCGCGAGGACTTCCATTCATTCAGTGCCCGGGGGATGGCCAATCCTGCCAAACCTTCCCCACACCAACCCCCCAGCCCTTTGCTCTGTGCCCCTGCCCTCACCCCAGCCACAGGAGACCATTCATGTCTGACATGCTCTCGGGCCTCTGAGATGGACATGATCTGATCCCTTGAAACTCCAGATCCATAGAATTTGTCCTAGAGTACAAGGGACGGCCAGGAGTGGAAGAGGGGACAATCTGATGACAAGACACCTCACCCCAAACACACACACACCAAGATCTGATATCCCCTCAGTTTCTATAGAATAATCATGGAGATGGGTGGCCACAAGCTCTGGATGACAAAGACACCAGGGCTTCAGCAGTAGGGAGGAGTGGGGTTAGAATATGAAAAGGACCATCCATTCTATGTGAGTTCTAGGACCCATCAACTCAAGGACATATCCCAGCACCCTAAGTGAATATATTGGAGTCCGTCTCTACCTTGTCTTATAAACTGATAGTGTATCTCATGTCATCAAACCCATCTTCCACTTCCCAGAAAGGAAGCTGGCTGTGGCCTGATCCCCAGGGCAGCATTCCATCATCAAAAACGTGGTGACAGAGTCAGGGCAGTGGTGGTGCACGCCTTTAATCCCAGCACTTGGGGAGACAGGCAGATCTCTGTGAGTTCGAGGCCAGTCTGGTATACAGAGAGAGAGAGAGTTCCAGAACAAGCTGCAAAGCTACAGAGAAACCCTATCTCAAAAACAAACAATCAAACAAAAATCCATCTAATAATCTGCAATGGGTCTGATCAGAGCGTGCAAGAGGCCCTCACCTCAGATGCTCATATGGACAAGCAGAGGAGTCTAGTTGGTTTGGTGTCTGACCACAGGGAGTGGTGGGGACCAGCACGAACATAGCCCACCGCCTTGTCTACAGATGTCCAAGGTCCAAGGTCAGTGTGTCACAATATAACGTGGACCACAGAATACACACCTATCTGTCACATGCTAAGAGCTTTCTTGACCGTTTCTAGGCAGTCACTGGAGTGAGATGTCAGAGTTTGTGTGTTAAGCATCTTAGTGGAAAATGTGCAGCTATGTAGCCCTAGCTGGGGAGAGCACTATCGCTCTGAAGTAGGAGAAGTTGTCCTCTTGAGGGGAGGAAGAATGGCAGGACTCCCTTGTTCTGTACAGGGGAGGTGGTTCTGTCAGCCAAGTTCCTCACTGCTGTTGCCAGATACCTGACAAAAAGCCACTTAAGTGGGGGAAGGGTTCATTTTGGCTCACACCTCAAGGGGAAACAGTTCACTATGATGGCAGAAGGGTGAGGGAGCTGTCTACACCGTATCTGCAGTCAGGAAGCAACGAGAGAAGCAGGGCCAGGTCTAGACACCTCAAGGCCGGCCTCCCAGTGGCCTACTTCTTCCGGTGAGGTCCTTCTCAGGCATTTAAACACACGTGCCTATGGGGTAGGGGGCACTTCACATCCAAACCGCAGCAACAGGCCACCTGCCGCATACACTTGCTAAGCTAACAGGAGATCTTGGGGCAGCCAAGATCAGCCCTCGTCGCCACTGCGGCAGGTGAGGAAGTGGGCCAAGTTCCACCGTTTCTTCTCAGCCTCTTCTGGCTCTGCCTTTGCGATAGGCCAGGTTGCCAAATGACCAGAGCTTGCTGGGAGCAGAAGGCTCTCCAAGGGAGACTGTTCAGAACTCAGGTCCTGACAGTGGACGGTTCGTCGGTGTGTCTTCCTCAGTTACCTCAGGCCAGAGTGCGGACACTGACTCCCATGGGAATGCGTCTTCAGGTCCCTGGGCCACGGTGACAAGGAGAGCAGTAACAGAGGTGACATGACACCCAGGATAAACAGCTTCGTTCTGAACACTGAGCTGACTTTCTCACATCGTATGTTTCATTTCTGGCCTGACAGCGAAGGATGTATAAAGGGAGACACCCAAGATGAAGACCTGATCTCTGAGGGTTCCTAGAAACCCACAAGGTGCCAGGAACTTAGTAACTGATAAGGGGCAGAGGTCATCTTTGTCTTTGGGACGCGAGGAGGAAGGTCTGAAAAGCACTCCGGACCAGTACCGACAGAGAAGATGACGCGAGCTTCTCAGCATTGGGGATGTTTGCTGGACTCTGACACACTACCAGGATAGGGTGACTTTTGCTTCTCCAACCAGAAACATGGGGTACTAGGTCCTCCTCTAACTTTGGAGAGCCAAATGGGCTCATGGCCTCAGCTAGAACCCTAAGATGATGATAAGAATCCTTCGCACATGCATTGTGCCGGGAGACCAACAGGCCAAAGTTAATGAGAAGCTGAGTAGGAAGTAAGTGCCCCGGTGATGCCCCAAATCTTCAGTTAAAACATAGATGGGAAGACATTCATTGGCTTCGTACGGGTCTTCCCTGTGGTCCCCAGTTTCCTCACCTACCAAGTGGGGGTATTAAACTAGATGCTTGAGGGATTCTGCCAATGTATTGTTGACTGCTTCTGAGCTGTTTCTGGGTCCCTTTGGGAGCTGCTTGCTATTCCTTCCAGAAGTGCAGCGGAGGCCCCTCTGATGCTGCCCTCCCTGTGTCTACAAGAATTGGAGACCAAGAAAGAGCAGGAGGCAGGGGACTGCCTCCAAGTAAGTAGTACCTTCTATGTCTGCTTCCTCTCCAAACCCTGTCACACCCTGGGAGCAAGATCCTGCTGCAGAAAAGCCGCTCCCAGGAGCTTCCAGACCCTTCCTCCTCAACTGGCCCTAACCCTTGGTCAGGGAGCACTCCTTCAGCCTCAGATCTGCCAACTCTGAGTTGCAAGGTTGACAGAGAAGAAGTGGAGGTTTGATGGCTGTGGCTGGGTGAAGGAGAAGCACTGAAGAAGCTTCCAGACTTACTTTATGGTGGGAGGAGGCACGTAAACGGGCAAAGTTCAGCTTTGTCTTCGCATCCACCAGCATCTGCTCCACTCCTATCTGCCTTTCTCTTTCTCCCAATCTGCGGCTCTCTGACGTCATCACTGCTGCTAAACACCTTGTTTATCATCTCTACATTGTTCCATTTCTGCAGCTCTCGCTGGAGAATTCCACAAAGCAGGCTCTGGTCTGTCTTCTCTATCATGGTGTGTCCCACAGGTAGAAGAAGAAGGGTGATAGCTGGTGCTCTGAGAATGGAGAGATGGAGCCTGGGTATCACTGTGCCCAGGTCAAAGTTCAAGGAAAGGGCAACACAAAGAGGTTATCTGTTTATGACACGGATAGAAGCAGGGGCCCAACCCCAGGTCTTGGGAACCTCGGTTACTTTATAGAGGACATGTCTCATGGGCCTTTGAAAGCAGTGTCAAGCGCCTCAAGAGTCTTCCTTTGGAATTCTGTTCTCTTGTGAACAGCCCTGTACCCTCCCCCGTCTTCAACTTGCCTTTCCTCCCTTCTGTTAAACAATAGGAGTCCCTTGCAGGTCACAGAAAGGCCACGGGTTATCTTATCTTTGCATCAGGTCAGCAGGGCTCCCTGGGGAAGGTCTGCAGCTACCTCTAGCTCTATCAGAGCAGCCTGGCCAGCCGAGGGGGGCCCCCTGCCCCCACCAACTCTACCCCATCCAAGGCAGGGATTGAAATGGTTAGGGCACCATGGCCATCTTTAATTACCAAAAGTGGGAGTGGGAGATTTAGAGCTCAAGATCCGTCCCCTCTCCCAAAAGGTACACTCTCTTCTGAAGATGAAAACAGTAGTTTATACGGAGTGGGTGCAAACACGAAACGGAACAAAGCATCCCAAGGTACCAGAGTGGACCATGCACGGCTGGATCTCCGTAAGAGACACCTACTGTCAATAACAAATATGAGAGGGGGTAGCGATGGTCACAGATGAATACCGTGGTCCTCAAGGGGGGAAATATGCCAGCCATGTTCCAGGTCAGAAGCACATCTTCCCCTCAGGCAGAGCAGAAGAGGAGAGCAGCTACGTATGGCCTCAGCACTGAACACTTGGCTGTGACCCAAAGATGCCATCCTTGGTGGGCCTGGCAGAAGAAGGCTTGTGGTTGTGGTTTCCCAGCTGTGTGACCCCAGGCAAGTTCTGCAAGCCCACCATCTCCCAAGTTCTTCTTTTTGTAAAATAGAGGATGGGAGGTTCCCAAAGGGAGTCTTTGTGAATTGGGCCTGGAAGCACTGGAAACCTTAGAAAGATGGAGGAGGGGAAAGGGTGTGGGGGTGGAAACCTGGGCGGGGAGAGGGTGGTGAGCATCCGTGTCCATCAGAAGCAGACTGAGAGAGGTCAGCTTGGGTGCCAGTTGAGATAAGCTTTTTGGCTGAAGGTTTAGGCGCAGGGAGGCCATCTGCCCTGAGCCTTTTGACTTGACTTAGAAGTACTCTCATGATGTCAGAGGGTTGTCTTGTGGATTCTAGGAAGCAGCAACAGTGGGAGAACAAGAGCCCAGCAGTATAGCATGTTCTTGTGTGCCTTTCTACAGGTCTGTGTGACTCAGACACGAACTTGGGCCAATGAGGAGTGTGTGTGTGTGTGTGTGCGCGCGCGCACGCGTGTGTTTCTTCTATTCCCATCATACTGCTAAAGCCAAAGAGAACAAGGACAGACAGATAAGATC
This sequence comes from Chionomys nivalis, assembly GCF_950005125.1. NCBI lineage: Eukaryota > Metazoa > Chordata > Mammalia > Rodentia > Cricetidae > Chionomys > Chionomys nivalis. The sequence goes on from NC_080097.1 coordinate 49,123,827, forward strand.
TCTAGAAAGTTCTTCCCTAGAATTGCAAAGAGCAGCAATGAGAAGCGATGCAGGAGCATCTGGGGTTAGAAGAGACGTAGTCTGGCCTGGGCTCATGAGAGCTGATCACCAGAAGCCAGCATGGCAGGGAAGCCATGCCAGAACTCATCGCTCAGGTTTCAACCCCTGATCCTCTGGTGGATCCAACACATCTGTGCAAAACAAAACAAAAAACAAAAACAAACAAACAAACCCCAAAACCAAAAAGCTTCATGAGCTTTCAAAACATTACACTGTCTCCTATCGAGGGGATCCAAGACAGTGTGAGAACTGGTACAGAAGTGAACCGGGCCGCACCAGGTCCCCATGAGGTAGAAGGGGTACCAATGTCAAGTCTGATTGGCCACATCTAGGAAGAAGGGGAAGGGTGGGGTCTTCGACCAGCTGTGCAAACAAGAACAAATGAACAAAGTGCCTAAAACACTGGTTCTCAGCCTTCCTAATGCTGCGACCCTTTAATACAATTCCTCATGTTGTGGTGACCCCCAATCATAAAATTATTTTCATTTTTACTTCATGACTGTAATTTTGCTACATTTTTTTGGAGACAGAGTTTCTCTGTAGCTTTGGGGGCCTGTCTTGGAACTAGCTCTTGTGGACCAGGCTGGCCTTGAACTCACAGAGATCTGCCTGCCTCTGGGATTAAAGTCATGCACCACCACCGCCCAACTAATTTTGCTACTGTTATGAGTCATAATGTAAATATTTGTGTTTTCCCATGGTCGTGTATGGCCCCTGGGAAGGCGGGACATGACCCATAGGTTGAAAAGCACTGTTTTAGACAGAATTGTGTGTTATATACTTTGTCTCAGGCTAGAAGCTACTTGGCTGTGTCTTCCCAGACACAAAATAGCTGTGGTCACAATTTTGAAGCCAGAGTCCAGAAAATCAGCTGTTGTTGGAGAGTGGTTTGTAGGCCAGCACTATTCTTGCCTCCTTGGCTAGGGTTTATCTTCATTATTCTCTACGTAGTCACTTTGTTTCATGGCAGTGGGGATTGAACCCAGGGCCTCATACTCATCAGGTAAATGTTTTACCACTGAGCTAAACTCCCAGCCAACCCCCATGATTTTACTTTGTTGGGAAACCAGGAATGTGGATTTTTTTTAACTTTAAAAACTTCAAACTTAGGCAAGACTGTGGTGATGCAGGCTTTTAATCCCAGCACTGGAGAGGCAGAGGCAGGAGTATTTCTATGAGTCTAAGGTCGGTGTGGTCTATGGAGTGAATTCCAAGACAGCTAGGGCTACACAAAGAAACCTTGTCTTAATAAACAGACAAAAAAACCAACCAAAACAAAACAAAAAACCTTCAGATCAACAGAAAGATAGATTCCCGACAGCAGATGGTCCAATAGCAACAAAGCAATGATATTTTACTAGGTTTAAAAGTTGCCTGCTAGGTCAAAAACAGACAAGTGAGGCAGATACTTGTCCCTCTTGTCGGAAACTTTGACAGGCGAAGGGGCATCCCAGGGAAGAAGAGCTGGGCTGGCGGCAGTCAGGGCACTTCTGAGGGTTAGGTTTCTTTTATGTGGTGTGGGAACAAGTGTTGGACCGGGGTGTGAGGTGTGGGATGGATAAGGGTATTCTCTGAGCATGAGGACAGGTTGAGGTTTCATAGAGTCAGGACTGTTCTGTATCCTGTAAAGGGCTGTGGAGATGGGAATTATTCTGGGTTTGGGGTTCATGGATTACTGTTCATAACCTGGGACACCTTCTGTTCAAAGTCACCCTTCTTGAGCTCAGCTTGTCCCCAGCTTTCCCTGGGTGGCTAGGATGGTGGAGGAGCCAAGCAGGTCACTGGTTCAGGTGGGGCCTTGCTGGCGGGCAGGGATTACAGGTAACACTCAGTCAGCTACCCACACCCCACTTGGTTGAGGGGCAGGTGGAATGGGGCTGGCAATTGCTGACATGGGTACTCCCTGAGTGACTCCTGGGCAGCCTTGTCAGGCCTCTCTGGGGCTGAAAGGCCAGCAACTCCCAGGGCATCTCTCACTGCTGGCAGCAGTGCCGTATGAGAGGAAGCCGCTAAGCATGCAGAACTTACTTAGTTCTCTGTTTATCCTGTCTCTCGTTTGTTCTGTGGCAGTGAGTCACACCCTCCATTCCTTCCAAACCTTAGTTTGGGGCCTGGAATTATTTCTAAGACCCTTGCTAATTCCTTTTTAAAGCGTTTTTGTTTGAATAAAACTAGATTTATTCATTGTATTGCATGAGTGTTTGCCCTGCACGTATGTATGTGTACTGAAGAGAGCTTTGGAGCTCCTAAACTGGAGTTGTGAGTCTCTACGTGGGTACTGGGAACTGAATCCAGGTCCTCTGCAAGATAAGATGATGCTCTGGACCACTGAGCCTGTCCTTCTGCCCCTATCCGGTGTTAATTCTTAAAACTCCCTGCCAACCTGTGCCTTGGGCTATGAGCATAACTTGGACATAGCGGCTCTCATGTCTGGAGAATGTATGTACACGCCCAAGCACTAGGGGTGAGCCTGCCCAGTGCATGCTGTGGCTGGCTCTCTGGGTGGCCACCTGCAGGACTATGTGACCTATACCCCTCTATTTCAGAATTTACAGCTAAACACAAGTTCTTTCCAACCATTTAGCCATGATGAGAACTGAACCCAGAGCTTCCGGCATAAGAGGCAAGCTCCCTACCACTGAGATACAGCTCTAGGCCTGCAACTTCCCTTCGATTCCACTAAGTGCCTTCGAGAGGCTGACTGTCCCAGAATAGTCCTTCCTATGTCTAGAGTATCCATCCAGATCCTCTCTCCTTAAAGGTCATCTCTATCCTGCTCTCTTTCCTAAACTGAGATTCAGGCACCAGAAAAAGGGATGGGGACCCTATTAGCTAGATCTCCTTGAAAGCTGGTGACTGCCCCACGTACTTCCCCTAATATATAATGCATGCTCTGCTTACCATGAACCCCACCTTTTAGAGCCAGTTATGGGTTTTCCTGTGGCCCAGAGGTTAGATGCTGAGGCGAAGAATCTGGGTTTGGTAAGACTTGACAGGCCAAGACACATGGGCAATAGGTTGTGCTACCTCACTAGAGAATGAAGTCACTGTGGCGAGTTAGTACCCAGGCAGGTTGGTAGCTGGGTGAGTATAGAGTGGGGACAACAGAGACCAGAATCTTGGGAGACAAAAGATATACCCAGCCTGATAAGGGCACAAGAGCCAAGCCCAGTGCTCAGACAGTTTCTGTTGCCTCTTCTACAGGCCAGGGCTGTCTCCCCAGCCCTCAGAGGAAACATCAAGAGCTGAACTTGGCCATGAGGATGCTCCTTTTGCAGATGGGACGTCAAAGCCAGGGATTCCAGGGGTGGCTTAGCCACTCTCACGCCACCAAGTGATGGTGTCTGGAGCACTTTCTCCAACCTCAGCACAGCACCCCTCATGGTCCTCCACAAGGTCACCCAGGGAGCTAACCACAGCTCCCACTGGGAAGGCCCATCCACCGTGCTGAGATCTGTGTACGCTCCTTGGGGGCCTTGGGGCCCCTGTGTTCAGGGCACAGTGAATGGGGATTGTTCCAGGAGATGCTTTGCACTGTACGCTCCTGAATTGTTTGGGTCTGTGCCAGCTCCTTCCCCAAGCAATGCCCTCTTGGCTATTGTGTCAATTATGGCTGATGGCTATCTCGCTTGTTTATCCAGTTGCTGTATAGATTGACTCTCTGAATGTCAGGGTTTGGCTGTTTCCATAACAGGAAGCCGCTTGCTGTCTTACTGTATTAAGAAACTCCAGTCAACACAATAGAATCTCAACAAAACCCTAAACACTCCGTTTGCCAGGGGAGCCTCATTGAATCCAGCTCGTATTGTTCCATTTAGAATTGGAATCCTGTATTTACAGTGAGAAGGGTGTGTGTGTGTGCGTGTCTGTGTGTGTGTCTGTGCGTCTGTGTGTGTATGACTGTGTGTGTCCTTGTGGGCACGCGCGTGTGTGTTTAATGAGGTCAAGCCTGGCTTTTCACTTTCTAGGTTCCCCATCCAAAGCTCCGAATACTCAGCAGAGACCAGGGCACCAGGACTCCCCAGCTGTAGACCTTCTGACGCTGGAGGGTGGGGACATGCAGGACGGAGTCCCTGGGGAGTTTCCTCCTGGTCTGCTCGCCTTGGGGCAGAGGAAGAGGCACAGTCAGACAGTAGAACAAAACGGCAGTGTGGAACCAAGGCGCCCTGAGCCCTGCAGAGGAAACATGATCAAAGGGAAGCCACTGGGCTCTCTCCCTATTCTCCTGTTCTGTTTGTTATCCCTTGCAGTGGCTCCCATGCCCTGGGAGTTTCCAAGAAGCCCTCTGGGTACCTGGTTAAATAGTGTGGATTTCTTCTCTCCCCTCATCTTCTTCTTTAACTGGACTTTCTCTCCCATCCTCAGCTAGGCAAGGGACTTAGAGAAGAAAGCCACCAGCACCCAGTAATAAATGTGTTCTACATGAAGAACCACCTCCTCCAGGACAGACTTAGCCCACCTAATACTGGGGCAGAGCTCCAGGGGACAGATCTCCCAGTGCAGGAGGCATGGAGCGAGCATCTAGGTATTACCAGTGTAAAACTGAAACCTGAGGATAAAGTCCACCTAGAAAATGAATCCAGAGCCCATGGGGTACAACCTTCTGATGCTACTAAGCCCAGGGAAGAGCATATGTATGAGCTTAGGCCTTGAGTGGTTAGTTAAGGCAGCAAAACAGCTTGTGAAACCACGCACATGGGTTAAATAAAGGCTTGGATGCAATGCACCTTGCAGACCAAGGGCTCTTGTAACTTTCATTCTTTCTTACACCACAGGGGATAGCTGCATCCTGTAGTCTGATATGAACACGGGCTACAGAGTTACCTGGAATTCGGCACATTAAGGATGCTCTTGATGTGATCCTTTCCTTCATTCCCAGGAAAGCCACTGGTCCACCCAGAAAGCAGCAGTCAGAGGCTTGGGAGAAAGGAAAGCGGTGTTGCTGGGTTGGGAGAGGAAGTAGAAGATGGCGCAGGTTCATCCAGTTCATGTCAACTCGTCTCTTTACTGGGGAGAAGGGAAGGTGGGAGAGTCTAAGAAGTGTAGGGGTCAAAGGAAGCCTCGGTCAAAGGGAGTGGGGTAAAGGATTTGCCCTGAAAACCAAGTGGGAAAGGTTGACAGCTGCACCGCACAGAAAGCCAGGGAATCAAGAGAAGGACAGAGGCTGTGGTGTCAAATGACTGAGCCTGGTTCTTTAGCTCGCCACGCACACTCTACCCTCCAAACCTTTTTAGGCTTTCTGGTAAAATATTTTTTGATTACACAAAGCACAGGAGGCAATGGGCTTGACCTCTTTTTTTAAAGATTTGTTTCTATTTTTATGTGTGCCTCTGTTTCAGTGTATGTGTGTAAGTGCACTACGCATGTGCTTGCTGCCCACAGAGTCCAGAAGAGGATGTTACAGAGAGTTCCTAGCTGCAGGTTGGGTTCTGGGAACTGAAGCAGGCCCTCGGGAGGAGCTGTGATTGTTCTTAACTGCTGAGCCATCTCTCCAGCCTCCAGTCTTGACCTCTTGTGTTGCATAGGGCTGTGTGTACTGCTTAGAATATTCTCTGAACTACACAGCCTTCCAGCGCCCCTGGGGAGATGTGGGTGCCACCCAATCTGCTGGAGCCAAGTAGAAAAAGTCCTTTGGCTCCTGTCGGTCCAGTACATTTAAATATTCTCATATCTTGATGCTAATAGAACTCTAACCTTCACATTACACAAAAACCTAAATAGTTATCCTTTGGTATCCATGGTGGCCTGATTGCAGGATCCCACACAGGTGTCCAAATCCCCAGAAATTCAAATCCCTTATAGAAAATGGCATATTCTTTGCACGGAACTGTGCACAGCTTCCTACATATTTTAAATCATCTATACATTACTGGCCATACTTACAACAACGTATTCTTTAGGGAATTACAGAAAAAAAAATGTCTGCATGTTCAAGACAGATAGATACAGAGAGAGAGAGAGAGAGAGAGAGAGAGAGAGAGAGAGAGAGAGAGAGAGAGACCTAATAACGCTTGAATCCACAGGTGGCACACTCCTGGGGTTCAGACCTCCTAGTTTCTGAAGGCCGCTGTATGTTGCTGATGCAGAAACCTGTTTTTGGTTGGAGATGCTTGGTGTCTTAGAGAACACACCATTTTCACCTGTTCACTGCCCTGGGAGCTGTCATGCAAGCAACAGAGCAGTAGAGGGCACTGTTTACCTAAACTCAAATCACACCCCTGACAGGAACTAGAATTCTGATCACTAAGAGTAATCAATCTTCCAAATGGTCCTCAGGCCTCCTCCAAGCCCTGTCCTAACCAGGCCAGTGAACAAGAAGGCTGTTGGCTCACAAAGCTCTTCCCTGCCTTGCCCAGGAACCCGGACCTCAGCCTGGTGAGCTGTCCTCCGTGGAGAATGGTTCACACCAGCCTGTGTCCATTGTGTTGCGTTTCCTCCTGTTCCTCTCTTTCTGTTCCACTGACTTTGAACCTTGCCTTTGCATCTCAGGAGACCAAATTACTTCCCCCAAGATGTCTCCCCTCTATTATTCTCGCTTATCAGGCCGTTGCTGCCTGGTGGATGTCTCTGGGGTGAGGTACCGGGTAGGGAGGGACTAGTACAAACTGGACCCCCCTGAAACACTGGCAGAGTCAGGTTAATGTCACTTCAGAGTTGAGGAGAAAGATGAGGGAATCCCCTCTCCCCCCACCACAACACACAGACAACACCCGGGAAAGTAGCCACCCCACACACACACACAACACACACACAACACACACAGTAGCAGCACCTAAGGGTCAGCCAGGATTCTGAGGATAAGGTTCCTGTTACCTGTGTTGTGGTTTTTGACCTTGATGTACACACCTCTTATTCCAGCACTTGGGAGGCAGAGGCAGGTGGATCTGAGTTCAAGGCCAGCACCAGGGCTTTGCGAGGAGACCCTGCCTCAAAACAAACAAACAAACGCGTGGTATGCTCCAGCGGGGATGCTGACGGTGCAGGACTCTAAGCGGAGAGGGCAGCATGGCAACATGGGAAATCTGTACGCTATCAGCTCAGTTTTCTTGTGAGCTTAAAACCACCTTGGGTAATAAAGTCTCTATCAACATATGCTAACTGTGATTTATTTATTCTTCCCGAATGAATGCTGACTTCTGGACCAAACGGTGGATTCGCGATCGTGCATTCTGTTTCCCTGTGAGACCTCCAAGTAGCTGAGGACCCACAAAACTTAGGTCTGCCCTGTCTGTGGGATCAGAGCCTGCAAGGGCTCAGGCTCACAGCTCTGCTAATTTTCCACCCACAGCATGAACACCACGGGACTGAAGTAGCGCTACCGTGTCTTGGGTGTGGCACGCGGAGGGAGGAAGCGCGCGCAGCTCTCCTCCGCAGTGTGGTGGTATTGGAGCTGCGGGTCCGCTAAACAGAGTTGTAGAGAATTGTGATCTGACACGACCAGTCATGTGGAAGTATCTTTTTTTTTTTTTTTTTTGGTTTTTCGAGACAGGGTTTCTCTGTGGTTTTGGAGCCTGTCCTGGAACTAGCTCTTGTAGACCAGGCTGGTCTCGAACTCACAGAGATCCACCTGCCTCTGCCTCCCAAGTGCTGGGATTAAAGGCGTGCGCCACCACCGCCCGGCATGTGGAAGTATCTTGAAGTAAGACACAGAGAATTATGGGGCGCATTTAGTCTTCTATAGCAGCTAGAAGGCACAAACAAGTAATTTTGCTGTTCTTTGGGGAATGACTTCCCCAAAGTGCAGACCCTTCTGCATCTATCTTGTCTCCGTTCCCGGAGTTTCTAGCCTCTAAAGGGCTTGAGTCGTTAGCACAAGAGTGTTATGGGCTTTTCTGTTTCAAGAAATTTCTAAGTTGACTCTGAGAGCATAAAATGAGTGAATTTTATGCCGTTTTCTCTAAATTCTTACTTGACTGGGGTAAAATAAGTTGGTTTTTCCAGATATTAGAACCACAAGGAAGATGATTTTTTTCTTCACAAAAAGTCACAATTCTGATGGGTTTTTTTTGTTGTTGTTGTTTTGTTTTTTTGTTTTTTTTCACCTCAGGCAGATGAAGAAGGGTGGCCTCAGACCCAGAAAGCAGGAGGCTTCCAAGATAAAGTCGAGACCAAGACTCTGTAATATCTGATGTTGCCAGCAGGGGGCGGAGGAGACACGCCGCTTGCAGAAGAACTCCGAACCTCGTTGCTGGTTTTTTTTTTTTCAGGGGAACACAACCGCTGTGCAGGCTTCTGTGCCCACAAGTCCTGGTAAAGGGCCCTATCTGAGGAAGCAAGAAGGAGCCCGGTGCCCAAACTTTGACAGAGGCTGCTCTAAGGCCACGGTGTGCGAGCATCCCCAGACCTCTTGAGGTCAGTCTCCCTTCGCTCTCCAAGTGGACCAGAAAAAATAAAACAGATTGCCCAATTACATTTGCATGTCAGAGCAGCAAGGGGCAAGGGTTTAAATGTTTTGGCTAAGTATCACACGGCAATACCTTTTTTGTTTCATTTGTTTGAGATCAGGTCTCTGATAGCCAGGGCTAGCCCTAAGCTCAATAGTAGCAGAGGATGCCCCGACCTTGGGACCCTCTTGCCTGCACTTCCAGGCCCCGATCACTAGTGTTTGCTGCCATATCAGAGGGATAAACTTATATTTTTAAAGCTGTTTTTCATTTATTCGAATATTCACATTTAGCTCGGCATCTAGTAGTTTTAATTTGCTGCATCTGTACCACACACTTTCTTGAGGGTTCCAGAATATTCTAGACTAACACAGACCCAAAGTGTGTTGTCCCCACTTTCTGCTAGACCTTGTTTCCCAAGCTCTGGCAGGACCTGTCTTATTGGGTCTAAACCATTCTCTTCACGAAGGGTCCAGGAACAGCAAATTTCACGGCTGCTCCCAGCCACCAGGCTGTTCGTTAAGGACAGTCCCTGAGACATTTTGTTTTCTCTGCCTTTCTTGGCTTTCTCCATAGCACCAGTTTCTGTTTTATGGTCATAGACCAGCCATTCCTTCACCATGGGGCATGGGAGTGAGTGCAGAGCCTTGGGGGTGCCACGCGTGCCTCCTGAGGTCACTGGGATTGGAGTCTGTTCTTCTTTATCCTCACTATAACGACCCCGAAGAGAAGGACCAGCCAAATGTTGCACTCGGTCACCATGGTGGACCAGTTTGTCTGGGCTTTGGGACGGGCCTGTGGGCTCAATTGTGTGGCAGGACACCTGGCACCCACCGCCCAGGCGGCAGCCTCGGTGGTGGCCGTGCTTTCCTGTGCAGCCACTGCAGCGTGTAGGATGCTGATAAGGGACAACAATGCGGCAGAGGAAAGCGCGGCAGCGGTGGGACAATGAGCGGCGGCAGGGACTCTCCCAGGCTGTGGCTCAAGAAGGACTGTGGAGTCCCAGAAGCGACAGAGACTGCTCTCTGGGTGTTGTAAGCGCTGTTCCCCAGGGAGCTATCCCTGTCAGTCAGCCTCCCAGGCCCTGCTCTTCCCGTAGTGGAGCAGGCAGAGCTACTAATCCAAGCAGGGCCCTTACAGCCTTCCCCAGGGGGCAGGTAGGTAGATGGCAAGGGCTTGCAGGGTGCCCCAGGGCCAGCTTCTCCAACTCTATCCCCTGTCCCCAGGTAGTCACAGTATGAACTAAGAATGGGAATTAATACACAGCTTTCAATAATAACTTTGCACTAAATTCCCCCATCAAAAGACACAGACTAGGGTCAGCCAGATGGCTCGGCGGGTAGAAGCATTTGCCGTGCAAGCCTGACAATTTGAGTTCAGTCCCCAGAGGTCATGGTGGAAGAATGGACCAACTCTTGAATATTATCTTCTTGAATTCCACACCCAGGCACCTCCACATAACACACACACACACACACACACACACACACTATCTTTAAAGAAAAATAACTGTTTAAAAGACAAGCAGGAAGGATTAAGAAATATACTTTACCATCAAAGACAAATACAATCCATAAGAGGGATTTTTCTCCCCAGTCTGGAAGTTAGACTGGGTCAAACAAGACCCCAGGCAGGCCTGATAGTCACTCAGATAGGCTAGCCCTTGGAGACTTCTGGGAAACCACACATCTTGAAACTTGCACCCAACATGAGACCAAGCTTTCCTGTGGCTAAATGATCCACAGATATCAATGTAGGGGACTTCTGGAGGTTCAGACACCTTGCAGCCAAGACAGACTATTGGAGACAGGAGTACCACTGTTGGCAGCTTACGGAACATGAGTGTGGTGGATATAGAATCACACCATAGGGGTAGAGCCTCTGCAGACATAGCCCCAGGTATGTGAGCAGCCTTGAAAACCTGTGGTCCCTTCCTGGTCACAGTGCAGAGCACTATTTGAGACTTCCCTTACCCTTCGTTGCTGAGCCCACCGTCTGTGGACCAGGGCTTAGAGCAGCTTGTGAGAGGTGACGAGCATTATACTAAGGGAGTAAAAGTAAAGAAGAAAGAGGAGGGTACAGGAAGCAGGGAAGGAAGGCACAGTGGAGCCAGGGGATGTGCCAGGCTGAAGACGTGTGTGCAGGGTGCCCAGGAGCCTTGCCCATGAGAGAAAAGCCCCATCTGCCACAGCGCTTCAGAGGAGCAAAGTCACCAATGTCTGGTTTCTTGGACAGAAACCAAAAAGATTCTTGCCCACTGTCCTCAGGGAGAGAGCACAGTCACTAGGCAGAGCCAGCAGTTCTAGGCCATTGCTGGGAGTCTCTCACTGTAAAACCAGAGTAAAGATGGAGGCCTGTTAGGAGAGGTCAGAAGGGACCACCCGTCTAAAGACACAGCCTTGAGTATCTGGGATTTGGGAAGGGATGGTTTTTGTGTGCTGGGGGGCGGGGATTTATGTATCTACAACTCTCAGCCTACCCTGATTCTGTCTGCTCTTGGTGAGGTACCAGATAGCAAGGTGCTGGGTGTTCCTCTGGGGATACCTGGGAGATCCCAGCATGTGACCTACATTCCTTGTGCCTCTATGCCAAGTTGTGCACCATAGTGGAATGCCACCCTCTTGTGGGAGAGGAGACAAGATGTCAGAAAGGCCATTTGCCTCCCTCCATTCTGAAGGTCTCCTATGATACCAAGGTCTGGTTTAAGGCAGTGTTCTGGGTCACTAGGAGGTCACTTGACTGCCACTGGGCATCCCCTAGTTCCTCAATCTGTGTGGTAGGCGAAAGCCGTTCGGGCTAAGATAGGCGCTCACAGGGCCTTTGCTGGCAGGGGCTGGTGAATGGTGGCTCTTGAGGGCCTCCAACCCTTCATCTCCAGCTCGTTTCGTTCTTGAAGAAGCTGTACACAGAATAAGCACCGTGGGGTTGGGATCAGGAGTCTCTGCGTGGGCACACCTCGTTAGCCGCCACTACCTCAGTGAACCCCAACAGCTGATGGCTGTTCTGGATCCCATCCCAGCAGTCCCTTCCCCGTGCAATCAAGGACAGAGCACAGAGCCCCTATTACGGGCTGTTTTGTCAGCACTTGGCATGTGACCATGGAGGTGACACCAATTACTCGTGTCACAGCTTCTGGGGAAGACGGAGATGCATGAAAGCCAGCTCAGGGCCATCCATCAAGACCGGAGGGGGCTGAGGGCCTGTCACGATGACAGGGAATAGAGAGAAGCGGGGTCTCTCAGGGCCCTGAGATGGCAAAGCGTATTCTATCATCGGAATTGATGCCTCTGTAAGCAGGATGGGCCAGGGTGAGAGAAGGGGACTTTGGGGACTGGGGGTCAGGCACAGTGGCATCCCCTATCCTCGGGCATGCCTCTGCCCTCTTGTTATTGTCCACACAACTGAACTATGTATTCCTGTTTCCTCCTGCAAACACCCCTTAGATCTCAACTCCTCCCATCAGAGGAACCCTGTTTCTTTGGGAGGCCAGTCACATGCTGCCTGTTACATGAGGCCTCTCCAGTTTAACCCCAGGCCTGCTAAAATGTGCTCTACAGGAATTCTGCACCCCTAAGCCAAATTCTGTTTAACCCACAGAAATAATAACTACTTCATTATATTCTGCAGTATGTCTGCATCTTCTGCCATTCTCATGAACGCACAACAGACAGGAATGAAGCCAGTATCGGCAGACAGGTAAACTGAGGCTAGCAAAGTTGTCGAGTCACCCTCAAATCACATACCATCTGTGGGGTATAGCAGCTGGGCAAAGTGGGCACAGGGAAGAAATGACAGATTTTACCCTCTCAATACCTTCAGACCTGCTAACGTACCCATGGGGATTGTGTGTTAGACTGAGGCTCCCTGAAGAAAGCAGGCAGCTGGGGTCAACTCGTCCAGGAAGTCCTAGGGGCCTCAAGGGATTCTGGGATTTAGGGGAACCTTCTGGAGGAGGGAGCTGCTCTTAGAGCCCTGGTCAGTTTGCATTTCCTCTTAGCTGTCCTTGGCGCTGCTCTCTAAGAGCCTTGGGTAGTGAGGATTTTTCCGTCCCTTTAGCACCAAGTGAATTCACTCTGTGGCTCGCTGCTGTAACCAAATACCTGTAGAAACAATGGAAGAGAGGAACATCTATTTCAGCTCTCAGTTTTAGGGTATTTCAGCTCATCATGGGACGGGGTGGAGAGATAAGGAGTCAGGAATAGCTTGGTCCCTGTTGAAGAGAGTGTGTGGCAATAGGCCCCTTCGTGGTACCCCTCCAGGAAGCAAAGAATAGGACTAGAATCGGAACCAAGCCCAGAGGCCCACCCTCAGTGATTCACCTTTATCAACCAACCCTCCCCCGTGAAGCTTCCACAAGCTTCCTAAACAGCGCCACCAACTGGAGGGCAGGTATCAAAATACGCGAGTAGGTGGGCACATCCCACATTCAAACCATAACACAAGCTTTATTTTGTTTCTCCTACAGTCTGTTCTGAGGACCAAAGGATACCAGATGGAGCTTCATAGAGTATAGAAGACTGCGCTATGGAGAAAAAATGTCTCTGCCAAGGTCAAGCCAGGTTATAGCTGGTGGAGCCAGGCTCTGGGCCAGAACCTCCCTGAGTTTGCACATCTCAAGCACAGTGTACTCCCCAATAACTCAGAGCTGGGCGGAGCTTTCCATCATTGTGGGTGACTTGGAGGAGTGAAGGAGCCACCAGTTTATCTAGAAAGAACTGACTCCCGAACCCACATCTCTGAGCTTCCAGTATTCCCTATGCTCTTTATAAAAAGACAACAAGGAGTGAGGTATGAAACCTCCCATCTTTGCTGCAGATTCTTCGTCCAAGAAACCATTTTCACTGGCAGTGTTGGGAGATGCCTCAGTCCCCATGGCCTTCAAAGATCAGCCAAAGGACAGTGGCACACGCTACCCCAAAAGTCTGCAGATGACTGACTTCCGTTGTGTTTTGTCATCAAGGAAGTAGAGGACAGATGAGTGACAGCGATATGACCACTGTCTCCCAACCTGAGCTCCAATGCAATGCCTTGACACCCCCATCAAGTTGTGGCTAAATCCATGTCACCAATGTTACAGACTGTCTGTACCTGCACCCTGGTCTGCTGGCCAGGATCCCAGATGCTTATCCAAGTTTTCCTCCCTCCTTCCTCCAGCTCTGGGTCCAGCTCATCCCCCAAACTCTAAAACTCAGCCAGGGTACTCAGGTCTACGGTCCAGGAACTCCCCGCCACATGCCCCACAGCTGCAGCCGAGGTGCTGGAAGAGTAGGAAATGCCACCATCAGCACTTCTATTTACAGCGACCCTCTTGTGTTAATTAATTAAGGCTCGTGTCTGGGAGAGATAGACACAATGTTATTCTAGCTTAAAGCTGGGGGAGGGGGCTGTGTCGCTGAGCTCAATCCACCCCTTGGAGGGAAAGCAGGGTTTGGGGTTCCAAGAAAAGGATGTGGGCGCCTCCCCTCTCACCACCTCTTTGTGGCCAAACACCTGAGTAAATTGCTTGGGATGGCATACCTGAAAGGGCTTTCCACCCCATCCTACTGCTTAGCAGGCTATGGGGGAGGGGCTTCCATGTTGCCAGTAGAACACACTGATCAGGGAGAAGTGGGGGGGGGGGGGTAGGACCACAGAGAAGATATGCATTGGCTTCAGGAGAGCATAATAGGAAGACTTCAGTGTGATGTATGGTTCTGGGGACGTTATTAATGATTTGCTGATTTTTACCTTTAAAACCTTTGGGCAGATTATTTATTATGTCCTTGGCGTGTCTATGATCTATGGAGGGAGCACTAATCTCTGAGCACGCCCCCCCCTTGTGTCCCTACTCCTTTACAGTGTGTAATTAGGGCTGAGATGCTGCCCACTCTACCAGGCTCCGCCCCACACCTGATCCATGTTTTTGCCCCATGGAGCCTGCAGAGCAGGGACTCTGGTTCCTATGCTCAGCTATGCATGGGATTGCTGTGTGACCTTGAGCTGAAGCATGACTTTTTTGGGCCTTACATCATGAAGGAAGTTGCTAGAAAGATCAGGCATCAGTTAGAGCAGAAAGCAGGACACGTGACCCTGCAGGCACGACAGTCTCAAACGCCTGAGACAAGGAGGGCTGGAGAACAGTGGGGGCACTTCCAAAGGCCAGGAGTCCTTCCTCATCCTGGGCCTTTTGTCTGTGGCTGCTCAGCACAAGGCCTTTGAGTCCTCCCAGGGTGGAGAGACTTCAGCTCATCTACCAATTGGCGACACAGTGGGAACAAGAAGCCAGATGCCGGGAGAAGGCCATCCTGGCTGGCAGACCATGTGCCTCTGGCAGAACTGTGGAAGAGAGAAGAGCATACCCAGCCCCCACCCCTACCCCCGGAAGTTCCAACCCGGCTCCAGGAGTCCTAGAGTCCCAGGATCAATTTCCTTCCCTGGTGTTTCTCCTCCAGATGCCACGTGTGTCCTGGCTACAGCCTTACCTCGGATTGCCGAGTCCTCCTCCTATACCAGTCTGTACTTTGAAGACCTAGTGGGCTTTTGGGCCAGAGCTTTGGTGGCTAGCAGCTGGAGGGAATCCCATCCTGCCCGGGGCCTGGGGAGAGGCTGGAGTGTGACTCTAGGGGCCTGTTTGCTCCAGCTGAATTCTATGTGACGTCTGAAGGTGTAGGAGGTAGGGGGTCCCAAAGTCCTGGTCCCACCTCTCCTAAACTATCCTTTTCCTTCCAGAATGACTGTCAGGTCACCATCTGGGGCCATCAGAACCTCTCCCCAGGAAGGCAGCACTTCAGTGAATCTCAGCTCCTTCTCTGCTGAGCACCCACTACATAGAGAGCCCCTTGTGCCCCATGCATGTACACATATGCACACACAAATGTAGGCACATGCTCATACATACATACCTCATGACTTATCTTTCTCCTCGTGGGACCATCACCACAACCTCAGCTCTGACTGCTGGCCCCAGCTCTAGCTTTGTCTTTCCAGAGCAACCACACCCTCACTAATAATACCTGCTCAGAACCTCCAGTCACCTGCCCTTTGGCTGTGGTGGCTGGGGTCACTGTTGGAGCCGCTCCTGCTACCTTAGCTTTCTTAACTATCACCCAGTGCCCCCACCACAAAACCACCCGATCCTGACCAATGAATGCAGGACGGGTGCTCCAGCTCATGCAAATATAAAAAGGGGAACAACAGGCCGTAGCTTCCACTCTGCATCATTACCTGTGGTCGCAAGGCCTAGCACAGACCAGCCACTCGGTCCAGAATGAGCCCAACACTCTCCAGCTTTATCCTAGGGTCAAAGGCTCTGGGACACGGCAGGGGCCCAGGAGGGAACAGAGACGTGTTTGCCCTGTAGAAACCTTCTAATACCCCACCCTTTCATTCAGAACTTCGATCATTACTTTTCTTGTTATTATTGTTACTTTTGAAACAAGATTTATTTTATTTTATTTTATTTTATTTTATTTTATTTTATATGTGTGTGTATACATCCATCACATGTGTGCAGCTACCCTTGCAGGAGACAGCCTGATGTAGGTGATGGGAACAGAACTCGGATCCTCTGGAAGACCAGCAAACTTTCCTGACCACCATCTCTTCAGCCCTGATTGTTATATATCTTTTGTGAGAGCAGGTCTCACTCAGTAGCTCAGGCTAGCCTGGAACTCGCTATGTAGCCCAGGCTGGCTTCTAACTTTTAGCAGTCTTCCTGTGTCGGCCTCCCTAATTCTGGGATTACAGGTGCGAGTCACCACTGCCTCTTATGGCCTTGATTCCGAGGCACAGGAAAGGACCTTAGCTGTGCATTGAGGGCTGCTCTCGAGACTTCTCTTCTTCCTAGCCCATGGCTCTGTTTGCAGCCACATGCTCTGTTGGGCCTGTATCTCCTGGCAAGCAAAGCCCCCATGTGTTGTGTCCGAACAAAGAAGGATGTGAGGCTCGGGCTTGCCCCAGAAAATGAGTCACACCACCCTTCCGTCCCTGAACCCAGCCAGTGCCTGTCCTTTCCTGGAACTGCATGACTGACAGATCGGTGAGACCTTGAGAAGTCACCCAGTTCATGCTGTGCCTGGAGGCAGGGTGCTCCAGAGCCAGCCGAGGGTTTAGGAAGCAATCCTGCTCTTTCTGGGAAACAACGTGGGAAGAGTTAAAAGCCAGAAGAGGGAGGCACAGGCCCACTTCCCTGAAGCCTCCGGTCAAGAGGGAGGCACCCTGTTCCCAGCTCCAGCTTTCTCACCACGACAGAGCTGTCACCCCTTGCAAGCCATCTCGTGGCATCCTAGCACTAACCGTGCACTCCACAGAGCAAAGGCAATGGAGCTTAGGTGCTGAGCTCTCAGAGAGAGACCGGGTGATTCACCTGACTTGTGCACATGAGCTGGTGGTGGCTGGACCCAACACGGGTCTAGGAATACTCCAGACCACAGAGTCCAGGGCTTCCGGGCCCAGGGCATGGAATCTTCAACCTGATGAAGCCTGATGACCAAGCTAGACCACATCTGAGGTGTTAACCCACTCATTAAGCACTGACCACCAAGCACAGGCCAGGGTTAGTCGATGGGCCGGGCAGGGAAATTGTACTCGCTAAGTTCAGCCTGTGGCCCACACAGCTGCTCCCCTCAAGGGCAGCTTCAGTTTGGAATCGAGCCTACATCTTCTTGTTATAGCAGATCAGCAGGAAAGAAGGAGGGAGAAAAAGGGGAGGGGAGGTGGAACCAGCCCAAGTCGAGAAAGAAAGTTGGCTCACTCTGCTTGGGGTGACTTGGTTGGTGCAGCCTAGATTTCTGGGTTCTTGGATATTGGTCTTTACAGAGACCCAGGTGGCTTTAACTCTCAGCTGGGCTCCGGACAGGGGCGTAGGGACAGGGTCATGGTGGGAAAATGACCTTTACCTACCTAATTGCCTCTCAAGAGATGAGCGGGAAGAGAAACCAACTCAGGCTGACCCACATTGTCTCTTGGGCAGACCATGTAATGAGAGAGGGCAAGGAAGCTGACCTCGGGGTGTGCATGCCTGCTTGTGCATGCAATGAGTAACTGGGAGGGTATGTGAGAGCATATATACACATGCATGTGAGAGTATGTGCATGCATGTGAATGTATCTGCGCATACATGTGTCGAAGTGGGGACCATACGCGTGAATGCCTGTATATGTGTACAAGTATGCATTCATGCGAGTGGGTCCATAGGTGGAGTAAGGCATGGTGAGTGAGCCTCTCTGGGAGGCCCAGACCTGATGGAGTATCTGATGACTGACTCGATGCAGGCAACATGAGGAGCGGTGTCAAGCTGGTTTTCCTCGGGTGCTGTGGAAATTCTCAGTGAGGCTGACTTCAGACACCTGGGGCAGAGTGTCAGGCATGGGAGCAGAACTGTCCATTTTCTTTCTGCTTCTCCTACTCTTCATGACCATGAAAGTGAAGGACAAAGCAGCTAGTCTGAAGTTGTTTGGGGTCTCTCTTCAGGTCTCCCTGCCACAAGTTGGTTCTCGTGGCAAGGCCTTCACACAGCCTGAGGACAGGTCACCTCTCCCCTGACCATGTGAGCAGTCAATAAAGTTTGCGTCTGGAAGACTTGGGTGCTGGAATTTGGTGAAAAGGGAAGTGGGGCCTGCGGGAGAAGGGTGTGTGATCTGGATGTTCAGGGATCAGTAGATCTGTTGCTCACTGTGTTCTATGAAAGTTTCTTTTGCCTCTGTACAAAAGATATTGAGATATGGAGATGGTCTGGCGTCTGTACCCAGTATCTCCTAGCTGTGTGAACACTTCTCCACTGTAAGTTGGATGTAGGACTGGTCAAGTCAATGGTGTGCCCAATTCCTCTATTATTAAAGGGGGGGGGGAGCAGAAGTCCTGACCAGACCAACATGAACCATCCCTGGGTGTGAACCCTAGATATGGGCTTAGGCTCCTTAGACATTGTCAAGTTGTCCTTGTGGGCCTGAACCTCTGATCCCTAATACATCAACCATAAAGATAGGGCAGAAGATAGGGCTCCACTCTCTAACCATCCAAGCCTGAAAAGGTTTTGTGTTGCCATGGATACTGTGAGAACTTGTAAGCATTTGGGTGATAGAGGGTTAGGATTTTTGTCCAGGAGTCGGCTGAGGCTACAGGAATGCCACCTCCCCAAGAGATGCTCTGCCACAGAGGCCTGCCCAGCTTAGTTGCCATAGTGAGAAAGGTGGGGAGCATACATCAAGGTCCCCACCTTAGCTACAGCCACAAAACTCCTTATCTCCAAGTGGGAAAAAAATTCAAGTTGTCCATTAGCAGCGAATGCTTTAAAAGATAAAAGGCAGAAATATTTGCGGACCTAGAGTAGGTGAATTTGTAACCAAGAGAATCCCACAAAGAGATACGTTTTCAGCATGACACTGGCTTTTAAAGAGCTAGAGATGGTCAGCTTCTGATATCTGCCCATGAGCAGAACATTACTGGGACATAATACAGTCATCCCAGCAGAAGGAATCCTACTGAAGTCACTTTCCTAAGCCTTCGGTATTTTGCAGTAAATCCACTCAACCAAGTGTTCAGTGCCTTTAATTAAGTTACTTGTTCACACACCCGAGATGAGAAGAAAGATAGCAGAGAGATACAATGGAAGAGGACGTGGACTTTGAGCGTGTGGTATCACCCTTGCAGTCCTGGCTTTGCAGCTATCTAGCTGGGTCAACTTGGGCAAGTTCTGTATCACCCCTACGCCCCAGGTGCTCCGTTTGTGAACTGGACATGAAAAGGCCTGTCCGCATACCTGAAAGATCCACCCGGAGATTAAATAGGGCTGATTCTGAGAATGGTTCGGGACGGTACCAAGTGCATTGTACGCACTGAACAGATGGCAATGACAAATGCCCAGTGTACGTGTAAGGACAGTCCTTGGGGACAGTGCTTGCATCTGCTCATTCGCTTCCACAGCAATGCGGAGTGCGGGGGTGGGAGGGTGGGCAGGGGGAGAAATACTAGTCAGTCCATTTCGTAGTGTGCAAACTGAGATTTGTGCACTGGATTTGACCCCAGGTCCTCCAATCCTAGGTCTCATGCCCTTTCTACTGTTTTTATTTATTTTTATATTTTTATTTTGCTGAGCTGGAGAGATGGCTCAGTGGTAAAGAACTGTGCCTGCTCTTCCAAAGGTCCTGAGTACGATTCCCAGCAACCACATGCTGGCTCACAACCATCTGTAATGAGATTTGATACCCTCATGAGGAAGAGACCTGGTCAGGCATTCTCATCAACTTAGACTATGAAATCCAATAGAGGCTGCCCCCAAAAGAAGAGGCATACATGCAACCAGCATTGGTGTAAAAGTCGGAGGACAATTTGTCAGAGCGAGTTCTCTCCTTCTGCCATGTGGGTTCTGGGGACCAAGCTCAGGACCTCAGACTTGGTAGCGAGCACCTTTACCCACTGAGCCATCTTGACAGTCCCTGTCTGCTCTTGGTGAGGTTCAGGTCAGCAGAGGGTAAGGCTGGCTGCTGCTGGCATTGGGAAGGCATTGGGACACCTCTTGGTGATGGCTGGAGACCTCATATCGGAGATGAGGTATATTCTGGATGCTTCCTGACAGCAGGTAGTGATGAGAGATGGGCAACTGTGCACGCTGCCACATCCGGACACCTGGTCGCATCTAGGCCACCACGCAGTCTGCTGAGAGATGGACTGCTGGTGACTGGCCAGTTCTCCCCTCTGATGGACAAGTGGTTTCCTAGAATGTGGTCATCCAGGCCTTCCACCCGGTGTCAGTATCAACAAACTGCTGATTGACTGTTGGGAACCAGTTCAGCTTTCAGGAGCACTGGACCCCAAATACATAAAAAGGTGAATGTATGTGTCTGTGTGTGTCTTTCATAATTATTGTAAAAACCTTAAGGAACATCTCACAGAAATATTAGAACATGTCTGATTTTATACAGATCATCTTCCCCCGTGGAATCGTGACCACGGACATGCAGACCCACCTCCCCTTGGCATCAGATGGCTACCGCCAGTGATACCATGAGTGACAAATCTGGATGTGGCTCGTGATTAAGAACAGGGAAGTGGACGAGATCAAGAATTTTTGTTTCCCACTAAGGAGTCCCCTACTAAGACAGAATGCCAACAAAGGCCCGCTATAGAAGGATGTGGACAGAGGGAATTTATGTTTTAAATATCAAAAATAATAAACAGGGCCAGCGAGGTGACTCGGCAAGGAAAGACACCTGTCACCAAGCTTGAGGACCTGAGTTTGAGCTCCAAAGCCCACATGGAAGAAGGAGAGAAGCAAATCCATAAAGTAACCCTCTGACCTACACACACACACACACACACACAGTGGCACTCAAGTGCCCCTATAAAATAATAAATAAATGGATGTACTAAAAGATTTAGATAGTGACAGAATGTTTTTAAAACCAACAGCAAAAGACGTATGTGAATCAATTCTTTTTCAAAAGAGCTAGGAACTCAGGAGAAAAATGAGTGAGCTTAGTTATATAATCTATAGGGAACAGGTTTTGCTAAACCCCAGACAGGGTTTTAATTTTGTAAGTACTCAACTATATCTAGAACGGTAACACATGAAAAGGAGATCCTGAGCGTGCCGATATAGCCAGCAACCAAGCTCTGTTTTTGAAGGTCAGTCCTGAATACTGGGGACCACTGCTGGGAGTTTTTATTTTGTTTTGCTTTTTTGAGCCAGGGTTTTGCTATGTATCCCAGAATGGCCTCAGACTCACTGTGAAACCCGGGCAGATCCTAGATTCATGATGCTTTTCCTACCTTAGCCTCCTGAATGCTGGATTTCCCAACTTGCACTGCTATACTCAATTTGGAAAAAGTTTTAAGAAAAGAAAAAAAAAGAAAGAAAGAAAGAAGAAAGAAAGAAAGAAAGAAAGAAAGAAAGAAAGAAAGAAAGAAAGAAAGAAAGAAAAAAATGGAAAACTAAGGTGAGTCTGCAATTCAATGTAGCCCCAGTACTGGAGAGGCAGACGCAATAGAATCGGAAGTTTGAGGCTGGTCTGGGCCACAAAGCCAGCCCAGGCTACATGGCAAGAGCATCTGAGAGATATCTTTAAATGAATGGGTTTGGGAGATACCTCAGCAGGTAATGCTGGCTGTGCAAGCCTGGGTTTGGATCTCCAGAATCCTCTAAAAAGCCAGCAGTGGCTGCATGTGTTTCAAGCCCAGGGTTAGGGAGGCACATACAGGCAGATTCTGGGGGACTTTGGTCAGCTAGCAAGTTCCAAGTCCCTGCCACAAAAAAAAAAAAAAAAAGACTTTCCATTGTCAGCCTCTAACTCTACATATCTACATGAGCTTGCTAGGCATGTGCTCTGTCATTAATATAACGGGGGCAGGGGTGGGGAGAGAAAGAGATCAATGATAAGGGAATGGTAACATTTTTCTTTTTTCCTATTACCATCCAGAAAAATTGTTCAGGAATTAAAATATGAATTTGAAACTTTTAAAGTATTTATCTTATTCATTTAGAGGAAGTCCTTATACATTTAAGTGTTTGAGAAAGCAGTGCAAATATTATACAGAGAACAGAAAAGGACGGCGAGCGGTGCATCTGGTTCCCTTGCCAAAGCTGTCTCTGACCCCTGGTCGATGGGAGGTCGCTTTTCCTTCTGGCTCTTTGCTTCCCCCTTTACAAACAGTAGGCATTATGCCAGATAGAACCTAGAACATTGGGGCTGAGAACAAGCTTTATTCCATGACCCTGAACATATCTGTTTTTCCCAAGTATTTCACATCTGCCGAGTCACCACATATATTCCACACCGGCAAAAAAGTACCTCCAAGTCAAAAGAGGTAAGTGTTCCCAGGGGAGCCAAGGGGAGAGAAAGCAACTCCCTCACAAAAGCCAATGCAAACAGAAGCTCCCAGGCGTTTCTCCAGACCCTTCTATGCTCTTGGGCTGTGTGGACAGAGGAACTGGCTGACGTCTGATAACACGTCAGGCTCACAGCTAACAATTCACACTGGGCGTAGGGACCTTGAAGTTTGGCTCCCAGGGACAGCACGGTGTGGCTTATCCTTGGCAAGTCCTTTCCATTGCCGTCACTGTCAAGGTTGAACCTAAAGCCACAACTAGGCTAGGCAAGCCCTCTGCCACCGGGTTATAGTCCCAGGCCCTGAAGCAATGTCTCACTAAGTTGCCCAAGCTGACTTTTGAACTTGCTCTGTAGCCCAGGCGGGGTTTGAACTTTCTATGCCCCCTCCTTAGCCTCCTGAGTAGCTGGGAAGCTAGGCCTGCAGCTCCAGGGTGGGTCGCAGCTCCTTGTCTTTGTCCATGTTCCTTGTACATCTCCAGCAGCTTGAGACTCTCTCGGGTATGTATTTAATATATACATGCAGGCATCTCTCAGACTGGTCACTATCTTATCGTTAGATGTCTAGAAATCTAAATCGTCCTGGCCAAAGCCATCTGACCTACCCCCAAGTTGACTACAAACCAAACTTCCAGCTGTCCCTTCATCTTCCACGTGACAGACTTCTTCTCCTTCCCCCTGCTTTGGAGGTCTTGGGCTGGAGGGGACTTCTTGTTCAGAAGAACTTTCTGGGCACATCATGGTGACTTTTCTCTCTGCATGTGAGACCCGACTGTGCTTGTCTTTGGTGCTCTTGAGTTCTCCCCTTGAAAGGTCTTCTTCTGAGCTCTTCTGAGGTACCTGTGAGCAGCTGCCCAAAGATGATGCCCGGGAGCAAAGTGCCGCACGGTGGCACTGGGGGCCTGGCTTTCTGTGACACTTGTGGAGCCCCCCCTCTTGGTCTAGGCTGTTGTTTTCAGAAACCACCCTCCTCTGGCCCTCTCCGGAACTAACCAAAGTACGATTCTCCTTTTCATCTTGACTTCCTCCTTCTACCTCTGGCTGTCTCTCTCTGGAAGTGTCCTGAGTATCCACAGAGTGGCCACCATCACTCTGTCTTCCTGAAGCCTCCAAAGCCTCTCTATCCGTAAAGCTCTGGTACGGGGATTCTCCCTTCTTGGTCCCACCCTCCTCTAACGGTCGACTTTCTCGTGCAACACTGACGTGGAGTTCCCTTTCTCTCGCAACAGCTGCATCTTCTTCTGTCTCATGGCAACCAGCTCCTTCTACATTGAAGAACTCAGGGTCCTTCTCTTCTCTCATCCTCGGCCTCCCTTCTCCCTCCCCTCCTTCATCTACCCCAGGACCTGCAGTCAACCACAGCTCCTGCTTCCCACCAGTTCCCTGGACAGACCTAGGCTCCTCCTGAGGCACAGCCATCCCTGTCTTCTGAGGGGTCAGCTCCATGGCCTCTCCATTCCTACCTCCTTTCTTGTTCTGTAGAATCTGCTGTAGGTCAAAGGCCTTTCTGACCGGTGCGCTGGAGGCTGCTGTGACATCCTTTGAGAAACGAGGGGTCATCTTCTTCTTCAGGCAGACTTCACAGGGACAGAACTCATCCCTCATGACCCCCACACCTGGGCTGGTCCCTAAGGCTGTACTGAGAATGGGCCCATTGTCCAGGCTGAGGGAGAGGGTGCCCTGGCCAGGCAAGGCTGAGAAATTACGCAGACCCTGAAGACGGCGCCTGCGCAGCTCTGTTTGCAGAGATGTCTGGCCTCTGAGGGCTTCTCTGGGTGGTTCCGGGACCATCCTCCCTACCCGGCTCCGGATCTTCCTCACTTCCCTGACAGTGCTTGCTTGAATTCGTCGGCCCACATCCTGCTCCAGCTCAGTCACCATCTGGTCCAGCAGGCTGTCATCAGGAAGGTTCCATCGGGCTCGGAGTTCTGCTGTGGCACCAGCCAGGTGAGCCATGAAGTCTTTCTCTATCTTTTTCAGCAGCTTGGACACCCAGATTGGGTCAGGGTCCAGAGATTCCCTGTGGGCTGTGGGTGTGTTCGTCTTCCTGGTCCCTGAGCTGGCCTTGACACAGGCTTGCTTGCAGTCCATTACAGCCACTCCAGACATCTCTTCCAACCCCATCTCTAATACACGAACACTTTGACTCACACTAACATTTGAGTTGCTCTCACTGAAGCTGTGGGGGGTCTCTGTGGGTTCCTCTCTTCCATCTAGGGGCCACAATGCTCCAGAGGTAGCATCTCTTCCTTCTTCATCCTTTGACGCTCTGGTGTCTTCTGGTGAGCGCTCTCCATCCCGAGAGCCAGCTTGGAGCATTTCCCGACTGCAGACTCCAGCCCTTTCTTCTGGAAGCTCTTTCCCTTGGGCGCCATCTTCCTGCAGCCTCTCTCTTACCCTCCCTTCTGTCTCTTGGAATTGTGCCTCCTCTTCCAGCACTGTGCTTTCCACTGATTGTTCTGGAGCCTTGTCCCACGGATGCTCCCTGCCACTTTTACTTGACTCCTCCCCACTGGTGGGGCAAGCCCACACCTGGGGGTCAGGTGAGGCAGTGGAATGACTGGGTACCTCTGGGTACTGCTGGTTCCTGGAATCGGGTCTTGGTGAGGGGATTTTCAAGGGTAAATCTGCCCTGTCTGGAGCCGTGGCACAGGGCACGCTGCCCTCGCCCGAGCCTCCTGAGCCACTGCTGACATCAACACCAGAGGAGGAGGTGGGGGTGAAGTCCTCGGTCCCCAGCAGAGCCTGGTGGGAAGTGAGCGTTCTGAGGCCACTGTCCATGTCCAGCTGGCCTTGCCCAAGCACACTCGCAGGCCACAAGGCCTTGGAGATGCTCAGAATCTCCTTGTACTTGGGGGACTCTTCAAGCTTCACATTGTCATTCGGAGAACCAAGATCCTCATCAAAGAAATGGAGCCTGGCCAGGCAGGCAATGAGGGTCCCAGC
Source organism: Chionomys nivalis (assembly GCF_950005125.1). Lineage (NCBI taxonomy): Eukaryota > Metazoa > Chordata > Mammalia > Rodentia > Cricetidae > Chionomys > Chionomys nivalis. Next base: position 49,149,019 of record NC_080097.1, read on the forward strand.
AGAATAGCTGAGCCTCTGAGCTACTGTGCTAGAGACCTCTGGGAGACTGCTGGGCCGGCCTGGCTTGGAGCCCAGCAGGGCCTTCATGATCTGTGTGGAGGCTGAGACCCTGCTGGGGAGTGCACATGGGCTCACACCATGGTCCACAGCAGTCCTTTCTATTCCAGCTTCTGCAGGGGCCTCGACTCCTCCACCTGATGCTGCATCGTGGCATGGATCACCTCCTGGTTTGCAGCACACAGACCCAGTCCCAGGGAGGTCCCCTGCTGTTTCTGGCTGCTCATCGGTGGCCCCTTCTGGGGGTTGCTGTCTGGCCTGAGCCAGTTCCCTCAAGACTTTCGGAGAACAGTCATCGCCAAGGTCCTCCTCAGCACTTTCTGGACCATCACTGGGCACCTTTGTGGCCTCGCCTTCCATATCACATGTCATGAGTGCCGGCTTTTCTGGGATGTTGCCTAGCCACTCACGGACCACAGCATCGGGAGAGGTGTAGGGTAGAGCACTGGGTGTCACACTGCCATCCCCTTCCTGTTCCTCAAGACTTCCCTTGATACCAGGGGACTTCCCCAGCAGAGTCTTTCTGGACTCTGCTTGACCATCAGCTTGACCGTGGTCACTGCTGGGGCTATTGCAGCTTGTAGGATCCTTTCTGGAACATGTTTGCTCCTGGGGAGGAGTTGGGCAGAAGCTTTGAGCCCCCCAGTAGGCCTCAGAGATGGGGGCCTGTGTTTGACTACTGGTGCCTGTGAGGACAGGGGATGCTGCCACCTGTAAGCCGCAGCAATCTTGGTGGGTTCTTGGATCTTCTGCCTTAGGCCATTTGTCCAGCAAAACAGAGGCTGAGAAAGGCTCAGGGTTGGTCCCTGCCTTGTCCCACAGGCCACCAACCTCTCTGCTGTGGACAGGTATGGAAGCTGGAGAATGAGCTGGGCACTCGGTGTCCCCTGCTGGCTCTGCAGAGAGAGTGTTAGGATGGCAAAAGCTGGAAGCACAGTCTGAGTCACTCGTGGGTAGGATGGTGGCTATGCTGGTGGCCTGTGGATTTTGAAAGTCAAGAGAACTGGAGAATGGCGATCTAAGATCCCCAGAGGCCTCATTCTCAGCACTGGGTAAGTGTGGAGAAAATCGTGGTGCTAGGCCTCCTGGGTAGGCCTGTTCTCCTTCCTCAGGCATTTGCTTTTGCAAGACTGTGTCCGGTGAGGATTGAGTGTCCCTGCAACAGTGACACTGCCTGGCATAGCCTTTCTGAGCCCCTTGGTAAGGGACAGAGGCACCAGGTAAGCACACAATACCAGCTGGCCTCTTCTGCTTTTTCTGCCTCTGTTGGGCTGGGGCACCGCCAGGAGCTGGGAGAGTGTGTCTCTGTGTGTCCTGAGAGGCAGAATGGCCTGGAGCCAGGGGCAGCCTCAACTCAGGCTCACCTCGGACCTCCTGGTACCTGGTGCCCTGTGTATACTTCTCTGTCTGAAGGTGCATGTGGCTCAAAGATGAGGGACTCTGGGTGGAAACACAGGGCCTGTCACCTTGGGTGGCTTGCCCCTGGGAAACCGTGACCCTCACCTGGCCTGAGCCTCTGTGGTGCTGCTCACGACACTCCCTAGACATCTCATGAGACTCAGCACTGACTGATGTATCAGAAAGGGCTTTTTCTATACCTTGGGTCTCAGATCCCAAGCCACAGGATGCTGTGTCCTCTAGACAGCGGTCCTTACCAGCTTCTAGCTCAGCCCCACTTAGGGAAGAAGTTGAGGAGGCTGGATGCAAGGTGTCACTGTCTGTCTCACCTTCTGATGTCCAGGGACAGGAGGAGCCTGGTTGGACACTTCTAGGGTGCCTGGGACCTGAAACTGGGCTATTGTTGCTAACTCCTTTCTTATCATTGGCCCCCTGGTTCCAGTGGCTTCTGCATCCGGAGAGCTTAGACAGGCCCCACCTCCTCCTCCGAGTTGGACCTGTACCCCCAGGGGTGGTCAGAGGGTTCCTCCAAATATCATAGTTGGGCTGTGATTGTTGGTCCATATCAAAAGCTCCCTGGTATCTTCCATCACAGGGCTCCAAGCCCTGGGTCCCATGAGTCAAGAACCCCCAAGGGTGGCCCTCCTGTTTGCAGCAGAAGGGATCAGCCTCCCTCAGGACCTGGCCCTCCCCACTGGCTGGGGCGAAGACATTGGCATGCCCTACCCTCTGCGACCACCGCAGGGTATCCTCGCCCAGAATTTGGAAGCGGACTTTCATCTCCACAGACAGGCTGCCATCTTCATTCATGCAGACCTTCTTCTCTACGTCATCAGCAGCCACCAAGGAGCCCGGTGGGCAAGGTGTGTCCCGAGGGTTCTTGTCCAAAGCAGGCCCTGCCCAGGTTTGATGACCAGATGCCGGATGGCCACTGGGGCCAGATCTCTCTGACATCAAGGAAAACTGCTGCAGCTTGCTGCCAGACCTGGCCCTTGAGTGCATCACGCTCTGCTTGGCGTTTGGTCCCCAGCAACCTGTTGTGCAGTGGAGCAAGAGAAAAGAGAACAAGGCATTGAGTTACTGGAGAAAGCAACAGCAGAAAGACAAGAACAGAGCCATTCCAGAAGGACCTGTGGGTGCCTCAGAGTACCAAGAAAGAACTGAGTGTGAATCCAACCAAAATCCACCAGCTACCTGCCATTGCTGGATCTGCAACTCATTAGTATTGCTTCGTTATATGCAACCAATTGAATCTTTGCACAGAAAGCATCGTGCACAGAACATTCACTGCATATTAGTGCTTGCTGAATGGGCACCACACCATCAGGGTCTGGAGATATTATGTGTTGGAGATGGAAACACACTGTGGAGATTCATTGACCTGGCATTGGGCTGCTGCCCATGATCTGATCATAAACTATAAACTGTTATCATGGTAACCCATCTCCCTTTACAATGACCAGGCTCTTGGGATGAAAAAAGATTTCTAGGAGAGGTCTAAACACACTACATCAGTTTATGATAGTCTAACCCACCCCACAGGTAGAAAAAAAAGAGGAGGGGCCCGGGTGATAGAAAGTGCCCTAGGGAAAAATGGCGTCCTGAGAATGTCTTGTTTTATCCCCCAAGCTACACTTGGTAGGATGCATCTATGTCCAGCAGGACAGGCCTCACAAACATTTCTGGACATGAGAAAGCATCAAGCAAGCCTGGTGGCTCTTTTAGCTTGTGCCTAGACATTGTCTTTGTGTCTCAGACATTGGTGTTGGTCATGTTCTTAATGGAGTCCCATGAAGGCCAGCCCTTTGTTTATTCACCAAACTCTATTATCAGTCCGGCAGTTTTGCTGTAATTTTATTCTGCATTTATGAACTGTGGTGCCCTTGAAATAATATATGTTTTAACATGATTACTGATCCCTGGCCCTCTGTGAGCTTTTTTTTTTTTTTTATGCATCTATATGTCTGAATGCATGGGCCATGGTTGTGGTGTGTTTTAACCGTTGTAACCTGTTGTAGACACCACTGCTGCTTAAGACAGGTGTGACACTGAAGGACTTAATGCTCCCTTAACTCATAGGGCTCAGCACCTCTATAGTGATGTCCACTGGGAATCTTAATGGTTCCTTTAGACCCTAGAAACCTTGAGTTCAAATTTCTGTGTCAAAATCTACAGTGATCTCAGATGTCTTCAGCCGTGCTCTGCTCTAAGGCTGATATAAGAAAGAAGAAGCAAGAGAGACCCAAAGTGGCTGGAAGACCTACGAACCTGGCCAAAGCACCTTTTCCATGGATCTGGAGGTGCTAACAACCAAGCCTGTGGGGTCACTGTCCTGTGTGAAAGAGCCAGGAAGGCCCGGAATCAACTCACCCCGTCCACTCCTTGCAGTCACACCAGATAAGGTTCTGGTCCTGTGCCTTCCATCATTTTCCATCTCCAGATGTCTGAAGGCCTCATTCCCAGCACACACCAGCAGGGAGGGACCATCCAGGAGTGTCTGCAGAGAGTCCACCTGGAGGAGGTGAGCATGGGGTTAGGAGCCTGGCCTGCAGAGACCCTCTGCTCTGGAAGGCCCAGGAAGGAAGAGCTCATCTCCTCAGCCTCTCCTAACCATTGCATATACCATTCTGGGTTCCCACATCTCACTAGCCAGGGTCTGAGAGCCCACTGCTGCAGAATCTCTTTCTCTGTCTCCACCAGCTGAGAGCCTGTGACCACAGTTTACTCTGGATAGACAGGAGGTCAAGAGCTCTAAGCTGCTTCCTGGAGCATACATCAACCACCCAGAATACATTTTATAAAGTGCTTGTAGCAAAATATTCAGTGCTTCCATACGGAGATCTGATTCTCAGCCTATCATGTCCCCAAGTAGAGTCCTCTCGAGTATTTGATAACTTTCTGTATAATTCAAGCCAGATGCATTTGCTTGAGTGGGTCAATGAGGGCGAAGCCCTGATTTCCAAGAGAGCCTGACTATTCTCAAATTCTGTCCTTCCCTTAGACATGCTTCTACAAAATCCTGGCTCAGAGATGAGCAGGGCATATTACGCCAATAAATAGAACTTCACTCTTAAAGTAGTTTCCTGGCCCCTGAGGCCCTGTATACCTGAAGGCCTGTGTTACTGCATGAATGGTAGTGTGCCGTATCAGGGGCTTTTAAAATATGCAGTGTGCTCTTTTCCATAATTTCAAATTAGAAGGGCGTGCTCGGTAACAAAGAGTCAACACCCCATGGAACTATTAGAATAATCAAACCCCAGAACATGAACAATATCAAACATGAGGAGGTGGGACATCAGGACCTGTCACTCATGGCCCGTGGGAAGGAAAAGTGATCTAGCCAATCTGGAAGACAGTTTCTTGCAAACACACACACATGAGTCAGCAATCATGCTCCTTAGTAACCATCCAAGGGACACATATCATATCCCCTCCTCCCAATCACACACAGTTGTGTGTACTCTGCCATCCAGCCCAGTTCATTAGGAAGGCCCACTGTGCTTTTCAAATTCAAGGTACATTTCTTCTTTGGGTAGACTGCTATTTCGTCTCACAACTGTAGCTTCCAGTGCTGAGGAGGCAGTGGAGTACCAGGGACTCTTGGATTTCAGACCCACTCAGGAGCCATTTAGGATGTGAGAAGGCTGTACAGGGAATCGCTGGATTTGGTTCACAGAAGGAACAATGGCTAGGAATTCCATCTGAGAGTCAAGGACTCAGAAGGACCAAGACTGGAGGGCTGGCGGCAAGGAAATCTAGAGAAGCAGCTCCCAAAGGCTGTCCATGACTGGCTGGTGGGTGAGGACATTCTTGTCAATGGTAAGTGGTCACCAAAAGTTGATTATTTCATGGACAGATTGGCCTGCTCAGTGGAAGCCAGACGCCTGGTGGGAAGTTAATCAAACCAAGCCCCTCTGACACCCCTGCTGGTACCTAACGAGGACACCTCTGTTGGGGGCAGTTCGTATTCACTGGAATGGAACAGACCTTTGTTTTGGTTAAAGATGGTCCTCGTCCATTCTTTTTTAGCATCTCCATCGTGGGCTTACAGAATGCCCACTTAACGCCAGTACAAGCCAGGAAAAGGGCTGGCAATGGATAGGAGGCAGTGGGCTAACGCCAGTAGAATTTACTGTGTATCTGCGTATAGTGCTTGTATACCTTTAATTGTAGTGCTTGAGAGGCAGAGACAGGTGGATTTCTGTGAGTTCTAGGCCAGCCTGAAATACATAGAGAGTTTCAGGGAAGCCAGGGACACATAGTGAGACCCTATCTCAAAACAAAAGCAATAAGAATTCACTTTGTAGACATACGCCCCATCACCCCTATAACATGGAGTAGTGGGGTGACTATTCTATGGAAGATTCTAAGTGGGAACCAGCTGGGAGGCTCCCCTTTATGAGGTTGAGCTGTGCTACTATAGGATGTGATATGCATTTCCAAGGCAAGTGATATGAACTGCTTTGCTTTTCTGTGGGCCACAGACACCCGGGGATGAGAGTGACTCTCATTCTCACTAGAAGACAGCGTGGAGATGATGTGGCTTGGGGCAGAAAGTAAATGTGATGCTTTTGCTTTTGTTTTGTTTCTTGAGACCACCCTAGAATTCTGTGTTGCCCAGATTGCTTCCCAACCCTTGCTTCCATCTCCTAAGTGCTGAGATCACAGGCATGTGTCACCACACCTTGGCATTGGTATACTTGTGGCCCAGATGTATATGTTACTTCTCTTCCTATCAGCTTTGAGCTTTGCTGGTTTAGTAGACTCAGGACCCAGGGGAGAAAGTTCCATGAAACTAGAAGTTAAGACAGTCATGGGGCACCCCAAGCTAATGAACCAACAGGCAGCAGAAGGGTTCCTGTGTAGGATGGTTAACGGGTTCTGATTACCAAGGGGATGTCTGGTTGCTGTTCACAATGGGGACGCCCTTGTTGGGAGCCTTATGTGACTGCCACGTACAGCAGGACAAGGTAACAAAAGACCCCAGCAGCGCTATATAAGAAGGGCCTCAGAGGACTCTTCCTGCTAGCATCATGGTTCAGTCACTCCATCGGATGCATAACCACCCTCAGCAGAAGGGCCAACAGAAGGTGGAAGAAACACTAGAAAAGAGTAGAAGGGACCATGTGAACGCTAACAACAGCCTTGTGGGAGATTGCCTGGCTTTCTTCATCGCTCTCTGAGAGATGTACGATAACCAAATTCCTGGCTTTTCCTCTTGATTTCTTATACTACTTTATGCAAGGAATTCTGGGGGCCACTGACTTTGGATAGATTTTGAGAGAGGATAGCAAAGTGGGCTTGTAACCAACTAGAAGACAGACAGCACAGAGATGATGTGGCTTGGGGCAGAAAGCAAATATGCTTTTGTTTTGTTTCTTGAGACTGCCCTAGACTCTCTGTATAGGTCAGGCTAGTCTCCAGTGTGCAAAGCTCTCGCCTCTATTTCCCCAGTGCTGCAATTCTAGGCATGCACCACCACACCTGGTTAGTAAATACAATTCTGACTATGGGAGGGAGGCCCCAGGGCTAAGCAGATACAGGACTGGGTGGTGGGGAGATGGAACTAGATCAGCCTAGCTCTGTTTCCCCAAAATGCCCGCCTTTGTCAGAGATTCATCTTCTGCAAGACCTAGAAAGGTACCAGCTGCACTTCCTAGGCTTTGTAGTCAGGATTGAGTGCAGGTTGGATTCTCCCTCCACTGGGTGCCTTTGATCAAGACTGAGAAGAAAGCTGTTCGGTAGATAGCACCTCATCCGGCTTCTGACTGAGGTTGCTGTGTGCGTGTGTGTATGTGGCTGTGAATCAGGAGACGATGGCAGCCGAGGTGGCCATGGCAGACTCATCCCTCCAGTAGTCCTAGGCATTGAGATGCAGCTGCTCTTGCTGAACACTGCTTCCCAAGCTTGGCTGTCAGCGCCACCAATGAGTACTTGAACTCAACATTCACGGTGCTTCCAGCAAAGGCTCGAGGACCTGCAGTATGTCGTGAGCCATCTCTGTCACCCCAACCCTGGTTCCATACTCCAGCTTTCCAGACCTGCCCCCCAATACCCTGCATTACATTTCTCAATGCCTAAGGGACCCCGAGTGATCTGTTTCCTGCCCTAAACTCACATGGAAATACACTGTTGAGAGGATTGTATAACAAATGAGGAGTGTGTGCAATGCTCGGAGCCTGTTACATACTAAGTGCTTACTAATGGGAGCTTTGAGTAAGGTGTCCTGTCTGCGTCCGTGTCTGTGTCTGTGTGTCCATGTGTGTCCGTGTGTGTCCGTGTGTGTGTGTGTGTGTGTGTTTCTGACTCAGGTCCTCATGCTGGCCTGACAAGCTATTCCCCCAGGCCTGATGATTGTTGCTTGGTTAACGGATTTGACTCAATGTCTCCACATTCTACACCTTTAGTTAGCAGTGGGCAATCAAGGATATCTTACCTTCTTCCCACTGGCTGTGTACACCTGCTTCACAGGGAAGCGCAGCAGCTCGGAGGCTTTGCTGAGGAAGGCCTTCAGGTTGCTGGTGTTCCTGTGACTGACAACCACTGTCTGCTGGCATCTAGGATTCCCATTCTTCACCAGTGTCAGCCTCCTCGGGGCCACGGGACCCTTCAAGGAAGAGGCTATTTCTGGAGCTTCATGCCCACCTTCAAAACCCTGTGACTGCCCAGCAGAGGGACTTTTCCTTTGCAGCTGGCCTGGCTCTCTGGGAGTTTTCAGGGGCTTCTTATCAGAGCAGAGGTAGCAGCCGCCATCTTGCAGCTGCTCCAGGGCACTGAGGCCATGTAGGCCCCGGGGTGTGGTGACAGAGCGCACACCGAAGGACAGAGGCATGCGCTGAGACAGCTCGTCCATGAGCGCGCTGAAGGTCTTGAAAGTGCGCTGGTGAACAGCCAGGCGGACCCCAGCAAATCGGGAATCTCCCCGCTTGAGGAAGGTTATCTTCTTAGCTGGTGTCACCTCGGTGACAGAGGGAGTGTGAGCCACAGAGGGCAGGAGACACTGCCGGTGGCTTGGGGCAGGAGCATCTCTCATATCTCCTGGGGTGCTGTTCATGATATGGAGGCCCAGACAGCTATAACAGAAAAGGAACGGAAGTTCAGAGGGCAAGTCATAAATTAGGACAATCTACTCTCTACCCTTCTTTATGGAGGTGCTTAATCCCTGACACCCCAAATTAGGTTCATCCAGCTGTGTAGAGACAGCTTGATTCATCTATGCTAAAAAGCAAAGTGTTAGCATTGGATTGATTTGTGCCAACCTCTATGTCCCCTACTTGCTACCCAGAAGGACAATGACTTAGTCCCATTTGTAGATTCAGCTTAGTCTGGGTAGTAGTTATAGTGAATGAATGAAATGTATGCCCTGGCAATGCTGAAGCATACATGGGCAGCCTGTATATGTTGGTTCTATTGAACCTGTCCATATTGGGTTTCATGGTCTAAGTTGATAAGGATGACTGACCAGGTTTCTTCCTCAAGAGGGCACCAGATCTCAATCTCATTACAGATAGTTGTGAGCCACTGTGTGGTTGTTGGGAATTGAACTCAGGACCTTTGGAAGAGCAGGCAGTGCTCTTAACCACTGAGCCATCTCTCCAGCCTTCTAGGCATGCTCAAACCGGGTACCCACACACCCTCCCCTTGCCACACATCCACATGCCTTCTAAGCGCCTCTGCGAGCCAGCCAACTGCTAAATACGGTGGGAGAGCCCTGAATGGCCTCATGTCTTCTAAAAATATAGGTAGACAGAACAAATAGCAACACTCACAGGTAGAATGCTAGACACGGAGTCCAGAGCTCTGGGCAGCATGCTTCCCTCTTCTGCAGTCTCTCCATGAGTCCTGGAGATCCCTATCTCTCTTGACTCCATTCCTCCAGCTGTTCGGTGGAGGACTGGGGTATAAGCCCTGGTACCAACCACTCTAGAGACAAGGAGACTCGAAACCTTTGTCTATATAACCTACTTCACCACTTCACATCCTGTGTCTTTTTCACTAGACTGTTGTTTGCACTGACATTAAAAATAAGTTATGGGGCTAGCAAGATGGCTCAGTGTGTAAAGCCACATGTTGCCCGGCCGGCTGACCTGAGTTCTATCTCTGGGGCACACATGGTGGAAGGAGAGAACCAACTCCCATAAGTTATTCAAGGACCTCCATGAGTGTGTGTACATACACACATAGACACACAGACACACACACACACACACATGTACGTGCACACACATGCACCCCTCCCATACAGAAATAGATGAAATGTTTTAAAAATACAACTTTCTAAAACTATTTCTGAGGTCCCCCTAAGTCTTTCCTATGGGTGGTTATCAGCTTGCTGGCACCAACAGAGAGATTAAGGCACAGACCTGTCCCCACTGTCCACTCCCACTACCCTGTGGTGTGCCGCCCTGGTGCCTCCCACAGGACACCTACAAACCCCTTTTTTCTGCCTCTTCTGTCACCACTTTTTCTCTGCCCATGGCAGCCAGGTTGCTCTAAAACCCAGCTTCTTCTTGTGTCCCCAAATCTTCCTGGCTCCCCAGATCTGTAGAAAAAAACTTCACTTCTTTTTTTTCTTTTTTTTTTATTGATTTTTATTGAGCTCTACATTTTTCTCTGCTCCCCTCCCTGCCTCTCCCCTCCCCCTCCCCCCTTTAGCCCCCCCCCCAAGGTCCCCATGCTCCCAATTTACTCAGGAGATTTTGACTTTTTCTACTTCCCATGTAGATTAGATCTATATAAGTCTCTCTTAGTGTCCTCATTGTTGTCTAAGTTCTCGGGAATTGTGGTTTGTAGGTTTTTTTTTTTTTTTGCTTTATGTTTTAAAAACACCTATGAGTGATTACATGTGATAATTGTCTTTCTGTGTCTGGGTTATTTCACTCAAAATAATGTTTTCTAGCTCTATCCATTTTCCTGCAAATTTCAAAATGTCTTTATTTTTTCTGCTGTATAGTACTCCATTGTGTAAATGAACCACAAAACATCTTCACTTCTATTCAAAGGCTTCCCCCATGTATCCCCTGTCACCTCTGTGAGCCTGGCCTCTTCTCACAGAAGGACTCTAAGGTTCTCCTGTGAGCTGGCCCTGGCCTTCTGCACCCCACTGTGGCTGTCCTCTCTGTTGAGACCTCTCCAACCCCCATTGCTAGCGTGGCATCCCCCGCAGCTCCCACCCTCCAGGTCATGCCTTTACCAGCTTACTCCACCTGGAAGCAGAACTCATGCTCTTGGAGGCCCCCAGCCTGGTGTCTGAGAAATAAAGATTCACTGATAATCCTGACCCTCGTAGAGCTTCCTGCTGGGGTTGGATCTGAGCTGATAGGGTTAGAGGAGGATTTTCGGGACTCAGGAATGCTCAGAGCCACAATGAACATCCCTAATGTGCGTACAGGAGGCTACCAGGGCCACAACTCCCTTCTCCCTGGCACCGCTCTACATGTAGCCCCTACTGGACAGAAGAGCACCCTCCTCTCATTTTCAAAAGCATAGGGCACAAAGGACCCTGGTAATCCTCTCATCTCTGGACAGATGTATAATTAGCTCCCGAGACCTCCTCCTGCCAGCTAATCCCTGCAAGCTGCTCCCCTTAGGCCTCCAGCCTATGTTACTACAGCTCTAAGAACAGTTGCTTCCCAGTGCCTGCCCATGGGGGCTGTCTGTCTCTCCTCATGCTCATTAACAAGGACGGCCTTTGCTGAGGAACCCAGAGAGGAAGGGAGCACCATACTGCCCTCAGCACCACCGTGGATACAGGCATCATCGTGTCTCCCACATCAGCATGTCCCTGGAATCACCCTGTCTACTGGAATCATCATGTCTATCATGCCCCACAATGTCACTGTGCCCCACAGATTCACTTTATCCCAAATATTATCATATCCTCCAGTCGGCATATTCTCCAGCATCACTGTGTCCCACAATGTCTCTGTAAACTTTAGCATAATCGTGTCCCTGATTGATATCATCATGTCTCCAGCACCACTGTGTTCCTCCGTATCACCATGTCCCACAGTATCATCATGTCTCAAGCATTGGTATTGTCTGGTAGATACCACCATGTCCTCTAGCACCCCCAGCAGATAGAGCTTCTACCTCTGCAACTCTGCTTGTGCACAGGGGTCCAATGGGACAATAGTTTAGCAGAACACCCAAGGAAAGCCGGAAATCTAAGGCAAAGACCTCCTTGGCTCCCCCAGGCTCCAGGCAGAAGTGCAGCACCACAAGCCAAGGACCAGACAGCCCCAGGGTTCTGGCATTCTTTAGGCTATAACTGCTCTCTGAATTGGGATTTCTGATCACCAAATAGACTTCAAGACCGCACGATCCTAAGTGGCAAGGCAGAGCTGGCGGTTCCTGACTCTTCTCCCAGTGAATGCCATGCCCTGGAGTGTGACAGCGTTGTGCAGGTCACTGCATATACCTTCGCTCTCACATCTATCAGCACACACACCCTCACACCATCCATACACATGGACCCAGGGTTCCATTCATACCCTCGGGCCCATGCAAGCATACTTTAATGGGCACACACATGACACACATGTGTGCCCCCCACACACACACTTTAGAAGGCATCTCACTCCCAGGAGAAGGAGCTGGAGCAACAGGGCTGACCGGCTGGGATCTGCAAAGGGGACGCCATGGAAGACATTACAGGAAGAGGTGGCACCGGTCTCTAGCTTTGTCAACAGAGTCCAGGAAGGTGAACCCTTGGTTCTGTGGGAGTCACCAACAAGCGGAACTTGTAGACACAGGGATGGGAGTCAAAACAAGGAAGAGCCCCTTCTTTGAAGAAGTGTGACATGTCTTTTGAGCCCTTCCTCTTGAAGTGCCTCTGGTGTCACCTGGCCGTTTGCTCACTCATATTCACCAAAGTTTACTGAACATCTGCTGTTCTAGCCTGCATATTGGGTTGTAGGAACGCAAAGACTAAAAAGCCGTGGCACCTACCTACAAGGCCTGTACACTCCCGTGTGTTCAGTAGATACACTATGATGAATGGGTATAGCTTTTAGTCTCTGTGTTCCCATAACCTAGTGGACAGCCAAGATGGCAGGTGTTGTGATATCCTTGGTGAATGAATGAATGACTGGGAGAAAGCTACAAGTGATTGTGAACATGGAGGACTCAGATGGTCCTCGAATATGGACTCTTCAGTAACAAGAGCCTTTGGTGGGTATGGACTGGGGTGTAGGTCATGGGATCTAAGCATTGCATGGCGTAAGCTAGCCAAAGAGTAGCACCAGCAGCAGCAGCGGCGGCGGCAACAGCAGCAGAGGGCACCCACACTTCATTGGACACAGAAGCTAGAGCTGAGCTAGGAAAGAACCTGGGCTGCAAGGTGGGCTAAGGCCTCTGTTAGATCACCCAAGTAACTCATGCACCACAGGTTAAGTCCCCTCTCCTACAGGCAGCTCTTCAGAGATGATGCAAAAGACCAGGCACTGCCCAATGAAGAGCAGGGTGCATCTTAATTTCCCCTCTTAGCTCCCTCTTTTCTTGGTCTTTATCCTCCCTCCAGAGGAAGCCTTGATGATGGAGGAAGGTCATTGGTTAAATAATAAAGAAACTGCCTAGGCCCATTTATAGGCCAGCCCTTAGGTGGGTGGAGTAAACAGACAGAATGCTGGGAGAAAGAAGCCGAGTGGGGAGTCGCCATGATTTTCCCACTCCAGACAGACGCAGGTTAAGATCTTTCCTGGTAAGCCAGCTCATGGTACTACACAGAATATTAGAAATGGGTTAGATCAATATGTAAGAGCTAGCCAATAAGAGGCTGGAGCTAATGGGCCAGGCAGTGATTAAAAGAATACAGTTTCCGTGTAATTATTTCGGGGCATAAGCTAGCCATGCGGGCAGCCGGGTGCCGGGGATGCAGCCCTGCCGTTCATATTACAACAGAGTGGCGCCCAACGTGCTAATGAACTCCACGTAAAACCTGAGAGGGCTTAAAAAGGAGAGAGAGAGAATTTAAGACAGCTTTTTGCTGTTTGTGGGTTGCCTGCCACAAAAAAATTGTCCTGACTCAGCAACAAAAAAAAACTGGCTGTTTTAAAATGCCGGCTTTCTGGGCTGTGCCGCCATTGCGATTTCTGTCTGGCTCCTACAGGAGACAGAGCTTTTAAATAAAACATTTAAAGTAAAGTGCTACGGCTTGCTTGATGACAATGTGGACTACTGTGTGCCTAAAACTGTGTGTGACTCAGGGACACCAAATGACTCTAAAACAGGAGCGGCTCAGCTCCGCCATGCTAAAATGTGCTGGTCTCAGACAGGAACTACCGTAATTACCATAATAACAGCACAGTTAAGGTTTAGACTGGACAGAACACAGGCGGTACCGTATTACCTGTACATGGTACAACTTAAGTTTTTAAAAAATGCTTAACATTTTAAAAAATGCTCCTAAATAATAAAAAAGTTACAGATTCACAATAAAACTGATTCAGACACTGTTAGATAAATGTACGTAGGCTTGATAGAGAGAAATAATATATATATATAAACAATAAAGTTAATGTCTTAAAAAAAGGGTAAAGTCTTTAAAGAGACAGAGTACAGATAGTTGTAGATTAAAAGAAATAAAGAAAAATAAGCCACGTAAAAATGGAAAATTCACAGAGAGTCTGGATTCTTTATATTATTGTGTTTTCTTTAAAATTTTTGACTGTAAAGGAGCTAAGTGCAGAGAGACATTTCATTATATGGGCTGCCAAGCTAAACCAGAATGGATATAAGGGTATTATGATTTCAGAATATGGGTCTAAGGATATGATGCTTTGGAGAGGGTCTTCTTTTGTTTTCACAGAGGATAAGACTCTGTGGATTGCGTCTATCCCAATATGGTATGATAGACCACGCCCTCCTGAAAGGTTGCTGTGAACACCTTCAAAAAATTACTTCATTCAACTGCCGACTGAGATGACCCTGACACAGGTTACACCATAAAAGTTCTAAATACAGCGCCCCCATTCAGCAGAAAGCAGTTTGGAGAGAAAAAACTGCGCCCATATTCCCAAATATGGTTTATAAATGTTCTTTTACATTTAAAGGGGGATATGATATAGATATAAATAATTTGCATTGATGTGGATTTGAAGGTCAATTTTGTTATATGTATATGCATATTTCTAATCTTGATTAAGGTATTATGATTGTATAGTTCATTTAAAAATGTAATGTATATAGGTTGTTAATGGATAATCATTGATAATTGTCAAGCTTTTAGTCATGTTAGTTAGATTTTCTAGATGTGCATAGATATATTTCAGCTAGATAGGCATTCTTCATATCTTTCAAAGACTGCAGAATATGGCATTTAATGTTTTAATAACTTAGGGCTTTTCATGATAATGAGACACATCTGCTCCTGGCAGCACCAATCTACTTCAAGAGGAAGATGGGCACCGAAGAGGCTCCTTATGGAGTTTGATAGCCATTTGGACAAGAAACTGCTCTTGCATGGACTGATGCATAAACTGGACACAAAGAACCCGCAGAGAGAGGACTGCTAAACTTGCCTAAAGGTGAGATGGTCTTTCGGGGTTCCTGACTCATGAAAGAGTCTGCAAGACATTCTACAGGACACAGCAAAAAGTGACTGAACTGTCTTTGAAATTTCCTGCTTCATAAAAATGTCTACTGAAAACTATGGGCCTGTAGGCCAAAGATGGATGCCCCAACGGTACAAAAAAACTTTGGGTGACTGTCTAGGCAGCAAAATGTTTCTGTCATTTCTAAAGTTTTGGATTTCTTGTTTACTCAGGTAATATTATATCCTTCTGGAGTCTTTGATGGAGTTAAAAAATGGATAGATAGTTATAGTTTTCCTTAGTTATGATAAGAGATAAAATAGATATAAATATTGTAACTGTAATTCTTGCTTGATAACTGTTTTGCTATATGTAATCTTACTATGTTAAAGTGAAAACCTTTCTTTTTTGTTTAAACAGAAAAAGGGGAAATGATGGGGGTGGTTCTTGTATTTTATCTGTTGCTTTCATTGGTTAACTAATAAAGAAAACTGCCTTAGCCCATTTGATAGGCCAAACCTTAGGTGGGTGGAGTAAACAGAAGAGAATGCTGGGAGAAAGAAGCCGAGTCAGGAGTCGCCATGATTCTCCCACTCCAGACAGACGCAGGTTAAGATCTTTCCTGGTAAGCCAGCTCATGGTGCTACACAGAATATTAGAAATGGGTTAGATCAATATGTAAGAGCTAGCCAATAAGAGGCTGGAGCTAATGGGCCAGGCAGTGATTAAAAGAATACAGTTTCCATGTAATTATTTCGGGGCATATGTAAGCCATGCGGGCGGCCATGTGCCGGGGACGCAACCCCGCTGCTCCTATTACAACACCTTGAGGCATCTTGCCTTTCTTCACCATTCGAACTGAGGCTGACCCAGGCAGGATGCCCTGGACCTTTGGGTACCTGTTCTAGCAGCATGAACAAGGAGCCCACAATTGCAGAATCATCCACAGCACAGAGAAGATAGCTCCCTTGACATTTACGCTCACATGAAGGTACAGGAAAGGTGGGTGATACAATGGTGTGTTTCCCAGCACCTTTGTCCTCCCAATTAGGGGGTCACATGGGTAGAACTGGTGCAGAGTACATGCAGAAAAGGGGCAGCCCCCCCCCCCCCCATCAGGCAATGATGGGATCCATTGATTGCAAGGAATGCTTCCTTGGTTTTCCAAGCACATGAAAGTGCCTCTTCCCCTGCCCATGGAGTCAGGGCCACCTGGGAATCAGAATCTTGCTGGAAGTCTGAACAAATGCTCCTGAGCACAGGGTCTGTATGGCTTGACCACCGATGATGGAGTATCCCAGGGAATCCCAGGACCTGAGGACACTGAGTCTGTCTGGAGGGGTGGAGTCAGGAAGGATGGAGAGGGCGGAAGGGTGCGGGGATTTCAAGGGAAGTGGACAGAAAGCGGAGGCGTCCAGCTTTGGGGTGGAGAGGTGGATCGGAGAAAAAACAGATTAAGGGAGAAAAAATAGAAACCACAGGAAATACTCAAAAAGGTGACAGACCAATGGAGGAATTGGGTTGGGTGGGCCCTGGGGGCCTGGGGGAGGAAACAGTTTAGCTGGCCAGAGACCTGGAAGTGGGCTCCGTCAGGGGAGAGGCTGGAGGCCAGTGAACAAGTAAGATAAGTAAATTCAGGAAGAGAGTAAACACGGAGAGAGAAGTCAGCAGGCATGGAAAAGGACAATGACATCACAGCCAGACCTAAAGGGGATGGGCAGGAGGGAGGCGACAAGCTGGTGACCTTGAACAGCTGATGGTTTACACACAGATGCTAAGAACTGTAGGGAAAAGGGCACATGGTAACTGTGAAGGAGGCGCTCACAAACAGGAGCAGCACATCACCAAACATGGATTAATTCCTGTGTGTCAGATGTTGGCCAAACAGAAATGAGGCACAGCTGAGAGGAAGGGAAAACTCCTGTACCCGAGTCCTCACCTTTTGACACTTGAGGGACCTCCTGCATCCTGACTCAGCTTGGCTCTGCCAGGAACTGGCTAGCAGCTGGTTGGCTTCTCCATGCTTCTACGGCTTCTCCAACCTCAACCATAAACTGGTGCTGCTCTAAAGGCCTGCACACGAAGTCTCCCTGAATATGGGAATTCTGAGACATCCAGAAGTTGCTAGTTCTAGTTCATTCTCACCTCCTATCACAATGATGAGGGAAAGTGTAAAAAACAAGACTTCCCTTTCTTTTCTGCAGATGATTTCAGCATCCTGAGCCTCTGATGCCCTCCTACAGATCCCAGCTAAGATCCAGAGCCCAGATTAGGAACGGGGGAAGCACGGAGCAGAGGGACAGAGGAGACAAACCTCAGGGCTGGTCAGGGGACCTGATGGTGTATGATTTAGCCAGGAAAGTGTTTAAACTTTTTTTAATCCTGCAGCTACTAGGAAAAGGCCCCCAACTGTTGATAAAGAAAGTCAACATCCATGACAACTAAGGAAAAAGACACCTCGGGCAGGAAAAAGCCTGGTACTGGCACAGGAAGGAGATCCCTGGAAACTGCAGAAAAGCAAAACAAAACCCAGCGTCGGAACATCTTCCTGCCCTCCACCCGGTCCCACTTGCTAACATTCTCTAGACAGTTTATCTGCAGGGGAAGACTGGCTACAGGCATGGCCTCCACTTAAGGGGCTGAAATGACAAGTGAGAAGCACAGTCTGGCCTGGGGTCGTCAAAGGCAGGAAGTGGAACCGGTAGGAGTCTGAGCCCTGGACTTTGCGTACTGAAATGCCTGACCAATGTGTATGTGCAGCAATTGATGCAGGACTGGGAGAGGGGGTGTCTGTTCAGTGGGGAGGACTGAGGGGAGGGGCGTGCAGCCAGCAGAAAAGCGGGGACAGTGGAAACGGTTCTTGCGCCTGATTGTGGGCATGTGTGTAGGAACAGCTAAAGAAGGAAGATCTCCTGCAGCTGCCGGCTGAGGGAACTGTGGAAGCTCTGGGGGGTGTGTGAACGCAGCGGGCGTGTGCACGCGTGCACACACACACACCACCAACATCACCACCAACTGTCTATGGCCCTCCAAGATGAGAAAGCAAGCCAAGGGTCTATGAGTTAGTACAGTTACAAGATGAAGCCAACAGCATCAAGGTGAAGACATTAATAGTAGGAAGCAGGGAAGTTAGAGAAGACAGCATGGGTGGATTTGAGGGGGAGGGTGGCCCTGTGGTAAGGGACAAAACTGACCACTGATAGCAGTCAGGAAGCTAGGGGGATGGCTTAGTTAAGTACTTGGCCTTGCAAGCGTGAAGGCCTGGGTTCAATCCCCAGAACTTGTGCAAAAAAGAAACAAAGGAAGGTAGGGGGGAGGGGGAGAGAAGGAAAGAAAGAATGCCAGGTATAATGTATAACGGTGTGAACTTGTAACCCCAGCACTGGAAAGATGGAGTCAGGTGGATCCCTGGGGCTTGCTGGCTACCTAGCCTACTTGGTGAATTCCAGGCAAGTGTGACACACTGTCTCAAAATAAATAAATAAAATAAAAACAAAAACAAAAACAGAAAGATGGATGGGGACTGAGGAAAGACTCTTAAGGTTCTCTGTTATTCTCCACACACATGCATGGGCTCACACAGACACTGTACCAACACACATAGAAGTATGTAACACACATGTACACGCATGCACGCACTCACACACACACAGATACACACACACACAGAGAGAGAGAGAGAGAGAGAGAGAGAGAGAGAGAGAGAATATAACATATCTATAACTATTAAAAAATAATTGGGACAAAAGAGCCTTGACTACCAGGCCTGCAGTAGGAGAAGCCATTCGTATCTAAGAGATTGTTGTGGTAATCTAAGTGTTGCAGAACACTGAGCTCTCGAAGGTTCTGAAGGAAGGGGCGATGCAGCTGCTGAGGGGCCCCAGCCTCCATGTCACAGGAGGTCCCCCAAGGCTGTTGAAGCTGTGAACTCCTAGACTCTAACTGCAAACACTGGGCCTTTGGGTTTGGGCAAAGACCCAGGCACTGGGGCAACACGAGCTTTCGTATTTGTACTTTTCAGACAGTGCTGGAGCTCACCAGGGTCACCCAGTGGGCATAGTTGGGTGGCAATCCCATGCTACACCATCATGACGTTAACCTAGGTGCAGCCGAGGCTCTAAAAGGAAGGCCAGCCCTCCGTCAGAGCTTGGGAAAGTTCGCGCCCTCCTTCAGAATTTGGGAAGGTTCGCATCTATGCAGTAGGGTAAAGCTGAGGCTGCAGCCATATCACTGAAAGGAACTTGCTTGAGTAAAGCAACTTGATACCTGAGGGTGATGGTATTACAGGATCTGGGGGAGGTGGGTTGTCTAAAAGCAGCCACCACTGTTGGGCACCATGACAACTTCGGGGTAAGGCAAGGTCTTGCAAAATGGGACTGGGGAGCAAGACCCAGGTGCGGGTCTGCGCACACTTGGGCGTGTTATTTCAGCCTCGTCTACTGTTCCTATGAGGCAAGGAGACTGGGAAAACCCCTCACAGAGAAGGAACCAGTGGCTTGGCAATATGCCCTGTTTCCCCCTGTACCCTGGTCCTAAGTGGCAGAGGCTCGACCAGAGCCAGCTCTCAGATGCTAACGTAGTTTCTTCCCTGGCCTGCTTCTGCAGTGTGGCCTGCTTGGAGGCAGCCATTCCTGGTGGGTGAAAACCAAGGACCATGGACCCCAAAAGGTTCTGCACCCTGGGAACAATAATTTGAAGTCCAAACAGGAAGGGGGACCAGCCCGGAGTGCTTGGAACGGTTCCATGGCAGCAGAGTGAGTGACTCTCTGACACCGCTGTGGCCTCGGAGCAGAGAGCCTCATTTCCTCAAGAATGTTTTTGTCATTTTGCCATCACGCTTCTCACCATGGTCGAGGTCGCCCTTGAGGCCACCAGAGGCCAAGTCCCGGTGAGGAAGGAAAGAGACAGAGGTGGGGCAGAGCCCAGGAGGAGGCCAGGGTGAGGCCTGGGAGAGTCCACTTCTCAGAGTCCCATTGCCTGTCTACTGAGTGACCCGAAGCAACCTGTAGCCACCATGGTCAACAGACACTGGGAAATCAATGCCCACTGTCCCCACGTAGGGTTAGTTTGAAGAGGGTAACACTCTATGACACTTCAGCAGGAGAGAGACAGTTTATTCTAGTACATTCTGCTTCAAGCTCCTTTTCCCCCAGAAATGCCTAAAAGCAGTTTTCTGTCCTATATGGATACAGAAGACGCTAGAGAGATAGTCTCTGAACCTGATATTTGCTGGGCAATTGTCCAACCTTCAAGGCTCAGCCCATATCCCAGTACGAGAGTGGGTGACACAGTGCTTTCCAGGGAATGAGGTAAGACAGGAGGAACCTCGCATTCTTCAGGGCACTGAGAGCCACCGACTCTCTTCTAGTCCTGACTAACTAACCAACCAGTGGCCAGGAACTAGTCAATTCAGTTAATGGGTTTAGACAGAGACCTCCAAATAAATACAAGGCAGAGGACTTGCAGTCCTGCCTTGTCCCCTTGACACCCGCAGTGACTCATTTCTGCCTCTCTCATTCCCATGCCAGCTGATCCTGGACAGCTCTGGGCACATCTGTTTTGTGTCTCCTTCTAGGCCAACAAATAGTCAAGGGTGAGGGAGGCCCAGGCCTCACTCTGGGAGTCCCCACTACATAGTACAGCGGGCGGCACATTGTAGACGCTTGGGAAGTACTTGTTGAGCGAATGAATGGACAAGAGGCCAAACAGTCACTGGGTACAAGGGCTGTCATATTTTCGGCCTATGCTTGACTTGATGCCCAGTCTCTGGGGTGCATGCGAGGAGCCCAAATGGCTCTGATAGTATTTGAGATCTGTGAGATTAATTGGGCCATCAGTCAGATCATTTTCTACTGGCCATATCTTGGGCTGGGAATGGAGTGGTTACTGCAAGTCACACCAGTGCCGGGTGACCCAAAGCTTCAGGGGTCACTCTGACAGTGAGAGTCAACATCAAGGGTGAACTAACTGAAGATCACTTAGGGAAGACACACTGACAGAGCACTCAGTGATCTGAGTCCACCTACGAGATGGTGCCCGTGGGAAGTTCTCTCTACCTACCTGTCTGATGGAGAAGAAATGGCACCATTGGACCTGGAGTCCCAGAGCTGAATAATCCAAGGAACTTGGAGTAGACAAATGCAGCCAAGGTCAAAGCTGTGGCTGGGCTTTAAATGAGGGAACAAGAACACCTTCTCACCTCTCTTTTACAACCCTACTGGTGCTTCCTGTTGTCTAACCACCGGAAGCAAGAAGGTAAAAGGGCTAGATGGACAATGCACAGAAGCCAAAAATCTAGCTGAAAAGACATGGGGGTAAATGGATATTTAATAACTTTCACTAGTTTGGGTTCTGTTGTTATAATAGAACAACTGGGCACTTACAGAAAAAAATATCTATTTAACACAACTATTTGGAGCAGGGAAGTCCAAGATCAATTGTGCGCATTGGTTCAGTCGTAGGGGAGCAACCTTCAGTGCTCAGCTGTGTCCTTCCACAGTAAATGGATTGGCATCATGGCAGGAGCACATGAGAAAGGAAGCGGTCGCATGGAAACCAGAGGCGTCCACAGAAGACTAGCCTCACCAGCAATGAACAGTGCATTCTTGAGGAAATTCACCATGATTCTGTGAGAACTACATTGATCCCTTCCAGCAGTAATGCTTCCGGTGACCTAATTTGACAAGGCCCCGTCTATTAAAAGTCATCCTGCTGGGGACCAAGTTTCCAACACACAGTGAGAAGCAGGGAGCTGTGTGTCCCCTCTGGTCTCTTTCACTCTTGGCTCAAAGTCATCCAGATTCAATCATGAAAATCATACCTGGCAACTTTACCTCCTCCTAGTCACCTCCCAAAGTCCCTCCTCTACACACCACAGTTGGATGACATTTTTTACCCTCTTAGCCCTCACAAGGGGGATTATACTTTAGCACATGAAGTCTTGGGGGACATCCTCAAGCCAAATCCTAAGCACGGTGCTCCAGGCTGAGCTCAGATCTTCTTCTCCCCACTGTGGCATCCTGCTACTCCTAGTCACCCGTTCCTTTCTGTTTTTGTGGGTGCTCTGAAGGGTCGACCACGGCAACCCCATAGCTGTACACTAATGCCTGGCGCGTTTACGTGCTCTACTTCTGTTGACCGTTTTTGTTTGTTTTGGCTTTGGGACCTGGTCTCACCGCAGAGCCCAAGTTGGCTTCAAACTCCAGATCCTCTTGCATTTCAGGTGCTGGGACTGCAGGCATGAGCCATCATGCCTGACCACAAATACCACTCGAGTGCCCGCCAACCTCTGGGTACCAAAGAAAGAAGGCCAGGGAACTTCTCAAAGGAAGCGAGGTTCTTTGTTGCCCTGCTCTGCAGGTGCCCATGATTTGAGAAATGAAAAGCTCTGATGTTAGCAACATCAGGAACTTCGTTCCTCCCCACCCTTTGCTGTTCTTTCCTTAGGCTCTATGCTGTTGAGGCCAAGGAAGCAGAGGACAGGAGTGATAGATGTCTTGGGAATGGGGAAGGACTTGGAGCCTCTCCATACTATGTGGACAACTTTTCTATGGGTTTGGAACGATAGTGAAATAAACATTAGTTACTCCAAGAATATGGGCAGTAGGTGCTTGGAGTCAGATGCAGCCCCAGCAGGGTTCAGCAGATACTGAAGATCCCTGGTCAGGTCACAGCTCTGATGAATAAAAGCTACGTGGATGGGGTGACCCTCATACTGGTTGCTTCATCTCTACCCAAAGGCTGCCAGCCTGGATTCCAGGTAGCACCAGCTGGAGTCTGTTGGAGTCAGTGCTAACCTGCTACAGCATCGGTTTGACTCCAACCTACCTAATCGCAGCCAAGGTGCAGACAGACCTGGAGCCGTGGGTAATGGTTCAGCCAACTTGTTTCACTTTCCCCCTCATTTATCTACAAACTCCATCTTGATCGCTTGCCTTGAGCAAGACACAGAAAGTGCTGTTTCCTGCAAGTTGCTTCAACTCCTTGGGTCTGTGTTTTCTCTGCTGTGAGTCTATTCCAGGATCCTGAGCGCTCTAGGACCACCGCCTTGACTATGTGGAGCAGGCAGCCTGCACCCCTGCCATCCTGAAAGTGTCCACTTGAGGAGAAGCAGGAGAAACAGATTTAAACCTGGCATTCAAGCTGCCCTCAGCACTGCCCTTCAGCAGGAAGGGGCAAGAAGTCACTTCTCTGGGTATGGACATGTCCTTTGTAAAATGGACAAACAGACACATGTCCTGCATGCTCTGGGGAATGGCAGGGCTGTTCCTGCACAAGCATAATGCTTACCCCTCCTTCTTCCCTACTCCCCTCCGTCCTATCTCAGGGTTGGAGGCTATGGCTCAGGGATTCAGCTTCACAGTGCCCCCTGGATAAAAGGCCTGGCCACAGGAAAGCCTGTTGTTTCCACGGCTCTGGGTTTCCTCCCTTTGTCTCTGCGTTATAAACAAGCCCATTCCCAAAGCCACAGCTGATGATCCAGCTGCAGGCAGTCAGCAATTCAGCAACAGAAAAGACTCTTAGGTAGGATGAGTTTAGTCTTGAGCCAGCCTGATGCTGGACAGGAGTCAGCCTGTCCACATAGTCCCTTGACACACCACAGAATGCCAGCCTTAGACTTCAGTGATCTGAGGGCAGGATATGTGTCCTGCAGGGGATGCTGTCTGTAAGATGCAAAGCATCATCACCCATTTTCCAGCTGACCATCTAAGCAACTTGTTTACGTGGGGTCCTTAGAGGAAAATGATGGGAAGCTCAGAGAGCAGAGAGGCCAGGATTAGGGAGGTAAGGGGGAGCCCAGCCCTGGCTGTCCTCAAGGCTTTTCTCTTCCAGCGGAACTTTACACTCATCAGCCCTCCAGGCTCAGCCACACAGCCCCACAGGGACAGGGCACTCCTATCTCAGCTTCTCATAGGAAGGAAGGAATCAGATTGTCTTCAGCATCTACCTACTGACTATGCAACAAGTCAACCAACAGATCACTAGGTTTAGTGATGTCCACTGTATGATGGTGCATAAGCCCTACGGGCTCCTGTAAGCTCTTTTTTGACAAGCTGTTTTTCAGATGGGAGAAAAGAGACCCTAATCAAAGCTGGCCATGGGGTATGGATGGGATGATGGCTCAGCTGGTAAAGTACTTGCCACGCAAGCATGAGGACCTGAGTTCAGAGCGCCAGCACCTATGCAAAAAGCCGGCTTGGAATCCTAGGTCTGGGGAAGCAGAGACTGGAGGATCCTTGGAGCCTGACTGCTACCTAGTCTTGCTGAAGTGGTGGGCTCCAAGTTCAGTGACTTCGTCACAGGAAATAAGGTAGAGAAGAAGCAGGACACTCAGTACCAACCTCTGGCCCCCACACACATGCATGCACACCCATCCACACACAAAGCACATACATAAACGGGGGTGTGGTGGCACATGACTATAATCCCAGTACTTAGAAGCCTGAGGAAGAAGGATCACGAGGTCAGGGATAACCTGGGTTACATGAGTCTCTCTCCTCCTCCTCCTCCTCCTCCTCCTCCTCCTCCTCCTCCTCCTCCTCCTCCTCCTCCTCCTCCTCCTCCTCCTCCTCTTCTTCTTCTTCTTCTTCTTCTTCTTCTTCTTCTTCTTCTTCTTCTTCTTCTTCTTCTTCTTCTTCTTCTTCTTCTTCCCTCCTCCTCTCCTCCCTCTTCCCCATCTATTTATATATGTACATAGCATTATATAAATTATGTCCAGACATATAAACTATTTTTTAAGATGCCTCCATTTACAGCCACTTGGCCTGCTGGAAATGGGCTCTACATTCTTGTCAGTTATAGCTCAGTTGATCTTTCCTGCCAAGAAAAGGTTAATGCAGTTACTACCTGTGACAACTTATCTCCTACATAGGAGTTAATTTCCTTAAATTGATGGAGGAGGGGAAAGGGAGGGAGGAAGTAGGAAGAGAGAGAGGAAAACTGCCCTCGGCTCCAGATCAAAGATGCTCTGAGATCCAAAAGGAAGCAGGGACTCCGGGTGGAGGTGGGGGGATTCTCAAGACTGCATCCTTCTGATAAGGAGCTGGACCTTGAGAAGGCCTCTTCCTCCTGCAGGCAGACCCCAGCTGGGTCCCCTTTGCCACCAGAGCAGGCAGTGGCACTCGCCACAGGATCTCGGAGTTCCCAGAGGCAGCCCCAGGTGGAAGAAGCCTGCCTCATGCCAGGGCATGAAACAGCAATAGGAAATACCCATGTTGTTTACGCGTTGCCAGGCTGGATGTGTTGTTAGCTGCAGGTATGGTTCACGTCACTGATGTGTGTGAATGCGTGGTATTAGCTGAGCTCGCCCACCCATGCCAGCAAGAGCACAGTTAATTCCGTGCCGTGTGTTCGCAGGCACTTGTGAGTCCCATCCAGGCCCTGAGCCAGTTTTACTGATGGAACATTAGGAAGCAGTTTCCCTAGGCAGCTGGGGACAGGAACAAGAGAATCAGTTCTGATGCAAGAAAAATATTAAAGACTTGCAATAACTCATTACCTTGGCTGGTGTGTGTGTGTGTATGTGTGTGTGTGTGTGTATGTGTGTGTAGGGTGTGCCTACAATTATGTCCATGTGTGTGCAGTGGCCAGAGGCTGTCTTCCTGGGTTGTTCTCTATCTTTTTTTCTGAGATAGGTCTTCCACTGAACTTAGAGCTGTCTGATTCAGATAGACGAGCTCTCCAGGGAGCCCCAGGGATCCTCCTGTCTCCATCTCTCCAGAGCTGTGGTTACAGTTGCATCCTTGCCACACTCAGCCTTTGTTTTTTTTTCTTTCTTTTTTTTTCTTGTTTGTTTTTAATGGTTGCTAGGAATCCAAAATCGGGTTTGGATGCTTACATAGCAAACACTTGGACACCTGAGCCATCTTCTCGACTCCCTATTCCTTGTTTTTTCTCCTTCTCATAAAATTAGATTAAAATTTCTACTCAGAGTGCGGGTTCGGGGGGCTGGAGAGATGGCTCAAGAGTTAAGAGCACTGGCTACTCTGCTGTTCCAGGGGCTATGAGTTCAGTTCTTACCATTCACAAGTTGGCTCACAAGCACCTGCCATGCTAGATCCAATGGGTCTGATGATCTTTCACTGCATACAACTGCATGCACATGGTATACAGATATACATGCAGGAAAAAACCCATATACATAAAATATTTTTTTTAAGTGTTGAGTGAAGTCACTGGGCCCGGAACTGAGTGCCAGCAGGGAGCTTCCCAACAGAAGGATATACTTACACCTATAGCTGCTCATCAGATGAGCCTAAGTTCTGGGTCTGCTGGAGATCATGCTGCACTCCCTGACAGGAACTGTGCCGCTCCTGCTGGGGCCCCTGTACCCCCTAGCCCTTGTATACACAGCACTGTCATCATGGAACAGTCCTTGTATCCAAGGGAGGGAATAGAAAGGGCCAGAGAAAAAGAGAGGAAGACAGAGGACGTTCAGACGTCACATAACAGGAATTCTGGGGATGCACCTCTCTCCTGACCCCATTAACTTTTCTCTTGTCCTCTTGTGGATGGTTAACATTATTATTAATGAACCCTGTCATTGGATCATCTTACCATGAGTCTATTTCATGACTTCATGGAAATCTTGACTAAAGCATACTTAGATTACAAGGTCCCCACACCACAAATATGAAAGAGGAATGGGTTTAACATGTGGAATGGAATGAAAGGTGTTTCCGTCTGGCACAGGGACAGGGGTGTCATCAGTAAAACTCTTGGGGCCCTCTCCTTCTTCTAGGGCCTGGTGCAGGCAGATGCTACCTGATCAGTGTTTCATAGTGTTCCCTGTGGTCAGGATTCTTACTACATTTTTTTCTATAATATTCTACTTAATGAAACAAGAAATAAGGAGCTAGGGGAGATGGATCAGTTGATAAACTACTTGCTGTGCAAGCATGCAGATTTGAGTTAAATCCCTAGAACTCAGCGAAAATACCAGATGTGGTGGCAAGCTCTTGTAAGCCCAGCACTGGGGAAGCAGAGATGGTCAGATCCCTGGGCTTCTTTGGCCAGCCAGCCTCGCTGAATTGACAAGTTCCCCATTGAGTGAGAGACACTGTCTCAAAATATAAGGGGGAGAGCAACTGTTGACCTCTGATCTTCACCCAAACCCACACCTATGCACGTACAGATACATGCATCTATGAGCGTGCATGCGCACAATCACAGAATGAATCTACTTCCTAAGGACACCATAACAGGAAAGGAAGTTTGGACGCTGGCTAGAAGATCTGAGGGTGGACTAGCAGGCCCTTATGCTGCCCCCGAAGCAGAGCATGTGATGCAAAGAAATTTACTTGGGGTCTCTTGTCTTAGCTACAGTGCTGTTCTGACAGTGAGGCCTCAGAAGCTTCCAAATATACAAGAATTATGATGATGATGATGAATTATTCTATAATTCGAATTGGGAGGAACTTGTGAGAGGAAGGCAACTGTATCAGGACAGTACAGTATTATGATACCATATTATAAACTAAGGTGCATTTCCACAAGTAGGAGCAGATGCATGGACGTGACCATTTTCACGCCAGGTCACACTCGTCCTTCCTTCCACACTCTCTTGTGAAAGGGAGACTTGAGAGTCGTGTGGCCTGTGGTGGAGTGGGGCCACGTGAGCACTTCTCATCGGTGAATTACGTATGTTGCTTATGTTTGTATGTTCATGCACGGGTCAGAAGACAGCGTAGAGGGTTGTTCCTCAGGACAGCAGAACCACCAGGCTAAGGCCACTTAGACCCAAGTGTCCTCCCACAGGACAGTTGCCCCTGAGGGTTGTCTGGAAGGACAGCGACTCTGTATCACTGAGATATTAACCTGTGTGGACTGAGCCACTGGGGAGTCAAGGCTGTTCGACATTGCAGGAAACAACAAAACAAAGACACACAGACTGGAGGCTGGAGAGATGGCTCAGTGGTTAAGGGCAGTGGTTGCTCTTCCAGAGGACCCAGGTTCGATTCTTAGCACCTACACGGTGACTCATAACCATCTGTAACTCTAGTTCCTGGGGATTTGGTGCCCTGTTCTGGCCTCTGTGGGTACCAGGCAAACAAATGGTGCTGGTACAAATTTATGCATGTAGATAAGGTACTCATATACATAAAGTGAAATTTTTTTTTTAAATTTTATATTACTTTACTATTCTTTTTTTTTCTTTTTTTTTAATTCTTTTTTAATTAAAATTTCCAACTGCTCCCCGTTTCCCATTTCCCTCCCCTCCTCCCACACATTGCCCCTCCCCCAATGAAAGTGAAATTTTAAAAAAAGATTCATACTGAAAGATGTAAGGAGAGGCACGGCAATGTTTACTATGCCTTTTACTATGACAATTCCTTACAGGTTATTAATTGTCTTATTTATTTTCATTTGCCATAAGATAACACAGACTAAGCCTGGGCTGACTGCTTCGTGAATGCTTATCCCAGAGAAGTAAAACTTCAACTCCCCTGACAGCCTGTGCACAGATGTTCATAACAGCTTTAGAGGCAGACTGGGAGGAGAGCCAGGAGCTGGCTCAACAGGTAAAGGTGTTTGCCGTGGAAACCGAGCAGCTGGAGTTAGGGCTATGAAATGCATGTAAAGGTGGTTGATAGAACCAAGTCTACAAACTAACCTCTGACTTCCACATGTACACCATGGGATGTGCACCGACATACACAATCATACATGTAAACATATACACATATGTAAGTCAATACATTTTGTGGTTGTTATTGTTGTTGTTAAGACAAGATCTCATTCTGCAGCCCAAGCTGACCTGGAATTTTCTATGCAGCTCAGACTCACAGTGATCTTCCTGGGTGCCAGGATTATAGGCTGGTACCACCACGTCACCAGGAAACAGCCAGGTGTCTCTCAGAGAATGGCACTGGCAGTAGTGACAGGATGTCCACGCTTGGAACATAAATCATCAAGGACACAGCACACCCTGACTCCTCTTACATAAAATCTGGAAATGGCAAAACCACAGACAAGAAGGAAACTCTTGTGCTTGCTCGAAACTAAGGCAGCCTCATAGGGGGGGACATGGGTATGGCGTGGCTGGCTGCTGCAGGGCACCTATGGATGCCTGGGGTGTCCTGTGACATCAGTGTCTCTGTCTTCACTGGATCAAGGTCAATGTCCTGTGATATCCCAAGCAGTGTGCTGAGATGTCTGGTGGGAACCGGGGTGAAAACATGAGCGACTCATTTGGGTTATTTTTCACACCTGCATAAAAATCAGCAAGTATGTAAAACAGGAGGCATAATTCTTTAAGAGCAGAGTTTTAACAAAAACTCCAAAGATGATGGAGATAAAAATTATCCATTCTCTCCTTTTTATAAATTCACCAAAATCCTGCACACGATGCTCCCTTGAGTATTTTCAGTTAATAAAACACTTCACCATTTCTTCCCAGGTGGCGTGAGCTGAGGAACCTTAAGTGAAGTCTTTGGGAAGGGTTTCTAGGAAATCTCTTCAATGGCTGCTTCTCCCTCCTCCCCCGGCTCCTTCCAGATACCTGGAAAATACATACAATGGCTGGCATCCCTAAATAATGTTGTCACCACAAGGGAATCTAGTCATGACAATAAAGGACAGAGGAATTCCAATGGCAGTGGCCTTAGAGATAACAAACTTCTCCTGACTCACTGAGAGCTGATTTTACAAGACATGCTTAAAACCAGTCCAATTGGTGCATCCGTTCTCTCTGCTCAAGTTTTCCTGCTAGGTCCCAAGCATCCCCAGATCCCACAGAGGGACTGGTGGTTAGTTGTGCTTAAAAGTTAAAGAGTGGAGCCAAGATGTGGTGGCACACACCGGTAGGACTGCTGAAGGAGGCCACAGCAGGAGGATCATGAGTTTGAGGCCAGCCTGGTCTACACATTAAAAAAAAAAAAAAAAAAAAAAAAGAGTCAAGGAGTGGACTTGAAGGACTAAAAGAGCAAAGAAAGCCCGTATTTATTCACACTAGATGCCCACAGCTCAGGCAGATCAAAACTGGCTGGGAAGTCAGAAGTGGAGGAAAATGAGAGAGAATAGTATCCAGCATCCGCACCAGATAAGATTAGGAGAAGAAAAGGTTCCAGAAACTTCTTAGGAAATGTTTCTGGGGGGAGATAAGCAAATGAGATGTTAGGTGCTTTCCTTACAGAACTGTCTCCCTGGGGCCTTTTAGTGGTGTTTTGGTAAATAATAGTTTATCGTTTGTATATGTGTATCCAGGCAGGCACACAGGAAGGGGATACGTGTGCACACACGTGTGTGTGCATGTCAAGGCCAGAGAACAACCTCAAGTGTTGTTCCTCAGAAATACTGTCCCTTTAAATTTTGAGACAAGATCTCTCAATGGGACTTGGGACTCAGATTAACCTACTGGCTGGCTAATGACCCTCAGGTATCCTCCTGGCTCTGCCTCCCTGGCACTGAGGTTACATGTGCATGCCACCACCCCTGGTGTTTTCCCATGAATTTGGGGGATCAGATTCAGGTCCTTGTTTGCAGGGCAAGCACTATACGGACGAAGTCATCTTCCCTATTTAGATAACTGAGTTTAAAATATAAAATGGTGCCTCTTCAGGAGGGAAATGTGCCATTGAGCTGCCCACCTGCATTTGGGTTGCACCTGCATTTGTGCGTTCAGGATCCCTGCAGTAGCTGCTTCCAATGAAAGAGAAGCAGCAAACAGGGGCTTTCAGGAGGCGGAGCCGACCACGGCAAAACTATCTATTTTCAAATTGAAAAACAACTCTCTGGAGGCCAGAGAAATGTTTTGCCTTTTCTTACATGCACAAAGGTGATGAATTACACAAGCCAGGACAAATTTTGGGTTCCACTTCTTTGGAAGGCCTGGTGCACACTGGTGCTGGCCTGTAGGGTTCTCTCCTGCTGACCCATCTTTAATGCACCTGCTTTCCTGGACGGCCAGGCCAGTCCATGAGTGACTTGAAGATTTGGGACCAGTGTCACAGAAAAGAAGCAGAGAATTCATGTTTAAGAGGATGATGAAAATGAGGGAGAAGAGGAGGATACAGGTAAGAGGAAGAGAAGAAAGGGAAGAAGGGGGTAAAGGAAAAGAAGGAGAGGAAGAAGAGAGGAGGAAGGGGAGAGGGGAAGATGAAGGAGAAAGAAGAGAGGAGGAAGAAAGGAAGAGGGAAGGAAAGAGGAGGAAGAGGGAAGGAGGGAGGAGGAAGAGGAAAAGAGGGAGGAGAGAGAAGGAGGGAGGAGAAAGAGGGAAGGAAGGAGGAGAAAGAGAATGGGAGGAGGAAGGAGGAGGGGGAAGAGGAAGACAGGAAGAGGGAAGGAGAAAGATGACACTGTCTTCTTTTCCTTCTCTTTCATCAGGTACCAGAGATCCTAGGAAGAGTTGGAATGAGGCCATGCCTGCCTGCATGATGAAAGAAGCCTCTGAGAGAAGGACCTGGTCCAGCCAGCAACCTGATATGAGAACTAGAAACATGCCCGGGGCTTTGCTGGCTCACCTCACTTGGGCAGGTAGTGGTGTGTAGTAAGCCATCTAAGCTACATCCAAGGAAAGGCATTGATAGATCCGTGGAAATTCAGACGATGGAAGCAACCAAAACGTATGAGAAACTGATTCATAAGGACAGAGCAATAAAACTGGGTGAGGCCTGCATCATGCTGGCAGAGTGGCCTCGGGTGGGTGGAGCGAGACTGGGAGGTAGAAGGGAACAGAACCTTCCAACATCTGTCAACGGGGGCAGGTAGCCAGGGAGTGGCTTGGGATGTGAGAAGGCCTTTCAGGTGCTGAGAGCACGCATCCCAATTCTGCTTTGGGAGAAGTGTGCTCTGTTTCCTGTCACACCTTTTATCTTGATGGGCCCGAGTTCCATCCAAGGAGCATGTAACCATCACTACGGATTTTTTTTTCTTCTCTATATAGCCCTGGCTGTCCTGGAACTCACTCTCTAGACCAGGCTGACCTTGAACTTGTAGAGATCTGCCTGCCTCTGCCTAGGCCTGTACCACCACGGCCTGGCTCATTGCTCTGGTTTACCCTGGAGTCCTGAGACAGGCAAGCCCTACAGAGCTAGGCAAGCCCTACAGAGCTCAGCAACCCAGGACCTCACTTGGCCTTGAGCTATTTTACTCATACCCCTCTGTTAGCAGCACACTTAGCAGTGTAGGATGCCACCTACGTCAAACTGCACACACCCCTCTCTGCACAGCCATCAAGACACTCTGGCTTCTAGATCCCTCTTTCATGGCCAAACACATCCCAAAAGGAGGGACAGTGAGACAACCCCCTATAGACTGGTTTTGGGTGCATGTGCAGCAGGGTATCTTCTGAGTAAACTTTTTGGGAGGAATTCCCTATTTGCCCTTATGCCTATGCATGATTGGGCGTGCATATGATTACAATCAGATGCATTGTGGGAAAGGATAGGCACAGTCAATAAAAGCTTACATAACCCAAGCCCCAAGCCCGTCAATTAAAACAGAAAAACACCCACACTCTGCCCCTAGCAACTTAACTCCTCTTCCTGGGCCCAAGAAAGGAAGCCCTGGGCAGTGGCCGTGGCTTCTCGGGCTGCATGCTGGCTCTGGGCCCGCTGCTCTCTTGCAGTATATCTAACCTGTACTTCCACTTTGGCTTTGAATACAACTCTTTGTTACTTGGGCATTTGTATGCGCTTCTTCCCTTCCGTGAAGAAGATGTCCAGCCCTGGAGGCACCGGTCCAGACAGAGACCCCTAACGGACAGGGAAGACACTAAGAAGTGCCACGGTAGGAAAGACGGGTTCCTCTTGTCACATCTAAAGTGGTCCATGAGGAAAGCACCTGGACTCACAGACAGGCAGGGTGACTCTAAACTGGCTTGCCCATTGCTGGCCCTAGGGATTTAGACAAGTGGCTTCTGTATGGAACAGGAATAGTTACGCTTATTCAGATGGTGAAATGAAGGAAAGTAGTGGCACACAGAAGCCTGCTAGATGTCATTGGGTATAGGTTTTCCATCTTTGTCTTTGTCACTCTTCAGTTGCTGTGAAGAGACACCATGACCAAGGCAACGCTTATAAAAGAAAACATTTAACTGGGGGCTTGCTTACTGTTTCAGAGGCTTAGTCCATTACCAATACTGCAGAGAGCATGGTGGCAGGCAGGCACAGTGCTGGAGAAGGAGCTGAGAGCTCTACATCCAAACCCACAAGCAGAGAAATAAGAGATACCGAGCCTGCAAGGACTTTTGAAACCTCAAAGTCCACCCCCAATGATTTACTTCCTCTAACAAGGCCATACCTCCTTGTCCTTCTCAAAAGGTGCCACTCCCTAACTACTAAGCATTCAGATATCTGAGTTTAGGAGAGCTATTCTTATTCAAATCACCACAATCTTCTCAAGGAACAGCCTTAGCCTGGGAGATAATACCAACTGAGGAGCCTGACCCTAGATCTCCTCTTGCAAGGCTATAAACACCAAAGATTGTTCCCATCCACGGGCAATGCCCAGGAGCTGCAAAGAACAGCAGAATGGAGCTGTTCTCCCTGCAGAAAGCCCTGCAAAATTAGTTCAGTGTCCATGGACTCTCCATGATGGCCAGCTCCTCCCCTCTGTCTAGCCTACCATTGCTCTCCCTTTACAGGGATTGGTGCAAGGGCACTTAAGAAGCCATGGCCCTCTAACCTCCTCCTCAGTTGGCTGCACAGAACCTACCTGTGACAGCTAAGAGCTTTGTGACTCTTGTTGTATTCCATGTGCATGTGCCTGTGTGTTTGCCTTTAAAAGTGTTTTTTAAAGCATGCCATTTATATGTGTGTGATATGTGTGTGTGTCTTTTGAGTGGTGGTAAAGGACACCTAAAAACTTCCCCACCTGCGGTGTTTTAAAGTTCGCATTCCATGGACCAGCGAGACAGCTCAGCAGGCAAAGGGGCTTGCCTCAAAAGCCTGGCAACCTGAGTTCAATCCTAAAATCCACACTAAGATGGAAGGGGACAAGTGACTTCACGAAAGCTGTCCTCCGACCTCCACAGGTGTGCTGTGGCACATGTGTGTCCACAGACGACACTGAATAAACCAGAGAAAGATTTAAAAGTGTGTATCCCAGTGGCATCAAGTCCAGCCATGTGGCCACGAGACAAACACTTTCAACTCTAGGACTTTCTCACTCCCCCAGCCTGGAACTCAGTCCCCATGAATCCTCTCTCTCTCTCTCTCTCTCTCTCTCTCTCTCTCTCTCTCTCTCTCTCTCTCTCTCTCTCTCTCTCTCTCTCCTCTCCTGATTCCTGCCTCTATGATGTTCGGCTCAAGCTGACAAGGCTAAGTGACCCAGAACTGAACCCCCAGCACCTTAAATCAAAACAAATCCTCCCCCCTCATTAAGCTGTCTTGTTAGGTATTTGGGCCACAGCAGCAAAAAGCCGGCTGACACACAGTCTGCACTTGCCTCTTCTCTGCGAGTTTGATCACTCTCTGGACTCCCCATACTTGGGCAGTCAGCTCCCTATACCTTTGCAATCAGCTCCTTTCATGTCTTAGTATTCATCCACATTGTAATATGTGTCAAGACCTCTTTTATGTCTGATGTTCTATGGAATGGACGGATCATATTTTGCATTCCATTGGTCCCTTGATGGTCAGTTTGCTGTGAATATGGTGTACTGGCATCTGTCCAGGATCCCCATTTCAATCGCTGGGGGTGCATATATAGCAGTGGCCAGTGGCCGTACCATTTTACAGTCCTAGCCACAGTGATTAAGCCTTCCAGCTTCTCCACATCCTCTCAAACCATTGTATTTTCTGCTTTTGATCGCTGCTATTGTTTTTCAGTGGAGGTTCACAGGCCCTTTTACTTTACTGAGACAGGGATCTTGCTGTGTATCCCTGGCTAGTCTGGAACTTACTGTGTAGACCAGACTAGTTTCACACCCGTAGAGAGTCACCTGGCTCTGCCTTCTGAGTTCATCACCACCCCCAGCCTAAAGTATTACAGGCAGTTCCAATGCCCACTTGATGCTCACAGCTCTGGAATCTTCTGATGTGGATCCCAGGCCAGCACTGGTCTGATGCATGGTTCTGGGATTTTAAAACTAGCATCACAAAGAACCCTAAGTCAGATCTGGGCATGTGCCTGGGTTCTCTGTCCCTACAGAATGGCCTCCACAAGTTTGCCTTAAATGAGCAGAGAATGAAGAGATAGGCTTGATCTCAGAGGTCTCACACCCCACTGCTTGCTGTGAGATTACAGTTGGGAATTCAGCTGGATAAGACACCTTTACTAAGCAATACCACTAGCACAGACCCAGGGGCTAGGACACAGTGCCCCACCCTTCCGGTATCTACTTCTACTTCTGTACACCCCTTCCTTCAGCTGCTCCAATACTCTAACCTCACAGCTTTCCCATGCATCTTCTCGGAAGCCCAAAGGGATTGGTACCAGGAAAACACAGCCTCCGGCCTAAAGGTCCGACACCATGGGAAATGCCATCTCTACTCCCTGTCCCTGCCTCCTTGCATTGCTGCCTGATTCTTCCTGAGCCCAGACAGGGACAAAAAGCTTGCTGGTGAGTTCTCTTCTTCAGGAAACCTGACCCATTCCTGGTGGATGCACAAGGCTCTGAGGGAAGAAGAATGAAAGCAACCACATGCCTGGCCCTCTCAAAATGCCAGCAAAATCCAGCCTTTCGTGGGCTGCAAAGACGGCTTAGTGTGTAAAGTGTGGGCCTTGTAAGTGTAACGACATGAGTTCAGTCCCTGGAATGATGTGGGATTTCCTTCTGTATGCTGTGATTACCATTAATGAATAAAGAAACTGCTTTGGACCTATAGCAGAGCAGAACTTAGCTCGGTGGGGAAAACTAAATGGAATGCTGGGAGAAAGGAGGTGGAGTCAGAGAGAAGCCACAGAGCTGCCATAGACAAACGCTGGGAACTTTACTTGGTAAGCCACAGCCATGTAGCAATATACAAATTTATAAAAATGGGTTAAATTTATATGTAAGTGTTAGCCAATAAGATGCTAGAACTAATGGGCCAAGCAGTGATTTAATTAATATAGTTTCTGAGTGATTATTTTGGGGCTGAGTGGCCAGGAACCAACAAGCAGCTTCCTTACTACACCGGAACCTTTGTTTAAAATATAAAAATAAACAAAAATTTAAAAGACTGAGTAGGATAATGTGTAATTATAATCCCAGTCCTGTGGCGGTACAGACAGGTAAACCTTGGACTCAGCAGCCAGCCTCACCTACATGGCGAACCAACTATAGCTACCCAGGAAGTGATGGACCTAAGAGGAAGCAGGTATACTTTCTGTAGTGACGCAGCAATGCTCATGCACTTTCCCAGGGCCCGG
Source organism: Chionomys nivalis (assembly GCF_950005125.1). NCBI lineage: Eukaryota > Metazoa > Chordata > Mammalia > Rodentia > Cricetidae > Chionomys > Chionomys nivalis. Next base: position 49,185,300 of record NC_080097.1, read on the forward strand.
ATCTCACCAGAGGAACACCATAGCCGGTAAGGTCAGTAGGCTGTGACCTACCGACCTGCCCTAACCCACAGGGACCTGGCTTGCCCCTCCAAGACTACTGCTTGACTGTGATTTGCTGGCCCTGGCTGCCAGGGCGCTCAGCATCCTCATGGAAAGCAGCTGATGAGAGCCTGGCAAGTCCTTCTCTGGCCATGCTTCCTGAGCCAAGAAGAGCTTGAGATGCGCAGAATGGTCACCAGCCAGAGAGACACTGAGGAGGACTAGAGGGTGGATAGACAGGTGACCCCTTCCATTTGGTCCTTTCTGCACTGCTTCTTGTTTCCACTGAAGTCTTTTGGAGCATCCCGTAGTTCATGGGTATCTCTTCCCCTGGGGACTGGATATACAATAGTTCAAGCTAACTGTGTTTGCTCCATTCCCCTATTTCAGGGTATATGGCAGAACCCTAGCCAATGAGAAGATTCTGAAAAAGGTTTCTCATCCATTCAAGGATGCTAGTAGGGCACTCGTCTTGCTTTTGGATGTTGTCCTATGTGTGTGCATGTGTGTGATGCTTGGTGTAACTGCAACCACAATGTAATCACGAGGAGAAAGTCAAGATTTCAGAGTCTTTATCGACTACTGAGTTAATGAATCATGTCTCTGGAATTTTCGTTAGATGAGTCAAGAAGTCCCATGTCCTTAAACCCACTTCTAGCATGGAGCTCCTTATCGTGCAGCCAAGGAGGGAGCACCCTAACTGCTAACTGTGGGATCCAATGCAGCTTTGACCGAAAGAGTCACCATGGCCCAGAGTATCCGTAGAAGCTGCACTCTTGCATTGCCCACATCCACGGTAACTAGGTGTCCTGTGACTGAGGTTGACACATGGGCTGGCTCACTGGCATCCTGTCACAATATGGGTGAGGAAATGGAGGATTAGGGATGTTAAAAGAACCAGGTTGGTAGCTCTTTGTGTTTCACAATGTGCTTTTATGGTGATCACTTCGCTTAATCTTTATAAAAATAACCCAGCATCCTCGTTTTGTAAGTAAGGTGAAACTGAAGGAGACATCAAGCTGTTAATGGTTATTTGACATTTCATAGTTTACAGAGTGCTTTAGAAATGCATGTAGTTTATTACCTGCAGAGAACTGTCTAAAGGATGGAAGTTTGTGTGCGAGGAAGGCTCAGCTCACCTAGCTGAGTAAGTGCCAATCTACCCAGAGCAGGGACATCTGGGCTTCTCAGCCCTTAACCTACAGTTTCAGTACCTCCCCCCCAAGGGGGAGGGGCTTATTAGAGATACAAATTAACATATAGCCCAGACTTCCTGGGTCAGAGGCTCTAGGGTAGTGTCTCTCAACCTTCTTAATGCTATGACCCTTTGTCTAATACAGTTCCCATGTTGTGGTGAGCCCCCCCAATGATAAAATTATTTCCATTGCTACTTCATAACTGTTATTGTGCTACTGTTATGAACTGCAATGTTAATATCTGTGTTTTCTGATCTTCTTAGGTGACCCGTATGAAAAGGTCGTTTGATACAAAAGAATTGTGACCCATAGGTTGAGAACCCCCGCTCTTGGGTGAGGTCGGGTGTGTAGCCCAGTGAGGTACTTTGACTCCAACCCCCAGCTGATCGCGACATGAACAAGTTTGAGAAGCCTGGCTTTGCACCCAACTGTTTTCTCCTAACTAGTCTAGAATTTCCTCACCAGGTTAGCTGCAGGTCATGACCAGGATGGAGTACTTCCCAGGACAGCAAACAGGTATTAAACCCAAACAAACATTGTGTCCAGTCACAAAGAAAAAAAAAAGTCCAATCACACTGCTGAGCCTGAACCGTTCACCTGAAGCAGGGGACCATGCTAAAGGAAGCTGATTTTAAGGTAAAAGGAAGTGTCTTTGATCTAAGAGCGAGGACAGTCCTGTGGAGGCCAGGCAGGTGATTCACATTGTTGTTTATGCGCTATTGCAACACAAACTCCTGCCAGAAGGGACTTAAAGGAGGAAGGATGTATTTGTCTCACATTTCGGAGAGACTTTTGTTCATCGTGGCCATGGCGAAGAAAGCATGACCACGGGAGTAGACCTGCCCATGGTGGTAGGGGTGAAGGCTGGGGGACAGCGCCCACGGCAGTGGCCCCGGAAGCAGAGAAGGCACCGGAGGTGGGCCACACTATAACTTTCAAAGGCTTGTCCCTAGTGACCTACTTCCATCAATGAGACCCTGCCTAGTAAAGGCACCAGGATCTTCAAATCACAGACACAAGCTAGAGAGCAAGAGTTCATTCAGGAGCCTGCAGGAGACAGGGCCAATTTAGACCACGCCTCTCACTCATGGAGCAGAGCACCTCAAGTTCACAGTGTGGTAGTCAAGACCAGTGTCACCCGTAGGAGGTGCAGAGCACCCAAAAACTGGGTCACAATGTCAGGGTGGAGAGACAGGGGTGGAGGTAATGGGGGGAGATGACTATAGTCAGCTACTCTGTGTCAGACACCCAGATAAGTGCCCCTCCCTCAGCTTCCTAGTGGGACCCTTATCCCCCTAATGTCTTAGAGAATCTAGGCCTCTGAAAGATGAACTGGCTTACTCAAGGCCCCTGCAGCTGTTGAGTAAAATACAAATTTGCTTTCCTCCTGATCTGGAAAATCAAAGGATCCCACAGAGCAACGCCGATGTCCTGTCTGCCACCTTGGCCTTGGCTGGCTCCTGACCAGGGCTCATTACCCTTATTGCTTCTGCAGCCTTTTGGTTACCTCTTGACACACCTGCCTTTCACTCTGGTGGCCAGGGACTTCCCACTCATTGTCCCTGCCCTCGCAGTGCCGAGCCAAGTTCTGAACACAGCTGGTGCCCAACTGATGTCTACATGCCACGCTCTCAGAGATGTTGGGTGAAGGCCCTGATTTTTCAGGAATGGTGCCATAAAAAAAAAAAAAAAAAAAAAAAAAAAAAAAAAAAAAAAAGGATACATGTCCTCCCCACAAGTCCCCAAGGCCCTAGGCCATGGCTGGCCAAATGAACCCCAGGTCTGAGGCAAGGTGAAAGTCCTTTTGGTTACAGAATGGTTGAGCTGTAACAGCCAAAGCATCTCCAGCAAAGCCGCAGGGTGCTTGCTTAAGAACTCCCGCTGACAGACTGATTTACTGACTAATTTATGTGACATACTTATGGAGTGACACAGGTCTCTTGGAAGAAGTTCAGAGGAAAGCAGTCACGATGATTAAAGGATTGGAAAGTGGGTTTTTCAGGGAAAGGTTCTAAGGACTGGGCCATGGAGATTGAAGGTATGGTGGTCTCCTTCGGTCCACCCTGAAGACCAAAGCCCAGAGAACCACAGAGCATGACACGGCCAGCCAAAACAGGGTCCCACCTGTGACAGACAGGCCAGGGGCCCCCCACCATAGCAGCTTTTCCTCTTAAACATACTCACATAGGAGCACACCAACACGTGCACAAACATGCACGCCCAGGCCTGTATGATCACCTGGATGCACATACACACGTGCACACCTCTCTGTGTGTGTCTCTCTCTGCCATTCCCTCCCCCCTCTTGCTTGCTTGCTCTCTCGCTATCTCACACACACACACACACACACACACACACACACACACACATGTGCACACTTCTCTCTCTCTCTTTCTCTCTGTCTCTGTCTCTGTCTCTCTCTCTCTCTCTCTCTATCATATACATACATGAGAATGGCAAACAGCTCTTCTCTTGTCTTGTGAGTTAAGACAAAGGCTTGTCTGAGGTCACTCTGATTTGTAAGAGGATTTTCCCGAAGTCTCCATCACTAAGAGGGTAAATAAGATTCAATGGTACTCCTGCGGGCAGTGGGGGCGGAGTCGCCATTGTCTGCATGTGTGCATTTCTGAGGATACACCTTCCGGAGGGCTGAGCTGCCATCTCCCCCCAGGGGTTCGCCCGTGGTTGTGTCATGATGAGGCAGTGGCTTCTGCCTCTCACCTCTCTCTTCTCTCCTTGTCACTAGGTAGCAGATGGGGAGGGTGGGGACTTCCCCTCCACGGAGGGAGCTTTCAGTACTCAGCGAGAGAGATGCAGGGTGTGGTTCCATGAGAAACTTAAAGCAGAGCTACAGGAGCAGTGAGGACCATGCTGGAGCTACACTCAGCATAAACCCTCAGTCACAGGCCTTGACTACTACTACCCCAACCTTGACTTCCCCATCACTGAACCTGGGGCAGAGGAGTGGCACTGTCCCCACCCTTCCAAGGACTCTCTGCCTATGAAGAATTTAATCAGTTTGACTCTGGGGTCCTTCCAGTTATTCAATCCCTCTGCATTTTGGTTACTTCTTGTAGAAATGAACATGGATGATTACCCTGAGGCTAGTCTAGGAGATTCCATATGGTCATACCCGGGGTTCTCTAGGCTCTATTTGTTCTTTTCCTTTTTTTTTCTTTTTTGCCATGCTTGGGATGGAACCTAGGGCACTGCACATGCCAGGCAAGCTCTCTACTGCTGAGCCCTAGCTCCAGTGCATCCCCCTAACCCCTACCCCAACCCTGTTCTTGTCACTTTCTGCTTGAGGTCTGGGTCTTCTGAGAAGCAAACTGGACCCTTTCCTGGGAGCCAGCCCCTCCTCCCCAGATAGCCTCACCCCTGCAAGAACCAGCTGGCCCTTTTCCTTCCATTGTGGGACCCCAAATGTCCTGAGAAGAAATTTCTTTCTTGCTGGCTACAGCAACTGCATTGTTTCCCCCAAAGGTCCAGGTGGAAGGACCGGACAGGCTACAGCACGGACACCCATAAATCAACCGGCAGGAACCTGAAACTCGGCCGCTATGACAGCACCATGTTTCAACATGATCTGCTCCCAGCTCAATAGGCTGCAGGGAGGCAGCCGAGCCTTGCATCACCGCCAGCATCGGCAGCAAGAACATCTCCCTATTTTCTAGGACTTCCCAGCATCCGTCTTTCTATCCCCCACCCCTGGTGTCTAACTACCCACTCACCGGAGGAACACTTGGGCATGGCTCAGCTCTCTGAGCCCAGGGAACAGCCAATGGAGGTCAGGCTGAGGTGGATGCGGCCCCTTTCCCAGTAACTGCTGTGGGTCTTTTGATGGACCCTCTGGATATGCCTCAGACGAGTCTTCTGTAACTTCTGGAACTCTCTCTGCTCAATCATTGGCCCTCTCACATGGAGACTCACCACCTCAGCGGCTTTTAGAAGGGCTGGATTATGACAAACCCAAGAAGATTACAGAGGCTCACCATCTGCAGAGAGAATAATTAGCTCTGTGCACTTACACAAATGACTTCTGGCCCTCGGTCTTTGGGAAGGCTTTGGGGACAGAACAATAGAGCTGTGTGTTCATGGGGAGCCTTCGAGCACCAAGGGTCTCCATTTGGCTTCAGCTTTGGTGACAACAAGCAGAAGCACTTAAGTGAAAAGAGAAAGGGGAGATGTGGGCCACTAGCCCAAGAAGAGCTGGCAAAGAAACAGGAGACAAGATATGGGATGGTGTGATGGGTAACCTTGAGCATTTACTTGATGGGATGTAGAATCACCTTGGAAACAATCCCTGGGCATGTTTGTGAGGGAGTTTCTAGATAGAGTTTATTAAGGTGGGAAATTCCATCCTAAGTGTGGGTGGCACTGTTCCTCAGGCTGAGGCTCTGGACTGAATGAAGAGGAGAAGGCAAGCTGAGTACCGAAGGCTCTCTGCTTCCTGACTGTGGACACAATGTCATCAGCTGCCTCAGGCTCCTTTCCCTTCTTACTTCCTGCTATGACAGATAGTATCCTCAAACTAGCAAGTCCAAATAAATCCCTCCTTCCTTGAGTTGCTTTTCTCGGGTATTGGAAGAGCTCTCACCTATATTTCCCTCCACCAGCTGACATCCAGTTTCCTTCTCAGGGTTCCCGGCACTCACGTCGGACTGAGTCAGCCATATTGGTTTTTGTTGACCACAACCAAGGGGAATGATAGGCGCCTGGAATAATCAAATCCATTCTTTCTGAAGACAGAACAATCTGCATTACCAAAATGTCCCAGTTTAGGTCCATGGTTGCCAGGAGGAAGGGGGTGAATTGTGACCTGCACCCCAGCATTCTGCTCAGGGGAAACATAAGGGGAGGAGAAAGAGCCACTGTGAGAATTCCTGGTGATGTTGCCTTCAGGAGACAAGAGCTGAGCTGCCAGCCTGGTCAACTCTGCAGTAAAATCAAGGAGGGCTTCCTTCTAGGGGACAGGTACATCTGGTCATCCCAGAGATCAAATGGGCATGGGTGTGAGCCACAGGGATGGGGTCACTCATGTCATAATGTGCCAGCTGGGCTGGATCAAGTCATTATGGCAAACGCTATCAGATCTCACAGGCTAAAATACTGATTCTTCCAGAACATGGTCAATATGATGGGCTCTCGGTGCACATCCGTTTGTTTCGTGTGTATCTACTGCATCTCTGCAAACTGTGCAAGGTCACCAGTGTGTAAGAGATGCCATTCCCCTAAGGATCTGCACAAGGGCCAGGGAGTGTTCACTGGGCTTCGGGTTAGTTAAGTCTTAGGTTAGTAAAGGGAAGGTATCATTTGTTAAACATCTATATTTAATGAAATAAGGAGAGTGGACATGGAGCCTTTACTTGGGTGACCACATTTTTATTATCAAAACTAAGGTACTTTGAAGAGAAAATGGGGGCACTCTCGGTTAGGTTGGGGACAACAGGACCACCCTCAAACAATCAGGACATCCGATTGTCCTACTGCGGGGGACTATAAGTCAATGAGTTGGGTAGTCAACTAGACTTTAGCATACAGAGAACAGATTCAAGTTATTTCATCTCTAAAAAGGTCACTGACCTGTAACACTGTAGCCATCCACAGGAGACTCATGACTCTATAACACTCGCCATAGCCCAACTGCCCTAGGAACCATGGCTGAAGATGCCAAGAATTTTCAAAGGGCTGGCATCAAGTTTCAGAGTTTAAAAAAGAAGCCAATTAAAGCAAAACGTTGGTCTGAGTTTCATAATAATTTTTGCTCCCCAGAGGATAACCTGTCAACCGAGCAAAATTGATAGCAGGGGCTACTAAAGTCCTATAGCTAGAGGGGCATATGACAGGAATGATGTCACTTTTGGGGGACAGAAGGTAAAGGACAATCCCAGCTATTTGGAACAGGATATTTATGTATAAATGTGCACCTTTTGCTCCCTGTCCATCTACACAGAGAAGAAAGAAAAACCAAAAAGACAGAAGTAGGCTGGTCCACATGCATGCATAGGAAGATTGACATGTCTATTACCTCAGAGGAAGAGACAGCACAAGATTGGTAGCCGAGGTGATGTGGGCTGGCTGGGCTCATCCACCCTCCTCACAAACAAAAGCTGTACAATGCAGAATTTGTGACTTTTCTCTCTGCTTTGACAAAATCTCTAACAAAAGCAACTTAAGGAAGGGTTGATTTTGGCTCACAGCTCAAGGGGATACAGCCCATCATTTGGAGATGCCTCAGTGGCAGGAAGAAGCCATGTTGCATCAAGTCAGGAACAGAGAGGTATGAATGACAGAGCTTAGCTCCCTTTCTCCTGTTGGACTTTTTACTCCATCCTTGACCCATGGGGTGGTGACACCCATGCTCAGGGTGAGTCATCCCTCAACTGTTCATCTTCTCTGGAAACGCATTCACAGACATAGGCACAAGTGTGTCTCCTAGGTGATTCTAAATCCAGTCCAGTTGACAGTGAAGATGGACCGTCATGGGCACTGTGGCTTTAGAACAGCAGCTATTAACAGGCAGGCAGGAACCTGACTCTAGGGGACATAACACAAGGACAGGAGATGCTTTGATCACCCTCGTTGGCGGGAAGTCTGCTGCTAACAGCTAGTAGCAGAGGCCTGGAATGCCTCTCAGCAGCCAACAATGGACAGGGTGGCTCCCCCTATCAACACTGCTGAGGCCAGAGACTGGTTAAGGTGACACTATGGGCCTCATAAGTAGAGAGGGAGGGGCCAGCTGCACGGTTAGGTGATAGGATCAGGGATAACCTCAGCATCTTCACAGAACAGAGCTCATTACGAGTCCTGGTTGTGAGACTCGGTTCTGACCAGAACCTGAACAGGCATAGGACAGTCACAAAGCCACCACACAGAGAGAGAAACAAAATCACCGAGGCCAAGTGAGCCTGCAAACTGAGAGTCTGCAGCACAGGACAAATAGTGTATACAAATACAGAGAATTGACAGCTTAGGAAGCAGGGCTAGGAAGAGGAAGTAGGCCAATGGGCACCATGTCTGTAAAGGATGTGTCTTGTCCTTGTAAGCCCTTCATCTCCACTGTCCTTCCCTGGCTACTACTGTAAGGTAAGCAGTGTTGTTACATCCTGTGTTTGTCACCATGATGTTTTGCTTCAGCACTGGCCCAGAATCAACAGAGCCAAGTGATCATCTGCTGACACCTGTGAAATCATGAGCCTGAATACATCTCGGGCAGGGGGATAAGGAAGGGACACATACTCGGGAAATCCATATTCACGCTAGATGAGATCAGTCTCCTTGGGTGGTCTGATCAGCATCAGGGAAGATTCAGTATTCAATGGAAGACTCAGCACAAGCCACACACCACACTTGACTTTCACACTTTCCTACTTCCTGAATCTTCCATCCGGTTTGCTTCCTACGCTCTCTTCTTCTCCCTATTTAACAAGATGTGGGTGTATGCTGTCTTCTCTGTGGGAGCAGCACAGTAACTGCTCCAAATGCTGGCTCCTGCCCCATGTCCCACACATACCTCATCCCACCCCTCCCACAAAAAGCCCACATCCATCCATTATATTCCCCGGCTCAGGCTGCTTTAATGGATGAAGTTCTACACACCAAAGGACTCAAAGAGCAGACAGTTCTGGAGGTTGGGTATTCTAAGTCAAGTGTTCACAGGGTTGGTTCTTTCTGGGGCATCTCTCCTTGACTTTCAGATGGCTATAACCGCACATTGGTCTTTTGATGTCTGTTGTCCTCTTATGATAGGGACACATACTTCCAGTTCCCAAGGTCCAATATCAAGGTGTCCACACTGGATGGGGATCCATCATAAAGATCTCATTTACCTTTGCTGCATCTTTAAAGACCCTATGTGCAAGCATGCTCACATTCTGAAGTACGGAGGACTTTAACATGGGAACAAGGAGGCAAGGTGTGTGAACGTGCACACTCAGACTGTGCTCCCCAGCATCTTCTCCATCCATTCCCTAGCACTGGCTTGGAGTTATGCTTCCCCAGATGGATGTGGCTACACCTTGGGACTCACAGCTCACTTCTAATGAGGCCAAATAGTTTTTACCTGCTCAGTGGCCATTTTTGAGTGAGCAGATGAATTCAGAAAGGACACATGGAGGGTGAGTGTTACCCACTCCCAGCTGCAAGGCTCCGATTGGACACTGTCAGCTAGAATGATGCTCTCTGTCCTTCCCTGAGGCCAGCAAAGCTTCCACCCGCTCCACAGGCTTCAGGCTCTGGCAAGCTGAATTGACATTGAGAGGACGTGTGCAGGTGGGAAAGACCCACAGAGGCACTATCCTCTGTCCTTGATAGGGTGACTCCTGTGTCAAGGAGCAGGCCTCCCAGTCTCCCCTAGTCCTGGAAAACTCTCTTCAGATAACTGGCAGACTGTCTCTTTCTCAGGCCCCTTACAGGAAGTGGGCCATGTAGTTCACATGGGGGACAGTGGAGACATCCTGAAGCCTCCGCATCTCCACTTCCTGGTTCTGGCAAATCGCTTTGCATTCTGTGAACAAGAGAGCCCCTCCTCTTTGGTTGGCCCACCTCCCAATGACCTCCTTTGACCCAACTGGAGGCTCAGAAATGCAAGCCTGCAGCACAGAGGGTTGAACGCAGCTGCTGGGAACTCTAGCCCCAAAGGCCAGCACCAGACATACTAGGTGTTCCCATCTATGAGAGTTTAGTCAGGTGGCCTGTGGAGATGCAGTGGTCTCGATGTTCATGCTCTGACTTGGCAGTTTGTTCCTAAAACCCTCTCCTGACCTTCCCCTGTTCACACTGACCTGGCTGCAGATGTTGAAGACCTTCTAAAGTCCATTTAACAGCACCTCGCTTGGGGTTTGATTAAAGAACTGTAAAACATGGCACAGCCAAATCCTTGTAATTAATACAGGTTTTCATCTGTTTGGGGGCTGGGGGGGGGCAGAGTCAACATGAAAGAAAGATTAGAGATCTCCAGTGAGAAGCTCAGCCACTAACACAGCAAGACATAGGGCATGGTGATCAGTAAGTTCCCCTGGCTAGGAGTCAGCAGGGAAAAGGATCAGGGTGCATTTGAGGGGCAGTGGGGAAAGATGCCCTCCCCCAGTGCTGTGGCCCTGTGGCTTGGTTTGTTTTCTATTGCTGTGATAAAACACTGACAAGCCGGGCGGTGGTGGTGCACGCCTTTAATCCCAGCACTCGGGAGGCAGAGGCAGGCGGATCTCTGTGAGTTCGAGACCAGCCTGGTCTACAGAGCTAGTTCCAGGACAGGCTCCAAAACCACAGAGAAACCCTGTCTCGAAAAACAAACAAAAAAATAAATAAATTAATTAAATTAAAAAAACAAAACAAACAAACAAACAAACAAAAAACACTGACAAACCAACTTGGGGCGAAGGGTTTAATCTGGCTTATAAATCACAGCTCATCATTGAGAGAAGCCAAGGCAGGAATCTGGACGCAGGAACTAAACCAGAGACCATGGAGAAATATTGCTCACTGGCGTGCCCATTGTGGCCTTCTTAAGTTTTTGTTTTTATACAGCCCAGGACCAACTGCCCAGGGATGGCACCACCTACAGTGGGCTGGGGCCTCACATATCAATCATTAATCATTGCTCCCAGGCTGTGGTGCTTGGGCACAGCACTTGGGGCACCTCTGTCTAGCTGCTTTTTGTTTCGTCAAAGCAAAGTCATAATATTGAAAACACAGAATTATGGAAGTCGCTGGGTGGTGTTGGGGGAAGGTTGGGTTTGATACTGAAGGGATGAGGTAAGGACATGAAGGTCAGTATGGAGAGCAAACCTGACCTATAGGAGGACAGGGAGACCCAGGCTGCAATTAGCAGGATGTGTGGGATGAGGAAAGTGGAGTGTGCATGCGTGTGTGTGTGCGTGTGCACGTGTGTGTGTGTGTCCATGATGGAGAACAGATGGAAAACTGAGACCGATGAAAGGGAAAGGGGTTAAGGTCTCTGCACAGATGCAAGAGGATGACCTAGGGCACAGGACCCCTGAAGGACCAGTATGAAAGAATTAGGAGTCTGGGACCCATGACATAACAAAGCCAGACTTTCTTGCCAGGATTCTGGGAACTGAGTCAGTTCCAGTGACGTCTCCTAGCAACTGGGGGAAGCCAGGGCCATGGCACTCCTAACACCCCAGGGAGTGAAGGAAGTCTTCCAGTTTCAGGTAAAGATCTGGGTTAGAGTCCTTTGCTCCAGTGGGTGTAGTGGGGAGGGGGAGGTGTCCCAGCAAGGATCCTAGACGCTGTCTTCTTGGGTGGCACTTCTAACATCTCCACACACCACCTCCCAGGGCACAATGGATGCTTGAGGCTGGAATTCTAGAGTCATAGCCTATTTGGGGCTCATTGGGAAGTCTAGGCTATGGACCAGCCCATCAGAGACAGGGGAGGAGAGGACAGTACCTGCCAGCTGGTGCCAGGGGCTCCAACAGCCCTCTAGAGCTGTAACCCACATGTGAGGGAGGGCAAAGGGGTTCTGGCTGATGGGAGGGGCAGGGAGGGACTGCATCATATAGAGACGTGTGGTAAACAGAAACTGCCAGGGATTAAGAACAGGGTTCTAGGCCATGAGGTCTGCCATTGATCTGCTTGGAATTCCCCTAGCTGGAGCCTCCTCATCCTGCAGAGCAGACTCCTGTGTACAGCAGGTCTCTATATCTTCTTATTTCTTATTGTTATGGAAGTGTTTTTTTTTCCCCCTTTGAGACAGGGTTTCTCCGTGTAGCTTTGGAGTCTGTCCTGGAACTTGCTTCTGTAGACCAGGATGGCCTTGAGCTCACAGAGATCTGCCTGTCTCTACTTCCCAAGTGCTGGGATTAAGAGCGTGCACCTCCTCGGCCCAGCCTTGAAGTGACTCTTGCTTCTCCTACTATACACCCGTTCTAGAAAGGCTATAGAAGTACCGCTGAGGGAGAAGTCTACTCTGTCGGTCTTCTCAGTCCGCAAGCGAGCCTGGACAACCATCCAGCTAAACATCACCTCACTAAACCTCTTCTCCGCCAGCCATTTGCACTCTAGTATGAATGTATCAGGTTAGCTAGCTGAAGTCTCAAAGAGAAATTAACTTGTTTTAGGCTAGTTGGAAGTGCCTAAACCTGGGGCTGCATGGGTTAGTGTTAGAATTCTCAAAGGAGTGCTAGTAAGAGGAAGTAGGGTTGGGGAGACAGTTCAACTGGTCAAGGACTCTCCACATGAGCTCAAGGACCTGACTGTGTCTGATCCCTAGAATATACTTCATAGATGGGTGGTACCAAAGCTTTATAATGCCAATGATAGGGAGGCAGAGACAGGCCGCAAGCCCAGACCACTTGGCCAGTTTCAGGCCAGTGAGAGACCCTGTCTCAAAAACACAGGGGCTATGAGCGATGACTGACTCCTGAGGCTGCCCTCTGGCTTCCACATACACACTCACACATGTGTACAAACACACAGAGGAACACTGACAAGGGAGCACACCCACACATGTGTACCCGCACACATAGTGTACCAGATCTCTCTCTCTCTCTCTGTCTCTCTCTCTCTCTCTGTCTCTCTCTCTCTGTCTCTCTCTCTCCCTCCCCCTATTTCTTTTTGAGGTTTTTTTAGGCTTTTTGTTTGGTTTGGTTTTTTGTTAAGACAGGGTTTCTCTGTGTAGTCTTGGCTGTCCTGGAACTCGCTCTGTAGACCAGGCTGGCCTCAAGCTCACAAAGATCTGCCTGCCTCTACCTCCTGAGTACTGGAATTAAAGGCGTGCGCCACCACCACTAACTCCAGGCTTTTTCTTTTGGGCCACCAACCAGCTCTCAAATCACAACAGTGAGGCTTCCTGTTGGTTATAAATGCTCAGCCTAGCTTAAGCTCATTTCTGGCTAATTCTTTTTAACTTAAATTAACCTGTTTCTCTTTATCTACCTTTTGCATCGGGGCTTTTACCTTTTCTTTCTCTTGTTGTTTCTATGTCTGTCTGACTGGCTGGCAGCTGTGTGGCTTCTGGCCCCAGGCATCTTCCTTGTTCTCTTGTTCTTCTTTTTGAGCCTAGCGTTCTCTTCCTATTTTTTCACTGACTGCTAACTCCACCTTCTCTTTCTCTGCCTAGCTATTGGCTGTTCAGCTTTTTATTCGACCATTACAGGTGCTTTAGGCAGGCAAAGTGAAGCAGATGCAACACATTTTGACATAATTAAACACACATCCTTGCATTGTTAAACAAATGTAGCCTAAACACATTTCACAGGCTAGCAGTGGTGGTGCACGCCTTTAATCCCTGCACTCAGCGCTCAGGAGGCAGAGGCAGGTGGATCTCTGTGAGTTCAAGGCCAGCCTGGTCTACAGAGTGAGTTCCAGGACAGCCAAAGTTACACTGAGAAACTCTGTCTCAAAAAACTAAACCAACCAACCAAACAAACAAACAAAAAAAAAAACAAAACAAAAACAAATGTAATATCTTTTACACAGTTAAAGTAATATTCTGTAGCATAAACAAATGTAACACATCTTTGTCTAGTTAGAATAATATACCACAACCATGAGAGCACACTCACACACGTGTACCTATACACACAGGAGCACATCCACACATGTGTGCCTAAACACATATGGGAGCACATCTATACATGTATACCCACATACTTGGAAGCATACCCTCACATGTGTGCCTACACACACAGGAGCACACCCACACATTTGTACTGATACACACAGGGTCACATCACACATATGTACCTAGACACATGAGAGCACACCCAGACACACACAAGAGCACACCTACACATGGGTACCAACATGTAGGAGACCACCCACATGTGTACAAACACAAATGGGAGCATACCTTCACATGTACTGACACACATGGCACCACATCTACACACGTGTACCAACACACACAGGGGCACACCCACACATGTGTACCGACACACTAGAGCAGACCCAAAAGAACAAGTTTCCAGGAAGGGGAGGAACAGTTGTCTAGAAACCAAGCCTGATTCCTCCTTGGGGTCCCCACATTCCTGGTAATTCTCAGGATTTTCCTGGGGCCCCACAACAGTGTCATGCACAGTAATGACATTGTCTCCTTTCCCTGTAACACCCCCTGCAGAAACCCCAGGGGCGAGAGCACTTGCGAAGGCTCCTGAACTGGGAGGCATTTGATGAGCTGAGGGATGCCCGCCGGAGCATCCTGCTGGACACCCTCTACGACAGCGTCATCTTTGCTGTGGGCAAAGGCTTCCCATGGGTCGAGGTGGTTCAGGTGGTCAAGTTCACGGAAGAGCTGCTCAAGGAGACCAAAGGTAAAGAAAGAATGACACCAAGAGCAGGCACACTGGGCTCCCAGTAGCCGGTGATCTCTTGAGAGGCACTGTGCCCAGAAGCAGCACAGCCCCGGGCCCTGGTCCCCATCCCTGATCCTTATGGCTGCAAATCCTGCACCGCTTCACACTGTGCCCATGAACTAAGTGTGTCAATCCCCTCCTTAGAGTCTTTCATGGACTCCCCCTTGCACCGTGGGACGGAAGGTTGTCCCCATAATGGGTTATGTTCCTCGGGAGGTGTCCCCTCTGCTGTGGACTGGTCACTGCAGAGTCATTATGGAAACATGATGGATTAATTACAAAACACAAAACTGTCTTTCCCACCGTCGTTCCTCCACGCGAATCACATCAGTTTATCTTCAGATTGCATTGTGGTAGAAGGTTTGGTTTTTAAAATTGCTATTTGAGTCACTGACTTCAATTTCATAAAGATATCCTTTGATGATTTTGGTTTGAGATTAGGGCAAATTTTCCACTGGTTTCTAAAATGGCCAGGGACATACTTTTGTAATTTTTTTTACTATGAATTTATTTGAAGCAAGGCTCCTCAGCATTGCAATATCAAAACATTAGTTGAGTCTGAAAAATGTTAAAGATATTCTATATTCTAAAGTATTAAATATTCATCTAAGATTTCATTTTTATATTTAAATAAACAAGTAAATAATCTCATTAATATGCAACCTTAATCTTTAATCAGTAGTAAAACTACATCTGCTGGAAAATGTTTTAAATGTAATACTCATCATTGGTAAATTGATTTGCATACCTATTTTCTTTATCTACTTATCCAGAGTGGTATTACATTTGGAGGGCATGAAGTTGGGCATGGTGGTGAAACACCTTCATCTCAGCACTTGGGAGGTAGATGGGTCTCTGTGAGTATATGACCAGCCTGATCTATAGTATACATAGTGAGTCCAAGGCCAGCCAGGGCTACATGTGAGACCCGGTCCCAAAATAAAATTGGTGGGGTACAAAAGGGTCACAGGTGGAAAGCATTCAAGAAGCCATGCTTACAATACTTGGGGCCTTGCCTGAAGGTGGAAGACTGGTAAAGGAGAGAGTTATGTTACCATCACTCTGCTGCTGAAGGTTCACTAGCACAAGCTCACCTGTGTCCTGGAACAGCCGTCCGTTAGGAACGATGGGTCTTCTGTATGACCCACTGACTTACGTCACTGCCTCTGACTTCACTAGGTTGCTCATCCCCCGTTTGCCCAACATCAGCCCTGATCTTGATCCCCCTTTTCTCTCCCCTCTGGTAACATCTGAGCCAGCCACCCAGGTTCGCTGTTGGGTTGTGATCCAAATGCTGAAACTGCAAAAGTTAGAAACTCTTAAAAGTTGATAGATTGCTTGTTGCACCAATGTGAGGACCTGAGCCGGGGTCCTCAGCAATCACTTAAAGGCAGGGCAGTGTGCTAAATGTCCATATGAGGTGTATGTCCCAGCACTGGAGGCAGAGGCAGAGACAATTGATTCCTGGGATTTGCTAGCAAAATGGTGAGATCTAAGTTCAGTGAGAGCCCTTATCTCAAAAAACAAGATAAACAACTAAGAAAGACACCGAACATTAGCCTCTGACCTCCATACATGCATGTGTAGGCCAGCACACTACAAACACATGTACACACACACACACACCACAGTCCACTTGGCTCTTCAAAGAGCTGACATCTCGAGACATTTATCCTTCACAAAGGCATATTGCAGTAAAGACATCTCTCTATCTGCTGAGGAGGTGTCAGCATTTCCACATGTACACAGCATCCGCTGTGACGATCACGCTCCAGGGACCAAATCCTCAAAGCAAGACACAAAGCAGATTAGAACCCTCTACATCACTTATACCTCTAGTATCCGAAACGAAGCAAAGCTGAGGCAGATAGCATCGTAAATAACAAAAAAGAATCGTCATGTCAGCGACTTAAAATAGTAGAAGACTTAAAAGAATAAACAGAAAAAATGCAAGCCAGGAACAGCATTTGCTATATTAAAATATTTAAACTGGGCCGGGCGGTGGTGGTGCACGCCTTTAATCCCAGCACTTGGGAGGCAGAGGCAGGCGGATCTCTGTGAGTTCGAGACCAGCCTGGTCTACAGAGCTAGTTCCAGGACAGGCTCCAAAACCAAAAAAAAAAAAAAAAAAAAAAAAAAAAATTTAAACTGCCTGACTCAGATAGTCATTGACCACACTTTGAAGTCTTTTATCTTAGTGGGTAGCTGTTCTTTCCTCCTATAAATGCTAATATTTTTTATTGATTTTTATTGAGCTCTACATCTTTCTCTGCTTCCCTCCCTGCCTCTCCCCTCTTCCCTTCAACCCTCCCCAAAGGTCCCCATGCTCACAATTTACTCAGGAGGTCTTGTCTTTCTCTACTTCCCATGTAGATTAGATCTATGCAAGTCTCTCTTAGTGTCCTCATTGTTGTCTAAGTTCTCTGGGATTGTGGTTTGTAGGCTGGTTTTCTTTGCTTTATGTTTAAAAACCACCTATGAGTGAGTACATGTGATAATTGTCTTTCTGTGTCTGGGTTTCCTCACTCAAAATAATGTTTTCTAGCTCCATCCATTTTCCTGCAAAATTCAAGCTGTCGTTATTTTTTTCTGCTATGTAGTACTCCATCGTGTAAATGTACCACATTTTCCTTATCCATTCTTTGGTCGAGGGGCATTTACCTTATTTCCAGGTTCTGGTTATGACAAGCAAAGCTGCTATGAACTTAGTTGAGCACATGTCCTTGTGGCATGATTGAGCATCATTTGGATGTATGCACAAAAGTGGTTTTATCACTGGGTCTTTAGGAAGGTTGTTTCCTAATTTTCTGAGAAATCGTCACACTGACATCCAAAGGGGTTGTACCAGCTTGCATTCCCATCATCAATGCAGAAGTGTTCCCTTTTCCCCACAACCTCTCCAACATAAGTTGTCATCGGTGTTTTTGATCTTGACCATTCTTACAGGTATAAGATGGAATCTCAGAGTTGTTTTAATTTGCATTTCTCTGATTGCTAAGGATGTTGAACATTTCCTTAAGTGTCTTTCAGTCATTTTAGATTCCTCTGTTGAGAGTTCTCTGTTTAGGCCTGTACTCCATTTTTTATTAGATTATTTGTTCTTTTGGTGACCAATTTCTTGAGTTCTTTGTATATTTTGGAGATCAGACCTCTGTCTGATGTGGGGTTGGTGAAGATCTTTTCCCATTCTGTAGGCTGTCATTTTGTCTTGTTGACCGTGTCTTTTGCTTTACAGAAGCTTTTCAGTTTCAGGATGTCCCATTTATTAATTGTTTCTCTCAGTATCTGTGCTGCTGGGGTTATATTTAGGAAGTAGTCTCCTGTGCTAATGCGTTCAAGTGTACTTCCCACTTTCTCTTCTATAAGGTTCAATGTGGCTGGCTCTATGTTGAGGTCTTTGATCCATTTGGACTTGAGTTTTGTGCATGGTGATAGATATGGGTCTATTTTCATTCTTCTACATGTTGATATCCAGTTATGCCAGCACCACTTGTTAAATATGTTTTCTTTTTTCCATTTGATATTTTTTGCTTCTTTGTCAAAAATCAGGTGTTTGAAGATGTGTGGATTGATATCCAGGTCTTCTATTCAGTTCCATTTGTCTTTTTGTCTGTTCTTATGTCAATACCAGGCTATTTTCAGTACTGTAGCTCTGTAGTAGAGTTTGAAGTCAAGGATTGTGATGCATCAAGAAGTTCTTTACATGGTGCAAGAATGTTTTGGCTATCCTGAGTTTTTTGCTTTTCCAAATGAAGTTGAGTACTGTTCTTTCGAGGTCTATGAAGAATTTTGCTGGGATTTTGATGGGCATTGTGTTGAATCTGTAGATTGCTTTTGGTAAGATTGCCATTTTTACTATGTTAATTCTGCCTACCCAAGAGCATGAGAGATCTTTCCACTTTCTGGTGTCTTCTTTAATTTCTTTCCTCAGAGATTTAAAGTTCTTGTCATACAAGACTTCCACTTGTTTGGTTAGAGTTACTCCAAGATATTTTATGCTCTTTGTGGCTATTGTGAAGGGTGTTGTTTCTCTGATTTCTTCCCCAGCCCTTTTATTATTTGTGTACAGGAGGGCTACTGATTTTTTTTAGTTAATATTGTATCCTGCTACATTACTGAATGTGTTAATGAGTTGTAGAAGTTCCTTGGTAGAATTTTTGGGATCACTTATGTAAACTATCATATCACCAGCAAACAGTGAGAGTTTGACTTCTTCTTTTCCAATTTGTATCCCCTTGACCTCCTTTTGGTGTCTTATTGCTCTAGCTAGGACCTCAAGAACTATATTGAATAGATATGGAGAGAGTGGACAACCTTGTCTTGTTCCTGATTTCAGTGGAATTGCTGGGAGTTTCTCTCCATTTAGTTTGATGTTGGCTGTTGGCTTGCTGTATATTGCCTTTATTATGGTTAGGTGTGTTCCATGTATCCCTGCTCTCTCCAAGAGCTTTATCATAAAGGGATGTTGTATTTTGTCAAAAGCTTTTTCAGGGCTGGAGAGATGGCTCAGTGGTTAAGAGCATTGCCTGCTCTTCCAAAGGTCCTGAGTTCAATTCCCAGCAACCACATGGTGGCTTACAACCATCTGTAATGAGGTTTGGTGCCCTCTTCTGACCTGCAGACACACACAGAGACAGAATATTGTACATATAATAAATAAATATTTTAATAATAAAAAAAGGTTTTTCAGCATCTAATGAGATGATCATGTGGTTTTTATTTTTCAGCTTGTTTATATGGTGGATTACATTGACAGATTTTTGTATGTTGAACCATCCCTGCATCTCTGGGATCACAGTGGATAATTGTTCTGATGTGTTCTTGGATTCGATTTGCTAGTATTTTGTTTAGTATTTTTGCATCAATGTTCATGTGTGAGATTGGTCTGTAATTCTCTTTCTTAATAATGTCTTTCTGTGGTTTGGGTGTTAGAGTAATTGTAGCCTTATAAAAAGAGTTTGGTAATGTTCCTTCTGTTTCTATTGTGTGGAATAATTTGAGGAGTATTGGTATTAGTTCTTCTTTTAAAGTCTTGTAGAATTCTGAGCTGGAACCATCTGGTCCTAGTCTTTTATTGGTTGGGAGACTTTTGATGACTGTTTCTATTTCTTCAGCAGTTATAGGTCTGTTTAATTGCTTATCTGGTCTTGATTTAATTTTGGTAAGTAATATTTATCCAGAAAGTTGTCCATTTCCTTTAGGTTTTCCAATTTTGTGGAGTACAGGTTTTCAAAATATGACATGATGATTCTCTGTATTTCTTCATGTCTCTTATTATGTCCCCCTTTCCATTTCTGATTTTGTTAATTTGGATGTTCTCTCTCTGCCTTTTGGTTAGTTTGGATAAAGGTTTGTTTGTTTTGTTGATTTTCTCAAAGAATCAACTCTTTGTCTCATTTATTCTTTGTACTGTTTTCTTTGTTTCTATTTGTTGATATCCACTCTCAATTTATTTCCTGCCATCTAGTTCTCTTAAGTAAGTTTGCTTCTTTTTGTTCTAAAGTTTTCAAATGTTCTGTTAACTCACTAGTGTGAAATTTTTCCAGCTTCTTTATGTAGGCGTTTAGTGCTATAAACTTGCCTCTTAACACTTGCCCCTCTCATTGCATTCCATAAATTTGAGTATGTTGTGTGGTCATTTTCATTGAATTTTAGAAAGTCTTTAATTTCTCCCTTTATTTCTTCTTTGACCCATCAATGATTCAGGTGAGCATTGTTTAATTTCCATGTGTTTGTGGGTTTTCTGGAATTAGTATTGCTGTTGACTTCTAGTTTTCAATCATGGTGATCTGATAAGGTATATTGGGTTATTCCAATTTTTTTGTATTTGTTGAGGTTTGTTTTGTTACTGAGTATGTGGTCAATTTTTGAGAAGGTTCCATTTGGTGCTGAGAAGAAGGTATATTCTTTTCTGTTTGCATTGAATATTCTATAGATGTCTGTTAAGTCCATTTGAGTCATAACTTCTGTTAGTTTTCTTATTTCTTTGTTCAGTTTTTGTCTGATTGACCTGCCCAGTGGTGAGTTGAAGTCTCCCACTATTAGCACATGGGGTTTAATGTATTATTTAAGCTTTAAAAGTGTTTCTTTTATATATGAGGGTACCCTTGTATTTGGGACATAGATGTTCAGTATTGAAATTTCCTCTTGATGGATTTTTTCTGTGACTAATATGAAATGACCTTCTTTGTCTCTTTTGATTGATTTTAATTTGAAGTCTATTCTGTTAGATATTAGGATATCTATACCTGCTTGTTTCTTAGGTCCATTTGATTGGTATATTTTTTCCTAACCCTTTACTCTGAGATGATGTCTGCCTTTGAGATTGAGATGTGTTTCTTGTATGCAGAAGAAAGATGGATTCTGTTTTCATATACAATCTGTTAGTCTGTGCCATTTTATAGGTAAGTTGAGTCCATTTACATTAAGGAATACTAATGACCAGTGATTGCTATCGCCTGTTAGTTTAGTTTTCATTGTTGGTGGTGTTTGTGCATCTTTCCCTTTTTGGAGATTTGCTGCTATGAAACCATCAATTGTCTGTGTTTTTGTTGGTGTAGCTAAATTCTTGGGTTGGAGTTTTCCTTCTAGTATTTCATGGAGGGCTGGGTTTGTGGCTAGGTATTGGTGAAATCTAGATTTGTTGTGGAATATCTTGTTTTGTCCTTCTATGGTGATTGACAGTTTTGCTGGGGATAGTAGTCTGGGCTGGCATCTGTGGTCTCTAAATGTCTCCATAACACTTGACCATGACATTCTGGGTTTCATTGTCTCCAATGAGAAGTCAGGTGTAATTCTGATAGGTCTACCTTTATATGTTACTTGGCCTTTTTCCTTTGAAGCTCTTAATATTCTTTCTTTACTTTGTATGTTTAGTGTTTTGATTATTATGTCACAAGAGCACTTTTTATTCGGATCCAGTCTATTTGGTGTTCTGTAAGCTTCTTGTATCTTCATAGGCATATCTTTCTTTAGGTTGGGAAAGTTTTCTTCTATAATTTTGTTAAATATATTTTCTGTACTTTTGAGTTGAACTTCTCCTTCTTCTATATCTATTATTCTTAGATTTGGCCTTTTCATGGTGTGCCATATTTCCTGGATATTTTGTGTTAAGATTTTGTTCAATTTAATGTTTTCTTTAACTGATGAGTCTATTTCTTCTATCATATCTTCAGCCCTTGAGATTTTCTCTTCCATCTCTTGTATTCTGCTTATTCTGCTGTTCATGCTTGCATTTGTGGTTCCTGATCATTTTCTCATGATTTCTGTTTCTATAATTCCCTCAACTTGTGGTGTCTTTATTGTCTCTATTTCAGTTTTCAAGTCCTGAATAGTTTCTTTCATATGTTTGATTTCTTTTTCTTGGTTTTCTTTAAGTGATTTGCTGATGTCTTTCAATTTTTGTTTGTCTTTTCCTCTTTTTCTTTAAAGGAATTTCTCATTAAGAAATTTCAAACATTAAGAAGTTTCAAACATTCTCTTGAAGTTATTTTTTAGGTCATTTTCTTCTGCTTCATCTATATTTGGTTGTTCAGGTCTTGCTGTTGTAGGGTCTTTAGGTTTTACTGGTATTGTGTTGCTCTTTGTGGTGTTGCGTATGTTCTTACCTTTACTACTCATCGTTTCCTCTAATAGGTGTGGTTGGGGCTATCTGAGATTCTGTTGAATAATCTTCTAGATGCCAGTGAATCCAAAGCACAAATGGTTGTTCCTCGTGGTACAGTCAGTGTCACAGTTCTAGTTACCCAATTGGTTACTCTGTATTCCTGGAGATAGCTCAACACTCCTGTGCTTTGTTCTGCTCCCTTGGAGTTTGCTGTCTCAGGCCTACTTTTGCCTAGGTTGCCGGCTTTGCCCTGTTTCTGCAAATCCTGGTTTAGGTCCCCTCCTGCAGAAGTCCCTGGGTTGGAGTTGGACCTGGAAAGGTTTCTAGCTCTGGTCTACTGCCTTGGATGTCCCAGGCTCTGGTGTGCTTGGACCCACAGAGGACCTGCTTACTCCCTCAGAGGTCCCAGACTCATGCTTGGACCTGCAGAGGTTTCAGGTTCCTGCCTATTCCTTTTGATGTCCCAGACCAATGCCCAGACCCACAGAGGTCCTGGCTCAGGCCTACTCCCTCTGAGGCCCCAGACTCATGCCTGGACCAATTGAGATCTCTGGTTCCTGCCTATTTCCTCGAAGGTCCCAGGTTCTCTCATGCCCAGACTGGCAGAGGTCCCGACTCAGGCCTAATTCCTGGGAGGTCCTAGACCCATGCCCAGATCCACCAGGGTTCTGGTTTAGGCCTACTCCCTTGAAGGTCTCAGATTCACAACCAGACCCTCACTGGTCTCTGGCTTTGGCTCACTCGCTCAGCGGTTACTCCCCTGTACATGTTCTGGTGGACATCACTGACTCTGAATCTGGTTGCTGGCTCAATCCTGATCCCCCAGTGTCCCAGAACTGTGTTGGTTCCAGGGACTGAATTTGCTCCTGGCTTCTGTTCCCGGTGGAGATTGTCAATGCTAATATTTTTGAAATTTTTCTATGTTTTGAGAAAACCAGACAAATGTTCTCCATCCTATTATCCTCCCTCCAGTGCCATGGTTTGATGTTGTTTCTCAGGCACAGAAATCACCCTACGCACCCTCCAATTTGGATCAGGTGGAACTGGCAGTCCAATAGCAATGTCCTTGCATAAACATTTTTTTTCTCTCTTCCACATACTTATTCTTGAAGCAGTTGGTTAGCACATTAGCTTCTTCAAACGAACCCACCTTCATTTATTAGGAGCTCATGGAGTCTCACCAGCAGAGGGAACACCAATGTAGACAGAGGATGTGTTTGTAAACTCCAGCTTTGTCTCTGCACTCCCTCGGCCAGTCACACTGCTGGAGCTTCTGTCAAGTGCATCGGGCTAAGTGAAAAGCTAATGGTCCAGAATAAGGCGCCAGGACAAGGCATTGTGTGTCTTCCCTTCATCTGCAGATGAGCTCAGGCTATGGATCAGCAGAAAAGAGGCCCAGGAAATCTCTGCATGCCATCTAACCCAGCTGCTCTAGGCTGTGACCTCTCCTGGCACACATGCACACAAGCACCTCTCTGGATGAGTGACAGAGCTGTGCACTGTCCTGATGAGGGCACACCTACCCTGCATCCTGCCCCAGCCCCTCCTAGGTACATCACACCTATGACAGGCACTGGCATAGGACGCAGTCGGTGGGGGCCACAGGCCAACACCACCAGAGTTTCTGTTCCGGCTGATATATCCACGCTGGCTGCCACTCTTCTTGGCAGGTGGCTTCCCTGGGGTGCTTTGTTGTGGCTAACCTAGGCTAAGGACGGTTGTATTTTGTTTGCACGACAGATGAGGACATTGGCAGGCAGTGTTTAAGGAGGGGTTGTGTTTGCACAACAGTGATTCAGAGCCCTGCCAGGATGGCTGCCAGCTCAGCTTATCTCCTTGCCCAATCGAACCCAGCACTGGGAGGGAAATGGCAGCCCTTTATTCAAAAGCATAAGCTGATTTCGTCCTGGAAAAAGGGCTCCCAGGATCTTCTGGTCTCAATTCCAGGCTCTGTACTTGGCACTTTCTTGGGTCAGCCTCCGGGAAGACTGGGAAACTCACATCCAGCTGGCCTAGGGTGAGATCATTAGCCATAGGGTCAAAGGGCAGGGTTCTTCCAGTCTCCCACATCCTGGTTGGGAGAGAATGGCAGGAAAGGGCAGGCTTTATGTTCTGTACCCAAGCCATCGGGGAGTCGGGAGAAAAAGAGGGAACCCAACATGCGGTTGCTCAGGAAGCCATGGGCAGGAAGGAAGGGATGAAGGGGGTTGAGGCAGCCTGAGCTACCTCAGTTTCACTCTGCAGCCCTTGGCCTCTGCTTGCCCGGAGGACTCTTCCCAGCCAGCTCCCTACTTCCACATCTTGTTGCCATGACAATATGGACACATGAAGTTGGAAGACACCCCTGTCCGATTGCCTGGCCACAAAATCCCGGCGCTAATAGGAAGGCAGCCCGGAGAAGCAACTAATAGAAGCAGAGCAGAATGTGTCATGATCCTGGCATCCGTAGTTCCACCCAATGCCACTCCTGATTCTCCAGGAAATGTCACTAGGCCACCACAGGGTGGGAAGGCAGCCACCTGCCTGTCCCCAGCAGCCCAGACCTGGAGTAAGCAGTGAGTCACCAGGCTACCCGGCATGGCTCTTCCACCCAGGGTACTCATGGCCATGGAGAAGTTCGGTACCCTCACCACCAACCCCTGCAGCACCCCAGTCCAGCAAAGCAGAGAGCAGGTGACAGACTGAGAAGAGGTACCCCCAGACCAGGCCAGGAAGGAGGCGTTAGAGCGAGGTTCTTTGCCAAAGTTTCCTCCAAGGCCGTTGGTGGAGATACAGAAAGTTTCTTGGGACAAACTGGCAACTCTCACTTTAGAGTTTCCCCTGGGTGGATATGATGCTTCGGGCCACCCCTGAAAGTGCCATAGGCAACAAGAGTCGGTAACATACATACACTTGCTTCCTTATCGTTCTGGAGGCTGCAAGTCCAGGAAGAGTTATTGGCAGGCTGCTTGTTCCTAAGACTGCTCTCGTTGGCCTCCAGCTGCCACCACCCTCCCCCCATGTCCTCACGTGGTCCCCTTCTGTCCATGTCCACTACTTCTCACTTAAGACCCCACTCAGACTACACGGCTTCATTTACCCCACCCCCCAACTACTTTAAAGGCCTTATCGCCTCCTCCCAAGAAACCATGCTAGGTCTTTGGGGGTGGTTAGGTGTCCAGTGCATAAATATGAAGAAGCCAGATGTGGTGGCATATGTCTATCTTCCCAGAACTTGGGGGATTGAGACAGAAGCCATCTTGTACTATACTACAAGAGTCCATATAAAAGAAAACAAGAGCAGTTCGGGGTGGGTGAGGGTGAGGTAGACTCAATCAGCATGCAGAGTGAGGTCACAGCTAACTATGTCAACAAGCCTGCCACAGAAGCATTCTCCTTCCCTGGCCAGACTGTCGATCTTGCCAAGGGTGACTGAAAAGTCTAGCCTTCCCTGTGGCATCAATAATCTCCCCTATGGTCTGGTACGAGAGTAAGTGTTTCAAAGGTGAGATGCTGTGACCCAGGGAGATTAACTTTCCTAAGAATGCTCCTAGGGTAAGTGAGTTCAGGATTTGAAACCAGGACTTTATCTGACTCAGAATCCACACCCGGCTTGGTGACTTTGCATTTTGATCAGGGACCTGAGCACCTGGGGTGTAGGCGGGCTGGAGAGGTAGAGAGGTAGCTGAGGGAAGCCCCTACCTCAAGTGGGATAGGAAGCTGGCATGCAGGAAGAAGCACCTAGGAGGGCCAGGTAAGCTGCCCTCCTATCTCGGTCACCTTGAGTTACAGCCTGAGCCTGGGGACTGATCCCAGCCACCAGCAGGAGGGCTCCAGTGGGGTTCCTGTCTCAGCACAGACTAAGAGAGTAACCTGTGTCTGCCAGCTGTCTATACCACCTATGGACGGATGTCAGTCCTCCATCTATTGACTGTGATCATCTGCCATCTTATTCCTGCCCTTCCTCAGCCAATTGAGTCCCTAGCATCCTGGAAAAGGTGCTGTATAAAGTAGCTGATTGGCAGGCTGGGTACAGAGTCAGGTCCCTGACGTCGGAGGATTATTTGGTTGCTTCCATCTCAGGCAGGGGAACAGTTAAAATGATGGGGTTGCAGAGTCACAGCTCCCTAAACTGTGGTATACTCCCAGCACCCACTGTAGCCCACTATGGCTCTGAGGGTTGTCAGCTCCGTGGAAATCCTCACAGTTTCTTAGAGTGAAAAGGGACACAGGAGGTCACCTGATCTACCTCCAACCCATCCAAGAGCACATTTTAGTATCCTCGGACACCCATGTCCCACATCATACACCAGACAGTAGGTGACTATCAAGAAACAGGATGGCGGTCACCATCTAGTACCCAGGGCCCTAAGGTGGTACCTCACCCCTAGAGAGCCAGATAGATTCCAAATTATCCCCAGGGAGGTGCTGGTAGAGACCTAAGGAGAAAGGAGAGGGTGAACACACAAAAACACATTATTCCTATGGGAAGCCCTGGATAGTCACTGTCTTCAGACCTGACAAGGCAAAATTTTTATTGGCTCCATTTTCCAGATGAAAGCACTGATTTCTAGAAGGAGTCACCTGTACAAGCGAGAACATGCTGTGACCAGGTGTGAACTATATCTCCGTGAGTCCTCGGCCTGGGCTCTCACGGATTCACTGAGCTACTCTGTGGAGAAGCCAAACTCTGAGCTCAGCTCCCAGTGTCAAAGCCTGGGCTCAGTGGGGAACTCACAGGGATTGCCAGCCAAGGGGGCGGAGATCAGTGAAAGGCTGTCACTCCAATTTAAAGCCCAGGGCAGAGGGGAAGTTTCAGCCTGGCAGTCTGGGAAGATCTTGGCGGTCCTTCTCCAGGGGTTTTGGAATCAGACTGCCTACTCTCCTGTGTCTGCAGTGCCACTGGCCTCCGCAGAAGGGGGGCTTCCTGTGGGGACATCTTGCTCTAAAGAGAAAAGGAGCCAGCATCCCAGAGACCCAGGGATAGGCAGGTGACGTGGAAACAGTGCCAGGCAAAGGTGGAGAAATCTCACAGCCATCATCTCAAAGTGCTGTGTGTCCCTGGCCATTGGTCAGCAGGGCAGACATAGCACACACACTCAGGGCAACAGAAGAACGGTGTCTCCTGCCCCAGCCTAGACCTTCCTTTCCTCAGGAACTGTGGCCAGCTACGTTCAGAGACACTTCTGACCACAAGAAGCCACAGGATCAAGGGAAAAGAAGTAGAAATATCTCTCTTCCCCAAGTTAGGAGTTGAAACAAAATCCAGGACCAGACCCTGGTCCCTTGGCTGGAACAGGTTCCACCCTTTTTCTGGACCTCAGTTATCCACTTTTAGAATAACAAGAACCTTTGGTCTAGAGAGATGATCTACCCCCTAAGAGATTTGAAAAGCATTGCATTTGCTCCACCTTGTTGATGATAGGGCTGAACTCATTAGCATATTCGGGCTGCTTGGTATCCTTGGAAGGGTTTATTTTCAAGGTCTTTGGCTCAGACCATGCATCACTGATATAGTACCTACTACAGAATGGCCTTTAGAAATCTGAGAGAGTTGAGGTCCTTTCTGCATCTATGTCTAAGAATCTTCAAAGAGAGCTTGAAGCCACTTGGAGGCAAGAGACCGGTGCTGTATTCGGACTCTGCCATTCTCCATCTGTGCATCCTTGAGCGAATCTCTCAGCCTCTCTCTGAGACCCAGTGTGCCCTGTGGATAAATAAGGATGAGCCTCCCTGAGCTGAGAGGGGTTTGGGAATCCAAGGGGCACAGGGGCGTGTGACACGATGCTATAGGATTCTCCAACCCTGAGGTGAACGCTGCCTTGGTAGTCACTACAGAGGTTCCTGGATGCTGGGGAACACAGAAGGGAGCTTGATGGAGACCGCAGGCCTGGCTTCTCGCTCAGGTGCTAAGAAAGTCATGTTGTCAGGTTGTGTCCTGTCTTGACTCTTCTGCCTTGGATCCAAAACAAGGCAACCAGACCATCTTGTTGGAGACACCTAATCACCGGGTGCCCATCCAGAAAGATCAGTCCCTCCTCACCGCTTCCATGTCCTCCGCACCCCTCAGATCGGGCTCATCTCCTGTGCTGCTATGGAGATGCCAGCACTCCCCTTCCAGGTCTTTTTTGCCCAGTGCTGGAGCAAGCAAGCATCTTGTGTTGCCATCGGCAGATCCTCCCCCACACCCCTCTTCCATCATTCCTCTCCTCCTCCACGCTGCTCCTCCTCACAGGTGTGGGCCTCCAGGGGTTTGGGGACAGACTTCAGGAAGTTCCCAGTGGCCAATGCAAATGAAGGCCACTCCCTGTTATTGAAGAGCAATGTGCAGGCCCAGCTCTGCCTGCCTCTACCAGAGACTTCTCCTGCTTAATCCCTCGGTGCTGAGTCACTGGGATGCAGGGAGCAGAGTGTGCAGTTCACGGCAGCGAGGGACAAGGTCTACTGAGCCCAGGCAGCATCTCTGGTAGAGTTCAAATTCAGCCAGTTGACCAATTTGACGGATCAAATTCTTCCCACTGACCCACGCAAAGGCTGCACTAGTATTTCCCTACCTGTCAAGAAAGCTGTATGACAAATCATAGGAAGATCGGGACATGACTGGGCCTCACAGATGTTGTGTATGGCTGCTGAGGATGCAGAGGATGGGATGGCCTTGGAGAAAGCAGCGGACATGGCCATCCACGTAGAGGGACAGGTTCCCCACCCTGTGCACTGCCAGGCCAAGTCAGGCTGCATGCAGAACAAAGTAACTTTCTGGTAGGTTCACTGCGAGGAGCTTAGAGGAGTCCTTGTGACTGTTCACACACAGGGCTTCACTCAGGCCTGCAGGCCAGCTTTCATGGACAGAAACAATGTCTTCCTGGTGGTCCCTCTACTTGGCTGCCATCTCAATCTGAAGCCTGCTCAACCTCTTGCTTCTTGGTTTTGCTTCCCTACCCCCGAGGGGGTTATCTTGGAGGAACATAAGCATTCTATGCTACAGGAACACTTTCCTGCCTTTTCTTCAGCACCCGTCCATCCTCTGTCCAGCCCCTCTGGACTCCCCGCCTTTCTCATCCTGGGCCCCCGCATGCACCGCAGGTATTTATCCATGCATCCTCCATTCTTGCTTAGGTAATCTGTAGCATACCTGTGCCCTCATCTTTGCCCGCACCTGCTCCCAAGGCCAAGACTGCCTATCCCACATCATGTTCAACCACTACCACCCCCTCCAAAAGTAGAAGCAAATCTGCCAACATGCCTACAAATATGAGCAGCCCAGACCCACGCATATGCAGAAAAGACCCCAGCAGAGGGCAGGTCACCCAGAAGTGAATGCAGAGGGTGGAGGCTCTGCATGTATTCCTGCTGGTTGCCCTTCATCCTGCTTGGTAGCCCATGCCGGGATCCCATGGCTCTGATACAAGGAAGAAATGCTAAAAGCAATCCTGCCCTAGGAACCAGTCTTCATCTTCTAATGTAGATGGGGCAGGGCTTTGTGTGGAGGGAGCTATCTGCATTCCAGAAAGTTCCCTAGGATTCTACAGTGTAGGCCTGAGAGGCACAGACAGGGGTTCCCACTGGGCCTAGTCCTTCCTTTCCACTGACCGGGATGTATGTGATGCTTAAGTAACCCAGACAAAGAAATTTTAATGTTAAGGATGAGGGCCATTGGTAGAGCTGGACTTCAGAGCTCAGATACTTTTTGTCGCATTAAAAGTGTTTCTCTCTGACTCATTGGGAGTTTTGATAAACCAACGTGCAAGAGATAGGAATCTAGTCCCATTCTGTATGTGGATTCCTAGATTTGTCAGCACTGTTGGCTGAAGAAGTTGTCTTTTCTCCAATGTATCCTTTTAGAATCTTTTGTTCTAGCTGCATGGGTTTCTGTCTGGGTCCTCAATCTGTTCTGTTTCTGTCTCATGTGGTTATTGTAGAGTTAAAGTCATACATGTGTAGAGGACAAGGAAATGGAAACAATACTGACTAGGGGGCTGATGGAGAGGAAGGGATGAGGGGGGAAGGTCATAGAGTATGGGGGGTATTTAAAGTGCATTATGAACTTGCATGAAAATAGCCTTATGTGGCTCAGTATAATAAGATTTTTAAACTGAAAGAGGAAAGAAGACAAAGTGTGTGTGTCAAAGGAGCTCAAGAAAATGGCAAGGCGGGAATCTGAATGATGTTAGGATTTGAACATGTAGCGTCTTCTACAGGCTTTTATTTTGAGTACTTAGTCCCAGGTCTGGCCCTCTTTTGTAGGCTGTGGTGCCTCTATGAGGAGTAGATTGGGTGGAAGTGGTCATGAGGAGAGAGCCTTTGAGGGGACACCTGCCTCTGGGTCCATTCTCAGCTTGCTTCCCGAGCCTCCACCATATGTAATAGCCTTGGCGACAATACTCACACACCACTGTCTGTCCCACTCCACCATTCCCTTCCTATTGTGAGGAACTAAAGCTGTGAGCCCAAACATAATGGACAGAGGTGACACAGCAGAGTCACTCAGGAAAGTACCAGCCCAAGAGGGCACAGCAAGAGGGAGTTGGGTTGGCTTCTGGACCCAGGCCGGTAGCAGATGAGGGGCCAAGCTGCTCCTCAGAGTGCAGATTCTCCCTTCATTGTGTTCCCGGGGGATGCTGCTATTATCCATCAGCTGTCCTTGCATTAGAGGAGTCTTCCCTACTCAGACACCCAGCTCTGACAAGAATAGGGTTGCAAGGGACACTAGGCGTTGGTACAATCACTGTTCCCAAGGTACTGCCAAGAACCTCTGGTTGGTGAACCAGATCTGCACCTGCTCCCAGACAGTCCTCCAAATGCGCCATTCTCTCCATCATGGCCTGTTGCTCCTGCTCACAGCCATCCCGCTCCCACCCCAAGAACCCACTTCTGCTCACCTCCAGCCTGCTACTCAGATGCTCCAAAATGTCTCGTGCTGAAAACAAAGCCCATGGGCCCTCCCATCTGCTTGCTGCCTACTTTTCCACCAATAGTTGCTGCCACCTATCTGCACAGCCTTCTGCCTTGACTCTTTGGGTACCAATTCCTGTGTCAGGTCCCGGCAGCCTGGATGGAGGTCTGCCTCCATCCATTGCCCTGAGGTACCTAGAGGGTTCAGGCATGGGAAGGGACAGGAGAGAATGGTCCCTCTCTGAGCAATGACATCCTTGGTGCTGTTCTCATAGCTGACTTTCTATGTGAGGTCAACACTATTTGTCCAACTTTGTCCCCAATATAAAGGTTACCTGGATACATCTTCAGTCACCTTCTTTCCCACAAACAACAGAAACCCCTTGGTACTTCCTTTTCCCCTTCCTGAGGAATCTGAAGTTGAAGCAAGTCGGAACAGAGTTGAAAGACAGAAGGATGGAACAGTCCTATAGGGAAAATGCCATAAATCCAACTTACTTCAGGAGATCGGTCCTGGGCTTCCTGGAAACCAAGATAAAGTGGGAAATGAGATGCACCCCTGAGCTCTTGGGAGCTAATGAGTGGCTGGAGAAGCAGAGTCAGGATGCAGGTTCTGAGGTTGAACCCCGGGGTCACAGTTCAATTTATACCCTGTCCCCTGTACCTCTGTACTTCCAGGCTGCTCCATCACGGAGGCTGTGACAGTCCTAGGGAACAAGCTCCGAGATTATCAGAAGCAGTTCAACGTCACCCACCTGCTGGCCCTCTGTGACTACTTCCACAACACCTTCATCCGACACTATCGACTCTACCAGTATGTCCTGAGCCAGGACCAGGAAGTCAACCTGACAGTTGCTCACGTGCAAATGTGTGCGCCGCCCCAGCCCCTGCCGCTGACAGATGGCACAGATCGGGATGTGTGGAGTCATGAGCAGCAGGTGGCTGAACTAAGCACAGCGGAAGCACAGAAGCGCTCAAACATGTTAATGCTGAAGGAGACGCTGAGCCTGAAGCAGGCACACAGGCTGCAGAAGGCCTTCGGGGTCGAGGAGGCTCCAGCGCAGTTGCAGCCCCGTCCGACCTTGAGGAGGGAGGTGAGGCTCTGTCTGCCAGCCCCACGATCTCTGAGACACAGCAGACTGGACTAACACACAGGCCTCCTTCACTGTCTGCCCTGGTAGTGGGGACAGAGAGTCATATGGGCATCTAGCATCTCCCACAGACTTTGCATGCAGATCCTTGAACAGCATCCCGGCAGAATAGAAACTCATGTCCCCATTTTCCTGATGACAATAATGAGGTTAAAGAACATCATTGCCTCACACCATGAAGGTACTGTGAAGTAGAGTTCACAGTTGGTGGAGGCCTGCAGACCTTGAAGCCACAGCTCTTCCCTCCGTGTCATTGACTGGTGACAGATTCCACTGACAGAGTCACAAAGGGAACATGGATCTTTGAGCTGCTGGGGAATGTCCCAGTGCCCTTTGTCTGCAATCAGAGCAGCCATCATGGAGACCCAGGGTGCACACAGCTCAGGGAAAATGTGTGAGCGGCTAGCTCAGAGAAGACTGGAAGTGTGTGTGTGTGCATGCACATGTGAGTGTGAAAGAGAGAAAGAGAGGAGAGAGAGAGAGAGAGAGAGAGAGAGAGAGAGAGAGAGAGAAGAGCACATGCAGAGACACAGCAGGAGAGGTAGTTGCAAGATTGTATTGAAGGGGTTCTGGTTGCTGTTTGGTTAATTTTGACTTCTGATGTGTGGCCCAAACAAAGTATTCCTCCGAAGTTCAAAATGATATTTGAGAAACTGCCAAAATAATAACCCAGCAGGTTGGATGATACTCATCCAGGGTTAAGGCTCCTTACACATAGTAACAGGACGAGACATGCTAAGTACATTAAGACATCTCAAGTAGGCAGTCAGACATGGTGGTGTACACCTATGATCCTACTACTGTGGTGATGGTAGGAGGATCAAGAGTTCAAGACCACCCTTAACTACATGAGACTCTGTCACAAAACAACAATAGCAGACATTCAATTGGGGTCCAGGAAGTTCAGTGACAGCTTGTCTCCAGGCCCTTTAAGGACCGTGCTCTAGGATACTGTGGAGTCCATAGACTAGGGCAAGAGAGGGCTGCTGAATGCCAGCTCCTGTTCCACCATGCCTCTCAGCTCCCCTTAAATCTTCCATGGGGCTCTCCAGCAAAGCTTGGGATCCCTGGCAGTAAGCCCGAGAAAGGCATTCAACAACCGTCACCACAGGGAAAATGAGCATCTTTGTAGCGTTCAGTCCTTCTCTAAAGATCCGGGGAAGAACATAAATTTTATATTGAAATAACACCCAAGAAATATTCTGGAGTAAACTGCATACCAGACTTTAAGTATGTATATACAAACAATGTATATCCCAATGTTTATCCCTCATCACTCCCAGATATCATGCATAACTTCTCTGTCATAGCTCTAGAACACTATAGGATTAGGAATGTGAAGGGGGTCACAGTGTGTCCTGCTAGGATGGCAAATGGGAGTTGAGCTCATATTCTTCTTGTCATGGACTGGTCCAAAGCTAACCCCATTCTCTAAAGCCCTACCTGTCCCCTCCGATGAAGTCACCAGGACTGTGCGATGTAAGGACAGTCGGAAGGTGGGAGGAGCTCACTATGGCCATGTGGAGCATGACTTGGCCCTGGCCTCTGGTCCCAGAACAATGTAGGGACAAATGACACACACAAGGAAATTGCTACCCAGGACTTGACGGGGAAAGGGAGAGAGGCGGTGTATGTAGGCAGTGACGTCCAGAGAGGATGGCCACCACTCTGGGGAGCCACAGCTGTCGGTGGGAGGATGGGCCTTGGCTGGCCTCCAAGCACGCTCACTGGTGTGTGTCCTGCAGGCTCTGGAGCGTCTGGTCAGCGAGGCCATCCACATCCAGATCGCATGCCTGCAGGAGCTTCTGCAGTACGAGATCCAGGCGGCCTTTGATATCCTGGACCTGAGGCTGCAGAAGAAGACACTGAGCCTCAGTGCTCCTCCACCCCCACTTCCCTGTATCACTGCTGGCCAAGTGACCCTAGAGGACTCTCCTAAGGCCAGTAAAGCCAATAAAGGAAAGAAAGGCAAAGCTAAGAAGTAGGAGGCTGGTGACTACTGCCCAAGGACCCATGAGAGAAGCAGCATGGACCAGAAGCTCCTAGTGATTAAAAGAAACAAAGCCACTCTCGTGCTGTCTCTGTCTTGGAAACCACGGTGTGATGGGAGAGGGTAGCTGCTTGCCTAGGCCAGACCTTTCTTTCAGTGGGACCACAGAGGTTCCCTGAGCAGAACATGCCCTGGGTTTCTCCTTCCCTGGACATACGAGTGGTGTAAGGTCTTACAGAGCATGCCGGGAGAGAGATGGAGCGAGGTCAGGTAGATCAGTCACCCAGAGACAGAGCTGAAGAAAGGAGAGCCGGCGCTCAGGGCTCTGGGTCTGGGCTCTTTCCCTGGGGTACTGTGCCTTCATGCAGACATCTACCCAAGCTTTCTGCTACTGGTTTGATGGGGGGCGATGGCACACCTCCATGAGTAGACCACCATCCCAGCCAGGTTCGTCCAACCGAGCACCAGTCAAGCCAACCTGGAGGGGACTGATTCTGCAAAGCTGGGCAGGAAAAGGCAGTTCTTGTGGTCTTGAGCTGACAAAGCAGTGGCAGAATCCTTCTACCCTCTGGGACTCCCTTCTTGGAAGGAGCTGGATCCCACTAAAGTTTCAACCACAGTGGAAGTGGAATATTAGAGAATGGCGCGCAGAACCGGGACTGTCACCCTGTTGAAAGAATGCTTGCCTAGCATGTACGAGGCCTGGGGGTTGATCCCTAACACTATATAAACTGGGTATGGTAGTATGCACCTGCAACCCCATCATTTGAGAGGTAGAGGCAGAAGGACCAGAAGTTTAAGGTCATCCTTGGCTACACAGAGGTCAATTCTGGATATGTGAGATCCTGTTGGGAAAAAAAATGGGATGGATGGATGGATGGATGGATGGATGGATGGATGGATAAAAATCTCCTCCCTCTGACCTTAGAGACTGAGAGGTACAAGAGTCATATCAAGGGCAAGTGCTCCTCAATATGGCCTCCAGTGAGCCAACATCCTCATCACAACAACATGGGCGATGCATCACTCTGCATCACTCTGCATCATTCTGCATTGCTCTGCATCACTCTGCCTTGTTCTGCACTGGAAACCTCTGCCTGTAGAAGTTTCAGGCTCGTGAGGAAACTGACATGCCCACCCCTGGCTGACTTCTACAGCAGAGTTAGTGCCAGGGGAGGGAAACTCCTACTACCTCTCAGGCCTTTCTGAACCTATGGTCAGAGCAAATAGAGAGCTGAGGTGTTAGATAACAGCAAGAGCCCTGAGCTGCTCGGGAAGCGGGACCAAATGGGATTTTCCAGCACGGCACGGGTGGACTTTAAGCTGACCATGGACTGAGAGCGTCTCCTCTGAGCCCCAGACACACGTGACGCTATGAAGATCCTGAGGGAAGAGCTGCCCCATACCAGGATGAGCCTGGGACAGAGTCCGGGTCTGAGGGTGGAGTGGTTACAGGCTGTGCTTTGTTGGGGACAGTCTTGGTTGACACCTACTGGCCCGGCTTTTCTCTTTATCCCCAATTTAATAGAGGCCAGCAGACTTGCTTTAAAAGTAGACAAGATAAGTCCTCCTGTCCCAGGTTCAGACACCACACCCCTAGTGGGGATGTTGCTATGGTCTGAATCTAACACATTCCCCCACAGGCTCCTGTTCAGCTTCCTTGTTGGCCAGGCAGTGGCACTGTTTGGAGTGGCCGTGGAACCTTTGGGTAGCAGTGCCTGGGTGACAGAAATATATCCCTAGAGGTGGGCTTTTAAACTTGATCCCTGGTCCCAGGCTCCTGATTTGGCTCCACTTCCTCTGCTTCCTGGTCAGCCACAGTGTGAGCAGCCTCTCTGCATGCCCCTGCCACCCCAGCCATGCTTTTCCTGCCACCAGGAACCGAAACACTCCATAAAACTTTCAATCCTCAAGTCATTTCATGGGTGTTTTGGCCACAGTCATGCAGAAGCAATTAACAGATGCAAAAGCACTCCAGGACTCAGGGGACATGAGCAGACATGGATGACATGCCTCACCTCCCCAAGCCTTCCACCACTCAGTGGAATACTCTACGCATAGTACCTGAGCCTCCCTGAGCTATTAAGTGCAGGCCAACACAAGAAACCAAGGAGAGCCAGCTCCTCCCCTGAGGGTGGCACCCAGGGAAGAGCTGCACCTGCCAGCTGCTCAGTCCCCAAGCCATTGCGCTTGTAGGTGTGGGAAGCCACCAGCCAGCAGGCTCCAGGGCCTGTGGGAAGGGTGGAGAGATGAGCCAGGCGCTGTGTAGAAGATAAAGCTATAGAAGGAAGGACTTGGCTGTGGCCCGGGGTGGGGGTGGTGTAAAAATCCCACAGCCATCTACTTACCCCACTGTTTGCTATGACACTTTAACTTTTCACTAGGGCCTTTGGCAGCAACGAATTTGACAAAGAAGAGCCTGACTTGTAAAAATGTGATTGTCTGGTTTTGATGCAGAATCTCTGTCTATGTAGCCCTAGCTATTCTGGGACTTCCTATGAAGACTAGACTGGTTCTCAAACCCGTGGCAATCCTCCTGCCTCACTCTCTTGAGTTCTGTAATTAGAGGTATTCTCTATCACACCTAGCCCAAATCTTGGTTATCTTGGCTTTGCCTCTTTCTAGAAAGCTAACGGCAATACCACAATGTGAACAAACTGAGTACTGGGTACACCAGGAAAGTCACAGCAGTATCCATGGGCACAGAACATATGGGCACCAAGCTGCTAAAGAGCACTCTGTTATCCCATGAGGTCAGAAGAACTCTAAGGCCATCTGGAACCTGGAAGGTGACACACAAGAAGTGTGTTACCATGAGGCATTTCTTTCTTTCTTTTTTTTTTTTTTTTTGCATTTTATTTATTTATTTATTTATTAAAGATTTCTGTCTCCTCCCCGCCACCACTTCCCATTTCCCTCCCCCTCCCCCAATCAACTCCCCCTCTCTCATCAGCATCAGCCCAAAGAGCAGTCAGGGTTCCCTGCCCTGTGGGAAGTCCAAGGACCTCCCACTTCCTTCCAGGTCTAGTAAGGTGAACATCCAAACAGCCTAGGCTCCCACAAAGCCAGTACATGCAGTAGGATCAAAACCCAGTGCCGTTGTTCTTGACTTCTCAGCAGTCCGTGAGGCATTTCTAAGATGACTAGCCTTCTGTGGACTCTTAAGATTTCTTATACAAACTGCCCCATGAATAGCACCGACACAGAAGACCTTCTCTCCTGGTAAAGGAAGCCAGTTTTCTGTGCCCATAGCAGTTTCAATAGAAAAAAAGAGCTAGCTCCAAGATTGCTATGTACTTCCATACAACAGGGGCAGGGCAGAGTCACACACGTGGAACGCCTTAAATATTGTGACTAGTAGCAGAAATTCAAAGTCCCCACAGCTGGGGAGGTTGCTGAATATGCTTTTTGCAAAGCTGAGTAAAGCTTGTAATCCAGCACCCAGAGGCAGAGACGGGAGGATCCCTGGGGTTCCCTGCTCAGCCAGCCTAGTCTACTTGGTGATTTTTCAGGACAGTAAACATCCTATCTCGAACAAACCAAACAAACAAAACAAAACCCCCCAAAAGCAGTCCCCCAAAACAGAAGGCAGCTGAGAAGCAACAGCTGACCTCTGACCCCCACAGGTACATGCATCCTCCTTCCCACGCACACACACATGAAGCCCCACACGTAAAGTTCAGCATTCGTTAATGATAAAAAGTACTTGCTTGTATCCACAGGAACAAGAAAGAAGGGAGACAGATAATAGGAAACCAGAAATGAACTGGTCTCTACTGATGACACTCTGCCAGACAGTTGGTAGTGGTCACATTCTTTCCACCAGTGTTAACTGACTAGTTATTAGTTTCAGACACTTAGACATTGGGGATTCAACAGTAAACAAACAGAATGTATCTCACTTTTGAGAGGTTTGAATTTTGTTTATTTGTTTGGTTTTTGGTTTTTAGGTTTTGTTTAGTTTTGGGTCTTTTTTTTTTGGAGGCAGGGTTTCTCTGTGTAACAGTTCTGGCTGTCCTGGAGCTTGCTTTGTAGACCAAGCTGGCCTTGAACTCACAGAGATCTGTCTGCCTCTGCTTCCCTAGTGCTGGGATTAAAGGTATGTGCCACCATCCAGCGAGGGCCTTGAATTCTAAACCAGAAAATAACCAATTATTAAATAAGATGCCTGGAGGTGCCTGAAGATGTTCAGACTGTAGCAGATCAGGAAAGAGAAGAGGCAGCACCAGGGCTAAGACCCAGGGGACAGATAGCAATTTCGAAGTCCAGCCACTAGCAACCAACTCCAGCTAGCCAGATCCTGCCTCCCAGAGGCCATAAACAAATACACACATCAATGTAATCTTGGGTGTCAGTGTGTTCACTGCAAAGGCTTTTCAATGCTTACTCTATGCCAGTCACCGTGGTGGGTCTTACACACAGACAGAAAAAAATGACGAGTGCCCTAGAGGGCATACTCTCTGTAACGCTCAATGGGACATCTCACCAAGGTTCCCTCTCCTTCAGGGTAAGAGCCATCCCCAAGTGGACTGCTCAAAATAGTCCATTATCATGGACCACAGTGATTGGACCAGGCAGGGGAACATGACCCAAACTTGGCCAATTAGCATACCTTATCCTTACTCATCTACCACACCCCTAGTTCAAATGTTGACACAGAGATTTTGTCACTTAAAATTGACAGAGTTCATTTCCTCTTGTGGGAGAATTCTAGGGGGCTGAGGCAGGTTGTGACTGAGACCCAAGCTGGAATGGGGGAAGATGAGAGGCCACGATGAGCAAAAGAGGGGAGAGCTCTGGCTGAGAGATTACATCTTTAATCCCCCACGCTGGGGGAAGCTCCACCCTGTTGTTCAGTGGTTTGGTTGTGTGAGCCAAGGCACACACACACACACCCATTATCTGACTGAGGTCAGTGGGAAGGGTAGGGAAGGATGCCACCCTGACAGATAAGGAAACTGAGGCTCGCAGGTGGAATGATTACTCAAAGCCCATTGGCTAATCGAGGGTGAAGCTCTGGAAGGAGCAGCCAGAACTCCCACTTGCCTGGATGACAGCTCTGGGGCCCCTGACAGCCTTTCAGGATGAGTCTTGTAAGCAGGACTGCCACGCTCCCCACCTGAGACATGGGCCCCGTGGCAGAGACCATACATAGCCTCCACGGAAGCAGAAAACTACTCAGGCTCAGAGGCAGCTCCTCCCCTCTGGACCTTGTGCACACGAAGCCTTCCAAAAATGGAAGGTCAGAACAAATGGAACAGAGCCTGACTGCCTTGGGGCCGTCTGCCTCAACAGCAGAGCCCGTTCACTATCAAGCGTACGTGGACAACTGATGTTCTGCCCAAAGATTCCTCACAGGACTGTGAAATGGCTAAGAGGTCCCTGACCCTGTCTGAAAGTTGTTCTTATCTCGTGCAAAGGTACAGCATCTACAGACAGTGCCCAGTCTTGAACCAAGGAGTTGGAGGAACCCATGTGTCTCCTGAGACACCTTCTGCTCTGGTATTTTAAGAGCATGGTTCCCAGCCATGTCTCCATGAGATCCAGGACACAGGCATTGGATATGATGAGACTAAGATATCCAGACCCTGCCCTTTCCGAGGGAGCTCCTGGGGTGTTGTCCTTCCTGTGGGTTTCAGATTTCAAGCACAACCTGGAAATACTGTTTCCGCTGGCCCTCAAAGAACAGGAAGTGGCACAGCTGAGATTGCCCACAGCCTCGTGTGTGTGTGTGTGTGTGTGTGTGTGTGTGTGTGCGCACGCACGCACGCGAGCGCTCATGTGCTCTTTGGAGCTTTTCTAGCAAAAGCTTGGAACTGTGGGTAAAAATGGGGCAACATCACCTGAGACTCTATGAGAATCTTAGAGGCCAGCAGCCACAGTCTTGTGACAGTCCCCAAGGACAGTCCTAGCTGATATCATAGGTCTGTGTGGAGAGCTTGCTGAGGGTGGAGACTCATAGCCCATTAGAGTTGGGTGGTTCTGTGGAAGAGGCGCCATGAAGGGACAGACTGTGTTTGTTCCACACAGATCCACCACACACGCTTACAAGCTCTTCTCTGACTCCAGACAAGGCGACAGAAAACTGCTCCATGAGCGTCCAAGCCATTCAGCATTGGTGGTCAATGCACCAACTCAGGCTCTACCAGGTATCTGCTGCTTCCCGTCCTGGGCCTTCTCTGATGTCATGGTATGGTTTTCGTAAGGAGCCAGCATGGCATTGACATGTGTAGGCCTTTGAGTTGCAGTACTCAGCATCTCATGGGACATCTCAGCTCTGATCAACCGCTTCTCCCTGTGTCCCTAAGGTGGACAATCTAAGACAAACCTCATGAATCCTCAGAAGTCCCCAGAGAATCAAGCACCCAGTCACCCACTAGTGGCCGGTTTGGGGTTGTCCTAGTGTTGCTTCTGTTACTGACCCTGATGAAAACAAAACAAAAAAGCACATACACACACACACAAATAAATAAATAACAATAAAAAAACTGCTTGGGAGAGAAAGGGTGCATTTGTCTTGTAATTCTAACTACCATCCATCATTGTGGGGAAATCAAGGCAGGAACTCAAGGCAGCTAGTCGCCTCACATCCAGGAGCAGAAAGAAAATGAACACATGAACACTTCCTCTACTCTTACACAGTTCAGATTCCCTGGCACAGGGAGCGGTGCTGCTCCTGGTGAACTTGGTCTTCTCACCTCAGCTAACTAGTCAAGACAACCTCTCACAGACGGGTCCACTGTCTAACCTGATCTAGACAACCCCATGTGGAGAGTCTCTTCCAAGTTGATTTTAAGCTATATCAGGAGATAATGAAAATTATCACAAGGACGTATTTTATCTTGACTTGTCTTTCTCTCTCCGGGCCTCACCTCTGCTCTCTGAGATTGCTCTCCAGAGAAATGTTATACTGCCTTTGCATGGTTTCTACTTCCACAAGGGAATCTGGCCTCAATCACACGGTTCTATCTTTGTGTTCCCATAAGTCAGTGCAGCCCTGTCACTGCTGCCTGACAGACCATCCCAGATCTCAGCGGTTTCCAACAAATGTCACGGCTACACGATGTAGTGGGAGCTAATGTGCGTAGCTTCTCTGCTCCCCACAGCTGGGACAGGCCATGGGGGCCAAAGCACTCACTTCTGTGTGGCTGGTCTCAATAGCTGGCAAGGTGGGGTCTTGCTAGGTGAGACTGTTAGCTGGCAGCTTGTATGCTCACCCCAGAGCTTCCTCACAACATGGAGATGGGCTCCAGTGGGAGGAAGAAGTCAGTAGACTCTTCTGCTAGCTACTTTTTCCATTGTTGTGAAAAAAATCCACGCTGACAAAGGCGACTTAAGGAAGGATCTATTTTGGCACACAGTTTGAGGGTACAGCTCATCACAGCACAGAAGCTACAGCAGCAAGAGTGTTGGCAACTGGTCACAACGCATGCACACTTAGGAAGCTGAGAGTGGTGCATGCTGGTACTCAGCTTGCTTCATCTTTTTTATCCACTCTGGGGCCCAGCCCATGGAATGGTACCATCCGCAGTTAGGGTGGATCTTCCCATCTCAATTACTACCATCCAGAAACTCCTTCCCAGACATGCCCAGAGGTTCATTTCCACAGTGAGTCTAGTCGCCAAGTTGACAGTACAGATTAACTGTCACCCAGCCGAGACTCAAGGGGACAGGCAGATAGGCAAAGCCATCAGTGCAGGGTGTGGCACTCATCTCGAGCCATCTGTAATCTGCCAAGCTGGCACAGACACTGGATAAGCGAGGAAGCAAATTAGCAATCAATTGAGCAAGCAAATCTGTGAATGGGAGCTACCAGCGGACTCCATGCATGACCTCCTTGCTTGGCTCCAGCACTCTGCTTGGACTCTTAGAATAAGATAGTGATACTAATTTGTTTAAGACTAGGTGGTTTCCTTTTTTAACCTCGGAGTTATGAAATAGCAAAGCTGAAGGGATCCTTGGGGGTGCAGAAACTTACTTCAGGCATCCCAGACTTGAGTGAAAGGAAAAGGACAAAGAAGGGGCTTGCCTATTGCATTCATGGTGGCCATGGGCCTGTGGCTGGATGCTGTAAAGACTTCTCCCCCAGTGCTGTGACATCTATAGGAGCATAGGAGTCTGCCTTACCAGTCCCTTGTGAGCTTCAGCTCCAGAAATCCCCTCAGTGCCCTATTGGGAGTAGTTATTGAAACATCGTTAGAACCCAGACACAGGAGGAGCCAAGGATGTCACGGTGAGAAGGATCTCAGACCAGGAGCTCACAGACCCCCCCCCCCCGTTTGCAATGCTCCACATGTGTTCCAATGGTGGCCCACTCAGTTGCCAAGCATGTAGCTATACGGCCTAGACAGTGACACCTATGTAAGGACCCA
This sequence comes from Chionomys nivalis, assembly GCF_950005125.1. Taxonomy (NCBI): domain Eukaryota; kingdom Metazoa; phylum Chordata; class Mammalia; order Rodentia; family Cricetidae; genus Chionomys; species Chionomys nivalis. The sequence goes on from NC_080097.1 coordinate 49,227,841, forward strand.
GGCACTGTGGTGTTCCTCATTCTGTACTACGGGAAGCTTGCACATTTGTTGCCCATGAGCATCATCGGAAAATCATATAATAAAAATAAGCTCTGGCTTACATTGAGTGCCTACTGAGCAAGGCTCTGATTTCAGACTCCTCAGTTTATGGATGAGAAAACTAGGTTCGGACATATTGGGTAATCCTGGCTCTCTCTCTCTCCTTGGTTAATTTTTCACCTGCTAGGACCAAATCAAGCTACCTACTCCGTTCCCTCAGTCAGCCAACATAGATGTCACAGCCCAGTCTACTGGGAGACCTCGGAGAGCTCTGATGCCTTTCATGCAATCCAAGAGGAAGCAGAGCTGAGAGAATGCTGGTCACAGAAGAAGGACTCAGCACAAGAGAGACTTAGTGGGTGGGGAGGAGATGTCTGGGAGCTGAGAGGCCTGGGGGAAGGCCGGTAGGGCAAGGCACCTGAGGTATAGGCAGTCTCAAGCTGAGCAAGCCCCATGCTGGTGCATGGATTTCTGGGGAGACTTTCTAGCCAATCCAGATAGAGCAGCAGTGAATGACCAAACAGACGATTCTCTCCAGGTTAGGTGAAGCAGTGAGCTTCCTGGAGTTATCCGAGTTATTTGCAGGCTTGTGGGTGGAGCATTGCTTACAGGAGCATGGGTGACTCAAAGGGAGCTTTCACCACTGGAAAGCCCACCTTCACGCCAGTGACGACTCTAGAATACTGTGTCGCTGGGGCCTCCTGCACAGCTTGTGGGCAGCTTCACTCTTGAAGAGTCGCCCATGCCCAAGCTCCTGGGGACATTCTAACCCTTCGATATTTCTTGTGAGTTTTTTGAAGCCTTTTGGGCCTTCTGTCCTCCAAGAGGGAACGTCTGAATCCAGGGCAATGGTTTTCAACCTGTGGGTTGTGACCCCACTGGGGTCACATATTAGATATTTACATTATGATGCATAGCAGTAGCAGAATTACAGGTATGAAGTAGCAATGAAATCATTTCATGGTTGGGGATCACCAACCATGTGAGGAACTGTACTGAGGAGTCACAGCATTAGGAAGGGGCTTTTCTCTTGAGCCATCAGTTCACAAAAAGCAACACAGAGACTTATTATTCATTATGAAAACTCAGTTGATAGCTTATTCCTAGCTAGCTTTTATAACTTAATCTATGTTCTTTTACATGGCTTGGTTACCTTTACTTTGTAGTGCCCATGCTGCTAGCTCTGTGTCTCCTGATATCTCTTGGCAGCTCTGCCTTTCTTCTTCCCAGCATTCTCTCTGACTCAAAAATCTTGCCTAGCTATTGGACATTTAGCTTTTTTATTAAACCAATCACAGTGACATGTATTCACATAGTACAAAGGAAGATTTCACAGCAGGAAGACTGAGAGCCAGCGGGGCAGCAGCTACAACACAGGTTCGCTGCTGTGTTGGATGAATCATAAACAGTACCGTGGTCCATTAAAGCTGCTGGTGGATTCTAGTGGGGGCAGGATTTGCAGCTGGGGAACTCTATACTCTGAGTTCAAAAAGGTAGCCCAGAGGACCTGTCTGGAAGATCTGCTGTTTTCTAATTCACACATCTCCTGAGGTGCTCAGTCCCCTCCACCAAGACCACCTTGAGTGCCTAGAAGACGGGAAAAGCACATCCTACAAAGTCATAGTTCAGCTGGCAGAGAGAAACACACAGGACAAGTACCCACGTGGTTTACAGAAAACAGAGGCACCTCCAGGCTCAGAAACCCCAGGGCCTTTGCCCTTCCTCCCAGGAAGAGAGGTTTCCATGTTGAGCAAGATAGTACAAGTCAGAGGCTGAGCCTGACCCTCCTGGCCCAGGCTGATTCCCAGCACTGTGGGTCATTAGGGCCAAGTTACTGACTCACCCTGCAACCCTCCACATAGTCACTTCCCTTCAGAGCAGTGGTCCAGGCTTGAAAGTGGGTATCCTTGTACCCCTGGCTGCTAGGGCCTGGGCCTGGATCCCAAACAGGCCTTTCCAGTCTCTCTGAGCAAGGTTGACTTGCTCCTGGCAATTGTGTTGTGTCCTTGCAGGAAAACTCCAGAACATCTTGGTGGTGGGAACCATTCAGGAAGTATCCTTGAGGTATCTGTGCCAGTGTGAAGGCTCAGCTAGAGGCAGGGAATGGTGGTTAGGGCCCAGTAGAGGAAGCAAGGCCTGGTTCCAGTTCCTCAGCAAACCAGGGAATGCATGGGATGCAGTGACATGGGAATGGAGAAGAGCCTTGTAGAAGGGTCATCACGTGGTGTCCAGCCAACACAGAAGGACAGGGAGCAGCGAGGAAGACATTGAGACTCATGTTTATTCATTTAAAAAGCAAGTTTCCAGCCTGCTCTGGAGACATTGGAAAATCAATGAACTGAAGAGGGTGAGGCAGGAGGATCACAAATTCTAGGCCAGCCTGTACTACACTTTCAAAAACACCAGTTACCATTAAGTTGGGGATGTAGCTTTGCGGTTAAGGACCCCCTCCCCAACCTGCACAAGGCTTAAAGTTTAATCCCCAGAACCATATGGAAATAAAATATCATGTTTCCAAACCAATATAATAATCCAACATTCTAAAAAGACTTTTAAAGCCTTTGGGTGAGCATGTCTGCGGATTCATAAAAGCTTCAGAACACAATGAAATGTTAACAGATGGTATCACTACATATGGAGCTAATAGGGATCTCCCCTGTCCCAAATGGATTAATGGGAGAACAAGATTTGGTGACCCGAGCATGTGTGTATGAGTGTATGTATGTGTTTATATACGCAATTGTGTGTACATGTGTATGTATATATGCATGTATGTTTAAATGTGTTTGTGTATCTGTATCCATGTGTATATATAGGTATGTATATAGGTGTGTATCTATATGTGTGTTTATTATGTGTTTGTATGTATATGTATGTTGTTATACACATATGTGTAATGTATACATGCATGTATGTGTGTATCTATCTATATGTATATACCTATGTACCTAAGTGCATATGCATGTGTGTATTAAAATACATGCACATGTATTTGTGTATATATACATGTGTGTTTGTATGCATGTGTATGAATGTGTATATGTGTGTGTGTCCCATGTAGCACAGATTTCCTGCCTGGCCATAGCCTGGTGAGAAAAGCATTCCAAAGCATTTTTACTCATGACTGATGCCAGGGTAGGGTGTGGCTACAGTCTAGGAAGAGGAAGGATTCAGAACAAAGTTAGATTATTACAGGATCGTTGGGTGACACTACTGGGAAGCTATTTCCCACCACGGACTATGTCTAGCTGTTCCAGCTGATCCTGTAGAACCTCTGATCTCCAGACGTACCACCTTACAGACAGAAATACAGATGCACAGAAGCAAAGCCTTCCGACTAGGGTGGATCCCAAGACTGGGGTGGAGCCCCGGACTGGGGTGGAGTCCCGGACTGGGGTGGAGCCACTGGACTGGGGTGGACACCTGGGCTGGGGTGGACACCTGGGCTGAGGTGGACACCTAGGCTGGGGTGGAGTCCTGGGCTGGGGTGGAGCCACTGGACTAGGGTAGAGCCCTGTGCTGGGGTGGACACCTGGACTGGGGTGGATCCTTGGACTGGGGTGGAGTCATTGGATTGGGGTGGAGTCCTGGGCTGGGGTGGAGCCTTGGGCTGGGGTGGAGTCATTGGATTGGGGTTGAGTCCTGGGCTGGGGTGGAGCCTTGGACTGGGGTGGAGTCCTGAGCTGGGGTGGAGCCTTGGACTGGGGTGGAGTCCTGGGCTGGGGTGGGGCCCTGAGCCAAGGAAGAGCAGTGTGATTCTCAGGCCTGAACATCCATTCTGCAGTCACCACAGGACACTCTCTCTGTACTTGCCACAAAGATCAGCGCAATGCCCTTCTCAGATCAACACATTCCCAGACTGATGGGAGGAGACACAAACAGAGCTCGCATCAACTCAGTGCACTGACGTGTGCAAAAACGTACAGAAATGGGGCCAGTCGGCTCTGGTGGGGCGGGGAGGCTCTGGGAAGGAGTTGAGGAGTGTTGATGAGGCTTTCAGAGCTGGAGACATGTAAGCCAGTGCCCTGACACATACTGGGAATCTACGACGTGAAGATGCAGAGGAGAGCATCTCAGCTGGAGAGAATCGTATATACCAGAGTCCGGGGATGCCAAGTAACAGATATCCAATTTGGAAATTTGCTGGACACCAGCTCAGACTAAGAAAATGGGTGGGCCTGCATGGAAACGAGGCCTGGGGGTCCCTCTGAGGTGGTCAGGTTTGACTTTGTTAGCAGTACTGAGCTAGCAGATGTTTTAAAGTGGATAATTGCCTCCCGAGGTTGTCTGGAACCATCTTTCTAGCTAACTGGGAGTGGGAATGGCTCAGGGCAATAGAAATAAGCAGGATGGAGTTCAGAAGGCAGGGGCTCAGAGACCCTGCTCCCAGCAGCAGAAATCCAGACTACTGTGGGCAGAACTCAGTGGATAGAGGACTCTTGTCTCATCCTGTCCAGCTGAGCCAACCTGGGAAGAGAGATAGAGATAGAGACGAGGGGGCCACATGGGAATAGGGCCAGGCCAGGTGTCTAGGGGCCTTATGCCACTGCCTGGTGACAGAAGGCCGGGTGGCAGCCAGGGCAGTGGAGGAAGTCAAGATGTAGAATGTGCTGCTCTCGGGACCTGGATTCAGCAGCTAAGGTTCCAGTCCAGCGGTGTACAGCTCCTAAGCTTCACCCGACTCTTACCTAGAGACCCCACCACTACTCTAGAGACCACCCCAGTACAGAGCCAAGGGCAGAAGATGGAACGAGAATTTCCTTATTACCTTTCTGTGGCTCAGAAAACTCAGGTATTTTAGCCCAATGACACTGTGAGTTCTGCCTCCTAATTTAGGGAGGCACAGAGAGGGTATGTAACTGGCCCAAATGAATGGCTGAGCTGGACCGGCAGAGCAGAAAACGACCCTGACCCTGATCTGCCTCCCACGCTAGAGAACTTGGCCTGTGTCTTGGCCCTGGGCCATCAGCTCAGGCCTTGCTTCCCAGGGAATTTCCCTCCTTCCTCCTGTAGCCCACCAGCTGCTTGGGGGCATGAGGCTCTGTGTTTTTGGAAGAAGGTTCACTCTGTGACCAGAGTAGACCCAGAGTCAATGGAACGGAGACTGGGGGGGGGGGGGAGTGAGGATCTGGCCTCTACTACCCGAGACCAGTTATGTGGATGTGGTCCCCTACTATCGAGCCAGGTGGCTTTCACAAACCTCAATGTCAGCTTTTCCATCTGGGCAGGGTACACTTATGCCTGGGTCAGGGTGGCTGGGTTGATTAAGGGAATCAGCAAGTGTGACAAAGTCCAGTACTTAAAACAGGCAGCATCAGCTCATGCTCAACCCCTCACATGGGCCTAAGACCATCTGCCCAGTGGATGTAAATGCATCCCCAGCAAGCCTGAGCACACCTGATCAGGGCAATAAGAAAACCTTGTGAATGGTGTGTGTGCGTGTGTGCACACACACACTCACGCATGTGTGTTCATATGTGGAGTGCACATGTGTGTACAAGCCTGAGCACATCTGTTCAGGGCAGTAAGAAAGCCTTATGAATAAATGGTGTGTGTGTGTGTGTGTGCATATGTGCACATGCTTGTGTTCATTTGTGGAGTTGTACATATATGTACTAGCCTGAGCACACCTGTTCAGGGCGGTAAGAAAGCCTTACGAATGGTGTGCGTGCATGCATGCACACTTGCTTTTGTGTTCATATGTGGAGGTGTACGTGTGTGTACAAGCCTGAACACACCTGTAGTGGCATTGCAATTGTATTTTAATAGATAAAGCCTGCCTGAAGATCTGAGAGTAAACCAGCCCCACTGGCTAGCCTTACAGACCAGGTAATGGTAACACACACCTTTAATCCCGGTAGCCACAATGACAGGCACCTTTAATCCCAGTAGCCACACTAGTTGCCACAGAAACCGGGCAGTACATGCCTTTAATCACAGTGAAGCATGCCTTTAAATCCCAGCCCTAAAGAGGAGTATAAGATGGGAGAAAACAGTTCTCAACACACAGTCTCATTCTGAGATTCCTGGAGGCAGATCGCCATTTCGGACTGAGGTCAAGGTACAAACCAGTGGCTGGCTGTTTTGCTTCTCATATCTTCAGGTTGAACCCCAATTTCTCTCTCTGAGTTTTTTTTTTTTAAATTTTTATTTATTTATTTATTATGTATACAATATTCTGTCTGTATGTATGCCTGCAGGCCAGAAGAGGCACCAGACCCCATTACAGATGGTTGTGAGCCACCATGTGGTTGCTGGGAATTGAACTCAGGACCTCTCTCTGAGTTTTTATTAATCATGTATCATACACCTGCTCAGGACAGTAAGAAAGTCTTGTGTGTGGTATGTGTGTGCGCATGCGTGCACACACACACTTGTGTGTTCATATGTGGAGGTAGGTGTACATGTGAGGAAAGCATGCACAAGGAGGACAGAGGACGACCTTAGGTGTCATTCTTCAGGTGTCATCCCCTTTTTTTCTGGTTTTGTTTTCATTTTTTAGACAGGATCTCCCTTTGTAGACCAGGCCTGGAACTCACAGAGATCTGCCTGCCTCTGCCTCCAGAGTTCTGGGACTAAGGGTGTGTATGTTGTTACATCCAGCCACTGTTTGGTTTTAGATTGGATCATTTACCATCCCGGAACTCAGTGAATAGGCTAGGGTGGCGATTTAGTGAGTCCCAGAAATCCTCCTGCCTCTGCTTCTTAAGAACTAAGATTCCAAGGCTGTACCGCCACCCGCAGCTTGGCACATGGGTTCCGGTACACGAGCGCTGGTCTTCATGTCTTACCGACTCAGCCATCTCCCCAATTCTTTTGCAAACCACTGGCCAAAATATAAGTGGGGGAGACCCACCCACTTTGAGGGGGAGGTGCCCTAGCCAGGGATGGGGCTGAGGAAGGGAGGTGTGACAGGAAGATCCATCTGGGAGCTGGGGTCTGTGAGCACGAGGAACACAGCCTTCACAGGACCAGGTCCTCCGTCGTTCACTCTCAGCAGAGCTCTGGGCAGCGAGCCCGGCCACTGGACCTCCACATGGCAGAGTCTGGCACCAGGGCAGATTAGCAGGAGGAGGAACCAGAGATAGTTTTCCTATAGGAAGAGGAGCTGGGGTTATCCTGAGAGGGCACTGGAAACCAAAGACACCTCCTCCAGCCACTCACCTGCTAGATCTTCCCCAGGGTATGCTGGACACTGAACAAGCATGATTGCTGCTCCTGAAGGTGCCCAGTCCCAAGCCTAGAGAGGGATTAGCCCCTAGATCCCAGTGGCTTTGCTTTCCAAGAATAAAAAGCATCTTAAAAGAAGACAAGACTAGCCCCCACAGAACTGCCAGAGAGAGTTGGGGTATAAACCTACATCCAGAGTCCACAGCCCCTTCTCCTGGAATGTTCCTTGGAGATGACCAACTAGGAAGTTGGGAGGAGGCAGGTTCCTGGATAACTGAGTAATCGGAGGAGTTTTCGAAGACCAAATTCCAGAAGTGGGTCTGATCAGCTTCTGCTAGTGGAAGCTCTGCCATCGGGAAAACAGTTGGCTCAGGGCAAACTTTCTGCTCTCTGGGTGGGGCCCTGAGACAGGCGGAGCCCCTAGGCGGGACCCCTGGGTGTATAGAGCCCTGCATTTCCTGTGACTGCTGGGGACACTCAGGCAGACAGGGAGGAAGGCACAGACCTCTGCTAATCTGGAGAAGAGATTTTCCTCCTCAGAGGCCCTTCCTTGGGCAGGGCTCTCTTGGTGGCAGCCGTGGCGGCTGGCCTGAAGGTGGTGGCCGGGCTCTACAGGGAGAGACTGCCTTATCAGACAGGAAACACTGGGCTCTGGTCACTTCCTCCCACCCCTGGTCACAGCAGCTCTCAGGGCAGGAAAAGCTCAGCAGCCACTGTTCATTGGCTTCTCCTGCTGGCGTAACCCTTCAAGCTGCTCTCCAGCATAGCAGAGGCTTGCCTTAGTGCTGTGTGTGTGTGCTCTGTGTATGTGCGTGCGCACATGTGCGTGTACATATGCATAGGCTTTGTGCGCATGCTGCATGCTGTCTGTGCACAGTGTATGTTTGCTATGTGCACAGACTATGCCCTTCTTCCTATGCGTTGTGTGTGTGTATGTTTTGCAGGCTGTGTGTGTACACACATACATTTGCTATGTGGTACTGTATGCTGTGTGTGTGCTACATACAATGTGTTTGTGCGGGCCGTGCTGGTGCTGCGTGTGTTCTGTGTGCTGCCTGTTGTCTCTGTGCTCGGATTTCTGTGAGTGCTGTGTGTTCTGTGTAGCTCCTCTGAGCTTCATCCCAGCCCCAAGCAGGGTTCGAGTGGCACAGAGAGAAAACTTACTGGAATCTCCTGAAGACATGCTAGCCACAGCCCCACCTCCTCTCACCTGCCTTGGGCCCCTTCTTGCCAGTAGTCCACCTGACCTACTGCCACTGCTACCTGCTGCCTCCCCTGAGGCAGGCATTCTTGCAAAGGGGGTGTCCTGCACCCCTGTGCTGGAGACACTGGGCTGAGGGGACCTAGAGATCTTTCCCCACCCCCTGCTCTCTTCTCCACATCTACCCCTCAGCTGCCTACCCTCAGCTGAATCTTTATCTCACTGAACCCTGTCATCAAGCCTGGGCATGAAAGATAACGATGATGCCTCCTGTTCAACCAGGGGATGTTTCCCTGCCAAAGGTTCAGCTCTGGGATGAGAGTTTCCTAGTTCCAAGCCCTGTATTCCTTCCTTTAAAAGTGCAATCAGTCAGGCTTTGGTAATCAAGTGGTCCATATTGCTGACTCAGTTGTTTGCACTGAAAGGACTTCCAGAAGCAATGCTGCTATGGAGTGTGCAGCTCTCCCCAGGACAGTCTGTCTGCACTGAGTCCGGGCAGGCTTGGTTCCCCGTCATTATTCATTCTTCTCCAAAGACTGGAATAGGGAGAGGTTGCACAGTAGAGCTTTTTGTCAGGTATCATAAGTCATCTGATGTAAAGTCTGCTGGCAGGTGTACTCAAGCTAACTGCCTACCATTTTATGTATGGAGCCTGAGCACAGGGGATTTAAGAAGCCACAAGGGTCCCCCATGCATACCAAGGGACATCTGTGCTCTGAGTTAGAATGACTGAAGAGGTGACAGTAGAGATGGGTCACCTCTGCTCTGTTCTCTCCAGCACAATTCAGGATATTACATATCTTCTCTGGCCTTGCCAGCACCCAGAGATAGTGGGGTGATGGGGGTGGTATCCTGGCTTTCTGAGTTCTGATGGAGGGACTGTAGGAGTCTCCCAGTTTCTGTGATAAGAGCCAACAGGTGAAGAGACAATGGAAAGTGGACTTCGTTGGACTCCTGTCCTCCAGATGACCTTGTGATGTGGAAGTCACAGTCTTACCTTGCAGATCTCATCACCTCTAAGATACAATAGCCAGCCTTCTTGGGGACTCTGAAGGCTGCAAAGACCTTGCACATATTGGAAGCCAGAACCTTCTGGGAAGTATGCACGCCATGCTTTTAGGTTGTCCGTTTGTCTACCTCTTGGACGGATAGGGGACACTGATTCTATGAAAGGACAGAGAGTAGGGTTGAGGGACCCACCACTTGATCCAATAGTATGAACCTCTAAGGAATGGTTACACCAACACCCTTCTGGCACATTCCAGAAACATCCACAGGGTAGTCTCTCAACCACTAGGGAGATCCTACTCTCCTTTCTTTTCTTTTCTTTTCTTTTCTTTTCTTTTCTTTTTTTCTTTCTTGTATAAGGATTTTTCTTCCCTTCCACCCCCAGATCCATAGAATATCTATGGTCTAAAGGAATGCCACGGTTCCCTATCCCAGTTTCAGAATGTGATTCCCAAAAAGATGGCTTTCAGAGGAGATTGCCTGGCCTAGACGGGGATACACAAACGTCCTTCAGGGATGCTGGGTGAACACAGAGTCAGGCTGAGTCAGGAGAGGTTTAGGGAAGCAGACAGGACTTCCTGACTGTGGAATTGCTCAACTAGTTTACAGAGGGGAAATAAAGTCCCCTTTCTGACGGATTCTGAAATGGAATAAAAAACCTAGCTGCCAAGAAAGGCAAAGAGATCACCCTTCATGAAGAAGGAGAATGGGCTAAGAAAGGACTCACTGGACCAAACAGGGAGCCTAGCAGAGAACCCCTAGGAGTCCCTTGATTACGCTATAGGAATACTTTTCCTCCAACAAGTCCCAGATTGACAGTCATCAAACACATGACCCGAAGTTCTCAAGCTTGTACAGTGTCCGGGCCTGGAAAGACATAGCAATCACTGACTAACTAAAGTCTCTGAAGTCCCGATCACCCTGGCTTGCTGGAGTCTCCCAGTCTCTGAATTCATACCCCCAGCTGTGAGCAGGGGCAGGCATTTCTAGAGGGCTCAGCCCTATCCCTGTCTCCACCTACTTCCTCCAGACAGCCCCTCCTGGGAGAGCAGGTGGTACAGATGCAGCCCTGCGGCCTTGGGTCTCAGGGGCCATCTGTACCTGCCAGTGGCAAGCTGACGCTAAGGGCCAAGCTCAAAAGCTGTTTGCACTCATCTCAGACTGCCGGCTGCACCATGAGTCAGGACAGAGTGTGTCCTCCACGGTGGGGTTTGGGGGTGGACAGCCCGGCGAGCACGCAGGGAATCTGTGGAATGCCCACGGCACCTGAAAAGGGAGGTCCCAAGAGCTTGGTCACACAAAGTAAGCAATGAAAGGCCATTAGGAGTTTTCATTCTTCCCATAGGATCTGCTCTTCCTTGTGGAGTCCACAGGAGGATCTCAGCTTCTTTGTTCCTAGAGACATAATTAAGAACTGAAGACGATGTCCAGCTTAGGCCGCATGCTAGTGAGTGTAGCTACAAATGCAGCCCAGTATTATAAGTTCTTTTTGTGAGTGTTTAAGGTTCTGGAGATTACCTTTGTAAATGCTATCTGGCTACAATATCAACAGGTTGAACAATCCAATTATGGGAGAGTGATGGGGTGGCCAAGTAAGATGTGTAAGCTATGATGTCATTTCACTGAAGTTCTGTGTAGCCACAGAGAAGGTCAATATAAAGACAAATGTCATTAGTTAACTCCTACCACTGGGTGTTCGAGGGAGTAAGTTAGTTACCAGTGGGCTGTGTGTCCACATGCAGTTACAATCATAGCACACACTACTGTGTGAGTTGTGGAATGAACAGGAGATGCCACACCCCAAAACAAAAACGGCCATAAGAGAAGTAGTTACAGCAAATGGGTAATTTTCTTTCTCGATTTTTCTATGACTTTCCCCTCTTCTTTTTTTCTTCTGCTTCTTTATTTCCCTCTCCTTCTCTCCTTCTTTCTTCTTTCACACAAAGTCTCCTTATGTAGTCCAGAATGGTGATAAACTTGTAAATCTCTGCCCACCTGCCTCAGTCTCAGTATCCCTAGCTACACAATGGGTGGATGATGAGCCCCATCTGGGACTGTCGATGTTCATATCCATCAGGAAGAAAGCGGTTTTTGCAGGAAAAAAAAACTAAGTCTAATTGCATGGGAGACGTATAACATTAAAGAATAAAATATTTCTCATAAAAGACATATAAATACATAGAAACCAAAGTTTTTTTTAAAAGCAAGATTAATATTTATATAAAATAACTAGTCATGACTCTAAGTTTTGGGTAGGAGGTAACCTTTTCTTTTCCTTATGATATCATTTTTATAAGTTTGCTGCAAAGACTGTCTATATTTAGAATTCAAAGATAGATGATAGACAGAGAGGGGGTTGGATGAATAGGTGTGTGTGCACAAATGAGAGAATGCAAAAAATAAAAAGAGAAAGAAGGAAGACATGAAGGAAGAGAGAAATGGGAAAAGATAGATGATAGATAGATAGATAGATAGATAGATAGATAGATGATAGATAGATAGATAGATAGATAGATAGATAGATAGATAGATAGATGTTGTATTAGCTACTTTTTGTCAACTAGACACAAACTAGAATTACCTGGGTTGAGGTAACTTCAGTAAGGAATTGCCTGTAGGTGTTTTCTTGGTTAGTAATTGATTTGGGAGGGCCAAGTCTATTGTGGGTGGTCCTGGGGGATATGAAGAAAGCAAACTAAGCAAGTCCTGGGGAGCTATCCAAGAAATGGCCCTCCTCCATGGCTTCTGCTTCAGTTCCTGCCTCTAGGTTCCTGTTCTGATGGACTGCAATATGGAAGTATAAGCTTATAAATAAACCCTCCCCCTGCACCCCAGTTGGTTTTGGTCAGTGTTCCATCATAGCAACACATAAGCAAATAGAACAGGTTGTGTGTCTCCTTTCTCCCTTCTCCCTCCCTTTTCACTGAGAAGAGAGCAGAAACATTATTTATTCAAAGAGGGAGGCTTATGCGCCATCTCCAACCTGTTTCTCCAGCCTCCACTGCAGCGGATGCAGGCCAACCTCTTCAGCCACATGTACCTGAGGGGCGCATACCCACGGGCTCTAGGATCATGGTTCCGAGTAGAATGGACCTGGAAAGATGGGGTCTTCCATCACTACTCAACCCAAGTAGGATTCTCAACCCTACTCTGTGTCTGGCACTGGAGGACGCACAGTCCGGTTGAATCCACTGCTGCCCGGTCACTGTAGCTTCCAGGGTCCACGGGACACTGTGAGGCATCACTAGACGGGATGGCGTGAGGGTCTCCACGGCAGGTACTGGCACGCTTAAACACGGGTAAATTGGGAAGAAGAATGTTCTAGAGAAGAGCAGCAGGATGCACTGGAGGAAGGGAGAAGCTAAGAGAGAAACTTCTGGGGAAGACGAGCATCAGTCATGGGGGAGCTCACACTGGGGCTGAGCAGGTATTACAAGCTTGAAACTTGTATAGTTGGCAGGAGATGTAGTCGGGGGAGAGTATCTCTTAAAGGAAAGAAAATGAAAACAATCTATAAAAATAGAGACTTCCCTGGACATACACAAGTGAGAATTGGAATATGGGCCCCTCAGTCGCAAGGTGACTCTCCTTTGGTGCTCACTGTTTAAGGAAAAGGAACAAAGATTTTAAGGCAAAAGTAACACAGGGACAATAGCATTTTAGAAAAACAACTTGTCATCATGTATTGTCTTTCCATGAGATATGACATCAATCACATGCCCTGGGTACCATAGGCAGGGTATGCAGGTAACTGGCACTCACAGAGACCCTGTTTTCCAGGCTGTCCCACTGAGAGTTGAGTACTGTCCTGACTGCTTCTTGCATCTCAAGACCCATACTGTGTTCTACAACGATACATCCCCATTTGGTATGTATTGACCAGATACTGCCAGAGTCCAGAGCTCAGTGTAGCCAGTGATACTCCCTCAGCATAGCCCTGTCTACTCCCATTGGTCAGGTGTAGTAACAAAGCAGAGAACAACATGGCTCTTGGTGTCATCTGGGCCAGGGCCCAGCACTTCTTTCTTCTTCTCTGGACTGAGATGCCCATGGATTGAGGAGTCATTGATATGTCCCTGATGTGGGAGTGTCATATATCAATCTGTTGATTTCATTGGTTAAGTGATAAAGAAACTGCTTGGCCCTCGTAGGTTAAAACATAGGTGGGTGGAGTAAACAGAATAGAACGCTGGGAGGAAGAGGAAGTGAGTTCAGACTCGACAGCTCTGCTCTCTGGAGCAGACGCCATGCGCCATGCTCCCCTCTCCCCGGCAGATGCGATGAAGCTCTGACCCAGGATGGACGTAGGCTAGAATCTTCCCGGTAAGCGCTCCTTGGGGTGCTACATACATGAACAGAACATGGGCCAAGCAGTGTTTAAAAGAATAGAGTTTGTGTGTCATTATTTTGGGGCATAAGCTAGCCAGGCAACCATGAGCCGGGCTGTGGGAAGAGGCCCGCAGCTCCTACTACATGTCCCAGCGTAGCACAGAAAGCAAAACCAAGGAGGCTAAAGAAGAAGAATTTCCACAGGTTCAAGGATAATTTGGGCTACATAGTGAGTTCTGGGTCAGTCTGAGTCACAACATGAGACTGAATCTCAAAAACCAAAATCAAAACCGAAGAGTAGCACTAAGACCCTAGCCACAAATGCTGCCAACAAATGTGTCTCGTGGGTGTTGAAGCCAACACCCAAGGAGGGTGGTGAGCCCCACGCCATCTCCCACTCTGGACCTTAGTGTTCCTGACTGTGTAATGGGGGTGGGAATGATGAGCCACACCTGAAACTGTGGATGAGAAACAACTCCAAAACATTCTGCACTGCTCTCTCCATCTATGAAGTGCTATTAAAATAATTACTGTAGGTTATAATCAACACAGAAGAATGGGTAGAGGCCCAAGTGGGACCTGTCAAGGCCCAGTCCTTGACCCCTGCAGGCATGGGAAGGTGCATGGCTACCTTTGACTTGAACAAATCACTTCTCTCCACAGAGAGAGGTCAGTAGGAGACCCTACATGGGGACTGAGCAGTGCTATTTTTTTGACTGGGGTGTACCCTGGAGTGCCCCGATTCCCAGATTGTTCATCTGCCTCCCCCACAGCATGCTGTCCCATCCAGAGGACCACTGCCTATCACCATACACTCAGGTGGGGGGCGGGTAAGGTGGAAATCTGCCTATGCTTGGGCAGCCTGTGGTTTCTCCTAGTCCTCTGCACAGGCATAGGAAAACTGTTCACATGGGCTGCGGTGTCTTTCCTTTTCCACTGCCAAAGAGAACGGCATCGTCATTCCCAATGTGTGGAATTGGAGTTTATCTTTTTGGCATTATTTACAAAAACTTAAAAACCCTATACACAAAAACTCCCTACACTAAAAAACTTGATGCAGACAACAATTTGAACAATATTGCAGGTAGCACTGGACGCAATATCTATACCTAACGTGAAAACGTTTTTTTTTCTTCAAAACTATTTCAAGGGATTGAATAGTCAAGGTACAAAAACATTTATTTAAATTAAACATTTTTGACAAATCAATATTCATAACTGTTCCATGCATATGTAGTTTTCTTGAAAAATAGAACAGAGTAGCTTAATGTCTGTGATACTGCTTTACAAGATTATTAATACACATTGAGACTGGGCACCAGTCGATCATATCATCAGCCATTCACTATGTATCACCACATGGTATATACAGTAATAACATAAAGATTAAGTATATCTTATAAGTGATTTTATAATAAGACTTCTGGAAGGGGGGGATCCGTCAACAATACAAAGTATAAGACGGAGATAAACAGCAGAATATAAAAACACATTTCATAAAGGTAATAATACACAAGTGTTCAAGGACAGACAAGAGTCCATTAGCTCAGTGTTAGGTGTGTTCCTTCAAAGGAGGCTTAGGGGATGGAAATGTCCGGGGTGGGATCAGAGCTCAGAAACATCTTTGGATGTCACAGTGTGTTTGTTTGGGACCGCCAAAGGATGGTGATGCAGGGGAACTGTTGAGATACATCCACTTGAAGAGCAAGAACCGAGTTTCCCTCACGGCCAGAGGAATCATGCCTGGGATTTCAAGTCAGGGGGCCTTTGAATTGGGGGCCAGTTTGGAGTAGAGGGAGAGTAACAGAGAGGAGAAGAAAAACCTCCAGGAAAGCGTGAGGAGCAGCAGACAGGCGGAAGGGAGTCTCCTTTGCATCTATAGACAGGGCCATGCTGCGGCTTTGCTAGAGAAATCAGCACAGCCCGCTGCTGCTGCTTTGTGGACAGTGTTTTTAGCTTTCTAGCTCTTTGGGTCATTCAGCATGGAGGTGGTGAGACACTGCTACAGTTGAGAAGACTCTAAATCAGGCTACACACCCTGGGGGGGGGGGCGTGCCTGCATAAGGGCATCTCTCTCACACTGTAGTCTCCCGGAATGTATGTGACAAAAATAAAAAAATGCATCTAAAGTATATATTAAAAACGAAACAAAAAAAGCAAGCAAACAAACGACAATAACAACAACAACAACAAAAAAAAAACTTCAAGTCTGGGTGTGGTGGCACTTGCCTTTAATTCCAGCACTCAGGAGGCAGAGGCAGGCTTTGAGTTTGAGGCCAGCCTGGTCTACAAAGTGAATTCCAAGATAGCCAAGGCTACACAGAGAAACCCTGTCTAGGAGAGAAAAACAAAACAAAACAAAACAAAAAAACACTTTGAATCTGATTTTGCTTTCAGTGATACAGGTGAACATACTCATCAATTTCCTGAACCAGGGTGTATGTTTTCTTTTTTGAAAAAAAATATTATGTTTGGTATTTGTGAGAATGTATGTGAGCGTGCTCGAGCACACATATGTTGGGGCATGCACACAGAGGTCCGAGTACAACTTCAGGAGTCAGTTCTCCCCTTCCACCATGTAGGTTCTGGGGACAGACTGTTGATCGATCACACTTGGCAGCCGGCACTTTCACCCACCGAGCCATCCCGAGCCGTCTTGTCCACCCAAGGGTGTTTTTCTCAACTGGAGGAGTTCCTTTGGGATGCTAGGATGACTGGGGACCAGGGAACGGGAAAGCAGAAAACCTGGACCCTTGGGCAGTACACACGAAGTCCCCATGAGTCTGCCCGTTCCTGGGCTCACACTCTCCTTGCCCTTGAGAGGACCACAACTCAGGAATCCATAGAGCAGGGGCCAACCCTCCTCACTTTACAGGAGAGAACAGTTAAGGCTAGTCAAGCCAGAATGGGGTTTTGCCAGTTAGAGCCTGAACTGAGATGGACCCCAGACCCAGGGTCCTTCTCACTGGGAGCACCACCGATTAGAGGCAGGAACTCCAATGCACTGGGCTTCTCACCGTCAGCTACACTGATGGCAGCAGATAGAAGAGTGGCCAGGAAGTCCCACTGTGTTAGCTCCTCGAGGCTGTGCTTCCGGGGTGAAGCCAACGAAACACATTTGAAGGGACAGAGGGGACGCTGGATCTTGGCTTTCTGACCTCCTGCCACCATGGGATGGTGACATTACAGTTTCTGCTCTGTTCAGTGCTTCAGACCGAGGAGAGGAGGGCAGGGCTGGGCCAGGCTCCATGCCTCTGGCTCTATGACACGCTGTAGCTGTTGTAGTATGTGGCCGTGGCATCAGCCAGGACGGATATGAGACTGGTCTCTGTGGGGCCTGTTGCTGTCCCCTGGGAGAGTGGGCCATGCCCACTCAGGGTCCCAGCCCCTGCAGCAGAATCGGGATGGCCAGGAGTGTTCAAATACTGATCAAACTCATTGCGATCCATGTCCCCCAGAAGTTCCACCTGGCTTAGTTGATCCAGGGTGTCGAAGCCAGGGTGCTCAGGAGGTGGGGAGAGCTGGCCCAGGTGGGCCTGGAGGTTGGGATGAAGAGGGTGGTAGGTGGCAGGGGAATAGTAGGCTGGAGATGGGGGGCAGCCAGGAACAGAGGACATCATAGAAACCCCTGGGGACTGGCCAAGAGCCAAAGAACCTAGTGGATGGCTGCAGGGGAGGGGACTAGGCGTGAACTCTGGCGAGTAAGGGGGCCCTGGGAGGTGGGGGAGGCGATGGGGGTGGCCATGTTCCTCCTGGCATGAGGATGAGAAGAAGGTCTGCTCAGGCTCCAGCGCGTCCAGGGGCGACATCTCTGGGGGTGTGGGTAGCCCATAGGGATACGTGTCCACACTGCCAGGGGCACCAGCTGCACCTTCGTGGTAACAGCTGTGTAGTCCGGGCAGGGCAGTGCCTGGGGAGTACTCACCCCTGTCCTTCTCCCCCAGTGTACCCCTGCCAACGCCATTTTTCTCGGGCAGCGCGTTCTGGTCACGAGAGAGGGAGCTCAGGAGGAAGCCAGGGTCCACGCGCTTGCAGAGGCGCTTGCCTTGTTTCTTTCTGCGGGGTCGGTACTTGTAGTTGGGATAATCCTGCATGTGCTGTAGGCGCAACCGCTCTGCCTCATCCACGTAGGGCCTCTTTTGCGACAGCGTCAGCGCCTTCCACGACTTTCCTGATCACACAAACCAGAGAAGGGCATGCTCAGACTCCAAACGGCTGGCTCAGCCTTTACACCCGCGTCAGCCTCATGCCTCTTAGCGTCCCATGTGCCAACACCTCTGTCCCCCTACTCCACCCAAAGGAACCTTCTCACAGCCACCAGGGACACCATCTGCTTCTATTCTCTTTCCCTCCCAGATCCCACACAGAGAGAAGGGGCTGAACCACCCTGGCCTGTTTGCATTGCACAAAGTTAGCTTTTCTCACAGAGAAAGTGCTTAAAAACCACCAGCTCGCCCAAAACTGCCAGATGGCCCAGCCATTCTAAACTGCGAGAGTCTCACCTGACCCAATCATTAGCAACAGAAAAAAAAAATCTAAGGGTCCTAATACTGGCTGGGGTTCTTCCTTTCCTTTAAGGGTCAGACCCATTCATTTGTGCATTTTAATGGAAGTTCCCTGCTGCTAATGAAGTGACTCTGCCTGTTTACTTATGCATGACTCTCAGAGCCTTTACTGAGGTAGCCCAGCCTCGGCAACTATATCATCGAGTTGATTTAAGAATCTCAGTAAGGCTCACAAATAACTGTTCCTCACCTCTGCCGGTCAAATAGACTCTACTATGTAAAGATATAGGTATGGCTTGAAAGCTAACATTTACACACAGAGAGAGACACACACACAGAGGCACACTCACACACACACACATGCATGATACCACTTTCTCCCATGGAATTAGGACCTTTTGGACATAGCAGAGCACTTGCTTAGCCACAGGTCTTCACAGAAGCAAACTCTTTAACTTCCCTGGGTCCCTATCTTCCTTACCATTGGGTCCCCATCTTCCTTACCATTGGGTCCCCATCTTCCTTACCATTGGGTCCCCATCTTCCTTACCATTGGGTCCCCATCTTCCTTACCATTGGGTCCCCATCTTCCTTACTATTGGGTCCCCATCTTCCTTACTATTGGGTCCCCATCTTCCTTACTATTGGGTCCCCATCTTCCTTACTATTGGGTCCCCATCTTCCTTACTATTGGGTCCCCATCTTCCTTACTATTGGGTCCCCCATCTTCATCACTAGAGCACATGCTGCTTCCAATACAAGGCTTTCTCTTTTAGGAGCATCCTCTCCATGTAACCCTGTTGGTGCTAAAATGCTGCTTGTGCTTGGTTTTTTATCCACCATTCCCTACCTATCTGCTGCCTTGCAAGCCACGTTGGCATCCCTCCTCCACCTTTTAGTGGGCATTGTGTAGCCCTGCTCCGGGGATTTGTAAGAATCACGTCTAGACTGTTTAAACTGCTCCTTCCCACAGTGGGCATCTACAAATTTCACATGCTTCCCCTTGACTCTAAAGCACCCCGAAGTTCAGATCCTCTAGTCAAGACGACAAGGCATCAGGCCGTGGAAGCCCTGTAAAGAAAGAGCCCATATCTTGCCACTGGTCACAGTCCAGATGTGGCTAAGCACAGGGTCATGCACGCCCTGCCCTTGTCCCCAACAGTCCTGTTGCTGCCCTCGTTCCCTACTGGCTGGCTTCATGATCAGGATGTCATAGGACACTGAGGGCTCAAAGGCAGGAGTATCACTATTTGCCAGTTGTTGTAATTAGCTGTCGCTTAGAGTACGGCTTGAAGAGTGTTCCCAGCACCAGATGTGGAGATGACGCTGGTTGTCAGCCCATGGCTGAGGCCACAAAGCTCTTGCAAGAAGTCCAGGATGAAGATACACCCCATACTCTATCGATAGTCTGGATATAAAATATGTCTCTAGTTTCCAAATGCACCCAGATGCAATATAGTATTAATAAAATACAATTTCCATTATTAAATCCTAACAGATATCTAATTTGTGATACAGCTTCTCATTCATAATACACTAGACATACTTCACTTAATGTATTTATGATATACCCAAATATTTCCCTTTCACCTGTTAAACATCCTCTACCTAGGTAGGTCCTAAGGTTAAAGTCGGGGAAGTTTATAGTAGCAAAAGTTGGGAGTCTCTTATCCAGGCCTTCCTCCCCTCTCATAGACCAGAAAGAGAAGAAATCATTTAGAAAGAAAGACCATATAGGGTGGCTGCTGTTACCAACGTTAGCAGGCACAGTGTCTCTATTTCACCAGCAGTGGATGCCTGCTGTTTTCCCCTCCCCTTAGTCGGGCTGAGCTGCTAAGAGGGGGGGAAGAGTCTCCTCTGCAAGATGAACTGTACCCTCCTGCAGCCTAGGGCCCTATTCTAGAGAGAATTAGCCCGCAGGAAGGTTTGTGCCCCACATCTGTACCTGCCCTAGCCCCCCAAAACAGGCAGTCTAAATTCTTCTGCAGCACCCCACCCTTCTTCTCTCCCCCCACCAGGGCCTGCCACAGAAACCTGGTCAAAAATGGGACCATTCCTTCCTCGGTTAGGACCCATCAACAGGGTGATGAGGGGGGAAATTAGGAAGTCATAAGAAAAGCGCTGGCATTTCTTTTTTTTTTTTTTTAAATCTCTTAGGGTCTCAAGAAAACAAAATAAGCTTTAAGGACAAAGAAATAGTGTTTCAGATATTAGTCTATTTCTTGTTCCACCAATAGAAAGGAGCCTCCAAGGCAATGCTCACCAATATACACTAGGCACAGCTGGCCACAAGTGGTGCTTAGAACCCCAAAATTCTCACCAACTGTCTTCGGGGGCTCCAGACAGCCAGCAGGCTGAGCCCTCCTTCTAGGCCCAGGCCTTTTGCCAGCAGAAAGTCAGCCGTCTCTGTGTGACTCTGAGAGAGGAAAGAGCCCAGGCTCCTACGGAAAAGGGAAGGGCTTCAACCCAGCAGCGGGTGGGGTCTAGGGGCCTGCATGTCTCTCCTGGCCAGCCTGGTGCCCTCTGTAAACACAAAATGTTTTGAAGGGATTTCATTGGTTAAAATAAATAAAAACCACGTTGAAGGGTAAAGAGGTTTGAAGGAAGGTGAAGCTGAAAAGTGGTTGACTTCAAGATCCGTGAGGCGGCACAGTAGGTAAAAAGGCATTTATTTGCCATCACGCCTGAAGATTTGAATGTTTGATTCCTAAAACCCACATGGTGGAAAGAAGGAACCTACTCCCCATCTGAAAGTGTCTTCTGAACCCCCCCCACTCACTGTGGCACGCTCACCCGCATATATACACACACATGAACACAAACACGTATATAACATGCATGTGACACATACAGACACACACACACAACCGCTCTGGGTACTAGAGAGAAAAGAAACTCCTACAGAAACTTGGATTTCTAAGAACAATTTTAGCATTTCACCCCTGGCTTGTCTGATCCCAGTCCGGATTATCTGCCGACAGCGTCATAGCTGCAAACATGAAGCAGGCGATGGGGTCTACAGACCCTCCCTCCCTAGCTGCTCCAAGGATTTTCTCAAGTTATCTACACTGCTATGATAACTAGATAAGTGAATCGAGTCTATTCTGGTGGACATCTTTTGTTGCTGCCCTCCCCCCCCGTTAAATAATTAAAAATAGGGATTCTTCCCAGTAAAGCCTCGATTGACGTATATTCGTTATCATCTTATCCGTGCCACACTCTCTCTGTCTGTCCCAGTCATACAACGTGGGGGAAATGATGGAGTCTCCAGCTTCAGTCTCCCAGCAAACGCCAGTTCCACCTAGGCTAAACGTAACCTCCCAGCTGAGTCC
Source organism: Chionomys nivalis (assembly GCF_950005125.1). Taxonomy (NCBI): domain Eukaryota; kingdom Metazoa; phylum Chordata; class Mammalia; order Rodentia; family Cricetidae; genus Chionomys; species Chionomys nivalis. The sequence continues at coordinate 49,249,425 of NC_080097.1, forward strand.
CTGAACCCGAGTTCCTGTCCTCTGTACCCGATGCCGGGTCGCGCCCGCCGCTGGGGCCCGGGTTTCTGCTCCAAGTCCCGGAAAAGGAGCCAGTCCAGAAACCCGCCCTGGTCCTAAGGTTTAACCGTGAGCAACTCGGGCCGGACGGTGTCCTTGCTCCAACGCTCCCCTCCCCCGCCATTTGCGAACGGCACTGTCATCCGCGTGGTCCCCAAACCACTTTCGCGTCCCGCGCACTTACCCAGCATCTTGCTGAGCTCCGCGTTGTGCAGGTCTGGGTTCTGCACCGCCAGGCGTTTCCTCTCGTCCTTGGCCCACACCATGAAGGCATTCATGGGCCGCCGGATCCGGCTCTCCGAACCCTTTTCCCCTGGAGGTCGGGGGACGGCGGGCGGCGACAGTCCATCCGACAGCTCGGTTTCCAGGGCGGGACACTCCAGTCCTTCGGTCCACGGATAGGTTCCCAGTAACGAGGCCATGGCCGAACGCGGGACACTTGGTTTCGCCTCGTGGGGCCGGCGATAACCTGGCCCTCACTCAGGTCGCGACGTCCAACTTGGCCCGAAGCCTCGGGCCCGGCCCTTATTTATCAGCTTCGGGCCACTGGGTCCTCCAATGACTCTCAGGGGCGGCGCGGCCCCTCCCGGCTGCCCGGCCGCGGCGTCCCCTCTGCGACCTGCCGGCAGGGGGAGGGAGGGGCCGGGCCTGTCCCGGTGCCCGCCCCTGTCCTCCTCTCCGCCTCCCGAGCCCGTCCAGGATCAGCGGATCAGCGCTCGGGTGCAGGTGCTGCAGAGCCACGGGGGAGCGTGCGCATGGCCCTCAGTCTCCCACGCGTGGAGCGGGAGTCAAGTCCAGCCCCTGTTCCGCTGGTCTGGCTGCCCTCTGCCCAGGGACCAGACTCTACCAAACTCCCACAAGGGAAAACTGAACTCTAACAGCTTTCGCAGAGATACACGGACCATCAATGTCCCTAGATCGGCCAATAAGCTATTGTGGACAGGACACACTTCGGTCATCTCGTCCCAGCCAACGTGGGTGGCTACCAGAGATGGTCTTAGGCCGATGTGGGATCTACCCGGACGTCAGGTTCTGCTCAGTGTCCTTCCCAAACTGACACTCTGGGTCTCTGGAGATTTTCCTTTTCCTTTCTTTGCCTCATCCCACTCTGCCTGGCCGCCGCTTGCCCGCAGTCCCAGTCTGCAGCTCCCTTGCTAGTAACTCTTTCGCAGAATTCTTTTCTGGAGTTTTCTTCTACTCAAAAGAGAAGTCGCTTTTACGATCCTAGGTCCCCCAACGACTTCCTTGCAATCCATGGGCCTCCTTGGCTTCCTGCATCCTGATACTTCAGGCTAAAAGGGCTGTGACCTGGGAACTAGAGACAGTCTCCCCCTGATGCATACTGCAACTGCTTCTGCTGTTACACCAGCGACCGCACACAGTAGGCACTCAAGAACTGCCGAATAAATGAATGAATGAACCAACATGGTTTAGACACACCCCGCTGTAGAAAGCACAGCAGGCAGGACTAGATCCCGGAGTTAGACCCACAAATATTTATGGCACACCACCCCATGTGGAGGCTCCACAGAGGCGACCTTCGAAAGAGGCAAGATCCCAGCGGAAGACCGTGGGGTTGGGTGCTAGAGCCTGCCTTGAATTTCTGAAGGCGTGACAGCAAGTCCGATATCTCCCAAGACCTTTTCTTAATCCTAAAACCAGCCGATAAGGCTGACCTCACAGGCGGTGATGAGGTAAAAGCAGTGAGCTCCGGCTGTGTAATCTTTGTGATGGAGATACCGCTCTAGACCTAAATTCCAGCCCGCGGCGACTGAATTCACCAATGGCCTCGCTTGCAACGTGCGAGACGGCCAGGGCTGAGATGCTGCAAGTATCCAGAGAACTGCAAATTCTCCGAGTTTAAGACCCAATTTTACCTTCCAGGGCCCCAGATAAAATTCATCAGGGCAAGTGCTTTCGGCATAAAACAGACCGGCATTTCCCATCTCCCCTCGCCAGGGCCAGGATCCAGCAGCAGTGCTCTAAGGCTGGTGTCCCTTAAAACCGGGGATCGCCTTCGAACTCCCCCACTCCCCGCTACTGTGCAAAGCCAGAACTGCCAGTCAAGGGTGGTTCAGAGGGGCGCTGGCCTGGAAGTGGGCGTCCTGAGGTGCAGGCAGTTGGGCCACCAGGCACCTGCATCAAACTTGAAGGAGGTTTACCGAGAGTGTATCCGCCATGGAGGCGGAAGTTCCTATTGGGGGGGAGGGGAGACGTGGACGCTAGGCCATTTGCAGTGTTGGGCTTCACTACCAGGAATGCTTCCAGAAGAATCTTTATGTCAAAGTGATTCTCCTTGAGAGGGAGGGTTCTTCCTCTTGGAGCAAAGGGGACCCAGTGACAGCGGATCACTGGAGCCTGCTGTTTCTAACCATATCTCAGCTCTAGGGCCGGAGTGTTCTTATGCAGCTCCAGAGAGGCCAGTGCAATGTACTCTTCACCGCATTGGGAACCCTTGTGTGAGCGCACCCAGGAGTGCACCCAGGAGCAGCACGAGGTGCCAGGTTGTGAAGATGCTGGGCTCGCAAGAGTGCAGAACCCTTAGGGAGGATTACAAACCTGCGGCCAAAAGTGAGTCTGGGCTCTGAGAACACAGGTAGGGAACATTGCTTCCAAGAGTAGGGTTTCATACATTTCATCTGTTGGTAATTGTGAGTCTGGAACCAAGGGATGGTGCTCCCTCCGTTGCTAGCCTGTACCGGACCGGCAGCTTGGGAGCCATCTGCAGGCTGGAACCCGGGCTGATTCGCTCACTTCCGTTACTTCATCCTTGCAATGGTGCTTCTTCGTCGCCCCGAGCATGCTCTATGCATGCTCTATGTATTTGGGGCCGGCAGCGGGAGTGGGGGCAGGGGAAACACCAAAGGAGTGACCCTGTAGCCTTGCAGAGTTTGGCTCAGTCCCTGAGAGTCTAAAGCCCTCTGAGCTACAGCAGCTACAACGACCGACCCACCGGAACCTGCCCAGGCATCCTGATGCCTGCTGTCGCCAGTGCTGGCCCAGGACTGTGTCCATGTGTTAGTTTCCGAGGCTGGTCACTCCAGACCCCTGCAAGACCTCCCTGGCTCCACCGATTCAGGATAGCAGAGTCGCATATGCGGGTACCTGAGAGGCGACCAGGACACTGGAACCACGTGTGGACCATGCAGCAAATTTATCTCCACAAAATCAGGACCAATTCACACAGGCTAGCTGGGATGACCTCTTTCTCTGCTCATCTCTTGAGTAACTTACAGTTTCCAGTTTCTCACTTCTTCCTTCTGCCTCCCCCTTCTTCTCCCCTTTCCCCCTCTTTCTTCTTCCTCCATCCCTCTTCTTTTTCAGTCCTGTAGTTCTCTAACCCCCGTATTGCAGGAAGACATAATCTGAAACAGAAACCCTCAAATACACATTACTGAACTGTGAAACAATAGAAAAATAACAATTAGGTGAAAAATCTAAAAGTTTTAAAGGGCCAGGCCTTCAAAATTCTCTCCTCAAGGAGATTTATCCATGGCCTGTAGGGGTCTGGAGAGAGGGCAAGCAGAAGGATTGGAGGTGGCTTGCAGGTTCCCACTTTACCAAGGCAGCAGGAGCAGCTATGAGCTGCAGATCCTGAGGGCCACCAAGCATAGCAGCCTTCTCAGCCCGGGAGAGGCAGATCTTTGGATGCTGGCAGTTGCGGCTATAGTCACTTAAAGCGAATGTTTCTTGCTCTTTGCCCCTTAACCTAGGCTGGAGATGGAACTTGTTCCTCACCATCTTTGCTTACCCAGATCCTTCTGGATCTGGTCGACAATCTGCAAGCTGCCTGCTATTGGCTTGCTCCATTCAGCTTCCATACCACCTCTGTGAAGTCCACTGTGAGCTTAGCACAGGGCCGCTTCCCAGGTGAGGGTGGTCAGTAATAAAGTAGACTGCCCCCCCCCCCAGCCCTGCACCTGCTCGCCGGGCGTCACTTGTTCCCTGGTTCTCATATGCTCAGGGGAACCAGCCTCTGTGACTCACCCTTCTTACCCCTTCCCCCAAACTTTCTAACTTCAGGAAGTTCCCACAGAACTTTTCTCAACTGTCATACCTAGAGATCAAGACTTGTCCTGGACACTGAAATCAAATGGGCTTAGAGCAGCTGGAGCTAGCCCAGCCCTACCTACTCACTGGGCTTGCAGATCACCTCAGGTGACTTTTACTTGTTCTTTTCCCTCCATTTTCCTGTCTTCCCTCTTCCTTTCCCATTCCCTCCTTCTTCCCCCTCCCACCCCCGCACTTTCCCCCATTCTCCTCAGTGGACTCCTCACCTGTAACTGGTTCAGTTAGCAGCCCCCATCTCCCTGTGTTTGCCCACGAGTTACTCTATCGTTTCGAAGCTACTGAATATAAAGCCATTGAGGTTCCTAATTTTTGAGATGACACTAATGGCTAGGACCTGAGTTGTCCCTGTGGGCTTAACTGAGCAGACTGGAGCAGGCAGAACACAAGGACACCTTTACAGAGTCTCACAAGTCACAGCATCAAAGGTCCTCTACATGGAAGGAATTGTTCTCAGCCTATATGGTTCCTGGGTGTGAATTAAGTGAACCCTTGATAACTGCAGACTCTTCTGTAATGGTGGATTAAATCACAGTACTAGAATATCAAAGTCATGTTTTCTTGAAGTTCTCAAGATCACATACCCCTGGTTTCTATGGCACTCCCCCCTCCAAAGAAACCTCCTGTTACTTGTCTGACTAGTCTTGCCTCCCAGTAGATTCTAGGAGATGGCCCAGCAGGAGTACTGCCTGGGCTTTAGAAGTTACATCCAACTGGCCACTGCTGGTGATGGAAATCTTAATAAGCTTCCCAACCTATTGGTTACAGCCGGGTCCTAGGGTCTCATCTGTAAGAGGAAGGATCTCCAGGACCCCTGAAATGAAGACCCTTGTTCTGCGCATTCTGCAGGCCGCTCTAAGAGCATCAGAAAAGGCTCCAATAGGCAACGTGTTTTCTTTCTTAACTTGCTTCCTTCCACTCTGAATGGTTAGTTCTCCCTGAAGGCAGCATGCTGCCACACTGCTGCTCGGACATGCTGGACTTAGTCGGTTACAACTAAACCCTTGGATTCTGATAAATGAATTAGCAACTCAGCCGGGTGTGGTGGCTCAGGCCTGTAATTCTAGAATTCCGAAGGCAATAGCAGAAGGATGAAGAATTCAAGTTCAGCTTTAGTGAGTTCAAGATTAGCCTGGATTGAAACTCTGCAGAGAGAGAGAGAGAGAGAGAGAGAGAGAGAGAGAGATCAACATACTGTAAGAAAAAAACTAAAGGCTAAAGTTGGGTCAAGGACATCCATTCTTCATCCTGTCTTTTTTAAAATACCTAGAGAGAGTGAAAGTGAGCAAAAGCCGTGCAGTGATAACACAGCATGGAAGATCAGTGTTTGCTTAGGTAAACATCTGAGTCCTTTGTGGGGAGTGTCAGGATGATGATGACAGTGGTGGCGAGACAGCCTGATAGAGATCTCATCTCAGAGCTCCGTCAGCCGCCAGCAACTCCGATGTGCGAGAGCTGAGGCTGCCTCTTGTTTGTTTAGCTTACGCAGTTGCCTTAATGAGTGGACTCAAAATTGCTATTACTTTGTGCTCTGTTTTTTTTTTATTGGGGTACACCATATCTGCAGAAAAGGGGGGGGGCATCCTGGCTGTTTCCCACCGTGACCACACCTTGGTGTTCAGAGTAGGAAGTGTAATGTTCCCGATCCTGCTGCTTTTAGTTGCCTGCCCCAGCCACATCGTGAAATGGCATGTTCTCATAAAACAAGGTTTCTCATTCCGTGGCTACCAAGTCTGATAACCTGAGTTTGATTCCTGGAGCCCACAAGGTGGAAGAAGAGAATTGACTGTGGTGGTTTGCGTGTATACACACACACACACACACACACACACACTTAAATAAAACAGTTGCTAAAACATTCAAGCTATAGTAAAGGCAACAGATCTGGAGCCCACTGCAGCGGAGAACACAGCTTTCCATCCTTAGTTGTCAGGGGGAGGGGGACATTTTTATCAGAAGGAGCCCAGGGGAGGCCTTTGGTTATACAAGAGACAAAGGGAGAATGGGCGAGCCGTGGGCAAGAGACATCATTCATCACCAGCAGAACAGGTAGGGGAAGTGCAGGCTCTAGGGTTGGCTAGTAGGAATGGGACCAGCAGGCTCTGGGCATGCGGAACTGTCCCTAGCTGTGTGGAACCTGGTCCTGAGGTAATAAGGACCGGTGGAGAGTGACCTGGAGTGTGGAAGCTCACAAAGGAGGTGACTAAGGTGGGCATGGTTTGCATAGGGAAGGGATGTCACAGGGCAGCTGCCTGCTAGCACTAGGAATTTGCTAACTGTGGAGGGTCAGCGCTCCAGGGTGGGCAAAGCTCTAGGACTCAAAGCATCTGTCTGGAGCAAGCGGAAAGCAGAATTAATATGCATCCATCTTTGAAGCTCTAGGACCTAAAAGAATAATTTGTAGATAGTGCGCACTGGACCAGCAGAAGAGGAAGGTGGGAGGATACAGCGAACAATGGATGGGTCATGTGGATAATAAGAGGATTCCCCCAGTGGTCTTTCCTCCCACTGCTGTATTTACTCAGAGAAAACTAAGGAGCTGCCTGAACCCTATTTATACCATATTTGCTGTGTTCAGGGTTATTCTGTAGCTCCCGGATCTATATTCAGAAAGCTGGCGTCGTGGCAGCCTTAGAGGGACCTTTTACAGATAGACTCCATGGGAAACGTGTCCCTCATTCAACAAGTCTGCTTAGATCACTTGTCTAAATTGGCCCTGGAACTATTTGTTCCACAATTCTGCTGGGGCCAGCAGGGCCTATGGAAGCCGCATGCTCCCGCTGTTTACATCTGAACACTGTGCAGTAAAGTGATGGTGCCCATGGCAGCATCTTTGCTTACATGTTTAGCACCAGAGCTTGTTTCTGAGCAAGCTAGGCTAGAACTGCTGACCAGAGTGTCTGTGTGTAGATTCTCCTCACGGTGTTGCTCTCCTTCCAGCATGACTTCAGAGCAGATGGGACTGCTTGCATACCAGCTCAGGATCCAGGAATGAGCGTACCCCCCACACAAAGCACAAGCTTCACGGCCTTTGTTGACGGAGCAAAGATTTAGGGAAGGAAACATGGACCCTACGTCTCCAAAGGGCATGTCGAAGAATTACAGATGGACGCTATGACTCTTCAATGTCGTGTGAGGGCAGAAGTAAGAACTCCAAAGACTGACAGCCCAAAGATTAGTACTGTGACACCTGAGCTGCTTCCCAAGCCCGAGGCCAACATGGAGGCAAAGGAGTGTTCCTTCTTCCTCTTCGCATCGACCTTCCACACACATTTAGATTCCAAAGAGAACAGCAATTCCATTTTAACGTGAAGGATATGAAGTCTAATTTGTGCTCGGAGCCAGAGAGCAATCAGAAGGGGCTGGGTGGTCATTAAAGTTGGGTTTAGAAAGAGCTGAGGGAGGCACAGGCCTGTATTTGGAACTGAAATTTACAACATTTCTTTTTGAGGGAGCTTTTGAGGGCACCTTGAGAAAAACTTAAAGGCAGGAGTTAAACATGGCTCGTTGGCCCTGCGTTAGTTGCCGTTGGACTGGAGTCACCCTGCTCACCTGACCTGGGTCTACTAAGTATAACGTTTAAGAGGCACAGGCCACGGTCTTTTTTTCTGCATGCGAATACACACTTAAGGCACATCCATCCCATCCCATCTGCACACACCTTTGACTGTCAGCTGGGGAGGTCCGCTATGTATGAGTGCAGACTCTGTAGCTGACCATGAGGCTGCTGGAGAGAAGTGACAGCCAATGGCTAAATAGGGGAAGAGGCTCAGTCTAAGGTCCTCTTCCAGATGGCTGGCCACTGTCAGGCTCTCCACAGGATGCAGGGCGCATGCAACGAGGCTGGATCCAATCAAACATCATCCTCTGTAAGAACAGAACCCCCCTTCTGCCCATGATGGAGATTTGAGGATCAGAGCTATACCCCTGCCTCACATGCCTACAAAGCTGGAGAAGAAACAGCAGAGCAGAGGATGCTGGAAGGAACACTCCTGAGGGGAGGGGCGGGGGGAGAGCTACCCTGTGTGCTACCAAGGTTTCTAGCTGCAGCCAGAGAAACCTGGAAACCCACAGAGATCAGGGGACTCAGTGAGCTGAAGAGACAGTTCCCAGCTCAGGAAGGACAAAGCCAAGGATGGAGGCTGACGGAGGCTGGGGGTAGGAGTGGGGGGTGAGGAGGACCTGAAGTTCTTCAGGAGTACCCACAGAGAACTGCTCTGTGTGTGTGTGTGTGTGTGTGTGTGTGTGTGTGTGTGTGTAAGTAAATGCTGAGTCTGTGGGGAGAGCACTGGCAAAGGACAGATGTTAGTCTTCTGAACTCTCACAGGGACAGAAAGATTTTGTTCTCACCAGCCAGACTAGAAAGGCCTCCTAAGACATCCAAGTAGCCTGAGGGGTGAAAACAAGAACACACAACCTATAGTCAGGAAAAGCATCAATCCATAGAAACAACCAGAAATGACAGGCCTGATGAGACAGATAACAGTAGAAGAGCTTTTAAAAACACACTCCAGGAGGAGAGCAAGACTGTGAAGAGAGGAGACCGTCTAAAACAAACCCAAATCAAAGCCAGAAAGCGTCCAAAGACAAGGTGTGAAACACAAGCTACGTGGTACAGGAACAGCAGTCGGTTGGATGCCACAGGAAGGGATGATAGCAAACTTGGGGTGTGCCAACGCGGACTCTCCTAAGGGAAAAGCAGGGAAAAAACTGGTTGCAAACAAGAGCAGCAAGCGGTGAGGCAACACCAGTGTGGAACATAAACAAGGCCCCATCTCAGGAAGGGGAGGGCCTAGAAAACAGGTCTAGGGGAATAAGGGCCGGAGAGTTTCCAAATTTAACAGAAGCCATAAACACACAATTCCAAAGGGCCCAAGATCCCAAACCAGAGGAGATGCAAAGATACAGCACTGGGCACACCTAACCAGGTCTCCGATACTGATCGTTTTAGATAATAATTAATTTGTTTTCTGTGCGTACATGTGTGGGGTGGGCGGTGCTCATTGCCTGTGCATGTATGGAGGTTGAGGAGGACGATGGGTGCCCTGTGCTCTCACTCTCCACCGTATTCCCTTGAGACAGGGCCTCTCACTGAGTGTGAAGTGAGGCTGGTGGCCAGTAGGCTTCAGCTATCCCCCTGACTCCCCACTCCACGGTGCTGTAACTTGGTGCCGGGGTTACAGGCTAAGATGTGTGGTTATTCACCACTTTTTCAGTGGGTGCTGAGAATTTGAACTTGGGTCCTTATGCTTGTACAGCAAGTAGAGGCTCTTTCTTACCCGCTGAGCCATCTCCTTGGGCTGTTAGCATCTGAAAATCTTAAAAAGCACTGAGAAGAAAAGGGAAACCATATGTACAAAGTAAAGCCTTGTGACAGAAATGAAATAATTCAGAAAGCAAAGGAGTAACAGTTTTTAGAAAAACCCAAACCCAGACTTCTCAAATTATATGCCAACTATTTGCTGTGGGACAATGGTTTGTACCCTGTCAATTGTATTTTAATAAAACACTGATTGGCTAGTAGCCAGGCAGGAAGTATAGGTGGTATAACCAGGCAGGAAGTAGAGGCTGGGTGACAAGAACAGGAGAATTCTGGGAAGAGGAAAGCTTGGTCTGCAGGCTCTACCCAGCCACAGAAGAAGCAAGATGTGACTGCCTTACCAAAAAAAAAAAAAAAGTACCAAGCCACGTGGCTAACTCAAACAAGAATTATGGGCTAATGTAAGTTGAAAGAATTAGTTAATAAGAAGTCTGACCTACTAGGCTAATCAGTTTATAACTAATGTAGACCTCTGTTTGATTCTTTGGGACTTAACGGCTGCAGGACTGGGCAAAACAGAAAACCTCAGTCAACAACTATTGTGTACTTTATGAAGGAATTTGTTTTGACTTATGGTTTTGAAAGTAGAAGAATCTAAGCTTGGACAGCCACCTCTGACAGGAGCCCAAATCCATGCTATTCCATGGCAGAGGACATCCTATGGCAGATGGTATCCCATGACAGATAACATCCTGTGGCAGAGGACATCCTATGGCACAGGACGTCCCGTGTCAGATGATAACCAATGGCAAATGATGTCTCACAGCAGATAACATTCCATAGCAGAGGGCACCCTATGACAGGGGATGTACCATCAAAGAGGATATTCCATGGCAGAGGACATCCCAAGGCAGATGATACCCTGTGGACCAAAGGACATCCAATGGCAGATGATATCCCATGGCAGAGGCTGTACCATGGCACAGGACATCCCATGGCAGATGATATCCCATGACAGAGGGCATTCATTTCATGGCAACAGTACATGTACAGTGGTGAGTGGCAGATTCAAAAGAGACAAGACATTTGAGTGGCCTCTTCTCATACCGGATCCTTTTTATAGTAACTAACCCGGGCTCCTGAATCCTAACCCACTCCCACGAGACAAATTTTCCTATAATCTAATTGTTTCCTACCACCTCCCCATGCTTTACACTAAAGACCAAGCTTCCAAAACATAAATCTTTGGGGGACCTGCGGCGCGCAACTCTGCCAGCAGAGAAGACGACCACAACAGGATTCTTCTTGGAACGTACTTTATTGGAGCGCAGAAGACTGAAGTTAAGATGGAGGCGAAAAGACCCCGAGCCCGACCGCGCGGGGAATATATACAGTGCCTGGTCCGCCTATGATGTGTCATTGCTTGATTGGCTCGGCCCACACTGATGCAATTGCGTGAGCAAGACGTGTGAGCAATTGATAGGTGGATTCAAACCACTCTTGGGCCGGTAGCGAGCGTGCGCAGAAGTTGTTTACTACTAGGGACACTAGCAAATGGCGGTAACGGGCTTAGTGCCAGACCCTGTGAACATGACTGCTGACAGCTCCGAGGTGCGCAAAGCGCCTGGCGCACAGAGCGCCGTGGCGCGCTACATCGGAACATGACAGCTGACAGCTGACAGCTGACAGCGCCGTGGTGCGCAGAGCGCCGTGGCGCACTACAGGGACCTGACATATCCAGTCCAGAACACCCAGTAAAACTATCTTTTAAAATAAAGGCTTTTCAAGATATGAAAGTTCATTGAACAATCAGCAGGCAAACACTACATTAAATGTTGAAGAACATTAGTCTTTCAGGCAAAGGATTGCAGTGCCACACAGACTTCTGAATCAACAGAAAAGAATGGTAATTAATATGTTGGCAAAGATAAAATATCATTGGAAGACCATTGTTTTCAAAACCCCCCAACTTCCTATGTGTTGACTGAGTTTTTCCTGCCTGGTTCCCACAACCGTTAAGTCCCAAAGAAATCACACAGAGGTCTACATTAGTTATAAACTGATTGGACCATTAGCTCAGTCAGGCTTCTTATTAACTCTTGTAACGTATATTAGCCCAATATTCTTGCCTATGTTAGCCACTTGACTCAGTACCTTATTTGGCGAGACAGTCACATCTTGCTTCTTCTATGGCTGGGTCAGGGCTGCAGACTAGGACTTCCTTCTTTCCAGAATTCTCCTGTTCTCTTTGACTCACATCTACTTCCTGTTTGTTTGCCCCATCTATACTTCCCGCCTGGCTACTGGTCAATCAGAGTTTATTTAAAATATAATTGACAGAATACAGACCATTGTCCCACATCACCTATGAAATTTCAGGCAATATATAAGTAAAATGGTATAATAACAACATCACAAAGACCAAGAAGAGGGCAAGGGGTGCACATGACTGTGGGACTCTTGAATGTTATGTGTATGTAATATATGATTTTGTTTCAGGGAAGACTGTGATCAGAGACGTAGACTGTAAACTCTATAGCAACTGCTTTTAAAAAATGATAGGCAGTTAATGTATAAAATGCTGAATAATAAAAAGTGATGATCCCAATTGATCGAGCATAGGAAACAAAAATGAGAAACAAGCATGCAAACAAAGAACAACAATGACAACAACAAAACCCCCAAGGACTGGTGAGAGGACTCAGCAAACAAAAAGCATTGGATAAAAAGCATTTGCTATGAAAGCCTGATGGCCTGAATTCAATCCCTAGAACCTGGGGGGGAGGGGAGGAGAACCACTGACTCTTCCAATACCACATGCACTCTGTGGTGTGTGTGTGCCTGAACTTTCATACACATATATCACACACATATACATACCTAATTTAATTTAAAAACCAAAGCAGGTTAGATACGTCAAAGCAGTAAGATGTTAGACTAAAATACAGTCACACTCGTGATCATGCGAAATATTTATGGGGAGAAAAAAAACCCAAGCCGGGCGGTGGTGGTGCACACCTTTAATCCCAGCACTTTGGAGGCAGAGGCAGATGGATCTCTGAGTTTGAGGCCAGCCTGTTCCACAGAGCAAGTTCCAAGATAGCCAGGGCCACACAGAGAAACCCTGTCTCAAGGAAAAAAAAAAAAAAAAACAGCAAAATTCAACTAAACAGTCCATAGAAAATGCCTTAAAAATAAAGCCTCAGATTAAACAGAGAGATTGGAAATTTTGACTCATGCTGACGTGCAATATGATAAAGAAACACCTAAAGAGGTAGAGCAGGCATGAGAGTCAAACTCGGGTAGGGCAAAGGTACTGGAATTATAAGAGCAGGGAAGCAAAACGTCTGTCATTATAATGCTAAGAAAACAAACAGCATTCAACATTAGATAGCAAGATTAGCAGAAAAATAGTATTTCTAATAATAAGTTAGAAAGGAAGAACATAGATGAGCGTGTCAGCAGTTGGCAGACTAGACGAACACAGTCAGGCTGAGAATCAATGGTCTTGAAAGTATGTCATAGAAGCCTTCTAAACTGTAGGAAAAGGGGAAATGGGTGAGAATGTCCAGGACTGGAGGACAACAACAGGTGAGACGCACACAATGGGGACAGCAGAGAGAAACGGGGGGGGGGGGGGGGGGACTGGAGGCAATGATGTGTGATAACTTCCCAAGTCAAATATCCAGGAACCCAGAAAAGATCAGAAAAACAGAGGGAAAGGGCAATAAACTGCAGAAAACCAAACACAGGTTTAAAATCATGAAAGCAGCTGAGGAACAATCATCTCATCACAGGAGGAGGGCAGGTCCCCTGGGTCTCTCCAGAATCTACATGAGCAAGGAGACAACAGAAGGAAATATTTCAGTGTTGAAATTAAAAAACACAAAACCAAAACCAAATACCTACCTGCCCCATCCAAAATCCAACCAAACAACAACAAAACCCACCAACTCACAATTCTGTTTCAAGCACAAAAGAAGGAAAGGAAGGGAGGGAAAAGGGAAGGAGGGAGGGGGTAGGGAAGAAGGAAGGAAGGAAGGAAGGAAGGAAGGAAGAAAGAAAGAAAGAAAGAAAGAAAGAAAGAAAGAAAGAAAGAAAGAAAGAAAGAAGAAAAACTTTTTTGGATAAACAAAAATTGGTTGTGGCCTACCTTAAAAGAAATATTTTGTTTTGTTTTTCAAGTTCTTCAGGGTCTGGAGATGCCCAGGCTCAGTGTCAAGCGTGATTGCTGCTCTTAAAGATTTCCCAGGTCCACACCCTATGGCTCACAACCACTTACTGTGCCTCCAGCTCCAGGGACTCCTAGGCCTTCTTCTGGCCTCCTGGGGCATCAGCACATGCATGCGCATGTTTTCTTGTGCATGAACACACACACACACATGCACGCACACACAATGACATCTTTATTAAAAGATGTTCTTCAGAGAAGTAAAATTCCATAGGTCAACAATTTGGATCTATATTTTAAAAAAGGTCTTCAAAGAAAGGGGGAAAAAAGACAAAATAATTTTTGTGTATAGCCTGGAAAAACTGAACCCAGGGACTTATGTGCGTTAGGCAAATGTTTTAAGTATTGTGCCACTGAATTATAGCTCTAGCAAAACAAACAAACAAACAAAAACAACAAAAAAACCCACCCCGATTGATTGTTTTTATGATTCTTTAATACAAACAGCAATGTATTCAGTCATTATAAAGAATAGGTAACAAAATAAATAGAAGTAAGAGACATGAGCGAGATGTTGTGGCCCTCTGTTACCACACACTTGTGCCATCTACAATGCTGGGCAGTGCCATTTGAAAGCAGACTTGAATTAGTTGTCAAATGTATATTGTCAACCCTAGGGCAACTACTAATCAAGTAAAGGATTACTATCCTAATAATATGCAAGGAAAGGAAGAAATGGACTTGAAAAGAACGTTGGCTGAAACTATACGGTGGGAAAGAGAGGAAACGAAGAAGAAAGGAAAATGACAGCAGACACAGTGCGCATAATTAGCTCTACAATGACCGTGTCCAAGGTCAGTGATTTAAGTGCACACTGAACTAGAGGCTGTCAACATTGGCTAAAAGGCTAAAAGGCACAGCGGACATTTTCAATACAGTCATAGAAAACTCCACAAATCTCGGGAGAAGAGGCCCACTTGTGTACAAGAGGCACACAGGACACCAAGTAAGGAAAGAAACTTCCCATTGCGTATCATTGCTAAAACACTGAACACACAGAACAAAGAAGGTGTATTGAGAAACAGAAACTGCGCGAGAGAAATGCCAAGTCATGTGGAAAGGTGCTCCCTGCACCCACCCCAGCATTTTTCAACAGAAACTTTAAGAGCCGGCCCTTGACTGGAAGGAAGGCCAGCATGGAACAGGAGGGCCTGTGTCCTAAGTTCTGCTTGACTTTTCCACAGAAGCATATAGTTTCAGTGTTTTGCTCCCTCGCTCTGTCCTTTACAGCAATTAAAATATGACAGAAGCATTCATAAAAAAGAAAAGGAACATAAGAAAAGAAAAAGCAAAGGGATAGAGAAAAGGATAGCATGCTGGTATTATTCAAAAGAAATCTGAGCCAAGCCTGGTGATACAGACCTATAATCCTGGCTGTGCTGTTTAGTGAGACCCTGACTCACATTAAAGTGTGGAAGAGAGCCGAGGACACAGCTTGGTGGCCTTCGCGAGCAGCTGACTCTGTATAGGGGCCTGTGCTGACCTCCTTCTCATTTCTCTCTATGGATCTTCTGCTTTCCTATGATTATGTGGGGATTAAATATATCATTGTGAAGGTAAGGTAACCTACCATAGACTGTTCTGACATGAACCACAAACACAAGACTCTACTCCTTTACGGCCTCCATCCATGTGTGCCGTAACTCACATCTCTATATATTTTATATTCATTAATGGAGACATAGCTGTTTTAATTAACATACATCTATATACATTGTACATTCATCAATGCATGCATTTATTATATTTGCATATATTGCCTATTCATTAAAGTAGACGCATCTATTTGAATTAATGTACATCTGTATATATTCTTATTCATTTATGTAGGTGTATATTTATCTTAATGAAGTTCTCTCAAATCCCATATAAAATTAAGAAGTGGGGCTGCGAAGAAAGTTATAATAATGCTTTCAAAAAACTTAAATAATGTGTATGAGTGCTCGCTTACATGTACGCAGGTGCACCACACGCGTGCAGTGCCCATGGAGGGAAGAAGAGAGCATTGGAACCCCTAGAACTGGAGTTACAATTGGTTGTTAGCTATCATGTGGGTGCTGGGGTGCCGAGAGAACCCGTGTCCTCTGCAAGAAAAGCGAATTCTCTTCACTACTGAACTTTCTCTCCAGCCCCCTTTGCTGACATTGCATGATCCAGTGAAGAGCTGGGAGACTCTAGAACACAGACCACATGGCGACAACTTTGGATCCGTGTCCATGTGGGCTCCTGGCCTGGCCCAAGTACTTGCTAGCTGAATGATTTTCAGAAACTGTCAATCAAGCAGTGTCCTGCCTTCCACATCCAGAATCAGAGTGGTACAACTATCTCTGGGTGCCATGAAGACACATTAGAAAATACAGAGCATCAAGTCAACAAGGGTGGTGCTGAGACATGTCGGCTGTCCTTCCTGGCTACCATGACCTGGGCAAACACTGGGGTGCAGAAGGCAGGAACTGAAGTCGTTGAGAAACTTAAGGCACCCTTCACAGTATTGTGACAAACACGGGTGATACAGAGGAGCTGGGTAGCTGACTTAGTGGATGTAATTGAGCAAGCGTGAGACTCCGAGTTCGAATCTCCCGCACTGACTAAAAATCTGAACATGGTGGCACATGCTTGTAACTACTGGGAGGATGGGGTGGAGACAGGTGGATTCTGGGAGTTCTCTGGTCAGTCAGCCTAGAAGAAATGGAAAGTTCTGTTCAGCAAAAGATTCTGTCTCAAGGGAATAAATCAGAAAGCAATAGTGGTACCTGACTTCCTTCTCTGGCCTAGACATATGTGCTTCAGTGTGCGCAATATATATATATATATATATATATATATATATATATATATATATATATATATATATAGAGAGAGAGAGAGAGAGAGAGAGAGAGAGAGAGGGAGGGAGGGAGGGAGGAAGGGAGGGAGGGGAGCCATCTAGAAGAATACAGAGAAGTCACAGGAAGCCATCACAGGTAGCCATTTGGTCCCTCTCCTGTCTTCAGTGGTCTTACAACAAATAGCTGGCCCAACTTGCACTACTCTGGTGAATTTCCAAGGTTTCCTGCAGTTCTGAAATCCGGGACCCATGAGGGAAGTTCACACCAAAGCGTGGCCCCATGCAAGCCCTCCATTTCTGACCTTCCCTCGGAGGAACATGAGGCCAGTTGGCACCAAGGACGACTCCTACCTATGCACCCACACAGGTTTTGCTGCCCTGCACACGAACACTCCCCGGCTTGCAAAATCTTTGAAGGTTGACAGCTTCCTCTTGAATTTGGATGCATGAAATGTAGAACTCTCAACTTCTGTGACCCAGTTAACTGAACCGTGAGCATCTGAGGGTTGGGGCCAGGTCTGTCAGCTGTGTGCACAGTCCCTACCAATGTCATAGCCTGGAGCCTAGTGGAATGGTTAAGTGAGCACCTATGCTGGCATCTTCCCACAGAGTTCTGCGCCTCGCCCCTTCCTTGTGAACTGAGCTGTGTCGGTAGGACAACACTTCACCATCCCCAAAGGAGCTCAACTGTGTCGATACAGGACTGGATTCAGGGATGGAAGATAAAAAAGCGAGGGACTGGGGTATATTTGGGGGTAGGTGGTGGTTCAGTCACAATCAAGAGGCCCTGAGTTTGGAGTTCCATCACTCACATAACAAATGGCAGCATATCTGTTACCCCAGTGCACGGGAGGCCACGGGCCAGCCAGGCGAGCTGAACTGATGGGTTCTGGGTTCAGTAAGAGAGCCTGTCTCCAACTATCATATGGAGAGCTGGAGAGATGGCTCAGAAGTTAAGAGCTCTAACCATGAAAACACAGAGACCAGAGGTTGGAGCCCTGAAAACACTGGTAACCTGGGCCTCTAGGAGGAGGGGAGACAGGAGGCTCACTGACGCTTGTGGCTTTCAGCCTTGCAAAGAAGCTAGGAGAGACCCTGCCTCAAAGGAACGGGCCGAGAGTGGTAAAGGATATCTGATGCTCTATTTTGGCCTCTGAACATGAAGTGTGTGCACGCACACACACACACAGATATACATGCACACACGTGCACACAGACACACAAATAAATAAGTCTTTTAAATAATAAGCTGGACAGTGATTGGAAAGAATCACATACACACGCACAACCACATGACCAAAAATAAAACATAAACACAAAGCATCGTATCCTAAATTCTCATGATCAGAACGGGGTGAGCACCTAGGGAAACGCCGGGGTGGTAGGCTCTCCCCTGCCACTTTAGATACTGGTGGCCCCTGCACTCATGGGTTAGGTGTGAGGCGGGAGTTCTAGAGTCAGGGATAGATCCTGTTTGGAATCTCCCCAGCTGTCTCTCCCTCTTCCAGCTCACTTAGCACCATCCTGTTCCCCTCAGATGGGCAGTGCCTTGTCTCAGCAGGGCAGGGTTTTGCAATTGCTCCCAGGTAAATTGCAACAACTTGCTTGACTTGGGGCTGCCTCCGAGTCGAGTCGGAGTCCCTGGCAAGGGAAGGATCTCGAAGCCTGTCACCTGAGAAGTCTGAGTCAATGTAAGCCCTTCCCAGCCCTGCCCCAGGGCCTGCTCACAGGTTACCACCTCCAGTGGCCAGCCCTAAGCCTTCATGGGACTCAGCTGGCTTCAGGATGACCCGACCGCGCCTTGCAGTGTCTCATCCTAAGCTTGTCAGGCCTGCACGATCAACGTCAGAGTCTGAGGGCTCCAGAGCCCTGCTAATGACCCCTAGCACAGAATTCCCATTCCAGGCCTTGGCCACCCATGCGTGCCAAGAAGAGGGCCGCTGCCCTTACTCGCGATGGGGCTCCCATCTTCATACGAGGAGCTTCTACTTTTGAAGAAGGCCTTCTTAGAGTAGGCTTAAGTTCACAGAACATTTAAGAGTGAGGTAAGGATTTCCCATGCGCCCCTGCCCCCCCATTCATCCTACTGCCCCAGTACCCACTTCCCACACTAGGGTGGGGTGGTGGTTACAGTAAGCAAACCTATATTGACATCTCCCGGACTCCAGAGTGGATGTGGGATTCACGCAGGAAATTACTCACTCTTGCTTTGGACAGTGTCCTGTGTCCTTGACACAGTAAATGCTTGCTTATTTTCCATTTTCTCCTTCGGCCTCCTTTGGAGGTGGAGAGAATGCTTCAGGTACCAGCTGTTAGGGGTTTTGCTAGGTCCTGCTTTCATTTTTTTTTTTTTTTTTAAGATTTTCGAGACAGGGTTTCTCCGTAGCTTTTTGGTTCCTGTCCTGGTACTAGCTCTTGTAGACCAGGCTGGCCTCAAACTCACAGAGATCCGCCTGCCTCTGCCTCCCGAGTGCTGGGATTTTAACCACCCGGCTAGGTCCCGCTTTCATTTAATCCCTCTGCCAGCCCCCGAAGAAAAGAGACTTGGTGGAAAAGAGGCTTGCAGGGAGTCATATGAGGTTCTAGCGGTCAGGTGAGTCACAAGGCCGGCCTTATTGGAAAAGTGGGTCTTGCATATACTGGGTGTATATCAGTTACTTTTCTGTTGCTGTAAAAAATAACATGACAAAAAGCAACTTATATATGAAAGTGTTTATTTTGACTTATGGTTCTAGGAGGATAAAAGTTTCATCCTGGAAGCCGAGCGTAGTGGCACACGCCTTTAACCCCAGCACTCAGGAGGCAGAGGCGGGCCGATCTTTGAGTTCAAGGTGAGCCTGGTCTACAGAGTGAGTTCCAGGACAGCCTGGGCTACACAGAGAAACCCTATCTCAAAAAACCAGAACAAAAAAACAACAGCAACAAAAAGTCTCATCGTGGTGGGGAAGACATGGCAGCAGGAACAGGAAGCTGAGAGATCACATCTGAACTGCCAACAGGAAGCAGAGGGAGCAAACTGGAGGTGGGGTAAGCTATAGACTCTCAATGTCCACCCCCAGTAACACACCTCCTCCAGCAAGGCTCTGGGTCCTAAAGGATCCATCATCCCCCCAAGCAGTACCACCAACTCTGTTCAAAAACTTGAATCTAAGGGGAATGTTTCCTCTTCAAACCACCACTGCCAACTCCCTGGCCTACATAGGTTCACGGCCTCATCGTAATGCAAAATGTATTTAGTCCAACTTCAAAACATAGTCTTTCACAGCCTCAACAGTGTTTAAAAGTCCAGAGTGTCAAGCCAGGCGGTGGTGGTGCACTCCTTTAATCTCACTCGGGAGGCAGAGGCAGGCGGATCTTTGTGAGTTTGAGGTCAGCCTGGTCTACAAGAGCTAGTTCCAGGACAGGCTCCAAAGCTACAGAGAAACCTTGTTTCAAAAAACCAAAAAAAAAAAAAAAAAAAAAAAAAAAACCAAAAAAAACCAAAAGTCCAGAGTCTCCTTTGAGACTCAAGGCTCTCTCTCTCTCTCTCTCTCTCTCTCTCTCTCTCTCTCTCTCTCTGTGTGTGTGTGTGTGTGTGTGTGTGTGTGTGTGTATGTGCGCGCACACGCACACAATAGCCCTAGCTGTCCTGGAACTAGCTCTGTAGACTAGGCTGGCCTCAAACTCATAGATATCCAGCTTTCCAGGCAATCTCTTAACTGTGACCTATATAAAATAAAAACAAACTACATAGTTCCAACATACATTCCCTTCCCAAAGGGGAGGAAGGAAAGCATAGGGAGGAAGCACTGGACCAAAGCAAGCCAGGAATCCATCAGGGCAGACACCAAATACTGGAACTCCATGCTCACTGGGTGGGACTTCAGTTTCAAAGGGCTTAAATGGCGTTGCCTCCCAGCTTTGCTGTATGCAGCTTACGTCTCCTTGGGGCTGGTTCCACTTCCTGTACACATCTCTCTTTGACAGATGCCTTACAGCTCAGGCGTCACTCTCCAACATCTTGGGGTCTCCTCAGAGACTCAGACTTTACTTCCACAGCTTCACACAGTGGTCGCTCAGGGCTTCCATGCAGTGGCTCCAGCAGAGGTAGGGAGCCCTGGCACAGGGGAAAATGGCCCAGAGTTTTGAGAGTGGAAAGCCAGGCCAGATGCCGGCAGGCAGTGCCCATAGACTGAGGGGTCCAGCTGGAGTGCCAAGCTGTGCGCTTCAGGACAGGCCCGCTTCATCTACACATTGTGTGACCTCAACCAGCGGTCACATGTCATTCCTCTGGGGAACATGTGCCATGCTGGGAATGTGCCACGTTCAAGGACCCTCGAGGAGGATATAGCTATGGCTGGCACTTTCCTCCTGTGGTGGACCTCTGGTCTTCAGCACATAGGTTCTTGTTTTGTTGTGGTCTGCTCGCTTTCTATGCAGAATCCTGGCCTAGAGAGATATTTCAGCGGTGAAGTCCTCACCCAGCATGCATGAAGCCTTGCGTTTAATCCCAAACATTGCAAAAGACAAGTCAAAATATTATAATAGTTGGGCTGTTGGGATGTCTTAGCAGGTAAGGGTGTTTACCACCAAGTCTGATGACCTGAGTCTCATCTTTGGGATCCTACGGTAGAGAGAGAGAAACGAGTCTCTAAAATTATCTTGCGACCTTTACACACATGCATACACAAAAATAAATGTTTTAAAAAAGTGTAAATCTTAAAGAGTCCTATACTTACTATGTGCAAGGCATCATCCTAGGTGTCACAGGGACACAGATGATCACCTTCAGAACAGAACGGGGAAAGCAACCACAAACTTTAATACAAATGGATTTTTATGGGGTGGAAGTCTAACACTGGGGCCAGGAGACTGTGAAGCATGACCCTAATGAGTCTTAATAATAAAAACCCCAAGTTAGATATTGGGGTAAAGGACCAGTCACAGTCACCTCTTATCTCTCTGACTCCTCAGACTGAAAAGGGCCAAGCTCTGGTCCCCGCCCGCCCACCTTAGGACTTCCTGTCTTCTGTAGAGACCTCCAGACCTCTACGGTTAACTAGTGGCTAGCTCCACCCTCCAATCTCCAGGCAAGCTTTATTTGTCCAAACACAAACAAAATATTACAACAAGACTGCCTGTGGAGTCTGGGACAGGAATGGCTGCAGAAGCGGTGGAGGCTTGTAGGTAGAGAAATAAAGTCCTATGGGGCTGGAGTGACAGACAGAACAAGGCAGGGAGCCAGAGCTAGGGAACCCAGTATAGGGGAGAACGTCCCAGAGATTTGAGAGTGGAAAGGCAGGCCAGACGCATGCCGGGCGGTGCCCATAGGCAGGGGGTTCAGCGGGACTGCTAAGCTATGAGTTTCAGGACAACCTGCTTCATGCACATTGGTGGAGGACGGGGGAGAGCAGCTGAAAACTCTCAATACCGGAGTTGACATCTGTGAGCGCAAGTGGTTCCTATGACAACGGCAGGTCCAGAGGGCAGCCATAAAAGATGAGCAGGAGCTCCTGGATGATCCCTAGGATTTGAAGGTGCTGGAAAAGGCCATCTGGAGAGGTAGGTTAAAGGCTTGACATCACTGAGGAGCAGACAAAGCTAGGAATTAATTGTCCATGATACAGTAGAAACAGAGGCCAGGAGCATCTCCACAGAGTGAGAGCGAAGAACGGCACAGAACCGCCACAACACTCAGGGTGTTGGAGGGCAGGAAGAGTCAAGGAGTGGAGAGGAGTCTGGGGCGGACATTACAGAAGGTAAAGGAAACCAGACACATTTGCCATTCTTGGGCCATGATCTCCCAGGTTACCCATTCCCTAAATATTTCACATTGTAAAGGTGAGTAGGACATTTTAACAGACACCTCAGTGGTTGGCTTGGTCCCTTTGGGCTGAAGGGGTGTCTCTGGCAGTGAGTGGAGTAGGCTGTCTCCCTTGCTCCTTCCTTCCTTGTCCCCTCAGCAGAGCTGCTATGGCATGGCCACTGGAGGGTAGCTGGCTGGGGTCTGGCATTCACATGAACTCCAGAGGGCGGGTGGCAAAAGAATCCATGCCTGTTGCCATGTGGGAAGGGACACACGGAGAATGACCGTCAGTTAATCGGCTAGAAATGCTGTTGACACAGAGATTTCAGAACACATTGGTTCAGGTGAATAATGGGCTGGCAAATACTTTCTTGAAGCTTCTGGTCCAACTGGAGCACTGACATGGATGTTCTCGGGATGATACACTGCTTGGCTGGAGGAGAGGAGGCTAGAGCCTGGGCGTGTGCAGTGGGATTAGCTCAGGATCTACCGGTCTACTTTCAAGGACAAGCCGGGCAGACAGGGATGTGGGTAGATTTTTGTGGGTCAGCTCTTCCACCGTGAGCAGCCTGAAGCTTGAAGGTGGTGACCAAGAAACATTTTTTACAATAGCTGCCTTTTGGTGTCTGTGTTCACTTTCCCAAGGAAATCCAGGGTGGAAAATTCCAGATGTAATTAGTTACAAAGGTCTTCCCTCAGAAGAACTTATTGTAGGCTTCTTTACATGGTGACTTAGCCTTAGCTGGTCCCTACCTGCAACCATCGCCACTTCGGGACCTCTGATTCGGCCGGCTTTCTTCGTTCCCCTTCTATACACAATGTTCCTGTCCGCCTTTTTCTCCTCCTGCCGGATCCAGGAGGGCTTGTGAGTGTCATGCTAATATATTCAGTATTTCCTAAACAGACTGTGCTTGGATGCAAGGTTACTCACCTCCTCTATTAGGACATGGTACTAATTTGCTCATGAATAATGGTACGCCATAAAAGCACACACCACACCGGGCACCCGATCTGACCTCTCCTGCTCCATGCCAGCACAACAGGCTCTAAACTGCAGCGGCTGCAGAAGCTGAGAGAGATAAACAGGGTGGCGGGTGGGGAGGAAGTTCTTACTCAAATCTAAATACAGCCGCTGCTGGCTGATCCAAGAGCTGAGATCACCGGGAGAGATTGCAGGCAAACTCTTCTGGTGCCGAGTCTTTCGAGCAAACAGGTCTCGGCCTGCTCCTGCCACTCAGGGGACAGGTGAGGAGAGAAACAGAGGCATGGCCTATGCAGGAAAACAAAAGCCAGTTTGGGTTTTATCTTCTGAAAGCATCACTATTTCCTACGAAGCAGAAGATCCTTTTAACCACAGTCTTCAACACAGGTTGTAAAGAAGTTCACATCGTCAGGTTCCCAACAAATTCAGGGCCAAGGTGGAAGGAAAGGAGCCCCCTCTGGGGGTTTCAAATGCACCCAAGAGCATATTCTCGCAAATAGCTAATGTGGGTTAGCTGTGGAAATCTCTGGTGTCTGCCAGCTGCTTCCCACACACCAGTAAATAACCAAATTATGGGAATGATACAGCACAAGGGCCTACAAGGCAGGTGAAGCTAGGATTGAGAGCCAAGGGCCCCCATGGTGGTGTGGCGAGGGCGCTGGGGCATCATGGGGCTTCAGGGCAGCATAAATCTCCAGCCATCACAAAAGGCTCTTCTGTAAAGGGGACAGGAATGAGGTTACCTCACAAGGCTGAATGACAATTTAACAAGTTGATTTATTTAAAGTGCTTGGAATAGGGCCCAGCACATAAGACTTTCTCTTAACAATAATCGTCTAGTAAGATCCATAGAAAAAGTTCCTGCAAGACAACATGGGAGCAGCTCTTCAGAGGGCTGCTCTTCTTCTGGAAACTCGGATTTCCTCTAATGACTCGAGGCTGTTGAGGAAAACAACGAAGGATGTAGAATTAACGTATTTTTACCTAGTGTAGTAACTCCGGGGGAAGGCAGGACTCGTGTGCTGGTGATTTTCCAAGTATCCAGGCTATCAAATGCAGTTCCCTGTGGACTTGTTATTCTGATTTCCCCTCCGACCTGAGAAACAGTCTGAGGGACTAGGGGGAAATCACGAAAGGTGAGGCTTCTGGAGAAAGCCTTGTGTCTCTTTCAAAGCCAATGGTCACACAGAACTCCTAGGTTAGCACATTCTTTTTTCTACTTAAGATAGTTGATTGGCAGTTACTAAACATAGGCCCATGCTTGATCCCCACCACTGCAAACTACACAAGAGGCACCCAGGAGCCCATTAAAACTACAATCACTTTCTATAGCCCTCTATAAAAGGTGACTTGAAGCCACTAACATATGGCTGCTGGGGATTCATCTCTCCAGGTAGCCTAAATGGATCTCGCAGTCCTGCAAGCAACTCCGCTCTCTTCCCTCCCACCTCCCTCCCCACTCTTCTCTTCTATGGATGGAGCCTGGCAAGCTCCCTATCACGGAGCTCCAGCCCTTGAATCTCACCTTTCTACTAAACTAGGAAATTAAATTCAACATTAACACTATAACTGCGGCTGGAGAGATGGCTCAGCGGTTAAGAGCACTTTCTGCTCTTGCAAAGAACCCCTTTGGGTACCCAGCATCTGCATGGCAGCTCACGACCATCCGGAACTCCAGTTCTAGGGGATATGATACCCTCTTTCTACTTCCTAGGGCACCAGGCATGCGCACAGTGTACGTACACACGGCAGGCAAACTGCTCATACTCATAGAAGTAAATTAGTAAACGAATCTTTAAACTCAATACAACACAAGGCAAAAGAAGTCTGTAGACATGAATTGGTAAACCTTCAGCTTTCTTGCAGCTGCGCTCCCTCCTGGGTCTCCAGTTTCACAAACAAGATGGGGCAGGCAAAGAAGTTGTGAGGAAAAGTGACTTTAAAAACCTTTGGGGCTTTATTGGCTCAGGATTCTAAACACCGGAGACCTGATGAAACTGGAGATTACTTCAGGCTCCAAGTCCACCCGGATCCTCTTTAGGGTGGTAGGCTGGCTGTCTTTTGAAGCCATTGACTGTTCAGTGTTCTTAGACAGTAGATTGACTCCATGGAGTTTTCTAATTCAAGACTCTCTGGGGTCAAGTTCCCCACATATGACCCCAGAAATTAAAATCAAGGGCAAAAACACCACAGTGTAGGCATTGCCTCCTGGGGTGGTCCTGATCACTAACGACCCCCATAGTTCTATGGAACTAAGGCCAGTGGCACAAGACTGCCCCAGAAGGACAGGAGGCGGGGTCTGAGAAGCAAGCAGGAAAACCGAGAACTGGAAATACAAGGAGAGGTAGAAAGAAGACAGAGGAGAAAGAAGGCAAATGGTAGAGAGGATGCAGGCTGAGGGCTCTCCCACCATATTTAGCAGTTGGCTGGCTCGCAGAGGCACTTAGAAGGCATGTGGATGTGTGGCAAGGGGAGGGATTGTGGGTACCTGGTCTGAGCATGCCTAGAAGGCTGGAAAGATGGCTCAGCGGTTAAGAGCACTGACTGCTCTTCCAACGGTACTGAGTTCAATTCCCAGCAACCACATGGTAGTTCACAGCCATCTGTAAGATCTGGTGCCCTCTTGAGGAAGAGATCAGTTGTCCTCATCAACTTAAATCATGAAACCCAATACTGACAAGGTCAAGAGAACCGCCATATATGGGCTCTCTATATACGGGCTGCCCATGCATGCCTCAGCATTGTCAGAGTACAAATTTCATTTTCAATTTCAGAAGGTGTCATGGTCTACTCATAAATATCTACACTTGCAGGAGCGTCCACAGGCAGCCCTAATGTGGAGCCTGCCCTCAAGAGGAGAATCAGTTGCATGCCTTGTTCTCTATTCTTTGAACTTCCTAGAGACCTCCTGGTCATTATACACAAACAAGCCCTCCACACGGATTCATTCAAGGAACACGAGACAGAAATAAGTCTAACTCTACACTCAGTGCAGGAACCCCTGGTGACCTATGAAAGCTAGAACTCACGGTTTCCAGTTGGTGCTGTCACTGAGAGGGGCCTGGGATCCCTGGTGGCCGGCACTCAGAAGAGAGAACCACCCACCCACCAACACTGAAGCACAGCACAGCAAACCCTCAGTGGGGAATGCAGTCATGTAATTCCCACTTGGCAGAAATGTATGGCTGGCTGCAGAACAAAAGGAGCCATCTGCATCCAAGTTGCTGCCTCTTAATCCCTTAATTAGACTAAGTCCTTCAGAAGGAAGCACCAGTCAGTGACTAAAGGAAACCAGAGCAAACACACACACACACACACACACACACACACCTGCATTTGTACGGATGTGAATAAACACTCATGTGAAAGGTTCAGTGTATAAGAAAGAATCTATTTGTTTATTGAAATTTATTTTATTTATTGAAAAGTCATGATCTAGAACGTTCAAGTCAGTTCTCTCAGGAAGGTGGCTTGGGGGAAGCATGGTGAGAGGGTGAGAGCTGGCAACCCATGGGCATGTTAAAAGCTGCTGAGCTGCCTGGGGTTCACTGTGCTGACTTCAGGCCAGAGCGTTTGCCCTGAAGGGTGCTGACAGCCAAGTGGTCAGAGGCCCTGGCTAATGAGAGGTCATCTGGAAGCCTTCTTCTTCTTCTTCTTTTTCAGGAGTGCTTTGTCTAGTGTGGTGTCTATTTCTGCCCCTTCTAGCTTTTGCAGCTTTTTCTTTGCTTTCCTCTTCTTGGACTTTGGGGCATCACCCTGGCTGTCAGGGGGTTGCAGACAATCTTCTGCAATTTCGTCAGAGGCATCGGAACACTCGTCCCCACTGGGGCATGTAGGCTGCAGCTCAGCTCGGTCTCTCTTCTTGGCCACAGGCGCCATCTCTGCTTCCACACGCTTTTTCTTTTTATGTTGCTTCGTTTTGTGTTGGGGAGAGTTCTCCACATCTGTGCCTGCTGCCTCTTTGGTTTTTTTCTTCCCCTTTTTCCATTCAACAGAAGTCTCTGAAATGTCAGGCTCTGGAGTCAAGGCCTGTGGCTTGTTCTTTAACTGCTCCATCCTCTTGGCAAAATATTCCTGGATGGTGAAGGCACTGGTTGTGGTCGTAGTCATGGAGGTGTCCACCTCGTCTGCAGTGGAGGTGCTGCAGCCATCCTGGGAGAGAAGAGTGAAAAGGGATTAGCATGGCTCATTTATCCCAGGCAGCAGCCAGAGAGAGCCACGTGGAGCCGCTCATGCTGGCCCTGTGTTGCTGAGCCCAGAACAAGGGGGTGATACTGATTGAGAACCATGCGGGGAGAAGGCCAGACAGACCTCATCTGGCAAGTGGCCTGACTTTTGAGGAAACACCACTGTAAATGAAGATTAAGCTCACAGTCTCCTGCTGACACCAAGGACATGCATGTTCCAGTGCTTCGTGATTCTGCAGGTTCTTCTGAGCTGATCTAGAAACTCTGACATCGTGTGCACAGGGTCAACGTGCACAGGGTCAAGCTCCGCTAGTGCAGCTCTCTTGATTCCTGTAGCACACAGTGATCTCTGAATTTCCTTGACTCAGTAGCCCTCAAAAACTGTAGTGGAACTGAAATTAGTTCTCTGTTTGAAATTCAGCAGAACCAATATTCTATTGAATTCCAACTGGGCCTTGAGTGGCCACTGCAGTTCTCATCAAAGGACATCAACTCCTTTATCAAATCAGTACTTATCCCAGTCAACACTGGCTGCATGTTCTCCAGCCCTTGGATCAAAAACAAAATCATGCAGTCAATCTTGAAATATAAACAATAAAATGTAGCACGAGTGAGATAAGTAGGGAAGTTTAAATACTCTCAAGGTGGCTGGGAAAACAACTGAGTTGCTAAGTGCCTGCTGCACAAGCATGAGAACCTTAGTTCAGTCCCTAGAGCCAATTTAAAGATGCAGGCACAACTGAGTGCACCTGTATTCCAAATCGGGCAGCCGAAACAGGCAGATCATGGAGTCAGTGAGCCCTGCGTTCAAATGAGAGATCCTGCTTCAAAAAAACTATTGTGGAGAATTATTGAGGAAGATAAACACACAAAAGAACTGACCTTCTGTTCTCTTAGACAGCGGTTCTCAACCTTCCTAATGCTGTGACCTTTTAATACAGTTCCTCATGATGTAGTGATAAAACCATAAAATTATTTTTGTTGCTACCTCGTAACTGTAATTATCTACTGTTGTGAGTGGTAATGTAAATATCTGTGTTTTCTGAGGGTCTTAGGCAACCCACAAATGGGTTGCTTGACCCTAAAAGGGTCATGACCCACAGGATGAGAACCACTATCACAAATTCTTATTGAAGGAAACCAGAGCAAACATATCTGTGACTGCACATGCGTACATGCACATAGACACACACACACACCTGCCAGTCAGCAAATTTTGTTGGAATCTTAACAGCTCATATTGAAAGAAATAAAAATTGGCTGTCTTAGGACTCCAAAACCAGGCCACTTAGTCTTTTTGTTCCTCAAATGTTGAGTGAGGACTGGAATTCTGCATGACAGAATGAAACACCTTCTTAAGGCTCTTGGTATTTGCCAATGCCAGGCCGATGGACAAGAAAGATCTTGCCTCCCATGTAAGTGCACACACCCATAGCCATGCATAGACATGGGCACTGGGAAGGTGGCCCACTAATGTAACAGAGGTCTCATTGATGGCTGCCTGCCGGGCGTGAGCTGCTCTCCTTTGCGCCTGTGTGGGTCTGGGACTAATGTTCAGGCCCTGTCGCCAGCCTATGGCTCCTCACTCCTTTACTTTAGAATCCCTATTCTCAGTACTTTAACAGCAGGAGGGGGCTGCCGACATTAATCATCCTTAGTTACTAGGAAACACAGACCATTTCTGAGTCATGTACTCAATCTCCTGGGTCTCTAATCCCCAGGAAGCATGGTCCTAAGCAATTCCTATGGTGGGGAGGCTGAGAAGCCAGGCTCACCACTCAGCCAGCAGGGCAGAAGGAAGTGCTGCGTGACAAAGTCCCTGTGAGGAGAGCTGTGGGGAGCCACCCTCACTATGGGAGACTTATCTTTTAATTTAATAGGCTGGCGGACTCCCATTCTACACTGGCAACTGGAAACCAGTTTCACTACTGACTATAACCTTGGTTCTATCAAACACACACACACAAACACACACACACACGTATGTATGTATATACCTTTATAAGAAAATAAACATTTTCAAATCTGGTCTAATTTCAAAGCAAACAGTTACCTTTTCAAAAAGGCATTAAGAAACAATTTGTAACTTCTTACATTTCCATTAAATACATGATACCACTTCAGAGAAAATCCACCATACTCAAATGTGACTTCCATTACACTGTAAACTTTGAGAATGTCTTAGTTTTACAGTGGTGTTTTAAAAACTAAGAAAATAAATCGACAATTTCGGGTTCTGTATAAGATACTACAGTCAGAGGAATGACTAACAAATAATTTTGTCAAACATTTGATTTAAGCTCAAGAGTTCAGGAAATCTTTCTTAAGAAGATCTCAGCCACTTTAATCCAGTGGGGAGGTGAAGAAGGTGAGTGCTAGGGTCCCTCTGAGTTGGCCGCTGCTCTGCACAGAGCAGCTGGGGTCTGGTGACTACACAGAGCAGTTGGGGTCTGATGAAGGCCTTCTCAGAACCAGGGAGTTCAGAACCAGCAAACTCACATTAACCACCAGAACCGGTCAAGGCAGAGGGAATGGTAGCTTAGTGCACCTCAGAGCCGCTCTCCTCCTGAAGTAGGGCCCTCGGAGGGCTGAAGAGCCAGACGTTATCTACTACTGAGAAGTAAGAATGCCCTGGAAGAAATGGCACTATGTAGACAATTACAAATCTATTTTAAATTCGGTGGAAAATAATCCCCAAGCTTTGCCTTCTACAACGAGGCAAGAAGCTGGGGGCCTAGATTCCCATGGTTACTTATGAGGTTCCTTTTGAGGACCCACAGCTGGAAAATTATACTAATTCTTTGTATCCCTGAAGGTTTGTTCTTGAAGGGCAGGCTCTGGTGGGAAAGTGGGTTTTCTGGAACTAGTGATTGGCACTTGAGTTGCAATGCGGATTTCTAAGGTCCCATTCCAACGCCCTGAGCTTCACCAGCAGTAAAGATAAATGCAGGGAGACATATGGACTTTCTCCTGGACCCAGGGAGGAAAAAGGTGTGTGTGTGTGTGTGTGTGTGTGTCCATCTCCAGCTTTCTACAGGGCCAAGCCATTTGCAGCTCCTATAACATGGGTATTAGTGAAGGCAGGCTCAGGGGAGAGGGAGGAGCCCTCTCCCCACTCTGTCCCACCTTCCACTCCATTTGCTATTAAGAAGAAACGTTTGCACAGAGGCCACTGCAAAAGCCTGATACTTTCTCTGTATTTTTGAAGTTTTGGGGATATTGCATGAAGCAGGTTTCTTGTCACTTTGTTTAGAGGTGCTGAGTACACAGTGTGTGTTTAAAAAACCCTAATGACTGGCTTTCCCCAAGTCCAACAAGGGTCTCATTTCTACCCAACCTATAATGTGCTGTGGATCAGTCGACAACTCATGTGGACAGGCTCCCCACTTTACTGTGTTGAGAATTTAAGGGCCAGAAGAGCTCTGTGGGATTCTTATACTGAGCCACACGAGGAAACTGTAGCCGAAGGGCCCATACCCAGCTGCACTGAAGAGGGCAGCCACCATCAGTGTGGCTCCACGGCACAACAAGCACAGGGGCCCAAGGTGAGACTACAGGTGTGCTGGGGGTGGGATCTGATGCCACGCTGTGGGTGCAGAGCACCCTGACTTTTAACCAGCATTATAGACTCCCTTGCTGTGTCACCTTTTCTCCCCAAAGGACCCCAACACTAAAGCAGGTCTGCTGCTGAAGGGTCTACAACAAAGATCCAAGTTCTGTTCTGAGGGCAGAAGTTAGTCAAAGTGGCAGCTTAATGTAGAAAAACAAGAACAAAACAAAACAAAAAACCACTCAATTTTAAATAAAACAGGAAAACCTGTATTATCTAGTTTATAGTTCACATAAATTATAATATATATATATATATATATATATATATATATATATGCCCTGAAGTGGGGCTTAAGAGTTTTGTAATTTGTCAAATTAGCATGTGAATTTCCTTTACAAAAGCTGTTTTTATTTTTCCCCTTTAGACTGCGTCTTGCTCAGGCTGGCCTCAACCTTGCTCCATAGCCCAGGCTGGCCTTCAACTCACAATCCACCTGCCTCAGTCTCTTGAGTGTTATAGTTACAGGTCTGCAATACCATGTTGGGCGGAAGTCTGACACCTTAGCATCTGCAGTGTTGCCCACTCCATGTTAGCAGGCTTCAGCTCTCTGACTTGGTTTCCTCATCAGCAACCAGTAAATTCAAGTGCTTGGAGGGTGCGACAAATCCGGCGGGAAGACCCCATTTACAATCATCAAAGAAAGGACAGCGACGCAAAGGAAGGATGACTCTGACATCATCTCCTACGGCGGGAAGTGCATGCCACCATCGTCTGCAGCCTGGACTGAAAAGTATGCGCACCAGTCTGCTGTCATTGCTAGAACAAGTACCCTGTCTAGAGCCTCAGTGGCTCAGGAGCCTCAGAAGCTCAGAAGCCTCTGTAAAATCTCTACTAGGCTGTAGAGAACTCTGCTCTTATATCACTCAAACATGTACACTGAGATGGAGTGCCAGGAAAATGCCCCAGAGAGGTTTCTCCTTCATACCCTCAGAAGAATCATCAGCTTCTTTAGGGGCAGGGAAAGCAAGCAGGTTGAGAGGGGACTTAGGGAGGTGTTTAGAGGTGATGTAAGGGACAAACATCGCCTGAGTACTCCAGACACCACTGTGCAGGGATGGGTGGGTGTCAGAGGAAAACCTTTTGACTCACCAACCTTTTCACACATCACTGCTCATCTTAGCAACAGGAGACTGAAGCTTTCTGACTTGCGCGTTAAGACACAGAAGTCATGTACAATAGTAATCCTCCAATGAGATTTCTTACTATAAGAAAATGGAGATCCCCCAGAGCTCAAGGGTATCAGACTTAGCAAGTAGGCTATCAGCTTCATTGCTATTGTCCACAACAGCCTGCCTGTCACCAGCGTGTGCTGGATTGGTCTGTGGAAAGCTAAAGAAGCTCAGCAAGAGAGCAGTCTGGAGACTCAGAACACTTTGTATGTTTTCCAGGCACGCCAGCACAACAGTTCTGACAAACCCAAATGAGGTTGTAGTGGAGCACCGGGAGGCAGAAACTGCACCTGTTCCTTACAGACAGATAAACCAGGTCTGATGTGACTGCGACGTGACAGCATAAAGGCAATGCTGAGACCCGGTGCATGGCATACAGGCTTCACACCTTCCATCAGAGGGACAGAACGAACTGATTCAATTACACACTCAAGGCCCGAGAAATGATCTCAGCCCTCAAGGAACTTAGGGCCTCCTTCTAGATCCCAATCACAGCCACAGGTATCACCTCAGTGAGAGAACCCAGAATCACCACAGAAACAATTGTCCACAGGATATCTGAAGGGTCGTCTAGAGTAGGCTGACAAAGGTGGGAAGAGCCACTTTATAATGTGGGTGGTGCTAATCTTTGGATGGGGGTTCCAGATTTGATAAAAAGGAGAAAACGGCCAAGCACAAACATTTATCACTCTGCTTCCTGACCCTGGAGGCAGTGTGACCAGCCACCTCCTGTTCTACCATGCATCTTCCCTGCTATATCGATTGTATTCCCTGTAAATCAAACCTTCCCTTAAGCTGCCCCCCTCTTCTGCAATTTTGTTCAAGCAATGAGACAAAAGTAACTACAACTTCTCTGAAAATCCCGCCCAAGCCTGACCCTGCAGAACTACCCACATCAGCAACTAGTTGCTTTTATTTTTTGTTTGCTTTGCAAACATCATCTTAAGGAAATTCTAAGCTTCCTGAGGGCAGGGATCATTTTTATTCTACTTGTATTCTGCACACTTTCTAATGAGAAAGACACAGAGAATCTTCAACAAAGCATCAGGTAAACTGAATGCGGAGGTGGGGAAGAGCTTCTGCCACCACCCAGAAGCCTGTTGGACAGGTTGGTGTCAGCAAGGGGTGTAGGAAGGCAGGAAGCAAAAGGGACTAGCATTTGCAGCACAGAGCCATGTCTTCCCATCCAGACATAGCCGTTCTTTCAATCAAAACCCAGCCTTCTGATACGCACTGCTTGCAAGGAACAAAAATTCTGTCTGGTGCAGTCTACCAACTGGTGTGACTCTTAGCAATATACAGACCTAAGATAAGGAACCTGAGAGTTTCTCCAGTGGTCCATTATCCCACATTACCACTGTCACTTTCTAAGGGGAAATGTCAGCTGGGAAAAAGCAAAGTGGTATGGGAACTGTCACACTTTCTACAGGATTAGCTAGCTGGACACTGCAATGGCCTATCTGGACTTAACTGTTCTTGATGGAGTGGACAGCAAGAGCTTCTAGAGTCCAGGAAAGCCACAAGGAGGACAGCTCTTTGGAGGTTGGTTGAACAGCAAATGAAGTTCCTTCACAGCCCCTGGCCTACGATCAAAGGGTCAGAGAGGTAGCAGTTTGAAGCCTCAGCTAGAAGAAGGCACCAAGTTTCTGGGGCACTTCTGTGGTTTCCCCATCCCCTTTGTGGCTTCCATGTAATGGAAAATGTGTGTGCAATGACTCACAAGCAAAGAGTTACTTTTGTTCTCACAGAGCTTGTTCAAGCATAAAATCCTATACTTTTGGGGTGACATCTAGCACTTACATTTGGGATTAGACTAAACACGTGAAGTCTCAGTTGTTACTAGCTTTAGGAATTGGTCTAGGACACATAGTCACTTTCAACATTAGCGAGTACACAGGGAAATCACAACTGAAAGCCTCACTGGTGGAGGACAAGTGTTGATGTGAAGCAGTGAGAACTCAGGCTGCAACTCAACAGGAATGATGTGTGTGCATGTGTGCAAAGACATACAGAACCCAGCCACCTGTAAGATGCCTGCTGTGCAGAGATTCCAAGAAGGGGCCCCCTAAAACAGGACTGAGGAATCATTACTGTGGGCTTACATGTTCACCTCCTGAGTAGGTTTATTTTCACATTTCTTAGAAGTAGGGTGAAAGAATCAAATAAAAAAAATATTTCATAGCATGTGAAATTACATGAATATCAAGTGTCCACAGAGCTTGAGTTTCCTCAGTAAAATGTCTGTGGAAATGTGTTCTCTTTAGTTCCATAAGTACTTGTCAGAGGTACTAAGTAAATACCTGCCTAATGGGTATATTTTAAAGTGCTGTTTTTGTGGCCATAGTGCCAACAGCTTTTGAGAATACTAGATGCTTTTCAATAGCACAGACATGCACACACACGCACACATGCACATACGCACATGTGCACACACACAACCCTTTATCCTTGGGTTCTCCTTGGTGTTGAGGTTTGAATGTATTCTCCAAAAATTCACATGTTGGAAGCTAAACCCTGAAACTCACAGGTTAAGAGTACTTGCAGGCAGAGCCTTCAGGAGGTAGTTGCAGGAGAATAAATCTTTGTTTTTAATATAATGCCTAATCTAGGCATTCTGCTAAAATGGCAGAATATAAACTAAGTGGAAAATTCTAGTAAATTGCTTGCCATTCTGAGTCAGTGCAATGAAATGCTGTCCATGTGACTAACACATGAATCACCCTTTGTCCAGTGAATCTACACTGTATATGCTACCTGCACTTCAGACATTTTAATAGTGGCCTATGGGATCAGACTTTGTGATACTGCAGTACTATGTTCAAGCATCCGTTTCCCTTTCCTCCTTCACTTTCTTCTTTTTGGATAAGTTCTCATGTAGTCTATGTTGGCCTCACTCCCTGTGCAATAGAGGACAACTGTGAATTTCTGACACTCGTGCTTCCCCCTTCTGAGTGCTGGGATTACAAGTGTGCACCACAGTGTCTGGCTTATGTGGTGGTGGGGATGGAACCCAGGGCACTGCATGCTAGAGAAGCGCTCTAGCAACTGAGCTGAGCTACATCCCCAGCCTCCTTGCTTCTCTAATATTTTTTTGAACTTTAAACTCTAAAGCATAAGAGTAGAAATGCTGGCAACTTGAATAGGCCCAAATTGTGAAGTACACCCTTTAGGTGAAAGGCAGAAGTTCTCAGGGGAAGAAGGTGAATCATGCTAAGGTCTTTAGTCAAAACAGATCTTCTACCAAAATTGTGATTATGAAGAAAAAATTCTGGGTAGTTTTCTGCTGCACTTCAGGCAATAGGAATGACTCCTTCCACCCAAGGATGCAGGCACATCCAAGGTCTCAGCACACATCCATCTTGAGCAACAGGGGACTGCGGTATACCTAGGGTTTTAGCTTAGGCTCAGTCTTTTGCTAACAACAAAGGCCAACCTTGCAGAACTGGGCCTGTAAATGGGAGAGAAGTCACTGTTGGTTTTCAAAGAGCAGACAATAGTATTTCAGGAAAATGACATGATCCTCCATGGAAGAGAATGCTAGATGATCCTGGAACACACAGAGGTTTCTTCTGATTAAGCACTGGGTTTTTGCTTGGACTTCATACGCAAACGGCCTTCCATGAGGTAGCAGGACTGGAAGCACACAGCAACTCACTTTCTGCAGGTCAAGTCCTCACATGGATGCCAATGTTAACAAAGCTGTGCATTCCTTTCTTTCCTTCTTTTTCCATTTGCCTGGCAGCTGCTTAAGCTGCCTCTCATTAGGAAAAGCCAACATAAACATGTTTTAGAAGGACCCCTATCATGGCAACAACTTTTCAAGTGATGACATCAGTCAGAATCCCTGACAAGTCATGCCACCTCTGGGGAAAAGAGAGGAAGGAACAGAGCAGCTTCCGGCTTCCCTGGAAGGTCCTCAGGCTTGGAAGTTGCAGTGGCTCACATGGAATCATCCCACTGCATACTGGCCACCACAAGATAGATGAGGCTCCTCAGAGCAGAAATGATCAATGCGACATAGGCACCAATTCTTTGAATGAAATCTAAAAATAATCCAAATTGACTGTCTTTTTAAATTCTGGGTCAACTGGTTCTCCCCGTGCTCTCCAGAAGAAGAACACACAGCTTCCCCTAACAGCCGTGTAGAAGCTAAGGCTTCCAGCTTCCCAATTTCTCCTCTACAGGAGATTGGGGGGGGGGGTCATTCAGGAATTTTGACAATTCCAATTTGGGTACCTTTTTCTGAAAAGCAAAGCAGTTTAAAAAGACATTAGATTGTTTTTAAAATATTTTAAAATTAGGACATACAGTATTAGCACTCACTAAGATGTCAGAGTCTTTAGAGAGCAGGATCTTGAAAGGGAAGATCTTTGTAGAGTGTAACATTTTTATTTATTGGAACAATTAGGGTTATATTCAGGAGAAGGAAGCTAATTTAAGATAATAAAATTGAAAAGACATAAGCTTGTTCTCACTTCTTGTATATTATTTAAGGTTATAACCTTCATAGACTCTTTTAAACTCTATAGAAGCCAGTCTAGAGGATCATTTAAAGATATATTCTTAGGAGTAAATGTGTCAGAAAAAAATCATTTAGAAGTTTCTGAATATGAACTGAAATTCTGACTGCTGTGTCTCAGATTTGGTCTCTTAGGTAGGTTCACGCCAAGCCAAGACTAGCTCCCTCCCTTCCTGCAATCCCCTGGGGAACACAACTGGGAAACAACAGCTAAGCTTGACAGCCTAGACTAGTATACAGTCTTCAGCAACAAGTGTCTAACAGGCATTCAAGAATAAATCTGGATCTTTAATATGCAATAATGTATACAACTTTGAGGCGTATACAGTCTGAACTTTTGAACGTTATGCAGTTGTCCATCAACACTGTGCAAACAATCACTTCTTCCAAAGGTAGTGGCACATAGCAATCCTTGACCCCTCAATACCCAAGTCTCAAGTTGCAAATCCATCCTTTAAGACACCCTCTGAGACTGGTAAGGGAGGAGAAACTCAAGGGTGGCCTGCAGGGAGGACAGTGATGGCCGAGTCCCCCTGCTCCCGTCAGATGGCCATGCAAGGAGCATGTCCTCTCTGCTAGCCTTTCCTACGCTCTAAGTCAAAGGAAGGTTCCTTGTTACCCTATTTTTATGATGCCATGGGCTGAAACCTAGGAGAGAATGCCACTGTCACTTCCCAGCAGGAGGTGAACAGAAGGCACACAAGCTGGCCTATCACTCTTCTGTTCACCCAAGCAGGACATCTGGGTGTCAATTTCTTATTATCAAGAAAGCTCTTAAAAACAGCTGCTTGGCTTGTCAACAAACCCGAACTCAATCTAATCCTTTCAGGCCCAACCTGTGTCCTGGCAAAGCTCTAACCAAACAAAGCAGCCCTTGACCTACAGCCCAGGGGGCCTGGCAGGCCCTCCTCACTCTCCCTGGTTCTGCTTGCCTCTTTAGAGGGTGGGTCTTGTGAAAAAGCTGCCTGTGCCCCCCAGGAAGGCAGCTCACTCTTCAGTGGTGCTCAACAACTCTGCAGACAGTTGCAGCCCACTTTCTCCTCCTTGGCTCCTCTAGAGTGAGGCCAGCCCAATCCTGTTTGAAGTCCTGGCTGCCAGGAGATGGCCGTTTATGTCCCGTCTGAGGACAGGAAAAGGACTGAGCCGTGTGCGAGGGAGAGATAAGAGCTGAGATTTCTGTCCTCAGCTCCTTATCAGCCCTTCCTGCGACTTTCCAGAGCAGACAGCAACATGACAGGCACCGAGCAGAGTTAGCGGGGAGGCCTGGGCTCCCGGCGCTTGTGATGAGGATCAAGGTAGGGAGTGGTGTGCAATGAGCTAAGAGAAAGTTTTTCCTTTATCTTAAAATAGTTTGGCTCAAACAAAATTGCCCTTTTCTCTGTTTAGACACACAGATATTGCATCTGCTTGTTAAAGTACAGCAACAGACATGGGTTTTCATAACTTCCTTTCCGGGTGGAATGAAGTACTGCTTTCCTTGCTGACAGCCCTGCCACGGCCCTGTGCTACCAGCTCCTGGGCACGTAGCACAGCGCCAAGTCCACTGGGGTCCTCAGGCCGGTGTCTGTAAAGTGCTGGCTGCGGAGCCAATGCCTTCCACATGCATCTCAGTCTCCCCACCCCCAGCCTTGCTTTCTTAGGCCAGCACATACTTACACAGGACTGATACTTCCAGCTCCATGATGAAAAGGAACAAGTGAGGTCATGGGACACCAAACACAGAGGCTTTTGCGGCTGATGTATAACATGCCATGCCTGTGACAACAAGGATTACACTCTTGGGATCTAGGCCTGTCTGAGGTGAGACCAAGGGGCAACCATAGCTGATGGAGAAGAATCTGGACTGACTGAGCAGGAAATAAGCATAAACTGAATGGTTCTCCTGACCGTGAATTGTTGCTAAATCTTAAATTTTCCTGTTCTGTTCACGGGGGCAGGTTCTTACTCAAGAATAATACACAGCTAGCTGCTGGAAAGCTGTGGGGAAGGTGAATGCCTTCCCCAGTTACCCCAGCACTAAGATGGGAAGATCTGTCCCCTGGCCTAGCTGGAACAGCATTCTTCCCGGAACGGAATGCAGCAGGAGACAGCATGTCAAGCAGGCGGCTGAGAGTCCAACCACGAACAGGCAGCAGGTGCTGTCCATGCCACCAGACAAACAGCTACGGCAAAGACGAGAGGTCTAGGGATTGCCTTCCCCCAACAGTCTACAGCACCTCCAAACTACAGAACATCAGGGAAGAGGCTGAAAAACCAAGAAGTAGGGCATAGAAACAGGAATCAACAGATATACAACAAATCTGACTAAATAATTCTTAAAAATAAAATGAAGCAAACTTGGTTCTGCAATCAGCTGACTGAGTGCTACACAGAAAGATTCTAAATGACTTTAAAACATAATGGTTTGTACACACTTAACACGGTATTCTCCAAGATCAAGGGTTGTCCCTCTAACGTGCATCCATCACTTGCCTTTTCACTTCTGTGCTGTTCTCTGACACTGTGCATGGGATTGGGACAGCATTCCTTATATGGCGCTGCAGTGTGTGAGTAAAGAGAAAAGATGACTAAGCACAAGTCCTTGATGCTAAATCTGAAAGGCAGTCTGATGATAAACTCTTATTTCATTATAAAACAAAGTTGTAATCATATCACAAGAAGTAGAGACAATGATCTAGGAACAAATGAACAACTCTGATCCCTAAACTGTGGTCTCCAAACATCATTTAAGGAACCTGGGAGAAATAGGTGGCTCAGTCTGGGACAGCCATATGCATAGGACCAACCTATAAAGTCTTAGGTCAGAGTGGAAGGAAGTTACCAAAGACAACTTACTAACTATCAAAAGTATCAAGCTGCTCGTTTCATATGGAAACACCATAGATTTCCACATTGATTTTGCAACTTCACTAAGTCTTTTATTTTAGTAATATTTTTTGTGTGAAATAATTGGTGTTTTCTATATATAGGACTACGTTATCTACAAAGACATCATTTTAAGTCTCTTTCAGCCTGGAGATTTCATTTCAATTTCATTTTCTTCTTGTCTGATTACACGTGACAGTATTTCCAGCACTATGCTGAACAGGTATGGAGAGGGTGAATGGGCACCAGTGCCTGTACCAGGTCTCAGAGCAGTGCCTCTCAGACTGTGGCTTGCGACCCCTTTGGGAGTCAAATGACCCTTTCACAGGGGTTGACTAAGGCCATCAGAAAACATGTTTACATTACAATTCATAGAAAGAGAGTAAAATTATAATTACGAAGTAGCAGTGAAATAACTGTATGGTTGGGGTTACGACAACATGAGGAGTTTTATTAAAGGGTCACAGGTTAGGAAGGGAGAGAGCCACTGTTTAGAGACAAGGCTTCCTGTGCCTCCTATTGACTGTCCTGTTAGCCATGTTTTTGTTTGTTGTTTGTTTTGTTTTTTTTTGTAAGTGGTCCTTTGTTTTGAGACAGGGTTTCTCTGCATAACAGCTTTGGCTGGAACTTGCTCTGTAGACCAGGCTGGCCTAGAACTCACAGAGATCCATCTGCCTTTCCCTCTTGAGTGCTTGGATTAAAGATCTGCACCACCACCGCCTGGGCTCCTAAATGGTCTTTCATAATAATCAAGGAATTTTTTTCTTATTCCTAAACGATTGAAACTTTCCATCATGAAAGTTTGTGAGACTTTCTCAAATGCTTTTTTGTTCAAATCAACCAAGATGATCACGTAATTTCTGCCTTCCCATCTGATAATGGGATATATCACACTGATTACTTAGTCTATATTTAATAGTGGATCCAGAAAGATGGACTTTTCTATGCAAATAAATGAAACAAGACCCTTATCTTCTACAATGCATAAGCACCAATTCAAAATGAATAAAAAATCTCAGTGGCATACTAGAAACCATTAAATATAGGAAAAATCACATAAGAAAAGTACCTTGACTTTGTCTTTGTCAATGATTTATTGGACACTGTATCCCAAACTCAAGTTATAAAAGCATAAGTAGCAAATGGGACTATAACAAACTACAAGGCTTTTTAACAAAAAAAGGCAACTTCCAAAGAGGGAAAAATACTGCCAACAATGCAGTAGTAATGTAAAGTTCATATGATTCGATGGAAAGAAAATACCACCTGACTAAACCAGGCAAATAGAAACAGTTGCTTCTCTGAAGACCAACGAGCAACACTCATACAAAAGGTATTCAGCATCACTCATCAGCAGGGAAATGTAAACCCAAATGTGCTACAAAACCATGTATCTATCAGGACAGTGATTATTTAAAATGTAGGCAATAACATCAGAGAGGAGATAAGAAATAGTAAAAATCACAACCACGTGACCCAGCAATCTACCCATGAAGGAAATGAAGTCCTCTTCTCAGAACACCTACACGCCAATGCTCACTGCGACATTATTCACAGTGCCTGGGACACAAAAATAGCCCACAGCTTCATGCACAGTGGAGAAAGATGGATACATGCACATGGCACACACAGGGAAGTAGTACTGTCTTTCACCGAACATGACACAAAGGACATTATACCGTAAGAGAGGCACAAACATAGCATAGCATAGCATGTCTTCACTTATTTTGTAGACTAAAAAAAAAAAAGTTAATACAGAGCTGAAAAGATAGCTCAGTAGCTAAAAGCACTGCTGTTCTTGCAGGGGACCCAAGTTCAGTTCCCAGGACCCACATGGCAGCTCACACCATCTGTAACTTCAGTTCTGGGAGATCTGATGCCATTTTCTGGCCTCTATGGGCATCAGACATGCATTTGGTGCACATACATATATGCAAGCAAACATTTATACATAAAACTAAAAACATCTTAAAATAACAAATATACAGAAACAAAGAATAAAATTATGGGTTTGGGATATAGTGGAGGAAATGAAGGTCCAAAGATACAAAGCACAGACTGTGAGATGTTAAAGATAACTGTGAGGGACAGGAGGTTAAGAATTATGCAGTTAGGATTTCTGCTAAATGACTCATAGCTGCTCTTGCCATGAAGGAGGTACATAACTATGGGCAATGATGATACGGTCATTTCTTCACCATTACAATCAATTTGTTCCATATATGTATTATATAACATCACAGCTGGACTCTTCAATACCTCTAATAAAACCAAGGAAGCACTTGGGAACCAACCTGGAAGGCTCCCATTAGGTGAAGACAGAAAGTTTGTTCATCAGCAAAGACAATAATTAAGATGTATTCCAATGTGCGAGTGATCCAGAAATGGAAAATCTGCAGATCTTTCTGTGAGGAACACAGAAGAACCTCCTCATCATTCTGAAAGTTACTAGATCAGAAGGCTGAACAACAGATTTCCCCTGTTTTCCTACAGAAATCGGGCCTCAGGCACTCTAGCAGTAGAAATATGAGAAATGTTGATTATAAGCCTGGAGGAGCTACAGAA
Source organism: Chionomys nivalis (assembly GCF_950005125.1). Taxonomy (NCBI): domain Eukaryota; kingdom Metazoa; phylum Chordata; class Mammalia; order Rodentia; family Cricetidae; genus Chionomys; species Chionomys nivalis. The sequence continues at coordinate 49,291,553 of NC_080097.1, forward strand.
AGAGATGGCATCAGATTGGAGACTGATGTCCGTATACAACTATTATCAACTCTGTCCAGTGTAATAATGCTAAGGAACTTACAGATTTAAGTCCCTTAATCTTTTCATGTGTCTGTGAGCATGTGTGTAGGCCAGAGGATAACAGTCCATCTTTCTTTTTGTTGAGACAGGGTCTCTCACTGACCTTGGAACTTGCCAAGAAAGCCAGGCTAGCTGGCCAGTAAACCCAAGGAGCTTCCTGTCTCTGTCCACTGCCCACGGCACTGAGATTATAGTTATGTACTTATGCATTCATCTAGCTTTTTACATGGTTTTGGGTCCTCATACTTATGAAACAAGTACTTTATCAATGGACCTACCCACTCCAGTGAGTCGCTATCTCTTAAGATAGTTTAGTACAACAGGATTTATGGGTAAAATGCTGGCTTCCGGGATGACTACTTCAAAGCACCACTTGTGAGAAGTGTCACAGTACTTGCCCCTCTCTGGCCTTGTTTTCTCAGGTTCTCTGTCAGAGCTGGTATGGTATTCTTTTCCTCTACAGGGTTCTCCAGCTGGCCAGGACCATGAAGACCCCATACTGCTGCTGCCTTCCTTGGCTTTTGTGAGCCAAGTCCATCACTGTGACAAACCTCCCAAAGCCCTCCAACATCACAATCCAGGCTTTTGTACCAGCTGACAGTGTGTGCCTTGGACTTCCTGTTCAGCTTGTGAGTGGGGACTGTGTCTCACTCATTTAACAATCCATCATCAACAGCGCTACTGTGCGACAAGGAAAACACTGAAGTCAGGTCAAAGAAAGAACTAGATGGAGAGAGAAAACTAAGCTCAAAACAAAACAATTAAGGCAATAGTAGGAGAATGAAGAAATAATAAGAGATAATGCTAAGACCACAAAAACTGCCCACAGCCAAAGCCTTACACTGTGGTTTGAAATGTAAAAGACTAGGCAGTAAGGCCAGTTTGAGCTCTCTTGTAACGTCAACTCATAGAGCCGATTTTATTCATTAATTTAAAGAAAGTACCCTAAATATCATCCTAGTAGTTCTAAACCCATATAAGGACTGCTAAAATGAAGTCTGAAATAATTGGTGACTGATGATGCTAAGGTGTCCTGCACCATGATTAATCCTATTCCAAGTAAGTGAAGTCTACACAGAACCAAACGGTCAGGAGGCTGTGCTTCTGTCCCATGCTAACATCTGGGAGTGACGCTGCTCATGTAACGTACAGCGCTGGTGTAACTCAATGACTATTACCTCTTGAACTGTAGCAAGTTTCATTGTTGAAAAGATCACAAGGAAGTATCCTAGGGCAATCAGGCACACAGTTTTTATGCTAAAACATTTTAACAATTTAAGAAGAATAATTGTACACAGGTCTAAAGTGTATATACTCTGTTTATAAGTTTCAGCAATCCATGGACATGAGAGAAAAGGCCCACTACTTCCCAGCGTCACTCAGTTACTTCCTATCAAGCCTTCCTGTGGAAACCTTGCTGACATTAGTACCCAGGCTCACGTTAGTGGGAGTTCAGCTTTTCTGCTGAACTTGTTAGAAAGCTTGTGCACTTGTTAGAAAGCTACTGGGGGAAGGAGACAGAGCTCAAGTCCATAATCCTAGCACTGAAACTTGGAGGGCCGAGGCAGGAGTAATTCCAGGCTACACAATAAGATCTTGTCATCAAACACCAGAAAGTGATTTGGAGTTCAGGTTCACATACTACTTCAAAGCCAGGCATGAGAAACCCAGGCTCAACCTCATGCTGCTGTCAGAACCAGAATCACAGCAGAAGGCCTGGACAACTCAGGACAGATACCACAGCTGGATGCCACTGCTGCCAATTTGTACAGAAAAATGTTCTGATGCAGTGAAGAAAAACTGTCAAAGAGCAGCAGGTGACAGGTCAAAGCAGCCCAAACCACTTTAGCCCTGTACTCTTTGGCAGGGGTGGGTGGCTGTTGCTCCAGAAGACCCTGACTCGGAGTGAACTCCCCAGACGCCCAGTCTGTCAAGACAGGAAAGAGCAGAAGCGCCAAACGGAAAACCCACCAGCCCTTTGGCTCCTAATAAAACAGGACTTAAATCTTTCAGAGGAAGCAAGTTATGAGCTTCCTCCAACCTAAAACTTAACAACAAGATGTTTTAGGTTAAAGACCAAGTGTAAACAAAGTTTTTCATTGCCATAAATTGTGTAAGATTACAATGTAAAGACTGATATGAACCAAAAAGCACAAAGCCACACTCAGGGAGTTCGTACTAATGTAAACGGCTCATAAAATATTCTGTAGCAGGACATTAACAAGCAAGTCTCTTTTATTGAAATTCCTTACTTTAGACCCCAAACATAAAGACGACACTTAGACGCCACCTAGCAGTGTCCAGGTGATAAATCAGCAGAATGACTTAGAGTTTGGATCACACAGAATTCCTAAGGCAGAGGGAAATGTTTATTTAAATCACTTAAAAGAAAGCCTTCCAGGTAGCTGTGAGCAAATTACTGACGCCTGCTTGTGTACAAACATTTGCTGTACTAATTACAATCTGGTCTTAGAATAGCAATCCCATTGGGACAGTTTAAACAATACGCTGGGGTTGAAGCTGTTTTTTCCTCTAGAGCAAAGGTTCTTTAACCCCAAACTCAGGTTAAAAGAAAAGCTTGAATATTAAAAGCTTTCCACAACAGTGTTGAAAGACCATTTGGAGTACCTGGTGTGAGCATGTGCTGTCCACCGTGGGCGGTATGCCTGTGTAGTGTGTACGCATGCGTACAACACGTACTCTCCCGGTGAGGAAGGAGTCATTTAGTATGAGCTAGGGAGAGAAAACCTTAAACCTTAGGAGGGCTTGCCTGCAGCATGGGCAGGCCTCGCCAGCCTGTTTTGGTGGTGGTTTATTCATCAGGGCTCACACTGCTCAGCTGGTAGATCTTCCTGGGAATAGACCCCTGGCACAGGCAGCTTCTATTCCTGGGGACAGATGAAGTGGCTAACCACTGCAGGGACACAAAGGTCAGCCTCATCTAGGTATCTGACAAGTTCTAAGAGTTTCCTATGGAGCCACCTCCTCTCCCTGCCCAATTATGCCTCTGCCCTCCATCCCATTACACTTTGAACTGTACCACCTGTGAGCAAGAGCCAGCTGCCAACAACCTGTTCACAAGGCTTGAAGCTAGACATGGAACCTTCACCCCATTCCCTAATAATGCCGGCCTCTCTGGTTCAGTGTCCCAATTCTACCACCAGGAATTCGGCACCCAGGAGCCAGTAAGTCCTTTCTGCTGTCTGATCATTTTTAAGACTTTGGCGGGAGTGAGTTATCTCTCAAGGCAACAATTATTTTGCATGTATTTGTGGAGATCAAGGAGGCAACACACATGCATATTGGTGACAAAAGTGTACAGATTTTAACTCAATACTTAACTAATCATTCTCTAAGTACTGTTTTTTTTCTTAAATATTGATTTTTATTATGTATACAATGTTCTGTCTGCACATATGCCTGCAGGCCAGAAGAGGGCACCAGACCTCATTACAGATGGTTGTGAGCCACCATGTGGTTGCTGGGAATTGAACTCAGGACCTTTGAAAGAGCAGGCAATGCTCTTAACCGCTGAGCCATCTCTCCAGCTCCCCTAAGTACTGTTTTTTAAAAAAAGAATTTAAAAACATTATTGTGTATGTGTGTGTGTGTGTGTGCATGTAGAGGTCAAAAGAAAGGAACTGGTTTTCTCCTCCCACCACATGGATTCCAGAAACCAAACTCAGGTCATCAGGCTTAGCAACAAGTGCCTTTTACCCTTTGAGTGTATTTCCACTTTCTACCTGACATTATCACCCAGGGATAAATCATACCAGTTATTAACTATCACCATCTCTGATTACTTTTTTAGTTAAAAATTACAAAGAGCCACATGAAAGAAATGAACAGGATACAGGAGGGATGCTAACTTATACTACAGGGCTTCTTCAAAAAGTGATGATATTAAAGAACATTATGAAGATGAACTCAACAAAATCCAGAATGTGGGGAATTCTTGAAGACAAAGAACCTTAACAGCCTTCAACAGTAAATTCCAAAGAAGAGAGTAGAACGTGAACTCATCCTCACTAACCCGTTTACTCTGGGGTCCCCTTCTGAAGCTGTAATTACAGGCAGACCATGCCCATCTGTATTACACAGATTCTGGAAATTCAAAGTCCAGTCTTCATGCTTGCCTGTGCAAACACCTTAACCACTGAGCAATCTCCCCTCCCAAGAGTCTGTATCTTAACAGACATCGACAAGGTGCTATAGTGTGCAGCAAGAGCTTCACATAATGAGATGAGTACAAGACTAGCTGGAAGGAGCCTGGTTAAGCTGGGGGATGTGTACATGGAGACTCACTCTCCCCTCTGTAGCAGTGACCAGAGTCTGGTGGGATGTGACGGGGAAGAGAGATCCATGGAGCCCAAGTGAAAGTCATCCCTGGCTGTTGGTCCTGTCACAGCATGGTGGGCCCACAACTCCCTGAGGGGCACAGACCAGTACACTCAGAAGAAAGAAGGTCTGGGAGCCACCACACACAAAGGTAGCTCCATCTGCGCGCTGACTCAGACAGGAACAGCGAGGCCGGTGGAGGGCTGCATTTCCCTTATGAGATCATGCGCTGGCCACAGCAACCTCTACTGAAGCCAGCCTTGGGGTTTTCCCTGAAAGAGTCACAATTCCTCTCCCCAGCAAAACAGGAACTGATCCTAACAGGAATATTATGTAATTCCAGGGAACCAGGAGATTGGGAAAAGCAGGGTTGGGGGAGAAGTATCACAGGATGAAGGTGGAGGTGGGGTGGAAAAGCAGAGCCACTCAGAGCAGCCTTAGGAGCGGGGGCAGGCCCAGTACCCCCCAACCCTGTCCAGCTCATTGGAGATTCTTTCCAGGGGTGACCAGGTGCCCTCCGGTAGTCAGCATGAGGGGAAGAAAGGGGCATCATCTCCACAGCTCAGAGAGGGACTGCAAGGACCAGGCACAGAGAAGAAAGGACAGACACTGGGGTAGGTGTGCTCTTCCCTCCAGATCTGTCGAGTTGTGGTTGTCAAAGCTACAGATTTTAGGTGAATGGGGCATTCTGTTCTACGTTCATGTTGAAATGACACCATTACTCAGCTGGTTAGCACAGCCATTGCCTCACACAGCAGTGTATGTGGTGAGGGCATGGGAGATCTACTTGGCAAATTACCATTGCAACACTCTATAGTGAAGACAGGCACTGGATGAACAGAGGCTTCTAGAACCTACTCATCTCATAACTGCCCATGCTGCACAGGCTGCAGTGGGCAAGCAAGGAGCATGCTAGGGATGGAGTCAAAGAACATGAAGACCATAAGGAACATGTCTCAGCTGTGTGACAGACAAACACGTCAAGTGCCTGGAGACAGAAGTTCAACAGCTTGTCAGTGCTGACTCCAGACAGACAGGTGTCTGTCATCACTACTACACACGCCTGGCTAGATACCAGGCTTCTTAGCATTGTCTCTGGCCATCTGCATCACAGGATTTTTCTTCTTCTTCTTCCTCACAAATTGGTACAGCTTACAACCTTCCTAGAGTGGACATTTACTGCTTTAGTGATACCAGAGTACTCAATATTAAGGCACAGAGAAGGCTCAGCAAGTAATTAGGAACCTGACACCAACTCTGACAACCTAGCTCAACTGCTGGACCCACACAGTAGGAAAGAACTAACTCCTGCATGTTGTCCTCTGACTTCCATGCTATGTATGGTGTCAAGTACCCCATACATATGCTCACACCCCCATGCAAAATAAACAAAAATAATACTAAGTAGGGTTGGAGAGTTGGCTTAGCAGTTAAGAGTACTTGTTACTTTTCAGAGCACCTGAAGTTCCCAGCAACCAGTTGGGTGGCTTTCAACTGCCAGTAAATAACTCCAGCTCCAGGGGATATGACGCCCCCTTCTGGACTCTGTGGACACCTGCATGCATACGACATTCATGCACACAGACACACATACATAAAATAAAAATAATTAGCACACATGCATGTGCATGCACACAGACAGACAGACAGACAGACAGAGAGGAAGATAGAACATAAACCTTAAAAGTCTAGTACAGAACACTCTGGACAACTGCCTTTAGGCATGGGCAATGGCAGGGGTAGGCCCTTGAGTCTGGGTAAAGACAGCCACTCCCTTTGCACCCCACACCAATACTGCTGGTATTGCACTTTCAAGTTTCAATACCAATACCTCTCTCAGGGCTCTTCCGCCACTCAGACCAAGCCTGTTTCTGCAGGGACCAAGACAGGGTTAAGTGAACTCTAGCTCAGGACAGAAAAAGTCCTCAAGTGAGACAGAGGTAGCTTACAGAAGACACAACACCACAGGAAAGAGCTCTGGAAGACATGGCCTTGTACACGGAAAACATTAAGAAAGGCCTCTCGGTCAAGTTAAATATAAAAACTCAAAGTCAACAGCAAATGCAATAAAATGACAGATGAGCCAAGGTATCGCAAGTGCCTGGCAGCATGTTAGCTAGCTGAGGTTTGAGTCCTGGCTGGAAGTCCCCTCTGAGAGAAACCCCTACCTGTATACAGCCAAAGTTACCAGCCTGCTTTCACTCACATCTCCCCAGGGTCCCCTAGTTTGTTCTTTCTCTAACTCAGTGCTATAACCTGACTCAAGCTTCCAATACCTCTCTGGAATCTCTTGCCTCTACAGTAGACTGACTTCCTTTAGCATCTTCTCTTCCCATTCCTGTAGATAAAAACCTTTCTTAGATGTAAAGCCAATCATGCCATTCTGATGCTTGAACCCCTTTGGTAATGTGACTAGGAATAGCCCCCATAGACTCATGTGTTTGAATGCTTGGCCAATAGGGAGTGTCTGAGGTGCAGCCTTGTTGGAGGAGTGTGTCACTGTGGGGGCAAGCTTTGAGATTTCATATACTCAAGCTACACCCAGTGTGAACACAGTCTCCTGCTGCCTGAGGATCAAGATGTAGAACTCTCAGTTATCTCCCCAATACCATGTCTGTTTGCACACCACCATGCTTCTTGCCATGATGATAATGGACTAAACTTCTGAAACTAAGCCAGCCTCTATTAAATGTTTTCTTTTCTAAGAGTGCCGTGGTCATGGTGACTTTCACAGCAATACAAACCCTAAGACACCACTCCACTAACTTGGAAATCTAGAAAATCAGATTTAGTAGAGGTGTACCAGCCCTCCATGCCCTGTCCTAGTGTTCTGCACCTCAGCTGGGTAGTCCTGGCCAAGGTAGCCTCCACAAGGACCTCCCAACACCCTGATGCACACAGTCTGCTTCTGCTAGAAAGCCCTCCCTGGTCCCTTGCCCTTTCTAGATTGCTTGGAACAATGCCTGCTGGAGGAAGGCAGGCCCCTGTGAGGAAGGTGCCCACCCACTGTCTATGCACACACTCGAGTACTGTGGTATGGCAACATGAGAATGGGGTACCATCTCACTCATCTGGAAACACCATCATGTCCACCTTTCCTTGCTGGGCATCTCACATTACTGCAGAAAGCTGACAATCCATGGCACATTCCAGCTTGGACCATCCATGCAGTTTCATCCTCATACATTTTCCACATGTGCCCCACCCTCATCCGCATCAGCTGAGTGCCCACTGTATGCTGCCATTATGCTAGGGTTAAGATAAAACTGAGAATAATGAACGCCAGGTGGTGGTGGCACACACCTTTAATCCCAGCAGATTAAATCAGGAGGCAGAGGGAGGCAGATTTCTTGTGCGTTCGAGGCCAAGCCTGATCTACAAGAGTGAGTTTCAGGACAGGCTCCAAAGCTATAAAGAAACTTTGTCTCGAAAAACCATAAATAAATAAATAAATAAAGAAAGAAAGAAAGAAAGAAAGAAAGAAAGAAAGAAAGAAAGAAAGAAAGAAAGACAGACCTGAGAATAATGAAACAAGGCCTTTGCCCTTCAGAAGCCTCTTAGAGGTACAAGCTTTAATAGTTTCTAGCCTCAAATCTGTATGTTAGAGCATCTGCCTGCACCATTTTAACAAGCACATTATCTACACAATCCTCTGTTAGCTGGTCTACAAGAGATTTTCAAATGAATTATTATTGTTCAAGAGGCAAAAGCTGGGACTCTAAGCTCAGTCTGCTCAAAAGTTTTGTCCACATCATTACTGTTTCTTACCCCAAAACTTCAAACGAGCTGATGCAAGAGAAAGAACACACATGTCCTTCGGAATAAAGGTGTTTATCTTCATTTGAATTATAAAAGACCATTAGCTTAGCAGATACACCAGAACAGCTGACTTTGAAAGGGGAAGGAAGAGTAGGACAAGTTACTTAGCCTAGGGCATCACCCTCAAAGCAGTGCCATGGACACAGTTAACACTGCTACAAATCATGATGACATGAGTCACACACGGGCACTTTCCCTATATTCCTTATTACTTGGACAGATTTAGTTTCAGATAATCTTTAAACAAACACTATTGTAGTAAGTACCTGTAACAGATTCAAACAAGAGGCAAATAATTCACCTGGGGTGTGTAAAGTCTGACGTGAGATGATAACTATAGTCAAAGATTTAGGAATGAATTTAAATTTGAGCAAATAGATATAAGCAAAAATGGACTTGATAGTTGCTTAGCAATTACTTTTATTAGCAGAATAGTTCTTCATTGATTTTTCTCTTTGAAAATGAGAAATCTGGGCTGGGGAGATGGCTCAGTCAGTGAAATGCCTGCCTGTCACATAAGCAGGAAGACCTGAGTTTGGAACTCCAATGGTGCAAAGTCACCAAGGAAGACTTTCCAGTGTCAGCCTCTGGCCTCTCTACACACAGGCACAAACATGCACAAACATACACAAACTCCAATGTACACACACACACACACACACACACACGAGTGGCAAATGGAGGACTATTCTTAGCAGTGGGCTCCTAAGAACTGCTCATGTTCAATTCTTGGGAACGAATAACAACTCGTTGAATGTTAGTTTCTTTTCTAATAATTTGAATTTTAATTGCAAATATATCAAAATGCATAGATTCTGGGCTTGCAAGATGTTGTGTGGATAAAGGAACTGTTGTACCCGAGGACCCGAGTATAATCCCTAGGACCCACAGATGGAAGAAGAGAACCAACTCCTACAGTTATCCCTGAGCTCCACATTACACCATGGCCTCCCCACAAATAAATAAATGAATACAAATAAATGAAATAAAATTAAAGTACAGCTCCTATAAATATCCATACAAACAGCTCCTTTAGCCTACAAAGAAAAGCTAAGCTATTCACAAATTTAGCATGATTCTGTGTGTACTTAAGGCTAAAGCAGAATCAGAACATACAAAGAACTCCTCAGGTTGGTATGACTTTAATTAGTGGCATAGTTCCTTTAAATACAAGCTCCAATCTCAGTGCATAAGCTTTTGTAAAGATTAAGTTTTTAATGACACCACATGAAAGGTGCTCCGAATTCTTCCCAGCAACAGGGAGACTGTTGTCTGATGTATTTACTGAGAAGCTTCCTGTCCAAGTCAGACTTCAACACCACTGAAGAGAGAGAGTAACAAAGGAGGGAAATGAACATGTACATATGTCCAGATAACTCACTGGGAAAACTGATGCCCACTGAATCAGCAAAATAAAATTCAAGAGCTTCTTGACTTTCTAAATGTAAAATTCTAAGATTAATTTACTACAAGAAGTCACTTGGGCTGGGTGAAATGCCAATATCAAAATGAAAGTCTGTTGGATCTTCAAGTTTAAAACAAAACAAAACAAAAAAACCCCTCTAGCCAAGCATGGTGGTGCACTCAGGCATCAGAGGCAGGTAGCTCCCTGAAGTTCCAGGGCAGCCAGGGCTGCGCAGATACTTGGTTGTTTTAAATCTCCAGGGCTAAAGGTTACTGAACCTCCATCTTAGCCAAATAAGTGCACAGAAATTTCTCTAGCTTAGCTACAAAGGTTTGGCTCAGCTCCCACCCCAGCACTCTTATACTCAAAGGAGCAAAAGGTGCCCTTCAGAAGATATTCGCCAAAACCTCTAGCAATTAATGTCATCTTATGGAAAAACTATGCTTTTACCTTGGAATTTCACGAGTTACTTTATACTTACTGCTTATGGGAAAACACGGAGAATCCCTGAGACTTTCAAAGCACACTGACACTGAAGTTGGTCAACGTTAAAATCAAAATGACTTCATTTTTAACACGAAAGTCTATGCTACAGAGTGTCAAATATGACAGTTACTATGAACCAACAACCACACAATGGCTCTCACTTATGAGCATCATGTGTTCCTCGTGGAATCCAAGCTTCCACCCCATTCATCAGAGAATTTATACAGTAAAGTAAAAGCAGAGCAACTGCTCTAAGTGCTTAAAGGAGGCTTAAGACAAACACTTACAGCCACAGAAGAGTCACTGCTGTTTTATAAAGGGAAGTAGCTGGGGATGCTGGGAGCCCTGAGGTGGCAAAGGCGGAGTGTGGAACACCAGCAGGTTCACACAGGCATGCACTGGGAGATGGGATGGAACAGAAGCACACAGTGATGCATGGAGATGACTCATCGCTGGGGCGAGAGGCTTCTGAGCACTCCTGGGGAAGCCTGAACAGTGGGCAGCTTGGGGAGAAGAGCTTCACCACAAAGTCAAAGAGCCAAGGACTGAAGACACAGGGCCCCCAGACCATGTGGAGCACAGAGAAATTTTAACCAGGAGATTCATGTGTGAAACTCTGACAGGGCGCTGCACTGACTGCTGACCTTGCATCTCAGCCTTTATCTAATGTTCACTTGGCATCAGTCTGTCTTCTGGAGGACAGACTCACAAAAACAATGATTTTACGGACACCCCAGCTAACTAGGCATGCTTTCCAGTTTGCTGTTCTATGTGTTTAGTTCTAAATTTTCCCAAACCATCTACAATAACCCCTTTACCTAAATATTTTTTTAATTAATTTATTTAATTATTTAAGATTTCTGCCTCTTCTCCGCCACCACCTCCCATTCCCTCCCCCTCCCCCAATCAAGTCTTCCTTTCTCCTCAGCCCAAAGAGCAAGCAGGTTTCTCTGCCCTGTGGGAGGTCCAAGGACCATCCTCCTGAATATTAACCTTCATCAGGCGATGAAAGAAGACAGAGACAGAGACCAACACTGGAGCACTGGACTGAAGTCTCACGATCCAAAGGAGGAGCAGAAGGAGAGTGAGCACGAGCAAGGAACTCAGGACTGCGAGGGGTGCACCCACACACTGAGGCAATGGGGATGTCCTTTACCTAAATATTAATTGAGAAATTGCAGAAAGCTCTAGTTTAAGTTTCATAGTTCTAACAAATGTGATAACATCTCATAAAATCTTGTCTGGGACATGAATTGTCTTTTTGTGCAGTGTGTTCGTGGTTATATACACTGCTCACCTGTTAGTCAGAGGTAATAGTTTCTGTTATCAGATCAACTCCTAGTTTAACAGCTCTTGTGTTTAAAGAACTCTTATTTTACTTAATAATAGCTACTAAGTACATGCAGGGTGTTGCAAGTTACTCCAGGGCATGGAACCTGCGACAGACAGGCTAGCTCCAGAACCATGTGGCAATGCTACATATAGGTAGGACATAGTACACATTTCACAGAACTCAGTGCTATTCATGGTCTCCCATGTCCACGGGTGTCTCAGAATATATATGGAGAACTGCTGGACCAAGCAAGGACATGGGAAGTGCAACAAAACAAACCAGCTTACTCCAGACAGTCACTAACCACCTGTTGCTCTGCCTACATTCCTTATTCTTGATCAGTGGTGATGCGGGAAGTCCTTCTGTATATGTGTTGCTTTTATTGGTTAATGAATTGGCCTATGACAGGCTGGAAAGGCTATAGAGAAAGAATAGGCAGAGTCAGGGGACATATTAGAACCTTGCTGGTAGGCCACAACCACATGGCGATACACAGATTGATAGAAATGGGTTAACTTAAGATGTAAGAGCTAGCTAGAAATACGCATAAGCTATTGGCCAAACAGTGTTATAATTAATATAATTTCTGTGTGATTATTCGGGTCTGGACAGATGGGACAAACGAGCGGTCTCTGATTACACCGTGGTTTCTTCCTTTTGTCATCCAGAACATCCTTCCACAATTTAATCCTAAAGGGAGTACCCCCTACCCCCAAAAAGAAAGAAAACAGAAAAGAAAGAAAGAAAATAGAAAAAGAAAGAAAGAAAACAGAAAAAAAGAGGTTCTATAGTTAGATAACTAAATGAAGAAATAAAGTTTTGGCGAAGGGCTGTACTCATTAACAGATAAAAAGCTCTAAGAAGGCTGCAATAGAGTTTTGTTAATTGATTGCACGCTTACTATCATCTATCACTTATGGGACACATGGGGGTGGCGTGGGATGAGACCTTGTTCTATAGCAATGCTGACAGGAAGAAGTAACAAGAGGCACTGGCCGCAGCTTCAACTGAAGCTGATCTAGTCCCAGTCTTCCTCTACCCCCAAAGACAGGCTCATCTACAGTGTGGTTCTCTTGCCTCTATCCCTTGAGTGGTGGGGATTACACTCAAGGGCGTCATGCACGCTAGGCAAGTACTCTAATAACTGAGCTACATCTCTAGCTCTGCAATGGAAATTATTAATGAAGGAAAAAAATATCTAAGTTCTTTTAGCTAGTAGCCAGGACTCCTGGGTGCAAACAGTAAGGCAGGCACTGAGAAGCTGCATCACGATGGATGTGCGGAACAGCATGCTGGTGAGAAACGGGACAAAGCTGCTATCCTTTCAACTCATCTGTTGCTTCTGCAACTCTCGAAAGGCAAAAACATCTTTTATTTTTAAACAGAGGAAAAGGAATTATTTTGAATTTGTGTTTCTACGATCACACAGTAATTTCCTAAAAGTCGATTAAAAAAGCCAACCTGTTCACTTAAGGCAGAGACTGAATATTTAAGTGGCTATCAGCCAAGACAATTCTTGGGCCATGAACTATCAGCACTGGATGTCACTACTCAGTAACTCCACCTGGTGCTAGCTTTTCAGAAGACACCCTCAGTTTCTAAATTTGTGCACAAGGCAGACTGCTCTGTAGGAAACACAAGAGCCATCTCTCTTCCTAGCAGGTCCTCCAGGAGAAGAGTGTTTTACTCCTACCTAGTAATTATGATCAGTGATGCTCAGACATGTGTTCCATTCACATATCATGTTCTGCTATTTGTAAGAAATGGCCCTTCCATCACATGATTTTTTTAAAAATTGAGTTTTTACCTAAATATACTTTTATAGAAAGGAATAAGAAATGATGACCTTTCTACTTTCTTGAAAACTTATAAGCTACAGCATTTTAACCATTTCAATAAGCATAGTAGTTGGAGAAATGTTTCCTAATGTCATTAAAAAATACTATTCTGTTATATTTAGACAGAAGAAATAGTCACAAAAATGGCAGGATGACTCACGAAGTTAAATGCTTTATTACACACCTACATTTTTATGCTAGTAACTTGAAATCCTTTTGACTGATACACTACAGTTGAGAGAGATTGATAGGATGGGAGAGCTGCAAAGCTGTCTCTAGTAATGATGACTAGTAAAACTGACCAAAGGGTGTGTGCGCACAGGTGTGTCAGCGCTGTGGAAGGGTGTGTGCGCACAGGTGTGTCAGCGCTGTGGAAGGGTGTGTGCGCACAGGTGTGTCAGCGCTGTGGAAGGGGGTGTGCGCACAGGTGTGTCAGCGCTGTGGAAGGGTGTGTGCGCACAGGTGTGTCAGCGCTGTGGAAGGGTGTGTGCGCACAGGTGTGTCAGCGCTGTGGAAGGGTGTGTGCGCACAGGTGTGTCAGCGCTGTGGAAGGGTGTGTGCGCACAGGTGTGTCAGCGCTGTGGAAGGGTGTGTGCGCACAGGTGTGTCAGCGCTGTGGAAGGGTGTGTGCGCACAGGTGTGTCAGCGCTGTGGAAGGGTGTGTGTGCACAGGTGTGTCAGCGCTGTGGCTTTCAGGTACAAGTAAAGGGTTTCCCAGAGGCAGAAGAGCTGTCAGCTAAGTGAAGAGAGTCACTCCATTTCCTCCTTTCCCCAGCCTGGCTCACAATGCAGCGTATTCTGCCTTCGATGTCTACCACAAGAGATACCCGTGCAGTTCCTACAGCACCCACTTGGCTTTGACAGGGACCAGGTCAGGAGAAAGCCTACAGAGAAGGCAGAGCCAGGCAGGCTAAATCCAAGGTAGAGACAGCTTTGCAGCTCTGCCATCCTATCAGTCTCTCTCAACTGTGGTGTACCAGTCAAAAGTGTGACCCTGAATGTGACCACACACAGAGGCCTGGCATCGACAGGCACAGCACAGAGCCAAGAGTCATTCTTAGCAGGAGATCAAGGGAAGACATTATTTTCAAAGACTATGGATGGGAACATGGGCCACAGAAACATTATTGGCCAAAGGGGCTTTTTTGGTTAGGGTGACTTCTAATGATACTCGAATGAAGACCCTGGTAGCCAGTGCTGGGCTAGTGTTTCTGGCTGACTAATGAAGTCTAGAAGGGTTGAGTTCCTGCTGAAGATCATATGACTAGAAGGCAGAGGGCCTCAGTGCAGGTCTGTGAAATGACAACACCCTGCTCTTGCTACTATGTGATCTCATCTGTTGGTTATTTCTGGCCTGAAAGACTCATCCACCCCCACCCCACCCCCAGCTAGCTTTGATTTGATTTACTTTCTTCTACCTCTGCTGTCACTTCCACAAAGTGAGATCTCAAGCAGGATTGTAACCTAACAGCCTGAAATACAGGATTTGGTGCTGTTCTTACGGTCTGGTGACTGTAGACTGCATAACACAGAAACAAACCTGTGCAGCTGAAGACTGGCAGTGTGACCAGAAGTCACCACAGGGCACCACCCAATCCCAGGGAGCACTACTTCGTGGCTCTTTTACTGAGTGTAGTTTAGTAAATTGGGCTTTCTTGATCATAGCTAACTGAAATAGAATGGAGTTAGCCTACATGATGTGGCTGGGAACAAGTAGGAATTCTTAATGCTATGCTAGCCTCAAAAGCGAAGGGCACCACTCTCCTCCCAGCCTTCCCACAGTCAAGGAAATGGATCCAGGTGCTTGGCTTAGCAGGAACTGTACCAGAAACCTGGCCAACCCTAAGTTTAATAAGGCATTTGTACCTTAGAGAATCCCTGGACAGGTTTCTTCTCTCTAGATTATTGTCTATGCTTGGCAGGACTGAGATAAGATATTTATGAAAACACTGATTCTGAAAAACAAAATCCTAGGATTTAAAAACCTTAGCATGGATAGGCAGAGGTACACACTTATAATCTAGCACTCAGGAGGCAGGAACAAGGAGAGTTCAAATTTGAGGCAAGTCTAGGCTACACAGTGAGTTCAAAGCCATCATGAGCTACACAGGGAGACCCAGTCTCAAAACCGAACAAATAAAGCCAAACTATGCTGGGATGTAGTTCCCATGGGCAGGGAAAAGAAAACAAAAATGGAACAACACTAAAAACCAAATAACTAAAGAAAACAAACAAACAAAAAACGACCAAAGCAGCAACAACCAAAAGTCAGTGACTTCTTCCTAGCATCCTGGAGCAGTCACGGCTTACCCTGCAGAGGAAAAGAGGGGAGAGAGGAAGCAAAGAAACCAGATGATTCACCAAGGGCTTGCTAATCCCAAACAGCAACACACCTAGGTCTATTAGAGGAGACTGGTCATGACCCATGCAGCAGATGAAGAGCTAAAAGCTATGGCAACTCTTCACATCTGCTCTAGGTCCTAGACTCCCCAAGTAAAGACACAGAGCCCAGAGCAGGTGAGCGGTGTGGTCTTCATTCAGAAGCACAGCCTGGAATCCTCAGTCCTGCTTTATGGTGGACTAAACAAACTTAGTCTCTCTGGACCTCCGCTTCCTTTTCTGAATGACATGTTCAGTTATAAAACTGCCAGTCACTCTGAGAACTAAGTGGTATAGGAGACCTGCGCCTGAGTTCCTGACTTTATACACTCTTTACTCAAAGGATGCTGCTAAAGGTCAGCTGGACAGCTCTGCCTCTGAGAGGCCATACGGTGAGAAAGAGTTCCTGATACCATTCTACCTGCTGGGAACTGCACCTATGAAGGGTAGCAAGAGGAACACATCTGCCAGAAGACATAGTACCTCAGCATTAGCCATTACTGTGCTGGCCAAAGAGCAACAAAGAAATGGCTACATACATTAGAACCAGTGTGACAAACAGGCAGTATTCCTCTAACATGAGAGGTAAGGGAAGACTTACCTAGTACTACTGCACCCTACTGCTAAACGAGTGCTCATGGGAGAGGACCCAAAATTCCAAAGAAAGGAGCAAATAAAAAGGCAAGAGGCAGGCAAAAGAAGGTGCTGAATCCATAACTTCTGGGACAAGTCACAAGCTGGTTGCACATCTCAAGGAATGCTCTCTTAGGGCACATAAGGATGATTCAAGATGAAGCTTCCCAGGCTAAATACAATGGTTCCCTGGTAGAGGAGACTTCATCTGTCACACACACACACAGCACAGAGTGTGCTATGCAAACACCAAAGATACTCAGTGTGTCACCCCAGGCAGCAGAAATTTTGTACACCAATCCTTCACAACATAAGGAAAATACTCTTAGCTCCAATTTTGGAACTTCTGCCCCTGCCAGACCCCATATGACAGCAAAACCCTCTCAGTTACCCTATAGTCCTAAGTCTGTCTGCTCTTCTTAGCCTTGTCCTCCCAGCAATGACAGGCCCCAGAGGAACCAGGAACCCCACTTCCACACCTCACTTCTGTCCTGTGTGGTCACATGATGACTGAAAGGAGGGATTCTTAGATCTCTAGGGACTCAAGAGGACTAGGCATTTATCACAGGTGAGATCCAAAACATTCACCTTCTGATTACCTTCCAACTTCTATTATTATTAATAAACATAACAGAAAGGCCAAAATTGTCTTAAGGATGATCACAACATTTTAAATTTGTCACACAAAACAATTAAGCTGTCTTTGGTAGAGTGAAAAAAATGTTAAAGAACACATCATTAAAATATGTAAAAAAGGTCAGGTGTTGTGGCCAACCTAGTCTACAGAGTTAGTTAGTCAATGACAGCTAGAGAAACCTTGTCTGAAAACAACAAAAACAAACAAAAAAAAATGTAAAAAAAAATAACCTGCAAAATGTTAAAATACACACACACAAAAAAATGAACAAGCAACCTGTGATGGCTTAAATGAAAATGCCCCAACAGACTCACTGGGAGTGGCATCATTAGAAGGTATGGCTGTGCTGGAGGAAGTATATCGCTGGGGGGAGGCTTTGAGGTTTTAAATGCTCAAGCGAGTCCCAGTGTCTCTCTCTTCCTACTGCCTGCCAATTGGGGTGTAGAACTCTCAGCTACTTCCCCAGCACCATGTCTGCCTGTACACCTACATGCTTCCTGTCATGGCAATAATGGACTAAACCTTTGAACTATAAATCAGTCTCAGTTAAATGTTTGCCTTTGTAAGAATTGCCATTGTCATGGTGTCTCTTCACAGCAATAGAACCCCAAGACAGTCCCATACTCGTTCCCGTAATTCTCAAAGTTTTAAAACACTGTTCCTTCAGCATTCTAGGTGGAATATATAGCTCAGGGGTAGATCACTTCATTAGTATGCATGAGGCCCCAGGTTTGATGTCCAGCACCACAAAGATAAGCAAATAAACATCAGTAAGAAGCAGAGAAATCTCCTCACACAGTTACAACACCATCAGCATATAAAAAAACAAAAACCAAATATTAATACTTAAAACACATCAAGAATCAGACTTCAGCCATCTCATGTGAGTCCAGATGACATTTGGAACAAGACTCCTACAGACATCTGGCTATTATGTTGTGTAGGGTCTCTCTGTGCATAGCACCCTGTCTTCTCACTACCTCATTCCCCCCTGACAACACAGGCTTATTGTAGAAACTGTGCCAGTTGTCTTGAGCTATGCCCCACATTTTGGACTTTTGTTTTTTTCTTTATGGGGGCATTGAGCCTGTAACACCTCTATACTCCATATTTTCTAGGACTATAGACTGCTTCCAGACCAGATTGGCTTTAGGTTCAGTTTTCTAGTGAGGATACTGCAGGGACTGGGGCTGTGTCACTCCAGAAACACACCAACAAACACTGACCTGTGAGATATAAGGCTCTTGGTTAGCACCTGAACGGACCTTTCTTTCTGTTGGAACCAGACCTACTATCTAAGCTAACTTTGAGTAGCTCTGAGTATAATGCATAACTATGATGTTAATCTTCATTGTCATCTTGGCTGGATTCGAATCACCATGGAGACATATTTCTCTATCTCTCTGTAGGTGCCTCCAGAAAGCTTTAACTGAGGAGGGAAGACTTGAATGTGGGTAGCACCATCCAATGGGCAGTAGTTCAAATTGAATAAAAGAGGGAAAGGAGGGCCAGCCTGATGGCCTGACGACTAGGGTTCAATCTCCAAGACCCACAAGCCATCTTCTTATCCTCATCTCTTGCTGACTATGGAAGCAATGTGATTAGCTACCCAACATTCTTGCTGCCGTGAAGCCTGGAACTATAAGCCAAAGTAAACCTTTCTTTCCTTCCTTAAGTTACTTTTGCCAGCAATGGGAAAAGAAACCCATATAAAAAGCTTAGCATTAAAGTTCAATCTTTTGATCTATTTTATTATTCAACTAGTTAAAAGTTACCTAGCTACTCAGTGAGCAACTACTACAGACACTGAGCCAGGACCTCCAATGACCTCCACCAAATTGGAAGAACAGTAAGGCTACTGAACAGATGATAGCAGAGGCAACACCACGATCAATAAATTAGACAGATGCCCAAGTGACTGAAAAGAAGGGTCAGGATGAAAGATGTTACAGTATAAGTAACAAGGGGTAGAGATTCTGATCTATTCTTTCCCTGCCATATCTTTCTCTGGAGACCAAAACTGAGTCAAGCCCAGAAGCAGTTAACTAGTATCTGTCTAACACATGGGTGAGTCAGGACTTTGTGACCAATGTCTGTGTGTCTGAAGAAACACACACTCCGCTTTCTCAGAGGCTGTGGAAGCAGGGCTTGACCTGTAGAGTGAGGGCTCACTTGCTGAGACAGACTATACTAGGCCAGGAGCCCCAAAGTGAAACAAAGGCTTGGGAAACATGGAGGTGAATGAGGCCTGGTGTTTTGTGCTGGTTTCACACAGGGACTACCGATACTGGATAGCACGTGGACAAGAAGCACTGAGGAAACGTGATGGCAGATTCTTTTAAAACAAGTAAGACTTTAGAAAACCTACTAGGGACCATAGTTCAGGAGCAACAAGGAAAAAGAATGGCTCTATCAGTAGGAATAAAAAAGTTGACTGCCTAGGGCATTAAAATCTAAAAACCAGCAGGCTGGAAACCATCAAGAGGATAGAGTCAGAAGGGAAAGTTGAAGACCACACTCACATTCACTACACGTCAGTGCTTTCACCCCTCCCTGAACTCTAAGGGCTTAGTCCTCCACTCCCATCTTTATGTGCAGAGACCGCTTCAGACCTCTAGTGTAAGACTGTACCAGAGAAGTTAAGCTGCACCTCGGGGTCATGGAGGAAGTCACCACTGGGTCTGAGACTGAACTGGAGATCTTGCTGGAGCTTCCATGCAAAATCTTCCTCCCACTTCACATGGTACCTACCCAAAGAGGGCAAGCATGCAGCACAGGGACCTGCCTCTCTGGTGGAATATCATATATTCTTCTGTGGATGAGGAAGACCAAGGAGAGCATACCTGACCTATGAACTGCCCCAGTGTGGACTTAGAGGAAACACACAAGCGTGGTAGTATGCTGGTGACAGGAGTCATACAAAACACTTCTTGTTTGAAGTATAATAGAGATGGATTTCTTGAAGCTCAGAGCATGTTCTTCAGTGTATCCATACTACTGTGAAGTAAGCTAGGAACCATATATATATACATATATATTTAAATTTATTTTATGTATATTGATGTATAAGTGTCAGATTTCCTGCAACTGGAGTTACAGACAGTTGTGAGCTGCCATGTAGGTGATGGGAATTAAACCCAGGTCCTCTGGAAGAGCAGCCAGTGCTCTTAACCACTGAGCCACCTCTCCAGCCCTGAAACTGTATATTTTTAACACTCACAAAGGTGTTCAGGCAATTATGTCTGTCCAAATGGGTCTCCTAGGAAGAAACAAAAATTAGCTTAAGGGAGCGAGGCACAGCAGAACAATTTTGTACATTTGGACTTGAAACTCTAGCTCCCTGTGGTGGTTTGAATAAGAACAGCTCCCATAAGCTCTTATATTTGAATGCTTATTCACCAGGGAGTGGCACTATTTGAAAGAATTAGGAGGTGTGGCCTTTTTGGAGACTGTGTATCACTGAGGTGGGCTCTGAATTTTCAAAAGTCCATACCAAGCCCAAGGTCCCTCTGCCTGCAGCTCAGGATACAGCTCTCAACTACTTCTCTCGTACCATACCCGCCATGCCACGCTTCTTGCCATGATAATGGAGTAACCTGGAACTAAGCAAGCCCTCAATGAAATGTTTTCTTTTGTAAGAGTTAACAGGGTGTCTCTTCACGGAAACCGAACAGTGACAAGACACTTGCCTAATTATGATAAAACAGTTCTACCATTTGGAAATGATGAAAAAGAAAAAGCAACAGATCTTTTAACAATTACTTCTCTTGATTTGAGGAGGCTTTCTCATAGTGCATCTGACATTTCTTTTCCTGAAGTAACTTCGTTCAATGTCTATCCCTAGGATTAGACCCTATTTAATTTACTGAATGGAGACCACCAGTCAGCCATTTTCTCTTTAAATAAAAACAGAGGTGACAGAAGGCACTGGGGACAAGGAACCTGGACCATACTGCTAACAGGAACTGAGCTGTGGCTGGAGGGCCAGGATCTTCCTAACTTTGGATCCCAGAACTGTGCATCGTTAAGAGTTGTTCTAGAGAAACAGGGCCCTGCCACCTAAGGGTTCCCCAGTGAACAGGCCAGTTACCCAGGGTCCCTGAACAGCCAGGCAAGAAGAAATGCCTGACCCTGCAAATGGGCTCCTAAGGGAATTTTTTAACTGATTTAGATAAAAGCAGATGGCCAAGGATGACTGGACTATGTGGGAATCCTCCAATGTGAGAAAACAACAAAGCCAAAAGAACAGAGGCATTCAGAGCGAAGACAGAGACTCTGAATCTCAGCACCTGACGCCTTTGGTGACAAGGCAATGTACTGAATCCATGAGACAGAAACAAAATGGTATTTGAAAATAAGGAAAAAGAATAAAAATTTAAGAGCTAAATTGAAGATTTTTAACGAAAGGGTAGAGAATAAATCCAAGGTCTCCTCCAAAGTGCAATAAGGACAGAAAAATCAGAGACAAAAGAATAATCTAAAGCCTAACTAATGATGCCCTGACCTAGGGAAGGGGGAGGAGTGTCCATTTAACTAGGGAAGGGGGAGGAGTGTCCATGACCTAGGGAAGGGGGAGGAGTGTCCATGTACCTAGGGAATGGGGAGGAGTGTCCATGCACCTAGGGAATGGGGAGGAGTGTCCATGCACCTAGGGAAGGGGGAGGAGTGTCCATGCACCTAGGGAAGGGGGAGGAGTGCCCATGTACCTAGGGAGGCGGGAGGAGTGTCCATGTACCTAGGGAGGCGGGAGGAGTGTCCATGTACCTAGGGAAGCGGGAGAAGTGTCCATGTACCTAGGGAAGGGGGAGGAGTATCCATGTACCTAGGGAAGCGGAAGGAGTGTCCATGAAACCATGAAGTATGGGAGAGATGCCTACGGAACTACAGAGAAGAGGGGAAGACACCCATGCAACTACAGGGAGGGGGAAATTCCTGCTTAACTACAAAGAAGACGGTGGGGGAGCTTCTCAGAAACTACAGAGAAAAAGGATGGGCTAAGTACAAAAGGATGAGTGAAGGTGAATTCCAGAATAGCCAGGAGGTGATGAAATGTCTAAGGAATATAAACACTGAAGATTCCAAGGTTAAGAAACATCTAAAGCTTCCTGCATGGGAGACAAAGACAATAGGTCCTTGTAAAGGACAGAAGTGAGCACCAATCGGAACCACAGCACAAGAGTAAAACCTTTAAACCTCAGAGACGGACATTTCTAATCCCCACTCTAATCCTCACCTGTGCTAAGTTACTTTCAGCCCTCAGGAAGCTGCTGGACAAAAGGTTTAGGGTGGGCAGGCTAAGAGGACAGCTGGTTAGTTTTGCCAGTTTGACAATCTAGAGTCACCTGGGAAGAGTGTTGGTGTCAGGCTGGCCTGAGGGCATGGCAGTGAGGGACTGTCTGTATACACTAACTGAGGTGCCCAGACTCAACCTTGGGGAATGGGTCCTGCACTTTAACAAGTGCATTTCCTCTCTGTTCTTGACTGTGGGTGTTACTAGTGTCTTCAAGTTCTGCCTTGACTTACATCGACTCCAGGCTTGTAACTTTGGAACTGAAACTGAATAAGCCCTTTCTTCCCCAAGTTGCTGTCTCTCAGGACATTGTATCATGGCAACAGAAATGAACACATGACAAGGAGCAAGGTACAGGTAAGCTGGGTGTGAGTAGCCAGCAGGGAGTCCCAGTGGGGAGCAGTGGGGGACCCTCTAAGCAATCACATCTAGCTGACAGATGTTCTGACAGAGTAATCCACAAAGAATAACAAGGGGCTACAACACCTACAGGTGGGGAGGGCAAGTCACAGAAGCCTTGTTTCCACCAGAAAACAACAAAAATTGCAGAATTATTCTAGAATGATATTTGACTTAGCAGGGGGTACAGTGTACATAGCTGTAAAAATGTAAGCATCAAATAACAACAACAGTAACTAGAGATATAAAAAGGCTCAACTCCTAATCTACAGAGAGAAATCCAGATGTCAAAACATGGAGAAATGTCAATAGGTAGACTTGCACTCAGGCTTTTGTGAAGACTCCTTCCGGCAACACCCAACCTTTCCCTCCCCACCCAGCACTACACTAGGCACCTCTACCTTGTTTTCCTTGTGGGCAATAATGTGGGTGTAGAACCCAGAAAGACCCCAGCATCCATCTTGTGGATCAGTATGGTCCTGAGAAACATATTGTCAGTGAAGAAGCACTGTGCTCAAGGCTCGGTGATCAGCTTTGTGTAGACACCAGCAGATGGAGGAGATACTCAGGGGCCGTAGGGTAACACAAGGAAGAAGTCCCTGAGGACACACTGATGGCTCCTGCTCCCTTACTCCCTTCTCCACCGTGGCCAGAATCTCATATCCTGGCTATTTTGTTTTTTTTAAATAGGAACACACACACACACACATATATAAAATCATAGAACTGAGTGGGTGAGAGGAGTAACAGCAAGGAGCAGCAATGCTCTTGTTGAGAGGCGAGAACAGGAAGGCTGGGAATGCGGGCCTCCACAGTCTCAGCATATCCTCTCACCCTCACTCCCTGGAGGTTCTGGGAATTTCCTGTCACTTTCCAGGGTACCAAGAGATGCACTTCAGCAATGGAAGAAATTATTCCACATCAAGAATTAGATTTATAAGATAATTTGAAAACGGGGGAAGAAATGTCAATATAAGATTTTATATTAAAATACAAAAGTCAAAGAACTGAAGATGTTGTAGGAGCAGCCAGAAAGCTGGGGCAGCACAGGGCATGAGAGGGATGTGGTCTGCACTGTGAGCTAATCCATGCAGCCTACCGTTTCCACACCTATGGGTAACACTAAGTTGATTAAAAAAAAAAATAGCAGCAAACATTGAGAGTCCATATCATGGGCTGGTCACTGCTGCAGATGTTCTACAGGTGACCTTCACCTTCATATCCAAGCAGGGAGCTCCTTACTGGCCCACATTTCAAGATGAGGGGAGGAGAAGTGACTGCCAACACCACTTGGGCAGGACTTAGCCTCAGGCAGTGTGAAGCACACAGTCTAGAGTTTACCTTTAAAGAAGCCAGGAAAGAATAATCTCACAGATTATTATGTGGAAAGTTGTGGGAATTCACCTATGAATAAACCCAGATAGTCAAAACCAATCAGTCTAACAGACATGAGTAAAGAGTGAGCATTTATTTTCTCATCTCTAAAACCCTGTATTTTTCTATCAACAACACAAAAACGCTGCCTAAACAGCAAGAGCAGCAGAAAAGAAAAAGTTGAGAAAAAAAATTGCAGTCACACAAACTGTAGTTAAAAAATGACTAAGTTTCCTTGATATATGAATTTGTTGGAAAACCATTTATCAACAGCCTGTTTCTCTCTAGCAGAGTCCCTCAAGCCGAGAGGCATGTCATTCCCCTTTGACTGATTAATTAGCCAATCAGGGGACATTTTTCATTGTGAGGCATGATGGTTTATTGCAGCTAATGTTTGGTCTCTAATGGCGACATATTAAAGCCAACTCGGCTATTTTAGCCCCGTGGAGTGACCAAAAGGAAAAGATAGGAGATAAATCAAAAGAGTGCCCTTCAGTTTCCCTTCGGTCCTTAACAAAACCCCCAAGGAGCGAATGGCTAGAAGTGAGCCTTTACCAATAAAGGGGAAAATAAGAGAAAGGCACAACTGCCTTCAAGCCAAGGTAGACCTTCCTGTTTCTGAGGAGCGGTAATTTATCCTCTGTGATTAACAGATAGAACGGACACCTAAAAGTCAATAGCTTACTCTTCTTCCTTTAACCAAAGTCTGGGCTCGATAGGAAAAGCGGCTCTGCAATGTTTCTTGCTCACTGCAATGATTTCTACTGCGCTCTGAATCCAGAGCTAGCAAGAACCCCCTTGGCCAGCCCCCCCCCCCACATCCTAATCCTGCCGTACCACCCCAAGCCACACCACAGGATCCGAGGGTCTTCTCCATGCTGAGGCTTCTGACAGGCACTAACACACAAGGAAGCAGAAGTTCAAATGCAAAGGAGAGGGGACTTAGCTGTTCACAGCAAGAAGACACGCTTAGCACACTGAGAGATGGAGGAAGCAGTAGGCTATGTGAGTCCACACACAAACATGGAAGAACACTACCAGCCAAAGGCACAACTAGCTGTCTATCAGAGTAGACACAAAAGTGCTCTGCCTGTACAGAGAATATTACTGCCGTCATCTCAGCATGGGAGATGCAGTTTTATGAGTCTTCACCATTTCCTTCATTCCCTTGATTCAAAGATTACTCAGTCACACTGGCAAGCAAGGACCCCTCTGGCACTGGAGTTAGAGGTCTTCTCTGTGCCAGAAGTACCGAAGCCCTCAAAACCTGCCTAGTTCTTTGTAGCCTTTCCTGCCATTAGTGAGATCAAGGTCTCCATGTGGGTGTTGGGTTTCTTGGTGCAGCAGTTCACTGGGGGGAGGGGGGAGATATGACTACTGACCTCACGGCTCCAGGCAAACATTCTCACTCACACAGCCTCCAAAGCCTCGTCCCATCCCCACAGTCACTCTTTTGGCAGCAAGCACCCTTAGTTCAGAGGTAAGAAAACTGAGCTTATAGATAAACTAGGAATATCCGAGATAACTACCTTATCCTCGACCTCGCTATCTTGAACATTCATTTCAAGATCTTTAACATTCACCCTTTAGAGAAAGAAGTGGACAAAGCCCAGCTGTTCGCTATAAGAAACAAGAAAAATCAAGCAATGGTTGCTGGCAGCTCAGGAATACACGAAACACCTTGGATATCAGCACTAAGTCACACAGGTGATTCCATGTGCTTGTCCTTCAGAATCAAAGCTTAGGGGATGAGGGCTCACAGGCCTTTTGGTCACTCTTACCTGTACAATACTCCTGTGGGAAACAGACCACGCTATATTCTTAGCTGCTAGCCAGTGGTCACTCTGGGTTGCTTCAATCCCTGAGCAACTGTCCCCACAGATTCCCCATCATCTCCAGACTCCTAATCATCCGCACAAACTCCCTTCTGTGCTCACCTGTGAACCACAACCACTTCTGCTACTTGTTCCAGTGCACAACACACATCCCAGAAACCTTTGTCATGACTATGTCTCTGACCACTCCTCTAAATCACGGCACCCAGGCCTGAAGGTAACAAACTAGTCTGTAGGCAACAAACAAGCAAAAGGCACAACCCTCCCACAGAAGCACCTGGCCACATTCAGGCAGATGCCACGCTACACGTCTCAGCTGCGGTTAATCTGGGGTCAGGTTATATGGCCTACCCTCTAATGAGACTATACACATCTCATTAATTTACCTTAAAAAGGTAAAAAAGTTTGACCACATGTCCCAACTTAGACTATCTGAATCTGGATACTGTTATTAGAGGCCAAATGGTTACAAACATTATGGAAATCATTACTGAGGAGATGAACCAATTGTAGAACTCATGTATTATACTGCATGCTTATGGACTTAGGCCAGATTTGTTCTAATTGATCAGGAGTGCATGCCTCTCTGGTGCCCATCTCTGCAGTGAGGACATGGTGGGCATGACCAAAGTGGGCACAGGATGCTACAGAAAGGGACAGTCACACCCTTTAAATTATTTACCAAAATCAACTTAGTTCACTACTACAGATTATTAGCATGGAATCCAGAACGAACAGACAAACAAGCCTCCAAGCCAAAGACATTTTAAGTAAGAACTATTTTAACATTCTGAAGAATTTTTATTTTTGTAATCATTTTTCACATAAGAGATTTAAGGTACTGCATCCAACCCAAAAAGAAAAAGAATGGTCTAAAATGCCTCATGAATCCAATCAAACAACAGAACAGGGGTCTGCTTGGAAGCAGTTTTCAGATCTAATGATGAGCAAGACTCAGCAAAGTGCATGTGCAACATGAAATAAGTGAACAGACCTCATAGAAGTTGTGCAAAGAAAGTCATCACTAACTAGGTATTGTAAGTGTACACAAGAAAGGCGGGGTTCTAATTCAGTCAGGTCATATGGTGAAGACATGGATAATTACTTGCCAAGAACCCATGCCAGAGGCCTGTTTAAAGAAACAAAGTGAGACTGTTAGCAACACATTTCCAACCCTTGATACGGGTTCGGAGTATTTTCTCTAGTGATAAGGCTGAATCAGGAAGTAAGCTGGATGGAGGAAGGAAACTGAGAAGGTGGGGGAGGGAAAAATGAGAGGGGGAACAAACTAGGGAGTATCAGGAAGTTCAACCAGATAGGAACTAATGGGATTTGTTTTTTAATGTCTCCACTTCAATCTGCAAACTGTGGGATGGACACACACACAGAAAA
The DNA here is from genome assembly GCF_950005125.1 of Chionomys nivalis. Lineage (NCBI taxonomy): Eukaryota > Metazoa > Chordata > Mammalia > Rodentia > Cricetidae > Chionomys > Chionomys nivalis. The sequence goes on from NC_080097.1 coordinate 49,318,792, forward strand.
ATACCCTCCAACACCTCCCCACCCCATATTGAGAATATACACATAATTCCTATTGGTAACAAGCTTCTCCTAAAGCCCAAGTAATTTCAATTCAGTATATCGGGCCATTTCTTTGTTTCCATGGAGGAAGCAGATAGATCCAATTTAGGTAGCACTCTGTTTCACCTTCACTGTTTACCAACTAATACAGCACCAAGCTGGGGAAAGAAAGAACTTGAAAACCAGACCGGTGTAGCCATCCATCCAGTGCATCCCAGCATACTGTATTTTACTACCATTTCTCTTAAGTAACTGGCAGTGTGTGATGTTCCTTCACTCATTAAGCAAGTTCTTCTGAATAGCCAGACACAGCCAGGAACTGTGCTCCTCCCAATAGCCTCTGCAGCTGGAAGAAATGCTGTGCACACGCCTTTAATCCCAGCACTCGGGAGGCAGAGACAGGCGGATCTCTGTGAGTTCAAGGCCAGCCTGGTCTACAAGAGCTAGTTCCAGGACAGGAACCAAAAGCTACGGAGAAACCCTGTCTCGAAAAATAAAAAAAAAAAAAAAAAAAAAAAAAGAGAAATGCTGAGCACCAGCAAAGTCAGCAGAAAAGTTAGAACAGAGGCCTGATAGTAACAGACGCTTTAACTTCCACAGCAACAAGAAACAGGGACAGCCTTAAAGCTGATCTTTGACAAATTGTACTGATCTTTTAAAACATAAAGTAGCACAAGCAAATATTCATTCACTAATTCCCTTCCAGGAATCTGCTATGGACACCAGTAAATGGTAGAAAGCAGGCTGATGAATACCTCCTAAAGGAAAAGATATTTCTAATACCAGCCACAAATTTATGTAAGGCATCATTTAAAAATTATTTAACAACTAAAGCCCGATTTTTAAGAGGAAGTACAATAAAATTTCTATCCCCTACCATATGCCATACTGATTGGAGCTCCTTCTGGGAACCCAGAACTGGATACAAAACAAGTCTTTTGTCTTTTAAGTTGTTCACTGTCCTGCCTACATGTATTTGACAGATGAAAAAGTCCACATGTACAATATAGTAGACAGATTTCTTCATTAGATACAATGAAATCATTAGGCACAATGTTTGTCAAAACACAAATTCAAGCCAGTGTTGCTATGAGGGTCAAGGGAGGAAAACACAATAATCCAAGTGAGAAGAGGAGCCAAGACAAGTATTTTCAAACCAATCTGATCAAAGGCCTTTGCCCTTGGCTGTGTAGACTGTTGCAAGTAACATGGTAAGGTTTCTTAGCAATACTTTTTGAGGACGGTGCAGCTGTACCACCCAGAACTCAAAGGCAAACCCAACAATATCCAAGACAAAAGGACTCTGCACAGGGAAACTTTGGCTTGCTGTCCTAAGCACAGTTAGATAGACTGTTTTCTGCACGCATGCGGCTGCACACATGGGTCTATCTCCTCGGTGTGGACATGGACGAGACGGCAGATTTCAGAATCTACAGACCAGTAAGCTCCACTAGTGGCTGTGTGGCACCTGGAGGTCTGTGACGCCCAGCCACATGGTGACAGTGGAGCTGCTCTCTTGGTACAGCTGTGTTTTCAGGGCTGCCCTGGTGTTCTTAAGCCACATTCCTTATCACACTGCAGTCCTCACCTGGATCAGCTAGAGACTAAAAGAAATTCTTTCTCATATGAACGGTGTGTGTGGTGTGCATATGCATGTCTGCCTGTCTGTCTGTGCAACCATGTGTATAGAGGGATGGAAGTCTGAGGCTGACTTTGGGTGTCTTCCTCTATTGCTCTCCACCTTATATTCTGAGGCAGAGTCTCTCATTCAGTTTGCTATCTCAGGCAGCCTGACCATCCAGCACAGCTCAGAGATTTCCTGTGGCATGTTTACCTTCCCCACCCTGATGTTACCCACTAGCTGTAATTACAGGTGGGCTACCATACCCACCTGGCTTTTTATGTGGGCTCTGGGGATCCTAATGCTACTTCATCTATTGTGTCGTTTCCTCTGATCTAAAAAAAAAAAATTAACTCTTTTCTTCCACTGTCAGAACACATCACCACCAAGGACAGCCACCTTCCACGTAACTCAGCAGCCACGGGAGTCCTGGAAAACAGCTTCCTCCATGCTCACCCTGCTCTAAGAGCTGGGCAGAGAGGGACTGGGAAACCTAGGAATTGCTTAACAAAGTCTCTCATCATAGGTAATTCTCAAGTTTCTAAACATAATACCGAGTAACAAATAACTGCTACCCAGGGAAAAAAAGACACCCGCTGGTCTGAAAAAATGCTAGAGATAAATAAAAGCTGTCTTTCTGTTCTATGGTCACCACAGACCTTGCCCAGGAACCAATAAAAGAACATAAGCATGGCACGCCAGACTCACTGAGTTAACTATATAGTCCAGATTTTGTTAGATAAAACAAATTTTCATTATCTCCAGAAATTCAGCTAAAATCTCTAGTGTTCACACATCAGAATGGCATACAGGGCTGTCACTTACATTTGGAAATAGTGCAAATGTTTTGTGCAATACATAGGTCAATGGAATGATTAGGGTTATGAATTATAGGTTCATTTGTACTCCCCAGTTTTGAAACAAGCCATAATGTACAAAGGAAGGTGTACCCACTGCTCATCCCACCCCAGGATCTGGGGCTAAGGGTGGGAGTGGGGGCATGTAGTTGTCTTGTAGTTGTCTGTGATACTGGGGAGAGACAGACCGAGAGCATGCAAACAGCACTACAACCCATGGCTGGGTACCTGAGCAGTTTTCTTGTTCTTCCTTTTCCCAAAAATGCAGTCCAGGTCTGTTTCGCTCCGAGAGGACAGATCCTTCCCTAGAAACAAGAGAGCTTTCTAGTAAGACCATTCATTTCGAAATGAGAAGCACAAGTAGAAATATGTCATTCCTGGAAGAAAGCAGCTGGTAGCACAGGGTCAGCTGCCGACTCCGACCCTCTCACATTCCAACGCTGAGCACCACACAGACTACGATCAAAACTTCAGTGACCGCTGTAAGACCAGAACTGCCCAGTCCCCTCCTGACTGCAAACAACCTGGCACATGGACTGCACAGAAAGCTCCACTCAGAAGTGACCCTCGTGCTTGCTGTGCCATTAAGGTGGGCGTTATGGGTGCTGGGTTCATTCTCTGCAAAATAATCCCATTTCCTTCAAAGAGAAACGGCGATTTACTGATGGTTACAAAATGCGGAACTGAACATTCTGACAGGCTCATACCTCAAGCCCTTTAAACACTCGCATTTACTGCTTTTTGTCACAGGAGCTCAATAATAACTAAGGAAAAATTTAAAAGAATAAAGAATATCAAAGCTCAATTTTTCTTTTAAAATGTTCTTACTTGTAATAGCTCTACCAGTTAAACAGAGCTACATGATGACAACAGGAAATAAATGGCTCTGGTAAGAGCAGGATCCAAAGAATCTATGATTCCTGTTTTAAAAACGAAACTAACTCAACTCCAAACCCACAAACCACTAATTTAAAATTCCCTTTGGAATTTTAAACAGGAGCCTATGAGCAGTCAGCCAAATCTATTCCCATCTATCAACTTCAAGGAAAGTGCATCTGAAAACTCAACCCTCCCTGTGAAGCCTGCTAAGCTTGGAAAGAGAGGTCAGGTCACATACAGGAATCCGGGTTTCTAGCTGGAAGCCAAGTTCCAGTCACCAGTTCCTTGCTCTTGGTTTTTTGCAGCAAACTGACTTGACAAAGTAATGTCATGACCTAGAAGGTTCTGGTTCACCGATTAGCACTGGGGCATTCAAATACGACACTGCTCAGTGACTCCATGAAATTGAAAAAACAAAACACCCTTCAATTTGATGCAAAACCAGGTGCCAGAACCAGTTTCAGAGGCAGTGGTACCGGAATAGATGGTGCAGTTGGCATGACCTGTTCCTGAGGCATGGGAAGGTTCCCAATGTTGCTCTCCTCCCATCAGAACCCCATTCAAAAAGGCCAAGGAGAATCCACCTGAGAATAGAGTGATGCTTATCACAAACTGTGGCACAGGCAATAAACCAGAGAGGGAGCACAGCCAACCTGCAGCTGCAGCAGTGAGAAGTGGGTGGCTTCTTGGGAGGCAGACACCTATCCTTAGCCGTCACCAGCGCAATCCATCTCCTACTTGCAAAGCACATTCACGGTGAAAGTGTAGCCCAGAAAAATGGGTCAGTTTAACTTGATTTAGAAACCAAGAAGCCAAGCATGATGGTGCACACTGTCATCCAAGGACGCGGGAAGCAGAGACAAGAGGGTCAAACATTCTAAGTCAGTGTGCCATACAATGAAAGAAACCCTAATTCCAAAGCAAGCAAGAACCTTCAAACCACTGACCAATTCCCCTTAACCCAGCCCCTAAAAAGAGGTGGCATCCTAAAAGAAACAATTCATGCCTCTTTTGTTTGGATGCTCACCTTCCTAGATTTGGATGGAGGGGGGAGGGCCTTGGACTTCCCACAGGGCAGGGAACCCTGACTGCTCTTTGGACTGGAGAGGGAGGGGGAGGGGAGTGGGGAGTGGGGGGAGGGGGGAGGGGAAGGGAAAAAGGAGGCAGGGAGGAGGCGGAAATTTTTAATAAAAAAAATTTCATTAAATGTAAAAGGTCAAAGGAGAGAACACAGGGCCACAGTTCACAACTAGTATGTGAAAAAACAAACACACCAAGATTCAAATCAAATCTCAGATTCAAAGGGAAGCTGCCAAGCCAGTAGAAGTGTTCAATAGAGGTGCTAGGGTTTCTAGAGTTCTGGTGTGGGTTCTTGGACCAGAAATTTCTATCCTCTAGCAAAGTTCGCTGAAGTAAATGTAGAAACCAGGGCTGTACAGGACTTGCTCTGGATTTAATCTGGAAAACAGAGGAGAAATGAGAGTCAGAGTCCATTAAAGAAGAAACCTGTAACTGGGCTAAAAAGACAATGGGATCCAGAAATTAAGAGTTAACAATGGTCCTGGTTGAATCATTTACATACATTATGAAATTATGGATAAAATACAAATAGTAAAAATTAACTTTAAAAGATAGTAACTTCAGAAGTATGGTAAAATCAGAACGAAAGCTGTGGACAAATATATCTTTGACAAGATGACAAACAGAAAAATTGAACAAGGCAGAAAACATGTTATCTGTCTAGCTGTGACTGTTTTAGCTCAGCCATAACTGCATCTCGAGAACCAGGAAGAAAGGTTTCCAGGAGTCAAACAGACATAAGGAAGTCCATGCAGGGCTGCGTGTAGGGTTTCACAGAGGAATCACAGGTTTCCCATCAGGTTTTCCAGATAATCACAGTAGTCACTGAGAGAAGAAGTGTAACTCCCAGAGTTGACAAAGGCCAACTCCATCCTCCAGTCTGACATCTGGAAAGCAAATAGACTATAACACATAGATATAAAATCAATGAACTATAGCTGCAGCCCAACTCTAAAGAAATGCTGTCTTAGTAAATATATTTGCAAATTTTTTTTTAAAAAAAAAGATCTCCTGGGTAAACTGGGGGTGAAGGGAGGTGGCAGAGGGAGGGGATGGGGGAGGAGAACATGAGGGAACAGGATGGTCGAGTTGGAGGAGGGACAGAGTGGGAGAGCAATGAAAGAGATACCTTGATAGAGGGAGTCACTGTGGGGTTAGGGAGAAACCTGGTGCTAGGGAATTACCAGCACTCCCCAAGGATGACCCCAGCTAAGACCCCTAGCAATAGTGGAGAAGGTGCTTGAATGGCCTTCCCCTGTAATCAGATAGGTGACTACCCTGTCATCATAGAGCCTTCATCTAGAAACTGATGGAACCAGATTCAGAGATCCACAGCCAAGCCCCAGGCCAAGCTCTGGGAATCCGAGCCTGCATGGGACCAAACTAGGCCCTCTGCATGTGGGAAACAGCCATGTAGCTTGGTCTATTTGAGGTGCCCCTGGCAGTGGGAACAAGATCTATCCCTGGTGCACAAGCTAGCTTTTTGGAGCCAATTCCCTATGATGGGATGCCTCCCTTAGTCTTGGAAGGGCTTGGTCCTGCCTCAACTTACTGTGACAGGTTTTGTTGACTCCTCAAGGGAGGTCTTACCCTTTGTGAGGGGTGGATGGGGGGTGGGCTAAGGATGAGGCGAGGAGGGACAGGAAGAGGGGTGGGAGGGGGAACTGTGGTTGGAATGTAAAATGAATAAAAAAACAAAACAAAACAGGTTTATCTGGGTAGCTTCAGTTATTTCACATTTTATTTACATAACTCAGTCAGTAAGACTAAATTAAATAAAAAAGCAATGCCCCTTACAACCATAGTCTTACTGTGGAAGGAGCTAGATTTTAAACAAATATGGTTGACAGTAACTTAAAATTACATAATTAATTATTTCAAACAAAAGCCATCAAGTAGAAGCTACACAAAGAAGTAACTATGCATCAGGACTAAAATGATATAGGCAGAATTTAGGCAGTAGCATATACTACAGTACCATTTGCTCTGGCCAGGTATTTTGCAGTTTCTTTGAGACAGGGTCTCACTATGTTACTATGTTGCCCTGGCTATCCTGAAACTCGCTGTATAGACCACTAGGCTGGCCTTGGATGCCTCTGCCTCCCCAGTGCTGGGACTAAAGGCGTACACCACAATGGCCAGCCCTTGCTCTGTGAAGGTCATGTGCAGGCTATACAGAGTGCCACCTTGATACATTTTAGTTTTCTGGAACACATAGGGACTTACCACGTGACTCATTCTTACTAACAAAGGGAACTAGAAACTTTTATTGTTAACATTAAGGTCCTCTTTCCACAAGGTTGGAAAAGCGTGAGTTCCATACAGAGGGTCATGTCTCACAAACCACAGACCAGAGTCTAGCTGGGCTTCATGGCAGCTTGCAAATATCTCCTCATGTTACAGAAGAGGAAACAGAATTTGAAGGAAGGGAAATAGTTGGGGATGTGTCTGGGAGAGCAGCAGCCAGAAGCCAGCTTCCTTTGACCCAGACAGGCTCCTTTAAGACAGTTTATGGTTATCATTCACACCCAGACAAGACCAAGTGAAAAGAAACAGCTTTTAGGAAATGAAAGAACACCACCTTCCACTGGACAGTGCAGATGGTGGGATCTGCTGTTTCCTGTCCTGCCTGGATTTTCACTCCTTTTCCTCTTTCTTTCTTATTCCCAGCCTTTGGGTCCTCTATTTCCTGACACCTCCTCTCCTTCTAGCACAATACATCTCCAGATGTCTTCTCTGCACACCAAGGCCTCCTTTCTTCACCAGCAAGGCTGTTAAATGTACAAACCTTCCTGTGAGAGAGAAATGAAGGTATAATGCATCAAGAGGTGACAGGGTCACCAACAAGGGAGTAGCTGAACTAGAAATAGAAAACAGGTAGACACAGCTAGAATCCAACAGAGTAGAGCACCTTAGAGAGGTTTCTCCTAACTTCAGCAAATGCTTCGGATGAAGGCAGGCATGCAGTCAGGGACTGAAGGACAATCAGACGACTACATTAATTTGGAGGGAAAAGAAAAGGCTGTATACCGTCCAAATCTGCAACAGCCCTCTGCAATGTCTCTAGTCTTCCTGTAGCATCTAACGAAAAAAGTCCCAAAGGACTACGGGGACAGTAAAGCAATTTTCTGTCGTACAGCAGGTTATGGCATGGAGATAAGCCCTGGTTAGACGCCTCAGAGGCTTCCAACAAGAGTATTTGCCTGTCAAAAAGAAAGGGATAGCACAAAGGAGTTTAATTAAAACCACAAGTGGAGAAGAAAGGAGACTCCAGTTCTCTTCCCACAGAGCTTAGCACTCTGCTCCTGAACCCCAGGCTCTGCCGTACCTTTCACGTCTTCCAAGCACAGTTCTACTTGTTGGGGCCCTGGCCCTAAAGGACAGCTATCAACAGTGTCCAGTCAGACTCTTGTCTCCCACTGCTACTCAGGCAGGTTATGGGAGTTAAGTAATCCCCCAAATGCCAAGACCGAGGTAAAGAGATGTGCCTTTCCTGGCACAGAGGCAGAAAGAGACATCCAATAAGCCAAAGAGCAATCAAATAGTGACGGGATGTCACAGAACAGTAACCATCACACCTAACATCCATAACGTACCGCATGTAATAGATAGTTGTGACCATATGCAGAAAATCTGGGATTTGTTTAGAGCAAGGTAAAGGCTTCTCATCTGTACATGACTGCCACCTAATGGCTACAGAGAATAGTTGTACTCACAATGAGCTCCATGGGGAAGGTGTGATGAGCAAGGCAAGGTAGGGTGTGATGAGCAAGGCAAGGCAGTTCCAACTGCCCTATTCCTCAACACCACCCTGGCCATGGGATGCCTATAGAGATAATCCATGAGATGGAGAACTTGTGTAGATGATTCCAAGAGTCACCTTACGACTATGAGTCACTACAGTGAAGATTTTGATATAATTAATGAGCCAAACTGTCAAAACAGGAACTATCCACCACAACTACTAAGAACTGAAAGAAAGTATAAAAGCTGTAAAATTAAAGAACAGAAAATTTAAATTATTTTTGATTTAGCTACACAGAATTCCCATTTTCTCTAAACAGACAGACTTTCATCACAGCCCACACAGGACCTGCCCAGTCAGAAGCCTCCCCTGGGCTCCTCTTGGTACCACCGCAGCCCAGTTTGCACTTTAGGAAGATGCCTGGCAAGTCAGCATGGGCACTGAGCCCCTGCCACCCAGAGCTGGCGCAGATCAACCCACCAGGCAGACCAGACTGCCCCATTCAGGACTTCAAACAAGCAGCCCATGCTGCAGCACTGGCGGGAGTCACAATGCCCCAGGAAACCCAGTGCCAACATACACACTTCACCAGGTGGATGCCTGCTCTTACCTTTGGTGAATTTCATATAATGAACCCGGTTTTTGGAGGTTTTAGATTTTTCTTCAAGGCTAAAAGATTTCTTTTCCTTGTTGTCTGAGGAATCTGTAAAAAGAAGAAAAACATTAACCACCATGTAACTCATTCTCTGCATGAAAGGCTGACAAGTTCTTACATATAATTTTATGGGCGTGCCATCATTTATTACCAAACCGTTATCAAAGGATTGAGATTGGTTTTTAAAGTAAAGATCAGGCAAGGCTCTCTCTAGTCTATAAAACCCTTAAAGAAGAGAAATGAAGTATGTCTTCATACCAAAATTTACACATGACTATTCACGGCACTTATCCATAGCAGTACACCACCAAGGTCACCCCAAAGCCTTTCAATATGGCTGAGCTCACACTGACACAGCCTGATACTGGAATATCATTTACTCATCTGCAGTAAAGAGTGGTAGGTTGATTCCAACATGACTACTGAGCCATGCTCTCCCCCAGGAGCTCCTAGGAATTTCAACAGAATGTGAAGCAGAGCCGGCTGTGAACTGAGAAGACAGGTGTCAGCTTTCAGACAGTGTTCAGCACGGGTTACTGGGAGGGCACACCCTACACCACCGTGCTCAGCACGACAGTTTCCCTCCCAAAATACTTAAAATAATGAGTGGCGAAATATCAGAAGGGCAATATGCAGTTTCTATGAGAAAGTGCCATCAAAATGCTAATGTAGACCTGTCAGGACATGCCTAAGTGTACAGTCTCCCATGTGTACATGCACCCGTATATGTATATGGGTACTTATTCATGTGAATGTCTGCATGTGTAACTGTGCACACGCATGTGGAGGCCAGAGAACAATGCTAGGTGTTCTTTCTGCATCTTGATATACTTCATTTTTTGAGACAGGGTCTATCACTGAACCTAGAACTCAGTGACTGGCAAGGGTGGCTGGCCAGTGAGCACCAGAGGTTCTCTCGTCTACATTCTCCCAGTACTGGGGATACAGTTACACACTGGTCTTTTTGGCGAGGTTGCTGGGGATCTGAACTCAGGACTCCACTCTTGTGCAACAGGTGCTTTATGAACAACAATCTTCCCAGCGCCTGCTCTCTTTTCTGTTCGTGTAACGTGGGCTGGCAATTCACATGAGGTTAACACTGAACTTCTGATCCTTCTACTCTTCCTCCCAAGCGCTGGGATTATAAACACCCACTACACACAAATGTGTAAAACAAGGTAACTTTTAAAAATGAAATTTAAAAGAACATTTTGATTTTTATGTTCTACAACAGGACAACACAGTCTGCTTAGCTCGAAGACAAACAGTTTGAAGTTACCAAGGAATCTTAACAACAGAAAAGAATACTAGGTTCTTATGCCATCTACCATTGGATGCAAGCAATGTGTGGCTGTGGTAAAAATTCATGTGGATGAAGACATCACATTCAAAAAAGATGGCACAGTAGGAAAATAACCTGTTAGCTCCCCAGGTCTGTCCTGGGAAGAGGCCTTCCCCAAAAGGAATCTTCTGAAAGCGCCTTTCAGTTCTGGATGGCAGTGGAGCCACAGACAAGCAGCTACTGGCCCCCTCTAGTGGTCTGGACTGGAGTTATCTACAGGTGAGCAGCAGCAGTTTTGACATCACTTAAAATACTCCCAGCTGTGGGCACCAAGGAAAAGGAAGCCCAGGGAGATTAATCCTGGAGGAGGATGAAGAAGGCAAGTGTCATTTGTGAAGTCAGTCACAGCCTTCCTGAAAAAAATTCTCAGTCCTCTGGGACTTTCGGAAAGCACACTGCCTTAAACGCTTAAACGGTCCAGGGGGTGGGGGTGTTGTTGCAGTGACGCTGCTCAGCTTTGGCCATCAGTGAGGGACAAAGGAGGCCTGTCCTGAGTGAGACAGGGTCCCAGTACTACTAAAACAGTACCTCTCACCTAGGAAATGGTGATCATGACACCATCAGACTACAGGAAACAGAACCTCTATCCATGCAGCCCATCCAAGATCTCTGTGAGGTCTTGGAGCAGATCAATTCTGGAATTCTGTGGCCTGAAAATCACAAGCACTCTCTGAGGCACCAAGCACTAAGAGTAACAACGCCAAACCTAATGCAAAATAGTTTTCTCTGGTTAAGAACAAGGGTGTGGGCATCTCTGAGAAAAGGATCCCAGGTTCAAAGGTCCATGCGGGCACTGGTGGTAAAGTGATGCCATAGTCATGACCCTTAGATCACCAGATACTCACTAAGGTGAACTCTCTGGTGACCAATCTGCCACTTTATAGCTAACTTTCATTTCAGTCTTTATGTAGCGTTAATTATATATGCTGTATTTTAAGTCTGCCAGAAAGACAAGTAATGTTCACAATTCTTTTATCATAATATGTGCATAGCATACAGATATAATTAAAAACCTGTACAGTTAGCCAGGGTGGTGGTGCACACCTTTAATCCCAGCACTCAGGAGGCAGAAGCAGGCTGATCTCTGTGAGTTCAAAGCCAGCCTGGTCTACAAGAGCTAGTTCAAGGACAGCTAGGGCTGTTATATAAAGAAATCCTGTTTCAAAAAAACAAAACAAAACAAAACAAAAAAACCCTATACAGTTGAAGAATTATAAAGTGAACCCCTTCATCACGACTCCCAGGGTTAGTCTACCAGCACTACCAGTATCTACAAGCATTCATCTGCCCTTCCTTGGCTGTTCAGACCCTGCTGTTTCCTCCCAGAAAACTAGGCATTCTTTGCTGTGGGGCACAGCTGTCCATGCTGCAGGACGTGTAGTCACAGTTCTGCATCACCAGATGCCAGTAACATGCCCATAGCTGGGATGAGGACAGCTCATTCAGTGATACGTTAGGATATAAACAGAACTGAGTCCTGGTAACGCTTCCATCACCCAGCTCTCGGATCAGAAAGGTCTACAGCGAAAGTGATTCTGATGGGGGAGAAGCAGTACTAGTGTCCTTACCTGCTGTTTCCTGACTGTGGCAAGTGTTGAGTGCTGCCAAAAGCTGGTTGAAGTCATCCTGGTGAGCAATCCAGTTGTCCTGGAAACACCAAAAAGTATGAGCAGCAAGCCTAAAGCTTACTATGCTGCTGACACAGAGATATAACAGAAATCTGGCCATTAATATGAGATTGTATTATTTTGCAGTGAAGTCTATAGTAAAGCCTTTGTGTCTGGCTTTTTCAGCAAAGTTGTTTGGGTTAGTCAGCAGAGGCTGAGAAATTGTTTTGAGACTGTTGAAACTTTGAAGAAATGTTGTCTCTCTGGAGAATTGACACTCGGTGCTACATACACCTGCAGCAACCTTGGTCCGAAGACACTCCTGGCAAATGTAGAGTTCTTACTTTTGATTATGGCTAACCACAATTTGTGTGGGTCGTCTGCCCTCATGAGCAGCAAGAGCAAGATAACTTTGATAGTTAGAACCTTCCCAGCTCCAATTTAACCTTGTGTGTGTGTGTGTGTGTGTGTGTGTATACACACACACACACACACATATATATATGTTTGAATAAAGTAAGTGGAGTGAGCTAGTTGGGTATCAATTTTTCCAAGAAGGCTGTAACTCTGCTCTTTTGGAAAATTAAGGCTTAGCATCTTGGTGAGCTTCTCTCTCTACCGTGACACCTACAACCAACATCAAGCAATATTATTTAATAAATTTAACTGGATTCAAGAAATAGTATAAACTTGAAATAAGATTTAAGCAGATCCATATAAAAGCTATAAACTTGAAATAAGGTGTAAGCAGAGCCGAATAAAAGCTGGAGAATCTAGGTCAAAGCTCAGTAGTGGAGTCCTTGCCTAGCATGTGTAGAAGTCCCAGGTTTGGTCCCCAGCAACACAAAGTCGACAATATATATTTAGAGGAACCTGCTTGGAAGCTCAAACCTGTATTCCAAAGGTATATGGCTCATCCTCAGTTAAATTGGAGCAAAACAAATCAACGGGCAGTTTGTTTGCTAAAAATTACACTGAAGCAATATAAAATTAGTAACTTCTCACACAGAGAGACTATTGGGGACTGGAGACATGACCCGGCAGTTAAGAGCACTGACTGCTCTTGCAGAGGACACAGATTCAATTTCTAGCACCCACATGGTGGCTCACGTCTGTCTTTAACTCCAGTTCCAGATGAACCCACGCCTTCTTCTGACATCCATGGGTACTGCAAGCATGTGGTACAAACACATATGCACAGAAAAAATACCCATATACATAAAAGAAAATAAATAAATTCGGGTGGGGGCGTGACACATACCATGGACATGATAAAGACAAGGGCAGCGAGAGCATGGCCTCCTCTATGTGCAACACAACTTGGACCATTCTGCTCAATTCTGACTACTTGCGCCAGCAGCAACTTGGCATAACTCTGTGGAAGGACGCCCTAAGTCTCTGAATCAACAAGTTCCCACTTGTAAAGGGTTCGCTAATAATGATCTCTAAACAATATGAACCTGTGGGCAACAGGGTTTTTGATCAGAATTTGCCCATATAATTTTACATAAGCATTTCTTATTAAGAAAGCTTAAAAGTTAAGGTGTACAAATAGGTTTATAGAACACAATGCTTCTCCTAAGAACATAAGTATAGCATGTTTGTGTTTCTCAAATCGGCACTTACAGTTAACCTTATAGAAACCCTTTCTTTAGTGGCTAAAATTTTAGCTGTTACTTCAGAAAAATCTTAGCTGTTCTAGTCAGAAATACTAAACTACTCTAAGCAATTCAGTTTACATAAAGTCATCCTCCCAGTTCCTTTTCTTTTCTTTCTTTTTTTTCACTGGATTCTGTTAGCTACAGGAGTTTAGGACAAAGCTCCCAGCCTGACTCTGAATGCAAAGGAGCTGTCAGTACTAAACATGATGAGTCTGGCAGCCGCTGACTTTCAAGCACAGAGTCTGTGTTCAAGAGGCCATGAGACTAAGGGGAACATAACAGAGACAAGACAGCTTTCCTACATCGCTTCCCACTCTCAAACCCACCTGCATTAAGAAGACAATATTAGGGTAGTATTACACTAATATTAGGGTAGAAGTAAATAAAATTTGGTTCTGTTCTGAAATGAGTATTTTTTTGAAAAGACTTTTTACAAAATTCAGCCATAAAACAGGAGAGCCTTTCTAGGCCATTAAGTAAAGGCTTCAGGAGGACAGGCAAGGCAGTGGATGCATGCCACAGGATGAGGACAAGCTAAGTCAAGTGCTCTTACATCTTTCTTCACCCAAAGCATGTACCATAGTCTTGATAAAAGCCATTCCATCTACTTGCACGAATTTCAATGCTTATGTTGACACAAGTCAACTCTGCAAAGAAAACACACAGAAGTTGCTCACTTCGTTATTGTTGGTAGCTCCGAGTCCCAGGTTATTGTTCTTAACTTTAACTTTAATATGTTCTGTGGCTCCTTGCTCCTGAGCCCCCAAACCCTGTGGAGATTAAAAAGAAAGAAATCAAATATAACCCTATCAGCTACAAAGAGAAATTGCCTCTTTCTTTCTTTCTTTCTTTCTTTCTTTCTTTCTTTCTTTCTTTCTTTCTTTCTTTCTTTCTTTCTTTCCTATCTATCTATTCAAGAGACAACCCAGAACAATGGTTCTCAATCTCTGGTTGCAACCCCTTCGTGGGTCAAACGGCCCTGTCACAGGGGTCAGCTATTTATAACAGTAGCAAAATTACAATTATGAAGTAGCAATGAAAGAATCTTATGATTGGGGTCATCACAACAGGAAGAACTGTATAAAACAGTCATAGCGTTAGGAAGCACATGGAGCACATGGCATTCTGTGAGTTAACGCTACAACATGACATCAATTAAGAAGGTGGTGGAGCATTCCAGGTTCCTGGTCTCACTTAGCTCTCACTCTGAAGGTTGTATGTCAAGTGCAGAGACTGTAGATGAGAAAGTCCTCCAGGGAGGCTTCAGCTAGGTGAATGGGAAAGGAATAGAAAACAGAGATTGAACATCATAGGACCTTGAAAGTTGGAGCGGAGATGCAGATTTTAATCCTTGGAAATATCTTCAGCAAGGGAGCAACATGATCTAAAGTTCAGTTTCAAGGCCCTTCTGGTTGTTATATGGAGAAATGGACAGAGAAGGAAAGAAGGGAAATGGGAGGTGGTATTGTTTGGATGCTTGGGTAGTTGGCACCATTTTTAAAAATCAGGAAAACCTGGGAAGGACAAGACTTGAGAGGACAAGAGGTTTATAATAAAAAATCATCTTGAGATGGTCCCTCAAGCATCACAGCCAGGAGGCATAATTCAATGCACGGTAATTAATGAGATTGCCTGAGTGGAGTATGCAAGTGGCTCCTCAGCTCAGAAGTCTAGAGAAAGAAGTTGGCCATGATGCAGAGGTTGCTGAGGTGATGCACAAGGTGAGAGAAAGGGAAGTGATGCTACCACGGCAAAGTTCAACAAAGCAGCCACCATGCGGAGCACTGCTAAGGGTGAGGCAGTTTAAGGATACCGCATGCCCACTGGATCTGCCAACTCTGACAGAAGCAGAATGCAGTTTCACATTCGAAGCTCCATTGCAGTCAGGAGTAAGTGGGATATAAGGGATTTGAGAAAGCAAGTATCTACTATGAAGGAAAATTAAGTACCATTCCTGGAAACACAAAACTGAAACCTAAGCATGATTCCATGTGTAATGAATTAAAAGATATCTAAGAAGGCTCCAGCAGTAACCAGAAGACCTGGCATTCAGTTCCAGTCTAATTTTACCACCTGGTCACAATTTAGTTCTCCAAAATCAATTACTAGTTTAAAGCACAAAGTTCTCCCAGACTCTAAGAAGGCTATCTTCTGATTCGCTGCCTCCTGGCATGGCATGGATACTTTAGACTTCCGAAGTAATACCTTTCCTTTAGACCACCCCATCTTCTCAAGCATCCTCTGGCCAAACTTGGAATCATCGTTACTCCATGCAGTGTTTCTGGGATCCACAGTCCATTTCTGCTTCCGCCGACCTGCAATTGAAAAGGCATTTCATCAGCACTCCGTCTTTACCGGGAAGAGCACACGCAAATCAGCACATGCTTGCGTGCTAACAGGACATGTTCAGGGTCCAAGGGGCTAAGAGAATCTTCCCCCTGGCTTTCCCTGTAACTATACATTCCTGGTATATAAACTGACCTTGTAAAATTCAAAGTAAAACATTCCCTCCAAGAGAATGCGAACTAAATACCTGACAGACTACTATTTTAGCCTCCACTTCCAGTCACTGGCAGCAACCAAAGGCCCTCTTGTCACTGCCTTCATCCTCACTGGCAGCTGCAGTGGCCACAGCAGCAGGTGCAGTCACCCCGACGCTCACAGCCTCAGGTTACAGGCGAAATGCCACACATACAGCAGACACTCTTTCCACGTTACCTCAATGAAGGGAGATCTCCTTACCTTCCTACCTTCCAGATGAGAAAGCCCGAGTCTAGGAGAACAATATCTGCCTAATGTCCCCAAGTAAAACCCAAACCTTTTATACAAACCAAGGTCCTGTAGATTTCAAAATTTATTTGGGGCTGGAGATGGAGATTCATGTAGTGCCCAGGCTAACCTTAAATTTGCTATGTAACTAAGGATGACTTTGAACTCCTGATCCACCTGCCTCTACCTCCCATGCCAGATCAATTTATATTCTTAATCCACAATACACAAGTCATTATGACCTTAGGGAGAGTTAATAGTGTATCATGATTAACAGATAATATGATACCTCCCTTCTTATTAAATACCACTGAGCCTCCAGAATAATCTGTGACTTCACATTCTGTTGCACTGTGGTATTTATTTCCATCTTTCATGTGTCCTGTTACTCTCTATCCCTTCCATGTCATATTCAGTTATTCATCCTTGTGCTTCACTGCAGAGGAAAATAAAGCACTTTGCCTATAGCTGATTAGAAATGTGTGAATATATAAATTAATGAGAAAGAAGGAGAAAAAGGAAAAGAAGAAAGAAAAAGGAAAAAAGAAAGGAAAGAAAGAATAGCTGAAATAAGGGAACTGCTTTGGGTGTCATGGAAACTTTTCTCTGAAATGAATATAAATCAATAACTGACCACTAAGAACTCAAGTTCAGGCTGGAGAGATGGCTCAAAGGTTAAGAGCCCTGGCTGCTCTTCCAGGGTCCCAAGTTAAATTCCTAGGCACCACATGGTGGCTCACAACAGTCTACAATGAGATCTGGTGCCCTCTTCTGGCCTGCTGGCATACATGCAGGCAGAACGCGGTATACATAATAAATAAATCTTAAAAAAAAAAAAAAGAACTCAAGTTCATCATTACAGTTGTATTGTTTGTTTGTCTGAGACAGCCTAGCTCTGGTGGCAATCCTCTAGTCTTAGCTCCACAAATGCTGGGGAATCACAAGCAGGAGCCACCACATCTGGCTTCACTGTGCCAATTTTGAGGAAAAACTACAACAGAAAAAGAACCCACCAGGTCAACAGAACAAGAATCTGAACCCCCAAAGTCACCTGTGGCCAAGTAAGGAATCTGGAGGTTGAACGTCATTCCTGCTCACCTACTGCATGCATGCAAGCCCATCATCATCAACAGCCTCATAACCCAACTGAAAATGACATGACCTCTAGCGAAAGGGCTCAATGTGTTGCGTGTAAAACCAATAGGGATCCTTACCTATACATACCCCAGCAAACAAGAAACTGTTCCCAAGCATGCAGGCAGGAAAACAAACAAACAAACAAACAAACAAACAAACACCACAAGACAATTTGCAGTATTATGCCTTGGGGAAAAAAGGTGATCCAAAAACTTGTTCCACTTAGTTAAAAAAAAAAATCTAGTATATACTCAGCACAACACCATCTCGTGAATGAACACAGTAAAACCAGCCATATTAGCTGGTGTTCTGCATGTCTGTGTCGGATCCATGTCTGGAGAATGCCTGCCAGGGGTCACTGACCAAGGCTTGTAAGGTGCCTTCCCTTCCCATCAGAAATGCATCCCTGTTACATACTTACACAAGATGCATTGCTATGCTACCTAAGGAACTGGCTGCCAGGTCAGTTGTCCTTCCCTGTGTCCCACTGCCGATACTCCCAACTGTATTGATGTAGTCACCTCGCTTAAGATTTGTAAGCCTTGGCTGAGGCAGAAACTAGCCCAATTTCATGGAAGTAAAGACCAGATGAACTGCCTGGAAGAGGGTGGCATTCATTGACCTACCTAGAAAAGACACTCCAGTCAAACTACTGGGCTGCCTGCAGGATGTGCAGTATGCTACATGATAGGGGTAAACTACAGAGGGGGCCAGGAGTGGCAGTAGGGGATCAGAGGCGGCAGTAGGGTAGTGGGAGATGGGGAAGAAGAATCACTAAAACATGTTTTGTTCTAAAGTGCCATAATGACATTTTTTAAAAAAAGAAAATATCTGTTTACGTTCCTTGATAGCTACACAACTTCCAGGCAAAGTCAAAAGCGACCATCACTCGACTGCCTTCTGGTGGCAAGAATCCATAGCTACACGTATCATTTCAAAGTGAAAGTAGCCTCCGAGGAGGAGAATTAGTGTACTTCAGAGTGATGCTAAGTGTCAAAGACAGAGAGGCAACGTCGCCTCTAACCGCGGATACCCTCTCGGTCTCGCTCAAAACCGTTCACCAGCCTGCACTCCCGCCACGGGCTAATTTTAGTGCCTGACACTTGTAATCCTACTTTTCTTCTCTGGGACCAACACATCTTGGACAGTTTAATTTCAGCGCCTAAAGCGATGCTACGGAACCCGTCTTTTCGGAACCCCAGGTCACTTGAGCCCGGAGAAGTGAAAGAATCCTCCCAGGTGACCACGATGGCCAGCGCATGGGACAGTCCGAAACTTAGTGTCCTGAATCTCCAAACGCACACGTGAACGTGCGACCCGAGCCTTTAGTACCAGGAAGAGAGTCTCGGGGACATCTGTCCCGCGCGGGCCCGGCAGTCACTGCGGTCCCCACCCGGAGCTGGGACTCCCCGGGGCCCCGGTCACCCTAGTGGCCCGTGCCCGTCAACCCATCACTCGGTTACCCAGCTCGGCCGACACTCACGCTCCGCCAGCATCGACATTGTCGCAAGTTGGCCGAGCGCTGCCTCCGGTCGGGAGCCCAGAGGTTATGAGGAGTCTGAAGAGAGAATGAGACAGAAGACTCCTGGGCGCGCACGCCGGGTAGAAGGCTGCACTGGGGCGCGTACTACTGACGTCAGTTGTACGCGACTCGCTACAACCACGTGAAGCTGAGGGGCTGGGCCGCCTTGCAGGATTGAGAGAAGCGGATTCGTTCCAGGGCTTGGCCAGACCTCGTGAGACCCAAGCACGTCACAGTTTAACTCTGAAAGTGGGTGTGCAAGCAACCTTAGAGCTGTTCGGAAGTTCTACCATGGGGACCTTTAAAGAGCTGGAGAAGCGGCTGAAGAGGAAGGTATTGGCACTGTGGAGGGTGGCCTATGTTCCTCACACTCTACCCCTGCCCATTGGGAATGCCAAGAGAGGAGGGAGGGAGCGAAGGCAGAAACAGACATCTCGCTGGCAAAGGCAAACAAAACACCATGTCTTTTTTGTGCTCAACGATGGAGTAATGGTAACCCTTCCATGGTCTTCGCTGTGAAAGACTTAAATCCCAAAGGCCTTTCCAGCTCCGCTGCTCAATGGGCCACACCTGGCATTTGCTGAATGCATCCTGTCATACTCTGTACCTGTCCCCTTGCGTTCCTTTCTCCTCCAAACGTATGACCTCAGCTACCCCTCCAAGCTGTTTATCTGTTTTTCCCCTATAGGGAGACCTTCAGAGTCCCTTTCTTTGTCAAGACTTCAGCTTCCAATCTAGACCTTAGTTTTTCTCACATTCTTGTTATAGCCTTGCCTTCAGCACTGGCCAGGGCCCTGTCCCTCCCAGGGGCCCTTTTTTCGCATTTCCTCTTCTTGGGAAGGTCACGTCCACTTTTCATCAGACCCAACAAGGTCCCATGTAGACCCCATTGCAGTGAGTGCAGCCCTTCTAGGACGCAGTGGGCTGGGGAAATGGAGTGGTGTTGTTTAGTAGCTGCGGTGGGGCAAGAGCTCAGAATTGGGAGTCGACGGACCTGAGAACTGGACATGGCTTTGCCCACTTCTGCTTATCTGTGAGATGAGGAGGTCGATGACACTCAGCCAAGAAGGACCATATGCTTGACCATGGGTTATAAACAAGAAAGAAGAGGCAGTCGATGTGGCGTGTGACTGTGAGGCTGAGTCTGACCAAGCCACCTCTTTAGAACACCCGAGCTGTGTCCAAAATCCTTCCTTTCCCAGTGCCAGGGTTTCCAGTCAGGATCACCAAACCCAAGACCAGACAAATGGAGGGCTTCCAAACAGGAGGGCACACAGGACCATTTCCTCACGCACAGTAAGGAGACAGGCTTTGTTGTATGGCCTCTCACTCCTCTCTGGAGGATTTCTACAGGACAAGGAGGATTGGCCAGTGCGTGGCATTCCCAGTGAGTGGTCTTGGATCACAGCATCTGCTACCTTTGAAAACCTTTGTTCTTTGTTTGAAAACATCTTTGAGGGGCACCATAAACTTCTATTGTCCGTTTACCCCTGATTATGAAGAACCTGATGGACAAGTTTGGAGAGGATAGAAAATAAAGCGTGTAATCAGTGCAGGTCTGGAGTCTTAAGCAAGTTGATTCGGACACTGTGGGGAACTTGCTTCTATCATGATTTTGCCCAGAGCAAAAACTAGTCTTGGTGATTAAAAAAAAAAAAAAGTAAACCAATAGATTAATCATCGTGGAAATAAGGGGCAAGCAGAAAAGATCCTGAGATTATCTGTGTGAAGTTCAGCATGCATTGTGTAAACATGTTCTGTAGCTGTAAGAGTGAAAGGCCTGGCCTCTGCTATCCTGGTTGACTCTCCGGGAACAGAGCATGTTGACATGCTTTATCTGTGCCTCACACAGTCACTCCTCCTTCATTATTAATGTCGGTTGTGGGGATCGGAGCTCATCCATATGTAGCCTGAACTTGACCCAGCAAGGGATTGCTAAATCCTTTCCTATAACCAGCCTTAGTGTGCTGTTCCCAGGAAGAAAGACCTTGCTGGGTGGAACGCCTGAATCAAGGTGATTTTTCAAAACCCCAGAGGTAAAAAGTAAAGATGGCACACTTCAAAAACAGAAAAAGAAAGATGGATGAAGGGAGGAGGGCAGGAAAAAAGGAACGGCTCAATTTCTCCCCTTTTTGCCATCAGAAAAGTATGCTTATACTTGCCTCGTCGTTACATAAAATGGCCAGGGGCTGACAAAGCTCTGAAACCTGCTAGGGATGGGGTGGCAGACGACAACAGCTCACCCGGTAGCTGCAGGGATTGCCGGCAGCAGTCCCTCCCACAGCCTCAGCTGCCAGGGACAAGGAAGCTTATTTTTCTCTTACGCGTCAAAGAGAAGAACAGACGTGTGCTATCATGAGATTAACACATATGCTGAAACCTTCATCCCCAAGGAGATGGCGTGAGTAGGCGGGGACTCTGGGGGGTTAATATGATCACAAAGAGGGAGCCTTGGGACCGGTGCCTTTAGGAGAGAGAATTCAGGTTTCCTCCTCTCTCACAGACTCTGAGAAAGCAGTGACACAGCATCTGGGAATCAGGAAGCAACCCTCACAAAAGCCAGATTTGGCAACCACCAGACCCTGGACTCAGCCTCCAGAACTTTGAAGGATGCATTTCTGTTATCTCTGAGCCAGTTTCAGTGTTTTGTTACAGCAGCTCAAATGGACTAAGGCAGGCAAAATTACACACTGACAGAGAATAATAATTTTACATTCCAGACCCATATTTCCAAAGAGCAACAACCCAGGAAAGGGTCTCTTATCATTCCTGGGATGCAAATATTTAGGAAGGTGAATACATCCACACTTATAGGAGGAATTTTAGTTTAAGAACACCAGTGCTAGCTTCCTATGTAACCCAACCCCCCTTTAAACAGCTGAAAACTCTGTAAGCCAAAAATTGCCATCGTTCAGAAGAATTTTAGGAAAGCCATTTAGGGATGAGTGTATCAGAGGGAATTCTTATGATTTTCCTGGTACACATGTCCTCAAATTGGCTCTTTCAAAGGACTGATATTATGTTATTGGCAACTGAATCATTTCTAAAATGCTGACTTGAACCTTGAAACAATCTGGTCATCAGCTCCTGGACCAGGGTCATATGTTCTTAGAAGAGAAGACTGGAGATGGGTGGGAGATTTAAAAGAAAAGGCAGGCTTCCTCTTACGGCGTTTCTCCTGGAAAAGACCGATGGGGTGTGTGAGAAGGGGAACATAGAAAGATAAAGGGATAGGGCTGGAGCTGGCTCAGTAGTTAAGAACAACTCTTGCTCTTGTAGAGAACCCATGTTCAATTCCCAGGACTAATGTAAAGCAGCTCACAATTGCCTGTTTCTCCAGCTCCAGAGAATCCAAAGACCTCTCTGACTTCTGTAAGCACCTACTCAAACATATACATAATTAAAAATAGTATAAATAAAGGTTAATTTGTAAAAAGTTGTGGAGACCTGGGAAAACAGGGTATCAAGGACGTGGACCAACTGTTGAGACTCGTGTATCTCTCAGCATCCTGGATCCATCTGATCAAAGTACTCTTTTTGACCCTCTCCCTGTCTCCCTTGAAAGTAAAGAATTATGTCCATAATTCCTGGTGCCACCTCCTGTTTGCTGCACATGCTTTACGAACTATTGCAGCCCTTGGATGCAGTTCCACATCTCTCCTCCTTCCCTGCTGCCTTGTCTCCTTGCTTGCTCTTCCCACCTTTGCCCACCTTCCAGCAAAAGACTCAGACATGGAATATGATTATATCCCTTTTTGTGTTTCTCCTCTGCACAGCCCCTCTTGAAGCCTTCCATCCAAGACCACATCCAGGGGCCAGGGTGCGAGGGCCAGTGTGGTCTTGGCCTGCCTTGCTAGTGGGGAGACCAATGTAACGTACAGCACTGTAGGGGTCAGCATTGCCCAGCAGGCCACCACTTACCTCCACACTTCATTTCCTTGCGTCACCATCTTTTCCTCCCCTAAAGGCACCAGCTGCTTCCAACTTCCAGTCCAGAAGCCTCTGGTGCAGGGGAGATCTCCGGCTGCTCACACCGAGGCCAGTTAACACTCACTATTTCCACCCCAGGAGTGTTTATCCCACCCCAACTATATATAAAGGAAAACACACACACGTGTTATTAAAATGAACTGTTTATATTATCTCAGTTGAGTCAATACATTATAATGTATTAAAATGGAAAGGTACAAAATTGAAATAAATACTTTCTGATTCATGTATAAATCTTTTTTTGTCAAGATGACTTTTATCATCAGTACATGTCACAAGAAAACATTTAAAATGACACCAAAACAATCTCTGAAATCATGGTGCACGGAGGAAAAAGGTAAAGAAAACAACTGTTGGCTTGTTTTGGCATGAGACCTTGATACAATTTGGGTTCCCCAAAACCACGTGAAGGGTGATAAAATAGAAATGCTCAAAACTGACTTAAAAAAATAAACAGGCTTTACAAAAATCCTCTTTTTTTTTCTGAACCCAGCCACTTCTCTACATGGTCTGCACTTACAGTAGATACATTCATTATTGTCCAAGGGAAGACAGCCGCTGCCTTTCACTTAAAGAGCTTGGTGGAGAGGCTGAAGGGGGATGCTGCAGCTGAAGGTGAATAGAATGTTCCAGAGAACAGAAAAGTCTAGATGGTCTTCAGGAACAGCACTGAGCATGATGGGGTGAAGGGTCTCTGGGCGAGAGGTGGAGGCGGAGGGCAGGGGAGTCCAGTTCTCAAGCAGTAGAGGCCAAAGGACGGAGTAGGGCTGGTTGTAGCTACCATGGGCATTGGGGATCCCTCAGCCTGAGCAGTCCTGGGTTTGTCCTCAGCCTGAGAACACTGCTCTATTAGTGAGAGGGGGGTCCTGGGCTTTGGAGAGGGAGTGTGGTTGCCTTTCAGGCACAGCAGCATCGGGGAGACAGGCAGGTTTCCAAGGTATACTATGGGAGGGACTTCTCGCCTGGTTCTGACTGTTTGGTAGGTGGTCATTAAGGCAATAAGGACTTTAGCAAACTAGAAGTTAAGGACAGCTAAGTTCAGCCAGATCAAAGGTAAACAAAAGGTGAGAAGGGGGGTCCTTTCTCCTCAGCTACTTTCCCCAAGCCAGCAAGCCTCAGCTCCTGGAGCACAGATTTACAGTACGCAATAGCAGAGGGCTTGCCCTTTGGGAGGCTCCATGGGAAGAAGGCTCGTCCAAGACTTGGGGCAACTTAAGCAGTCTCTACCCTCCAAACTGTTTCCTGTGGTCATATTCTGGTGAGTGGCAGGTGGAAGCACCAAGGTTCATGCAGAAGTTAGGTCAAGACCCTGGCTCGCATCTTGCTGGTCCATCTCATTGGCCTTGAACACCACACAACCTGGAAAACCAGGCCAGATGCTTGCATGCACCATGAGACCTACACTCAACTGGAGAGAGGGCAAGAATCTCAGGGGTCCAGAGGGCACCTTCCCCTGAGCAGATGAAAGGATAGCAATAAAGGCTATGGAACTATGAGGTCCCACTTGGCCTCTAGGGAGTAGAGAAAAGCTCTTGTGACATGATTCTATTCCGAAGGAGACATGCAGAAGATAAAGGAGAGCAGAACTACCCTCTTCCTCCATGCTCTGGACAAAGCAGTTGCCTTGCAGTGCTATGGGGAAAGGTAACCTCAAACAGCTACTTGTTCTTCTGGGCTAACTTCTGGCAAGAGGCTGGGCGGTCTGACTGCTGAGACTCTGGAGTAGAAGAAGGGGATCTGGGACAGTTTCTGCCAAAGGGTACAACTAGCTATCCCTGCAGAGGAACCAAGTATGATCCGGGTAAAGCAGATAGAATCAATCCCCTCCATCCTCCAGCCTGAGATAACAGGCCAGAAAAGCTCTTTTTGAGATGCCTGGGGCCTGCAGGTATAGCAGCTTAGAGATGCTAGACTCAAATTATTCAGGAGCCTTCTAAGGGACCTTGGTGGGAATGAGACATTTGCAAGCGGAAACACTCTAATGGTCATCTGTCTGGAGCTACATCCCTATCTAGTTCCTCTGGTGGAAGCTGTCTTATTAGACCCTAAGAAGAGTAGGTAACAGGACCGTAAGAATTCTAACAATAAGCCAATGACAAAAACATATGACAAGCATGCTTTAGGGATATGGACAAAACAAGATTGGTGGCAAGTAAAGTGATCAGTGCTAAAGAGGACTGGTGGATGACTTCCTTGTCGAGTTCTACTTTAGTGCCTGATTAAACTTATCCTGTACGTGATACATAGTACAAAACAAATCCTTTAAGAAGTGACCTAGCTTACACCTTCCTTTCCCTGAAAGAATACCCAAAGCCACTGGGAATGGGCTCTGTAGAGCTAGAATCCAGCCATATTTCTACAGCCACTGAGACACTGCAGTCACCTTTATAGTCTTTAATCGAAGCCTTTTCTCTGGCTTTGCTCTTACCATGTTGAGAGGCAGACAACATTCTTTAGAACTGCCAACGAGCCTCGGGAGCATAGTGTTCATGGCAGGCACCTTGTTGCTTTGCAAGGCTTGCAAGGCATCCTTCTGGGGAGCTCTGGCTCCCACATAGCACAGGGGAGCAGCAGCCCTGGGCTGGAGTTCTGCTGTGAGCAGCGGCTGGTGTGTGGCCTCAACTACTCACTAAGTAATGTGCTCACCAGCCCTGCCTATTCTTGGAAGAGTTTAAGAATACCAGGAAGACAGGAGCTGTTCTAACAGTTCAGGAAAAGATTGTAACAGACAAATGGAAGGGTTCTCTATACGATCATGACAGACGCTTACAACACATCAGGAAGTGCACAGACAAGAGTCTGTGCCAGGATAGTGAGACTGTGAAAGAATGCTTGATTGTGTTACCTACTTTGTTAAAAGAGAAGCTAATGATAATTGTTATTACCAATATCAAGCACATTAGTTTTATGGCTTATGGTCTTAATATGGAGTGATGGCAGCTCCTTTTCTTGATGAAAAAAGTTGGATATGTGGCTTACTGGCCATCTAAAATCACCTTTCTCCCAGAGAACCACAAGGGGGTGTTCTAGAGCCATAGAAGTCAAGGAAGAACCTTGAACCTTAACATCTGACCCACACCTCGCAGGGGATTGGGGCACATCTCTTTCCAGAGAACACCACTAAGGATGTCCAGGGTCCTTTCTGGGCCTCTAGCTAGGGCACAGGCTTCTCTTCAGATGATTGGTTGGGGACAGGAAGTGGCCCCTTGGGAGTAGGCTGAGATAGAAGTTCTTTAAAGGTATAAAGTCCTTTAAAAATCTCCAACTCAGAAATTTGATCTCTTTTAAGAAACATCCCTCAATCTAACTGGAATCAAAAACATTTCTCCATGTAAGAAGAAGGAAAAAAAAAGCCTTTTAAGACCTGGAGACTTCTTGGTCTTTATCAGTGATGATTCAGGAAAAATCAAAGGGCCTCAGCAGCAGGCTGTGGACTCTGTTCTAAAAATTCAAACAAAAGCATGTTCTACAGTAGATCTTTGCATGATTGAGGGACAAATCTCAAGTGTCCTCCAGACCAAAAAAAAAAAAAAAAGGTCACAGAAGAATGGTACCACCAAGCTCCTTTAAAGAGGAAAGCAAGGCCTGAGGCTGCTGTCACTGTTGGGGAAATGACACCCATAAAAGTCCTTGAAACTGCCATTTCACATGAGGAAAATACCCAATGGCTTCTGGTGGCTCCATAAAGATAAAAATTGACAGAGAGATGTGCAATGAATAAACAGCGAGAATTTAAAGTAAACATGAAGACTTGTTTGGATCAGAGGCCATGGCTTCCTGAGAAACACTATTTAAAAAAAAAAAAGCTATAGAATGTTCTTTCTGGAATGAATGGAAGCCTCTGGGATGGAAACAACCTTGAGGAGGTCATCAAGGTGGGGGGTGGGCTCAAGGATGGGGAGTTAGATGGACAGTTAGACTACTGTGTGTATTAAAGAAAACCCAGAGTCCATCCCAGCAGGAGAGTAGGAAGGGCCTGACAAAGGTAGAGAATCCACTGTTATTTCTATCCAGTGCCTCTTAAAAACACAGGTGAAGAGGAGATCTGCTCATTTCCTATCCCACACACTAACCTTCCTCACTTGGCTCAGGCAGGCCTGGGAAAGTGGAATGTGAACTGTGCATTCCCATCGACCATGGTCATGAAAGATATTTAGGGATGTCAAGCATGGTGGTTGGGGTCATACCACACAGCTTTCATAAATTTAAAGGGGCACTCTGAGCTTGTGGTTCTATGTCAGAGATGGACAGAGTGGCTCCGTCAGTTCTGCTGAGTCCCCTTGTTCGTTATTTCTCTCCTCTAGGCATGGGTTGTCTCGCCTGTGGAAGGAGGACATTGGGTACTCAGGGCTCTTGGGGCTTCTCTGGTGTTCAGGGTCTGAGGTCCCAGAGATGCTGTCAGTTGAAACCCAGCGAGAGTGAGCTTGCTCCTGACAAGTAGCGACTCGCTGTTGTCCCCACAGCCTCCCGGAGACTAGAGAGCAACATCATCAGCACACTGGTACTGCTCCCCTTGAGTCCTGGCCACAGCCTGCAAGAGAGGAACAATGCTGCAACGGATGTGTGGTCCCTCTGCAGCCAGCCTTGACTCTGAGGAAAAGGAAGAAATGCACTCAGTGCATTCTGAAAAATGCCCCCTGCAGCTGACAACAGCGTGACACACATAGACGCCACTGAAGACGTATGTGCCCATGAGGAAGAAGATGCCTGTGAAGTATTCTGAGTTCTTAATTCTGAATAGGGGAAGACTGAGACAGCCAAGAACTTCCTTTGACTCAGCTGGCCATTGAGCAGATGGTTATCTCCAAAACCAATGAGCTCCAGGATCTTGGAAACCTATGACCTCAGCTTGGGAAAGAAGAAGCTTGATTGCAGAGAGGTGAAGTGGTCCGCCCCGAGACAAGTAAGTGTCTGAGAAACAGATCTGGGCTAAACACTACAAAAATGCTAATACCAACTGTACATGTTGGATCCCAGCAGGGGGGGCTGTCTGTCAGAGTCTGGGGTGGGGAAAGATAGGATAACAAACTGCTAGGCTAGCGTACCAGGGAATAAACCAGCCACAGATGCAGACTTGGCAAAGAGAAGATAGGACTTCAGGGCAAGGATTCAATTCCCTTGACCAGAAATAATGCCTGGCTATTCTCCCTCTAATCCATGTGGGAACCATCTCGTCAATATCCTGTTTAAAACATGTCTTCCCCCTGAGCAAGTCCAGGTGTCCTGAGATGGGGGGTGTCTCATAATCTGTCTCCAAACAGCAATTCAGTCTCGCAGGTAGCCTAGGACCCATCTTTGCTTTAAGTGCACTGAAGACCCAGGAAAAGGCAACTGTCTCCCATTCTGTCGTCGCCCTCCTGATGTGTCACATACGAAGAAACAGAGGCATAACAAGGTCACCAGTTTTTCTACAGTCTTTCATGTGGTACCACTGCAGTCAGGAAAGCCGGGCATCTCTCTTTCTGAATCCTGCAACATTTCCCATTGCCTGTCCACCTAACTCAACATTTATTGCCTGTCTGTCTATCTACAATATATGTACTCTTGTGTATAAAATATAAATAATTCTTAGACTCCTGCTTACCTTCTTGTCCTTTCTTCTCATTTATATAACTAGGACTGAAAAAAGAATGTTCTATGACAAGGGAAAACCACAGTACTGCTCAGAGAAAGAGAGAGATCTCTGGAAGGAGAAATGCCCGCCCTAGTCTCCTCCAGGGCCTGGTGCTTTAGAGCTGGACTGTACAGCTGTTCAGTGGGGTGTAATCCAACAGAAATCAGCAATGGAGACACCTGTGCCCGATGGGTGAACTTCCACAACCTGGTTTTAAGGAACAGTAAATACAATAGAGATAGATAGATATGCTATGTTGAACCTTGAATACTAAACACAAGTTATAAATAGAATTATGCTAAAGGAAAGCAGACAGACGTCATTGGGACTAAGTCTGGTTGATAATCAGTCACCGTTAGAATTAAAAAGTAAACTGGCCTGTTCACTGTGCACCTCCACGACACTTCTTAATGCACTAAGTACATTTTAACCATGCAAAAATACACAACATCTTAACTAGGTTGTTGTTTTTTTTTGTAAAAAAAAAAATCAAACACCAACATTATGCATTTTTGTTAATTATATTGGTTAAAATAACAGCCAGTGGCTGCCAGATATCAGATACATCATATACATATTTTTATACAGAATCCGGACAACACAACATTACACATCAGAGAGGAGGGAGAGAGAGAGAGAGAGAGAGAGAGAGAGAGAGAGAGAGAGAGAGAGAGAGAGAGAGAGAGAGAGAGAGAGAGAGAGAGAGAGAGAGAGAGAGAGAGATAATTTGTTCCTTTGTGGTTTTGTTGCTGTTCAGTAAAAAAATAAAGTAAAATGAGAAGCAATGCTAAGAAGGCAAACGCGTCAACAGTTAGGAATACACAGGGAGAATTGCTAACCCGAAATACAGGAGGCAAAGAGTTCGTATTTAGGTCTGTGTCTAGAATGTTCTTCACTAAGAAACGAAAGAGCACAACAGGTGTATCGGTTTGGAAAAGCAGGGGGTGGCGATAACATCATGCTGTCTTTTTTGCCCAGCACGTTTCCAGCAGGAAGGAAAAAAAAATAATCACAAATCAATTCCAAAAGTTTCATATTTTTAAAAATGTCCTCCCTTGCCCAGGAAGCCGAGTGTTGCAGGGGGCGGGGCCGCTCAGTCGAGAAGAGTCCCTGGCAAGGGTTGGGCCTAAATTGCTGGCCTTGGGTTTGTTGGAGACGCGAGCTGTAGCGGGAAACTCACGCAATGGAATGCGATGTGGCTTGCTCCTCTAGACGAGGTCTCCCTGGCACCAGAGCAGGGATAATGTGCCACCAGCCAGGCCCCAGTCCTGCCCCCTTAAACTTTTGGTGTCAACACAATCTTAAGACTTCAACCTGGAAAGAAAACAAGGCCTTAAACACAAGCTATGGAAGCTCTGCCGTGGTTATGGTTAGATACAAAAATGTGAAAATCCAGATGTAATCAAAAATACAAAATCAGTTTCAATAGGATTCGCTTTTTTTAAATACCATTACAGTGCAAGGGTTTTCAAATTACAGTAAAGTTATGTGTCTGCTTACAGTAACTAGAATAAGTAGCTGATTTTGTTCTAGAATCAGAGGTCCCTGAAAGTGAGAATGCACCAATCGAAATCAACTCAGAAAAACAGATGGCGGTCTTAACAGAGACAGGGCACTGCGGCCGTCACCCCTTCCAGGCTAGGAACGACAGAAGGGTGGTGTTTTGCACAATTCGCCAGCACAAGGTGCCTACTTCTTCAAAACTGATACCAATTTCAAGGAGAAAATAACTAGAAAACTGGGCTGAAGGGTGGAAGATCCTGAGGGAGTACCCGCATCACTGAGCTTTTCCCATCATGCTTAGGAAACAGCGCTTCCGCCTGATCCTCGGGGCCACATTGCCTTGCACTTCAGTCACTGTTGCAGGCTGTTGGGAGAGAAGGTGGCACCACCTACTGGACAGAAAGAGAACAACAGAAGCAGCAGGGAGATTGGGGGTCGGGGCCCAGAGGCCTCCATTTGTTAAATGGATGGCCATTGCCAAGGCGACAGTGTTTCTCATGGTTTCGTGTACTGGAAGGAAAAAAAAGATGTCAAGAATATAGAAGGGGATGTGAGAATGGGTGCCCTACCTCCTGAGCTTCACCCTAGGGCAAGACTGGAAAAGAGGAAGCAGGCTAAAAGAAGTGACCAGGCCCCTGGGTGGGACATGAGGAGAGTCAAGGGGGCCTGTGGAAGACTTGCCTCTTGAGACTTGCAGCATCTCATATATGGGGGATGTTAGGAGGTTCGTGAGCCACTGGAGAGTCACCCTCTCTGTGACCAAGAGGAAGGGCAAACAGTTGACACTGGGCACAGACAGCAGCAGCTTGCAGAAGCCACACACCCTGCCTGTTGGTCTTTGGCCTTCTTCATGAAGCCCCCTGGGATCCGAATCCAAGAAAGCCACACTGCCCCATTTGATGGTGAGCCTTGGAGGTGCTTTGGGTCCAGGATTAGCTAGACCTGTGTAGGATGTGGAGAGCACCATGTCCCATCTCTGAACTGTGGCTGGTAGGACGATCCATTGGCTTCTCCTAGGGACCTGTATAAGTGAACAGATCTTCTACTCATGTTTACAGCCAAGGCCAGAAAGAAGCCCCCATCCCTCGGCACCATCAGGAAGCTTCCCTGTCTTCGACACTGAGTACGAAGTGGTGGTGTGAATCCCAGCCAGGAAGTGTGATTTGGCTAAATTCTGGCCATTGGAAGAAGCATGGGCTGCCTCTAAAACATGTAGTACATTCCTTAATTTTGGCAAAAGGGTGCTTCCACTCCTCCCTTTGAACAGAAGTGACCTACCTCCGAATCTCTCTGACAAAGCTTTCCCAGAGTTAGTCACCGGGCCACAGCCCACTCTACTACAGCAGTCACCATGGAAACACACTGTACTCCCAGCCCAGTCTGAGCCACAGCATAGCCCACAGTGTGGTCCTTTGTACACCACTCTGGGCGCCTCTAGAGTGACTGACTCCTCCCAGCTGATGTCTATGGGCTTTGCTGATCATGGTTCTTCCTGCCAAGTGAGGACTCTAAAAAGCTGGTTTGCTTTAATAGCTTTTACAGATACTATAGTCTTCAATAAATCCCCAGAGTTTTGCACAGACAGCCAGGCCGCCTCTCTCCAAATGATGCATCATTTAAGGATTTGTGATCACAGATGTATTCACATGAGGAAAAAGACAGAATAAAATTAGAAGATGGGATGATAGGGAATGCAACCTAAAAGCTAAAAATCATACCCCAAGACAAGTCTATATGGGCCATTCTTGGTACCTTGGAGTACTTAGTGCCATTATGGAGTTGTCCCTAGCTGAAAGCCATTCCCATGAATGATACTTCAAGAACTAACACTTTTGGTACACTCTTGGTGTGGTTTGCACACCACCAAACTGGCACTGGAATCTAGGCTGGTTTCTTACTTTATTGTAGTGCATGACCTCAGGCAGATCAGCTCTCTGACCTTCAGCCTCCTTACATTGGGTGTGAAACCACTTAATCCATAGTTATTGGAGGCAAAGTGCCCAACAGGCACTCAGGAAATGCCATGGCCAGCCTCATTTGTTTCTCTTAAACACATCTCAATTCTCATTCAATGAAACTTTTATGACTTTGCATATGCAAAGCGCATGTTGTGTGACACACTTATCTACTCCAAGTGACGTTTAAAAGACAATAGGCTTTGTAGGGTTCCTTTGTGCTTGGCATTGTTTAGTTTTCTCATTAATTTCTGAACATCTAATGTGGCTGACTCCCAGCTTAGGACCCAGAACACTCGGGTCTTCTTTCACAGTTAAACCATTTGACATCATCAGTAAAACAGGGGTTGGGAGAAGCAAAGGTGTTCTGTTGTTTTTCCTAGCAAAATAAGCGTTTTGGGCATGTTTATCAGAGCAATGAGCACTTGCTTCATTTTTTTCTTTTAAATCAAGAAAAAATAAAATTTATTTGGGAGATGTTTGTCTTTGTTTTGTTTTGAGAAGGGGTGTCTGTGCGCTGAGATGCTCATCTTCTCCCTCATTTAAAAAGGATCTCCTTGGATTCTTAGACTTATAAACATTAGGCTGAGTTGGGAAGGGAGGAACCGAACTATGCCTTCTTTATTAGAAGAGTGGGTGTACTGACAACAGAATTCTAGGCTAGCAAGGGGGTATTAAAGACTGCTGTCTGTATTTACTGAAGAGGAAGCTGTGCCCAGGCTGGCGCATTAGACTGACGTTGAATCCAGCGCTCCACCTGCTGTGCCTGGACTGTGATGAGACTGGACTCTGCTTAGACAAGAGCCAGGCTTAGGATGTCCCCTCATATCTTCCTAGATTCCAGATCTCTTTCCAGAAGTCATTCTTGATCCACTTAGACAAAAACCACTCGGTATATGCCCAGCAGACTTGTACGCTCCAGTTTGCCAAATCAAACTCGGAAATTAAGGTGGAGACAATAACTCTTTCGTGAGGGTTTCAAGAAAGAACACAGCTATGCCTCATCACTATTAAACAATGAGGACTTTTAAAATACCACGTGTAAGTGACCCGATGAACTCACTAGGAGATAAAGACGTACTGTTTTGGAAATGGGCATCCCCTAAGTGCCAAATGCAAGGACGATGATGCACACTGACTTCAAAAGACTTTTGATAAAGTACTCCAGCAGAGATATCAGAATTTGCCACGACACTAGAGTGGAACCATGGCAAATAAAAGAAAACTTTTAGGAGGAACCAGTGGCAGTCAGTGTGAGCCCAAAAGTGTGCTGGGGACTAGCCTATGCCTTCTGATCTCACAGGGAGGTTTTGAAAGTAATACAAAGCTGGTTCAACCCTTGTGTCATGTCATGCTTCTCTGGCCATTTCTAAGAGACCATTCTTCTCCCTACTCATAGAATATTCACTTACATGAACTCTGTGAGTCCCTAAGGCTCGGAATGGAGGTGTTATGGTCTGTGGACATAAATATATGATGGTCAAGAAGGATAGCTAGGAAGGTATATTACAGTCTCATCTCCCCTGGAAGTAAGGCAATAGAGAAGCTGTTCTTCAATCTTGAGATCAACCTTAGCATGATTTGGGTGAAAGCAACCAAGCATCTTATATCTTGGAGAATCTGGTTCAGAGGAAGAGGAGCATGCTGTCACTCTCCACTCTCTGGTTGAGATGTTTTTCCTAAGAGGGTGCTGCTGTGATGAAGGGCTCTTCATGGCCTTGCAAATCCTCAACTGATCTACAGAGACAAGGCATAGGTACTCAGCGAAAGGGACTTTCAGGGAATGGATGGGAGAAGAGGACGAGGCATACTTGGTTCATTTCCTAATCAATGTCCTTAGTTCCTAAGTCTAGCAGGTACCATCACCCATGGGGATGCTCATGAGTCCTTTAGAAAGACGGGGAGCAGAGACCTCCTGAAACGCCATGTCACCTTGTCTGTTTTTGAGCTCAGTTGTGTTAGATGTCTTCCTGTCTTTTGAGCCCCTATACTCAGTCCTTTTGAACTAGATTTCCCCCCCAAAAGACTGTGAATGACCCGGGGATGGGTCTAGTCAAGCATTTGGGGTGTCTACCTGGTGTTAGTGATTGGTGAGACTGAGCTGGAAGCAGAATGAACTGACTGTTAGGGACTGGGTGATCTGATGGAGCCCTTATCCTCAGGAGAAGAAATCTCTTCCTTTTGCATCAAAAGCTTTTGGTTCTGACAGGAAGCTTGAGACAAATCCAGCTGTGCCTGAGACAAAGCAAGACTCCAGCCCTTTAGACAGGCAGATGCTGTTTAGTTTCTGTTTGGCATCTTAGGTTCCCAAAACAATGGGGCCACCCAATGCTCTGACCCCTTCTCTGCTAGATGGAGTCATCCTTCCAAATGGCCTCCCGGGAGAGGTCTGAAAAGAAACTGATCAGTGAATCAGGTTCTCATTGAATCTGTTTTAGGCACTCTATCAGGAGAAAAATCTTTGGAATTGAGGGGGATAATTTTGTTGCCATCCGTCAGGTTCAAAAGAATGTTTTATGATCTCTTCTCTTGACCATCCCAACAGTTCATCAGTCAAGCCACTATGGCTGTTACAGGCATATTTTCTTGAAGATCCAGATAAATGATAGCACTGTAGGGGTGAACCTTCAAAGTTCATTTAGATAACAGAAGGAAGCAGAGGTGAAGGGCTCCATCAATCAAGAAGTGGGTGTGATCAGAGGTGAGGTGGGAGGGGCAAGGGGGTTTTGCCCTAGACACCTAACCCCCCGTGTCAGGGTTTTCACTTGTTAATTGAGGGAAGCAGGGAAGATTATTCAAGCACCCAAGTCTCATTTCCCTCTGTAAAATAAAGCTGTGGCCCATGCTGTTATGTACTAAGGTTAATCCTAAGGGGGGGAATGTATGAAATTGAAGTCCATCCTT
The DNA here is from genome assembly GCF_950005125.1 of Chionomys nivalis. Lineage (NCBI taxonomy): Eukaryota > Metazoa > Chordata > Mammalia > Rodentia > Cricetidae > Chionomys > Chionomys nivalis. The sequence continues at coordinate 49,353,672 of NC_080097.1, forward strand.
TCTGAATGTCCGCTAGGCGGACAGGGCTGGACTTCAACTGGATTATGGATTGGTAAAAGTTGTTAGTTTTAGAAGACTAAAGAGGGAATGACCCTAAGAAACAAGACTAAGAGAAACTGAGGAAATCTAGTTATTTGTTCAAGTGCTAGCAGTGGCAACCTCTGCATCTCACCAGCTATGTTCGGGCCATGGTCTATTCTCAAGGCGAGGCTACACCTGGAATCGGCAGGACCAGTTCCAAGAAGAAAGGCACACCTTGTGCATGCTGGAGATACCTTGCTTTCCCATCAGAGAGAAAACAATATCTTATACATGACTGAGGTCATAGCTAACCCTAATGGCTCATCTCTGTGCATCCCATAGATCCTTCAAAATTTGATCCATATGCTAGCCTTTTCAAAGTCTTTCCTTGTCCTTCTGTTTGGAAATACTGTGTCTTTCTGCAGATGCCTACTGCATGGTACACTTGTCTTGTGCTCTGCTTCCTGTGGTGTGATAGTGTTTTGTGTGCAATTATTACCCCTTGCTGTTAATTGCCTTGAAATATGTTTCACATTTAGATCCCCTGTAGTTCTAGCTTTGTGCTTGGCATAGAAAACACTCTCGATGGACGGTTGGCTGCATTTTCAATGGGAATATTATTTTGGCAGAAACTCCTATGAGGTAAAATGGATTCATTATCTGACATTCTGTCCTTGTAAGGAAGGTCAGAGCATGGCCCACACAGTGGTCTGAGTAGCCCAAAGTCTAGAGTTTCTACTGTTGCTAATAAAGCACCTTGAATTCAGGGTAAAGAAATACTGGCATCATTTGTCACTCTCATTGAAATGTACCTGATGCTCATGGTTCAATCATCTACAAGGCCCCCAGGCCTAGACATTATTCTTATCTGAAAGTGGGCACACAGAAATCAGCAATGGATGCGGGGGCTCAGGAGTGAATCAGGAGTGAGCTACCAAGAGCAACTAGGAAACTAGAAAGAAAAGCGTCTCTTTCTGGAATGGTTTCTTCTTGGGACAGCGTCTTCTCCCTTTCCAGGGATCTAAATTATAGATAATGAGAAAGCATCACTGGAAACCCCCCCAACAAAACTAACAGTGGACAAACCAGAGGAGGACCAGTCTACCCTGCAGAAATGAGTTGTCTGGACAAAAGTGAGTTAAAGTTGATCATTTGTCCTCACTCCTTGCCTAGAATTTCTTTCTCCAAGAAGCATGCCCACCAGGAAGCAGAGAGGTCACTGCATGGGCAAAGCTGGCTGGCCTGTTCCGAAGTCCCATCCACATCCTCTCCTTGGTTGACCAATAGAGTCACCTAAGACCATTGGTTCTTCCTCAAAAAAAAAAAAAAAAAATTCTGAACCTTGTACTCTTTGGCGCTAAGACACATGATGTCTCTACCAGATAGAAGAGAGCCCTTTTGGTGGCTCTGACTTCCTGCTGTCTGTGCCCTGGTGCAATGTGTGTAGGCCTCTAGAGAGGACAGCTCCAAAGGTGGGGGTGGCCCAGAACCTGCATGGAAAGAGAAGGGATCCTGGTATTCAAATCCAGGAATGGAGACCTACCCATGGGGGAAAAATGAGAAACAGAGGCACATGGAAAGATGAGATAGGTGTGGGTAGATCTCTCTGCTTGCTCTTGGTGTTGGGCGAAAGGAGGGGTATAGGGCAAAGGCAAGGAACGAATTCTAGTTTCCTCCTTGGATTAAACCATAGCAATGGAACCAGAAGGGTAAGTAAGGCTAGGAATTGTGCTTTCTATTGCTGAAGGAAGGAAATAAGGGAGAGAGGGAAGAAGGGGAGAATTTTCTAGCAAACATTTCTCAATCATTCCATTATTTCCAATGGAATCTTGGAATCATAGAAAGCTCAGTGAAGTGGCAAATTCCCCAGAATCAGAAACCAACTTTGGAAGTGCATGGCTATTGTACTTGTGTGTGTGTGCATGTGTGTGATGTATTCCCACTCTTCTAGCTACACACACACATACACACATATATGTAAATATATATTTATCATTATGTGTTCCTTCCAAATCAACGCCAGTATATCCCAACTTTCACTATACACTTTATACGCATTTCAACTCATGAACAGACCATTATACATTATACCATAAAAAGAGAAACAGCTGGGGATAAGCAGAGTGTAACCTAGCCATGGTTGTTTTCAATGCCAGCCTAGCATTGGTAAAAAGCAAACCAAACTTCCCTCAAATACAAGTTGAAATGTCAACCTTTGATACACACCAAGCAATTCTTTATGATCATTAGAAGAACAAAGAGAAAGAAACCCAACCTGTTATAAAATTGAGTCATAGATGTTCTCATTTCCTTGTAGCATTGTATGTATTTATAAGGGGGTCAACCCCCATAACTATTCCTTTTCCCTAGCTCCTCGGAGCTGGGGGATACCAAGTCTAGAATTTTGCAGAAGTGTTACTCATAAGGATATTTTACCCTAATTCTGAAACCTTTCTTCATCCCATTTAAAGCACATTGAATTACTTTGAGAAAAAAATACATATTTTGGCCCAAGACACAGGAAAAAAACAAGGATCATTGAGTGTACAAATTATACAGGGCTTGCTACATAGACGTGCTTAGTGAAATGAAGGTAATTTTGTCCAAACACGTGGATAAACAGGATATATTGAAGACAGTTCACCTTCTATCAGGATCCCATGAACCTGTCCTGTTATCCATCTGGACTCTCTTGGGAAACGTGAGTTTTTAGGTACCGCTGGCTTGTACACTGTGAACGCTTCCAAAGCACCATTCCTCATAACACATTGGTATGGAAGAGAGTTCCAGAAGGTTTAGAGAAGAGGTGGAGGCTGGGTACAACATGACATCAACCTAGAGAAAGCGGCCGCACCAGCAAGGAAGGCAGTCCGGGCGGACAGCAAAGCCAAAGAGTCAGCGCGCACCGTGCTCCATGCCACAGAGTGGAGCCTACAAAAGGAAACTCTGCTGGACGTAAGTAAACAGAAAAGGTTTCAAAACCAAAGACAAAAAAAAAAAAAAAAAAAAAAAAAAAAAAAAACAGAAACAAAGCCAAACCAACGTTTCCTTTTCCCCACCTCTATGCACAAACCTTTAGTTCTAAACCCAAAGAACAATGGCATCAAGATGAATCCTATTATCTAGAAGATCCAGTCTGTAGAGATATTTCCATTTGGTCACTGGCATCCACAGAAATAAAGCACCTTTGAAACCAAGAATTGTTCAAGAATCCTAGTGTCTTATTCGATGTGTCAAAAAAAAAAAAAGTACAGTGAAAATAAGTAGAGTAACTTATCAAATGGCCAACGTAACAATATTGACTCTAGTGAATAGGCAAAAGGGCTCCCGAGGACAGTTCACAACTAAGAGCATAGAGTACAAGAAAAGGCTATGACATTTCATGAATATTCTGTTATAGCTTTGAACTTTATTGCAAAGCAAAAAATATATATTTTATATATATATATATTTTTATCTACATTTCACCTCTGACATTGCACACAACACGAAAGCACAGAAAACCAAAAGAATCATAATGAGGTAGATACAGAACACTTACAGATGGAGGCGACGAAAGATTTTAAATTTGGCTTAATACTGTGGCCACCAATGTCTGCCTTTTCACCAGGCCAGCAGAAGCCCAGTGATCTCTGACCCTAAAATAAGTCCCAGTAAAAAACACCTGCTTCAAAATGAAAAGTCATTTTTTTTTAAAGTCAGGGTATCAGATGTGTTCAATTGCAAACCCTGATAAGATTAAGAAAAATGTGGGCTATTTTTGTTTGTTTGTTATTTTGTTTTTGTGCTCTCTGCCTCCACCCTGGAAAGAGTTTTAACTTATCTAATGAGGAGTAACCTGTCCTGTCGGGGTTTTCTGGGTAGTCCTGCCATGTGGGACCTGAGGGTCCCAGGAGCCCACCAGTTAGGAGTTTCTGGTGAGCATGTCAGGGGGCTTTAATTCCCTGGAGCATCTGCACAATGGTAGCTCTTGAGAAGAGGACTTCTGGCCTTCGGGACCCTTAGTACATCAGCTGTACTGAGACCAGCTTCTTTCTGGGATCAACTGGTCTCAGAAGCAAGAGGTACCTTCCTGTTAGCATCTCAAAACGTCCCTTTTCCCTTATTATGTCAATTAACAATCCTTCTGATGGGGAAGCTGATGGGTTACCCAGATAGCCATCTCCAGCCTTGACTATATGCTTGCTTTGACAACTGCAGACGAACAGCTCCTCTGTCTGTGTCCTAATTAATAGAACATGGGCAGGAGGAAAGAGCAGGATAGGAGGACCTCAGACTGGGTGAACCATAAAACAGCTCACTCTAGAAGGTCAGTTCAGACCTATGCAGACGGCAGACAAACTGTTAGCCATGTTGTATGTGACCAGAAAGCTCTACAGACTTAGAGCAAATGGTGCAGAGGAAGTGGGGCTCCAGTCTATCTCTGGGGCTCCCATTGAGCCAGACTTCCATGGACGTTTTAATTCATGTCTCTACTTGTGGCTAGGTCCTGCTTTGGATGAAATTTGCTTTATTAATAAACACTGGAGAAAGCTACAGGCCAGGGCAGCGGCTGAGAGGCCCTGGTGGAACGCCTAGTTATTTGGGGGACAATGGAAGAGGGATGGGAGGCTACCTGATATGTTCAGGGGGGACCTTGGGGACATGTGAGAGTGAGAGGCCAGAGTGGGACTGGGTTGGCTCTTTTGTTTGTGCTTCGTTGCCCTGGGGATTTTAAGCACCCCAGGAGACAGTGGGTCTCCTGAGTACAGCACCTGGTCTGTGGACAACATAAACCAGGCTGAGCTGTGTCTTTAGAAAGTGTATCAAGAGGATTGGTTTGAGGTATAAGGGAAGATCTCAATGTCCTCAAAGCTTTGGAGATGCTATGGCCAACTATCTCTGTCTAGGTGGGACCCAGGGCCTCCTCCTGCTCTTCTGGGCCCATACCAGGGAAGACTTGCCTTGAACTTTGAGCATCAAACATTAAGATAGGTAATGAAACCAATTCATGTGTAAACGGAAGCCACCATGAAGCCAGACAATTTCTCCAGTCTGGCTTGGGGTATGGAACTACTTATCAGAGCGCTTGATTCTCAGAGAATATAGCCAGGTGAGTTTGTGATTACCAATCTTATCTTCAGGAGTTCCTAGATCAGGCAGGAGCAAGGGCACTTGGAAGGGTCCCAAATACTACGTCTTTGTCCCCTGGGAGACTCAAATCAAGGGAAAGCAGCTGGACTATAGTAGGCAACGTTGGGACAGTCCTGAAGGAGGACTTTCTGATTTCATGGTACTCGGGGGAACAAAGGAGAGATGAGATGATGATGTCTTCTTCACACCCTGAGATCCTATTGCGCCCTGTCCAATGATACCCAGCTCTGTGCATGGGATGGGAGGGCTTTCATGATGGACAGCTTTTGTGATCCCTGCAAAGTTAGTACTGTGTGTTCATGCAGGTGCACTGAGTCCGAGTGCTAGTAAGCAGTACCCTGGGAGAGCTGCTGTTGCAAACACACGAAGGAAGGGACCGATAGGGTCAGCAGCGTACATCGGTCTTCTCTTCCACACCCTTTAAGCCCCTCATCTACCCTACATGCTCATCTCTCTCGCTCCCTCTCTGCTCCCTGTGCTTTCCTTCACTGTGCTTTCCTTCCCATCCCTTGTTTATGTTTGAATCATGGCCTTCCCAGGTCTGAACACATCTGACCATTATTTGCCTCTCCACCGCTGCACTTGCTCATCTTGCTGTCTGGTGTTTTCTGGTGGCATGGCTCAGAGGTTGCTGCCTCACCCCTGCATTTTAGAGAGGGGGGAAAAGAGAGGCACACAGGGGCCAATACCCTGCCTAGGAATGTAGGGACAGGAGCAGACAAGGTTCCCAGTCATGTGCTCATCCCCACTTCGGGCTGCCCACCTTCTCAGATTCTTGGCTAGGACCCTCCTGCTGAACTTATTGGATGGAAACAAAATGCCAGGTTTCTTGGCGTCTATCTCAAACAGTCTCTGCCGAGCACTGTGAGACACCTGATCATTGTAAGCTTTGGAAAGAAGAAATGAGATGGAGAGACCCTGAAAAGGAGTGAACCCTGGAGGCAGACCAGAACGACTGATCTAGGCCTCCCACTGTACCCCCAGCTGACCACAGCACCCTGTTCAAGGCATTATGAGCCTTTGTTTCTTGGCCTATAAAATAGAGTGAGATTTTGATAGGGCAAGCTGGGTGAGAGGCTAGCTCGAGTCTCCTGTTTTGTTTGTTCTTAGTCAAGTCAACATTCCATAGATAGGAGTTCCCTGTCCTTCTAAAAGGGCCCTGCTACAGCTGGCTAACTCTATCAGAAGGTCTTTGTGGGGCTTACTCTAACAGTGTGATTCCTGGGCCCACAGAGATCTTGAGAACTTGGCTGTCTCCTGATCATCTTCCATCCTCTGAGTAGCCATCCAGGGAACACTGGGCCTCTCAGGCTCCTCCAGATTGGGTACTCTTGGCATGTACACGTGCTGCACGGTCTCAAGCGGCAGCTAATAGGAGGGACTTCTATCAAGGGTCAGCTCCATGCTACAGCAGGGCATGCCCACTCCGACAGACATTCCCTCAGCACAGGGCTAGTCATGAACAGTTGGCATCCACAGGCACAGTCCCTGAGAATCACTGCCATCACAGACCTCAGAGGTGTGTGTGTTCCTTTCCAGAGTCACAGGCTGACACAGTCCCAAAGAAGTCTGATTTGCCATAAAGAGCAAGAGGAGCCCCCTGGGCTCCTCTGTTTGTCCCAAACCTGTGTCTGTTGGAAGCCCTGGAAACACTGGATCTGGGTTCATCTCTGGGCCTGAACCTGGATAGCACTGGTCTAGAGAGGAGGGGGTCACAGACAGAGCGTCAGCTCCTTAACCACTTAGCAAGAGCCAGGTGTTGGGGAATTTTGTGTGTTTTAAAACTGCTGCTGCTGGGATTTTCTGAACCTTGCAGATGGCTTAGTTTCTGGGGAGGATTTCTGGGAGGGGATGCTTGTATAATTGGGCCTCAAAGTCTCCAGAAAACAACCTCCGAAGGGGGGCCCTCTTTTAGGAAAAACAAAGAGGAGGAAGTTCCTGGGATAGGTCTCAACTATCCCCTGATAGCTAAGAGAACAGGGAGATGGGGAGGCGGGGTTGGTGCTAAAGACTATGCTGCTCTCACTGAGCAATGCTCTCCTTCTTCAGCTCAAAGGAACTCCCCCTATGCTCCCACCAACCAGGGAGAAGGAGCAGCTTGTGCTAGAGCAGTTAGGCAGTGTCTGAATTTGTCTGTTAAAAACTGTCTTGGATGGCTCAGCCACCTTGTGCTAGATTTGTAAACCATGAGCAGAACTCAGACTTGTGCATTCTCAGCCTAAAAAGGGGAGGAGCTGCTTTTTGCCTGCAGGGATTTCCCTGCCTAGGTTGTGCTTTATAGACCCCAGGGACTTCTCTTCTTCCCCAGGACTACTTTTCAAGACCTTGGGAGGCTGTGCCAGTTCCCCTGAATTAGCCTCACAGGCCACTGTCAATGAGTTGGAAGCTGCCACCATGGTCATAATGTCACTCCACCTTGAATCACACGCCGCACACAGCGTGTGGGTAAAGGGCTGGCTTCCTGAGCAATTACACTTTTCTGACCCTTGAAGAGTCCCGCTTGGACTTACAGTAGCTTCAAAAGGAAAACAGAGGCATTGACCCTAGTCAGACCAAGTTGATGCCCATGCTGGCAGAGGGAGGGGTATTAGAAAGGATAGAAAGAGTGAGGTTTGTCACTGGGTAGTAAGTGTAGACTGGGGACTATTTGGGAAAGGTGAAACTAGCCAAAAACTAAGGTGGAAGGTTTGACTTGACCCTCTGGGGACAGGTTACTCCATAGAGATGACCACAGATAAGGAAAGAAACAAGCTCCCAAGAGCACACAAAGTCACGGCTACAGTCTGTCAGGAGCAGGTTGGAAGCGCTACAGTAATAGCTACAGGTGCATGCTCTCCCCCAGCCCACCCCTAGCCTCAGAGATCACAGGTTCCTGGCTCCACTTAAGCCAAATTTTGTTCTTGCATTAAGTCAACACATCCCCAAAACATATACCATGAAAAGTCGAATCTCTAAAGGAAATAGATATTCTGAACCATAAAGAGGATGAAAACAAATTGGAAACACAAAAACACACAATGCACGTCAGATTACTTTACAGAACCAAACGGGATTAGTACACCATTGAATCATTTCGCATGAAAGCAAAGGAAACTTTTGTCGTGGTCGTTAGCTCTTAAATTTAGGCAAAGAATCACTGTAGCATGCTCACCTTGAACCAGAGATTGGTCGTTGCGGTTCTTGGATAAAGGAAACAAAAAAAAAAAAAACAATCTGTGAGGGATATGGAGAACAGCTCGGAATCTGAGGTGAAGGGGGGTGGAGGGAACTGGAAGATTGCATAGCTGTGAGACAGTGGCTTCTCACCAAGGTGAACGAGTACATCATCTGAGAAATAGCATCTGATAGATTGGTTTGTTTTTCTGTTCATTTCTGTTTGCAGTATTTTGTTCTCTGTCCATCAGACATGTCATACACAGAAACATATATACAGTGTGCAAACATGCACACACGCACATACACACACACACACACACCAACATTAACACCAAAACCATGCAAGCCAACCCCAACTTTTGAAAGACCCCTTGCCACCTGTTCCGGTAAAGTCTGGATTCACCAGTACACTGCGCCTGCATCCCCACACCAAACACCTCAGATTCTTGCTTAGAGTAGCAGTTACAAGGGGAGATGGGGGATGAGGCATGACAAAAAGCACCAGACATGGTTTGATTCTCTTATTGATCTCTCTGTGGCAATGCCCCAAATTTGGTTAGGGGAGAGTCACTACTTTTTAAGAGATGAGAGAGAGAGAAAAAAAAAACTGTCTTTTTTTTTTTTTTAAGCTTTCTTGAGGTAAACCGTATGTGTGAACACTTTAGGCAGCCAGCCATCAGTAAGTCTTCACATGGGGAAGAAAGGACACTCAGGTGTCATATCCATGTGAAGAGCATGAGAAAGCGTATTTACAGCTTGGGTTACATCTCTCTCACTCAGCCTGACTTCTGTAAGGTATGGAACAGAACAAAAGATGAAGGAGTTCCTGTTTCACACTCAGCACCTGGCATTCAACCTTCACCGAACTTTCTTGCACACATATGTACCAAAAGTCACAAACCAAGGGGAAAACTGAAAGTTGAGTTTAGAATACCGTACACATTTCTATTCTTGCTGTGTGCCTTCAGCATATAGAGATATATGTGCACACACATGTGTATACATATATGAACTTTACATTGATATGGAGATAACAAAGATTTCTTAGTTATGGTTTATGCAGAATCTCTGCAGCTTATTTGTGTTCTCTATTCTCTCTCGCTTTTTGGATGAACAACCGGCTAAAACAATCTATTATAAGGCCTCACAGAAAGAATTCTGCATATTTTTCTCTAAGAACCAAAGTGTATAAAATGAGGTTTGATTCTAGCACCTTAAACAGCACTGGCGATGTTTCCTTGGGAGAAACTAGCACTCCCTAACGCCTTAGAGAATCCCCGTTGGTCACACAACATCCAAAGGTGTTGCTGGAGGGAGGAGATGGAGCGGTGATGGCGGAGGCAGAGAGGGAGCAAAGCAAACCTAGGGGTAAAGTCGCAGTGACACACACACAGAATCTCAAAATTAGGTCAAGCTGCTGTCTCCAAATCATTTATTTATTGACTGTGCCCCAACCTCCAATCCTATGAGTAACCCTTCCCCATGAGGTACTGAAATAATATGGGAACCATTTTAGATGGGGAATTGAATCTGAGAGATCTAAGCAGGTTACAGAGGAAACCCTTTTGCATTTGTACACAAATCAAGAATGCCTGACCTTTCACTCTCAAACTATCTTTGTCCACTGCGATTGTTGAGTTGAGATTTTTCTTTTTTTTTTTTCTTTTTTCTTTTTTGGAAAAGCAGCTTCTGGCCATGAGCAAGGAAGCAAAATGAACAAAGTTTTTTTTTTTTTTCTTTTTAAATATCAGCACCAAAGGAAGTTTAAAAGAAGCTGCTTGTGTTCCTTTATCAAACATTCTGTGTTGTGGAGACAGCAACTTTCACAAAAAAAAAAAAAAAAAAAAAAAAGAAGAAGAAGAAGAAGAAGAGAGCTCATCCCAAGGATAGGAGGACAGCTCAGATCATCTGTCAGTGTCCTTCCCCAAGGTCATTACTCTCCAGAGCTCCAGTGGGTCTAGCTGAGCAGGTTGAGCAGGTTATCTTTGTAGAGGAATGATCAATTCCCACCAAAGATCTATCAGAACCTCAATTACATGATTACAGAACCACAGTGGTACATCTCTATCCATGGTGACCGACACTCATGTCTCTGATCTCACTGGAACAGAAGACCCGGGAGAAGCCCTGGCACTGCTGTTTGCTGCGAGCGGCCACCTTGAGTGGACTCACACGACGGAAGAGCACCACGAGAAAAGGCACCACGGGTTTCAGAAGTTACATCGTGTGTGGTTATGGCCCTGACCTTGCCACTGTGGGGACGCAGACAGGTTGTCCAGTTTTAGCAAGGACCTTAAAGCCTTTGAGCGCAAACATCTCATCCCATGTGCATCTGTCAGTCCCAACTCAACGAGACAGAGGAGCTAAGAGCCTGGCATTGTCCTTTTCGATGATTAATAGAAAAAGAAAAACCTAATTCTGAAGTAAAAATGGGAGGGTCTCAGATACTGGAAGACAAGCCCCATTTAAAATGGGGTATGGAAACCTTTGTGTTATGATTACTTGGTTTTGGTGAATTAAAAAAGAAAATGGTAGGAGGGGGAAAAGGAAGGAAGGAAGAGAGAAGGAGTCCGGTTAGCCACAAATAGCACCAAATGGAGATTACTGAAGCCAGTTAGATGTCCACGTGTATCCACACAACTAAGGACCACGCGTACTGACTTAGAATCCACATCACTCCATTCTGAGAGTCTGGCTTAAAAAAAAATGGAAGTTACTGGTCATCTGAAACACTAAGAATTCCATAGGTCACTGGAAAACCAGGAAGGTGTTGCTGACCAGACACAGTGACCTTTTAATTGACCTCAGCTTACTTGCTGGCCCTGAAAATCCTTTCTGATTCTGACTCCAGCTGGAAGCTACACTCCTGGTCAGCATGGGTACTTACAATGTGGCAGGGAAGTGGATGTGGGGACAGAGTGCAGAGCCCTCAGTGACGACTGTCTTTGCCTGGCTCTGAGGTGATGCTGAAAAAGAAGAGCACACTGGCCATGCTGGCGGGTCCTGCTGGCTCCAGGTCTTTTTATCCACTGTCTGAGCCCATCATGATAAGCTAGAGAGACCAGGGACCAAAATTATGATGGCTGTCCGCACAGGGATCTCTCAGCTGACTGGTGGCAGTGGGAGTGTGGCATGGTGACCCACATCTGTAATTTACTGATGTAAATGGGGGTTCTTGATTTTCCTTCTGCTTCCTCAAACCTTGGGTTGAGCCTTCGTGGTTTCCAAATTCCATTGCTTATCTGTACCTCAAGTGGTACTTCATTTCTTTAGGTGGTAAGAAATGGTTGCTACCACTGTGCATGTGTGTGTGTGTGTGTGTGTGTGTGTGTGTGTGTGTGTGTGTTCGAGACAGGGTTTCTCTGTAGCTTAGGAGCCTATCCTGGAACTACCTCTGAGACCAAGCTTGCTACCACTTTCTATATTACCAGCTATGTATCCATTTCTAGTTTGGGCATGAGTAAGTAGTAAGGGACAAAGCAACAGGCTCCTGCAGAAAGGGCCTCCGTTTACATGGGGAACCTCCAGTAACCTCCTGGGACAGAAAAAAACAACCTGCCCACTCTGCGCCTGGGCCTCCTCTCATATCTTTTGCCCCCTCCACTGTAGCCTTGGCTGTCTGGAAGTCTGTCTGTCTGTCTGCCCTCGGTGGAGGGACATGATCTCTGCTCCCTTTTTTCCTTCCTAGGGTTTCTAGGACTTCTTTCTGGTTGGAAACTGACTTTAAGCACACTCACTCCCCTTGCCGTTCCTCTGCCTTATGGCTCCAGCTGCTCCTGATTACAGGCGTCTGATAACTCATCCCTGCACCACCCCTGCTGCTGCTGCTACTGCTGCTGCTGCTGGCCACTGGAGATGCCAGCGAGAAAGAGGAATCCAACTTCGTCATCATTACTGTCTCCCAAACGACACTGGGTGAAAGGTGGAATCCATGGCACGGGGGGGGGGGGGGGGACTGTAGGCTGTGGTACTGTGATGGAAACCAGTGGAAGGCTCCGCTGGGAAGCTGCCCTCTCCAAGTCTACCCTCATCTCCAAGGTGATGTGCTCCTCCTTGTGCAATTGGCCAGAGTCTACCCATGCATCTGTGTAATTGCCCAATTCTACCTTGCTCTACTGGATCAGGCATCTTGAGTATTTTAAAACTGAAACAAGCCTTTTTGGAAGTAAGGAAAATTGACAAGTAGGAAGGCTAAAGAACTGACCCAAGGTCATAGAGCTCACATTGAATGATTTCCCATTGGGACTCTGTATGTTAGCCTGTGCTAACAGGTTGAAATTCCTTCCCAGCCTCTAGGCCTGGGTTATCATTTGATATCTCCCCTCTCCCCTGCTTTAACCACATGCCAGGGCTTTGTTTGGCATATACTAGCATGTATAAAATAAAGGCTTCTTTAGTGTCCCTCCAAAGGGGATGCATTAATTCCCTAATGCATGTCCCCTGGATGTGCTTCTCCCCACCCCTCTTGGGGTGCACATGAGAAGCATCTGTGGAGGGCCTGTGTGACCAAACGCAAGGCTACTGCTAAGCCCTTTGTGATGCCTAGGCTAAACTGCTAATTCACAGATGCGTTTCAAAGAAATGGGGGCTAGACACTGGTGCGTTGACACTGTCTCAGGTGCAGGATTTGGTTAGTGGTAGGTGCATATCTGGAAAGCTCAGCTCACATGCTCTGCTCACTGGAGATTGTGGTTCATGTTGGCACAGTCAAGGGTAAGGGGGGATTGTGTGCTGAGCTTGGGGTGCTATAGTCCACTCACTCTGCTCTTCTCCTGAGGGAAGAACCGACCATGACCATCAGGGATAGGGAAGAACGGGGGGTGGGGGGAGCCAAGAGTCCCTGTAGGCATATGGGGTGTCTGTGCCTGGGGGAAGCCTCTGGCCTTGTGTAATCAGGAAGGGATGGGCCAAGGCACCAGCAGCAGGTGGGACCATCAAGTTGAAGGTCCTCATCTTCATGGACAGAAGATACCTGCTTATTGGTCCATGGGGTAAACCCCTGGAATCTCAAGATGAACTATAACTTTGCTTCATTGAAACTCGAGACCATGACTATAACCCTTTTCTCAAACCAATAGCGTCCAGAGGGGACATGAGGTCGGTGTGGCAGGACACATTGAGGTGAGCCCTTCATGAAAATTACAGATGGTGTACACTCAAGGCTCCAAGCTATTCAAGAAGCTCGACTTCTTTCGCTCTGTGAAGAGCTAGGCAGCACTGCCCAGAGCATTACTGGGGTGAAATGAGGACAGCTAGTAGAAGAGCCTCCAAAGGGAAAGCTTGCCCAGGTCTGAACAATGACCCCAGTTTTCCACCATTCTGAGGAAGCCAGATTCTCATCTCCTGATGGAGGGTTGAGTTCAGAAGGCTCAAGCAAAGCTAGAACATAGCAGGGTGGGTTAATGAGGCAGGAAGCCTGCACCAGAGCTCGCTATCAGGAAGACACCGAGATTTTACAGAAAATCCTGTAACTTGGGGGTAGGGGTGGGATATGCATTTGCTTTGAACAACAACAACAAACAAACAAACCAGCAACACTGTGACAACATGATGACCCCAAAAGATGACAGGGAGACCTCAGCAGCGTAATTTCCTGTTCCTCCCTCTCTGTCCCTCGGTCTTTCTCTGCCTCCCCTCCCCTCTCTCTCTCCCTGTTTCTCCTTCCCTCTTTCCTTCCTTTTCTTAGCATATATATTTTTTTCTTTTTTTTGCAACGAGGCTATCCTTTTCTTAACAGCAGAAAGCCTGGGCTGAGTGGGAAGAGTGGTTCTGGCTGCCTCTCCAGTGCTGAGCTCTCATCTGTCACAACTCAACTCTAAACTGCTTTCCTCATGCCCGAAGGCACAGTTATTATTATTATTATTTAATACTAACAGGAAAGTGGTTTTCTTGGAAGTTTGTTTTTCCAGAAAACACTCTGTGGATGGGGAGAGATAATGGAAATATTACTCATAGTTGGGTTTGGCCATAGAAGTTCTACCAATTTTTCCAGGTCCTGAAGATAGACTACACTTGGATGTAATAAGTCCTGTGTGATTCTGGGGTTATGAAGGACAGCAGGGGTGAGGGGAAGGAGGAGAGATTGGCTAGAAGGAGGCATAAGGACTGGCAGCACAGGAAGAAGGTCTTTTGCTTGTCCACACTGAGAAAGGACAGCAAAGCAGCTGGGAGTTCAGAAGGCTTGAAAAAGAAGCCACACCTGCCAAGGGCCCTGGATTATAAGCACAAGGACATGTCATCTAGCACTCCTCAGATGCCTAGGGGAACTCACTTCAGACCTCTCCACTACTCATCCAAGACAAGTAACCTTCCCTTTCTCTGTCACTTCTCCCTTCTCCAAGGAAAACAGCCATCCTTTCCTTTCTTCAAAGACTGGCATCATAGGACAATTTAAAAAAATAATGGCTGGTTTCATTCTGGGTCTAAGACAAAGAGGATGCTCCCACCAGGTTCTAAGGAGGCTCTCTGGTGGCAGGAGAGTTTCTGGGGACTCTGGGACACAGCTCTGCAGACACTGGGAGTCCCCTAACTAATAGGCCAGGGAGTATTTCCAGGGATCCTGGATTTGCGGCTGGAACCTTTACTTGTTCAGCTCAAGAAGAGTTGGTTCTCTGCAGAAACAAGTGAACCTGTGGCATGGTACTCCCTGCATAGCTTAGATGTGCTATTTGTTAGAAGATACACTTGGCTCTTAGCATGTGTTGGGACGGGAAGAGCTCAATGCACATGGAAAAACAAATGAGAAGTTTAAACAGGCTTTGTCCTATGCAAGGTCTTTTATATGAGATTTGAAAATCTCCTCCCCCACCACCACTAAAATGCAAACGCGCACAAGACAGTTGCACATTTTGTTTTCTGGCAAAGACCCTTGTCTTTGGAAGCCAAGATTTTCCAGCAAACAGAGTACCAGACTTTCCGGGGAAATGAACAAATCAAAAAGTACCAAGCTGTTCCAGGATGGCCAAGGGGACTCACTCTCTGTGTCTAAAGAGAGAGGAGGGCCTGCTGCCACACTGAGCCCAGGAGGAATCATTGAAGTAACAGAACCCAAAACAGTAAGTGCTGATCCCAGGATGCACGAGCTCATCCCTGCCTTCCTCTCCCTACAAGCGGAGGAAGCATCTCAGGAACACCTTCTCTGACCGAAGCCAGAGGGCAGAAAGCACCACTTTTCAAATCCTCTGCAGGGAGAGTGGCCTTTCTTGGAGCAGAACGATAATATAGCCCCACACTGAGACAACTCTATCATTCTATTCTGCTATTGATTTAAAATATACTTAAATGGGCGTGGATAAAAAATTAGCCCGTGATTCTTTTTTTTTTTCCTACATAGAGCATGGCACCTTGTACCCAGTCAGTGCTCCATTAGTGCTGAGCAAAGGCATTAAACAGAGAGCAAACCTGGTAACCATAACACTGTTATCCTCAAAGTGCGCTATCAAACCTTACACTGCTTTATCCTCACAACACCCCTGTGAGGTAGGTAAGCAATATTCTCATGGCACAGAAAGAGAAATTGGCCCCAGAGTGACTTGACTTGGGTACACTTGCAAAAGGGCAGAGTCCTGCAGGTCTCATCACCAAAGACACAATCTGTCCATGAGAAAGCACCATGCTTTTATTTAAATGCTTTCTCTGACCCTTTTGTTAAAACAAGGAAAATGCTTAAAGACGTCACTCTGTAACATCAATTTCCTGTGTTTGGAAAGAATACACTTAATGCTGTTTCTGCCCTAGGGAATTGGAAGCACTGACCAGCTGGACACAATTTCCTTCAGTTTACTTCCGGAATCCTGCCTCTTCCTTATCTCTCGCCTACCATCCACTGAGGCTCTCTGAGGCTCCAAGCATCCATCTTTGAGTTGCTGTTCACAAACGCCGCAGGATCCTTTCATGAGTCAGAATGAACATGGTGAGCACACAGGCACAGCAGGGGGTCCTCTGTGTTCCTTCCTTTTGGTCGCCATCTGAAATACCTTGTGGGAATAAGGCCAGCAGGGTTGGCCTTGCTACACACACTCAGACACACTTGAAGGAGCTATTACTGACTTTCAGAGTGGGGCTGGTTTATCCTCTGCATCGAATATAGCATTAACCTTGCAGACCAGGCTCAGAGCAGGTGGGAATGGAGTCAGACCAGGGCTCCATGGTCAGGGGCAGAAGAATTTGGCAGCAGTACCCAAGACCTGCCCTTGAGAACACTCTGTTCCTCTGGGGCCGTCTCAGAAAGTGACTTTTCTTGCTTTTTGTAATTTTTGGTGAGCATTTCTATAGCAGAATAGACCCGGCCAGGACCAGGTGGACTGATCCATGGGAACTGGAACTTCTATAGCTTTGTTTTACAAGACAGTTTTGGGAACCAATTTAGAATTAGTATCACGGCAGCACCCCTGAGTGCTAACATCCTCCATGGCTCCCACCTGCTCTCACTCTGGGTTAGGTCCTAAGAACAGTTAGGTTCTTAGGATGGGTCTGTTTGCTTGTTCCAAGCATATCTTGGTATTTGAAACAATAACAGTCAAACCATAGTAACACACACACACACACACACACACAAAAAAAAAAAAAGAAACTATGGGGGGGGGCGGGAAAAGAAATTGAACTTAACTTTTTCAATTCCAATTGTGATGGGGAAAAAAATCCCAATTTAGAAAAAGATAAAGAAAGGCAAAACCAACTGCATGCTCCTCTCCAGCCCCACATATCTCTTTGAAGCTCGGCCTGCAGGCTCCAAGCACAGCACACCAGGGAGTGGTGAAGACCCACCATGTACACAAGCATTTGTAGCTGGCAAGACAGGTGTTGGAAAAGCACAGCTGAGCTTTCATCCTCTGCAGGGGAGCTGGAGGGGAATGAGTCCATTTGAGAAGGGAAACCCCAAGGCTTTGAGATACTTCCCAAAGAGCTTCCGGCCACCCCCCACACCATCTCCAGACCTGCTCTGCTCATCCCACCTCATGTCTGTCAGGTCCTCAGTGAACATCCATTCCCAGAAGCAGACTCCCCTGTATCTTCCTCGGTCTTTCAGGAAAAGCTAACATCGTGGGATGTAAGGATTGACAGATGCCTAGCAGAAGTCAGGTGACTGGATGTCCCTGGCCAGATGTTACTGTACCGAGTTAGCAATGCTGCGATGTAGCTGACTACTCCAGGGCTCTCTTCCTGCTCACATGTCCTTCTTACTCACTTCCTGGACTTCTGGGTGCCAAGTGTACCTGAAACCTCTTTTTACATACTTCTAGTTCCCAAGATGCGGGGTCACCCTTCTTCCTATGAGATGCCTTCATTACAGGCAGCACTGACTGAATCATCAGAGCATCCCTGAGAGGCGGGAAAGCAGAGGTGGCCTGATCTGCTCTTCATCCACTTTATGATGGAGAAACCAAGGCACCAAGAGGCGAAGTGAGTCACCCATGACCGCAGCGGAGCCCTGAATCGGCCTGTGGCCCTCCATGGTCTTTCTGGCTTTAGGCAGAGCACCTAGGAAGTGTGAAGCTAAAGCGAGTGTCTAAGCCTGAGGGCCCCAGGGCTACATCGAGGATGGACTGCTAGTCTGTATCCGCAGTGACAGATGGCCAAAGGTTACTTAGAGACAGGTGCTCTCCCAGTTACCAGCCAGCACTGTACTAAAAGAAAAGTCATAAATATCCTTTCTCCTTTGGTGTGGAGGGTGATGTTCCAGAAGCTAGCCTCCCTGAAAGCTGGAACACTGATGACTGATTGACTTCAGTGTGAGGAGGGGGTGAGGGATTCCTGCTGGGGACCAGCACAGGACAGCATCTCCTACTTGGGAAGTCACATTTTATTCACGCAATGGGCAGCCCAGGGCAGGTGTCCCTAGGTCCCACCTGCTCCCGTCCCTGTGGTCTATTCTTAGCCCCTGGCACAGGTGCTGGCCTGGAGAAGGAGCATCTCCTGCAGAGGCAGTCTGTCTGCTGCACTGGAGATATCATTAATAGTACTCATGACCTTTGGCTCCAGAACACTCCTGCTGTGTCCTGCCAGTCACTGCAAAGAAACGTACCGAGAGAAAGATGATGCCTGGGAGCTGAACAAGGCAGAAAGAGCCGGGTAAGCAGAGGAGAAAGCCAGGACTAGGTCAAGTCAGTATCTTCTGGCAATCAGCCAGTAGCAACAGCTACAGCATTTGGAGTATGAACCAGAAACCTTTAGATCATTCAGAGATGGGAAAGGCGAGGCAGACTTTGTCACTACATCTTCCTTTCCCTCAAGGAAAGGCTTAGAGAAAACCCATAAGAAAACAGGCTTGCCTTTTACATTGTCATACATTTCAAAGTCGAGACAGGCACATGTTGACTTAGGATGCTCTGAAGAGCTAATAAGGCTGTAGCCTGCAGCTGGATAATCATCACCAATGCCACATTCCAGAGGCTGGGCTGTAGATGAGAAAGGAAAGCTGCCCAAACTGGGACAGAGCTGTTTGAGGAGAGGAGATAGTGGAAGGACATACTTGAACCCGGAGGAGGTTCCCATAATGCCCCCTCATGTCCTTGATGAAAGAACCAAAGGATAAGCCTAGCTTCCTTCCTGCAGGAAGGGATTTTGTGTCTTGAGAAGAGTGGAGCCCAGGAATCGGTGGGTGTCTGATATGCAGTGCTTATAACTGCTTCCTGGGAGACTGGTTGGGCACTGGAAGAGCTTGACTCCTCAGAGTCCTCTTCTTCTCCTCTGTATTGTCTTTCCCAGGATTCCCTGGAGCATGCTCAGATTTCCCTGTCAGTTTTTCAATTGCCTTGGATTTACACTGACCTCTCTTCCCTTTTCATGTCAAATTTGTATCCCACGCCTCAAGCCAGACCTGGTGTGGTTATTTTAGTATTTGCCAATTGCTGTGCAAGTAGATGCAAGATGACCATACACAACCACCCGGGATCAAGACTTCTTAGCACCACAGGGTATTGGACACATCCTAACCTTATTCTCACCTAGATTCCTTCTCTACACAGGGGCCCAAACCTGCACACAGCAGCCATCTTGCTCTGCTTCAAGGTAGAGAATTTTTCACAGGTCCAGAAGCATCAAGACTTAGGGCTCATGAGAGACCCAGTCAGTGAGGCATGGAATAGACAAGGAAATAACGAGTTCTTTTGGGGGACATGACACATTGCAAAGGGAGCTCAGATGCAAGTGAAGAAGGGGCACCTGACCTTCCCAGAGCTGCTCAGAGGGAGACAAACATCTGGCGGTGACAACAGGTCAGGCTGCAGGAGGAATGGAGAAAGTAATATGACTTGGTGCTTTAAAAAAATACCGTATGTTTTTCTGAGAATTGGGTTTGTACTGGGTCGGAAGCCAGTAGCATGAAAGGTCACATGACCAGGACAGTTGTCCTTGGGACCAGAGAGGATCCGCCCTCACTTAGCCACCATGGGACCCTGCTGCTGAGAGGCCACAGGGGCGACAAAGAATTGGGTGATTCGGACAGTTAGGAAGATGGAGCCTGCTGTCTCCCAGCTCCCAATCTACTTGGGCTTTGGGGATTTGTCCTGACATCCCTGGTTCCAGTTATGGGACAAGTCTGACCTTAAAGAGCAGAGAAACACTTTATAGAGACAGACTGTGTTTGGGAAATCAGAAATTCTGGGGCAAACGGAGTCAATGGGAGTAGGTTTGATGGGCTTAGATCCCCTTAACTTCCCTCATTATGTCCTTAAGGGACCTGAAGAGTCCCCAAGGCAGAGCCATTCAAGCTTGAGGGGTGGAGGGGAGGCTTGCGTAAACAATGCCAGCAAAACCAGTCCTTGTTCCACTGATCGGACCATATTTCTTAGAAATATGAAAAAGACAACTGTTCTGTATGTGCTTAGAGAAATTAAACACGGAGGTCTATTGGCATAATCTATGTTGGGGGGGCAAAATGAAAAGAAATAACGAGGTACCAACAGGCTTACCTACCAAAGCTAAATACTCGGAGTTGGTTGTTTGCCATCAAGAGGTCCAGGGAAAGAAACAGGTGCAGAGATTTCGCTTGCAAGCACTATAGGTTGCAGCTGGGGAAAACTTAGATGGATTTGGAAACTTGTGAAAGGGAAAGTTGTTGGGGGCCCCAGACACTCTGCCTTGGTGCAGTGGTCCTGCTGTGGGGTGCCAAGGTCATCTGGGAGGAAGACACTGAGGATGTGTGAACTCCACTGGTTCTGGGAAGAGCAAGAGTCGGGATCAGAGCTGGCCAGAGAAATGACCAGCCACCCCACAAATAAACTCTTCAGTTCCCCAGTCTGAGCAGAGCATGGGCTGGAGCTTGGGGACAGAGCCCCAGCAGGTGCTGAAGACAGACTGAACAAGTCTTGTGGGGCGCTCCCTCTGTTCACCGCTTTCACACACAGATCCAAGCTGTCCCTCTCTCCCTGGCTTGCTCCTGCCCAGCAGAGGCAGCCCAGCTGGTCTTCACCTTGCCCAAGTGTGCTCACTTGTATCCTGCTTTCCAGAGCAGGGACCAGGTAGGACCCTCTGAGACTCCATATTAGGGGTCCTGCAAAGTTGCGGTAACGCATGAGATACGGGGGTGAGTGGGACAAAGGAGGGAACAGTTAGTTTCACAGCTAATACATGTTTTAAGGTTTAAGGGAGAAAAAAAAAGATTTGGATAAACCATGAAGGAGTGACAAGGAGGGGCTTTTTTGAATAGTTATTTAAAATAAAATATAAAAAAAATTCATAAAACATAAAAAAATTCCTCAGTTTTTGAACTTCTCTTAAGTATAGCTCAGTGTGAGGTCTTGCACCCTGAACAGTTACATCCAGAATTAAAAAAAACAATCACAATCACAGACAATAAAGACTAACAGTATGTACTTAAAAATACTGTGCATGTATATATAGATATATATATATTTACACATATATATCTTTTGCGGAGATATTTTTCTTTTTATGATTAATTTTCTTTTTTCTTTTCTTTCATTTTTTTTAATGTGTGCCCAAGTGAGATAGAATGGTATCAAAATAATACCCTAAAACAGAAATACTCTTTAAAGGAACAGTACCTTCCAAAAACAAATTAAAAATTTTACAAATGGTCAAACATACTTGTGACACCTCCAGAAATTCACTTGGTATAGTGAGAAAAATAAACAGTTGTCTCAAATCCTCACCAAAGCCACAGGGCCTGGAGGAACAGTTTCTGCTGCTGGGTGGGGACTTGCTCTCCAGGTGGATGGCCACACTCAGATGCCACTTTGCCCACCTTTCCATCCAGCCCCTTACATTTCCCTTTCCCAGCTACCACAGTATCTGCCTCATTTCAATTTTGTGTATTTCTGGCAAGACCTTACAGCAGGTGTACACACACACACACATACCCACACTCACACAAACACACACAGTCCACTCACCCCAAATGCACCAGGCTGAATGAGTCTCAGCCAACCACATTGACAGAAGCACCAGTCTGTGAAATGGGTTGGTTAATACGATTTGACTTTTTGATATAGAGATAGATAGTCTAGTGTTCCTCTTTATGTTATTTTTCAAAAGCACAAATGAAAAATGAAAAAAAAAAAAAAACTCTTTCCGGATCAGTTTAAGGCTCCCTACCAAAAATGGAAAGAGAAGAGGCCTTCCACACTGTCACACGTGACACACACGCGCCCTTCTCAGCCTTAAAATGACGGAAGAGATCATTGTCACCAGTCAGGGACTAAGTATTGTGCCTTTAAATTGATGTCATCCTTTTTGCTACCATGCTGAGTTGTATCATTACTGATTCTCTTTGATGGTGTTTATGGACATTTCCTTTGATCTGCTTTTAGAATTTACCAAATTGGGTGTTTGGGGGTTTCATTCTTATTTTTGTTTTGCCTTTTTTGTTTGTTTGTTTTTCTTGTTTTGCACAGGAAAAACAATGCAATTCTTGCTAGGCAAATGTTTAAATGGCACATAGTCAGCCTTCCAGTAGCTTTTCCGGCCAGTGGAGATCCAAGTAGCCCTTTAGCTTCTAGAAGGCTTTGCAAAATGGGGAAGGGACAGGAGAAACTGAATAGAGAGGGGTTTCTATGCCTTTGCTTTTGGTCAGTTTGTTTGTTTGTTTGTTGTTTGTTTGTTTTTCAATACAAATCATCAGATGGGAAGGATCGTTTTGGTATGGTATCTGTTTGTTGTTTTAATTTGTTTGTTTTGTTGGTAGATTTTGTTTCATTTGATTATTTAATTTTTTTTTCTCTCCTGGTGTGAAAGTCACCAGAAAGTTTAGTGTGAGAAGACATGACAGTACCTAAAGAAACTCAGCACCTAAGGGCATAAGGCAGTTGAAGGTTTCTGTTTGTTTGTTTGTTTGTTTAGTTTAGTTTAGTTTAGTTCTCTCAATCAGCACCAATCCCATCAATGATCTACACTTGGTGTAAAGTAGAAAACTTTTTTGTTTCTTTTGGAGAGGAGAGAGCTCCTCCTTCTCCACCCTAGGAACTGTAGTGTGGGATTAATTTTTTTCTATACTGTTTCTTATGTGTAAAAAACAAAAGAAAGCTTTTCTTTTTGTTTTTACTTACAAAACATAGAGAATATCTTTGTATACATATAGTGACTGGAAAGAAAGCTTATCTGAAGGGGATGTGACTCATTGATCTTTTTGTAGTGTTGGTGGTGGCGGTGTGGTGGTGGTGGCGGTGTGGTGGTGGTGGTGGTGGTTCTGTGTATTGGGGGAAGGGAGGGTTATATTTCTTGCAGGCGGCATTGACCGCAACCAAACTTAAGGTCCCCTTCTCAATCTGGGTCAAGGTGTTCTAGAGCGAAGACTCATACTGCAGCAGCTCATAGAGCAGAGGCCCATCTCGGTAGCGAATGCCCACTGCGGTGGGGGTGACGTACTGCAGGATGTTAATAGTCCTCCGCAGCCTCCTGTCTACAAAGTGCGCATCCCAGGCCGGGTACCTCTTTCTTGGCATGTCAATCTTAATCAGGGGCCCTTCTGGGTGGTAAGGACGCCCTGACGGGGTGGAGGGCCCCATGGGTCTCACTTGGAATACAGGCAGGCAAGTATCAGCCGTGAGGTCCTCCTGCTGTTCCGTCACGGCTCTGGTGGGAGTGACCTGGGTCCCCCGGTACCCAGGGGTCTGAGGTGCCATGGGCTCAACATCGGGGGGCAAAGGGATGCCCCAGAGCAGCTCGGCACAACAGGAGCTGGCAAAGACCTTAGCCCGCGGCCCCATGGGATGCAACACGCCATAGTATAAGAGCATGAGCGCGATCCCAGCCACAAAGCTAACGAAGACACAACACAGTGCTGGCACGGCATAGGAGTCAGTGTTCTCCGGGTTTCTGTAAAAATACCAAAGGAACGTCAAGGCAGCATTCTCGGTCAAGACTATCGTATAGTATGCGAACATTCGGTATCGAGTCCGCCCTTCCTTGACGTTAAACCAGCAGAAAATGTACACGATCCCTACCACCATGTTGAAGAGGATCTCCTCCCACTTGGACATGCAGAAGTCTGTCCCTCCATGGATGATCCAGAAGGCCATGGCGCACCAATGCACCACCACGAAGATCCCGAAATACAGCTGGAAGATGGAAGCAAATAGGGCGAAAGAGATAACTCGGGATGAGATGGTGAAGAGGCGCCAGAAGAGGTGGATGAGGGCCCCTCTGTAACTCATGCTCTTCTTGTCGTCCCTGGAGTCCCGCAGCAGCTTGTGATAGGAGGCTAGCACCCAAGCCAGGGACATCAGGGAAGTCACAGAGGAGACACCTGCCAAAAAGACACAAACCCACACAGTTAACACCTCGGATATCTAGGATATCTACCGTGGACGCCGTGGATGGAACTCCTGGCTGAGGAGACGTCCACACACAATCTAGAGGAGGAAGGAGAGAGAAACAAAATCAGGCACTGGACCAGAGTCCCGGCTGTTTCCCACACCGAGAACTATAGGTGTGTGAAGTCGGTTTCAGAAACCTCGTTGCAATTTGAGAGGCTCGAGGCTCAGGAGCAGAGTGGAGAGGCCCTGCTTGGCCTGGAGCTGGGAAATAGGGAGCATCTGCGACGAGTGGGGACCACTCTGCTGTCTACCTTTAAGGGTCCTTGTTGCAGAAGTCTCGGGTTTGTGGAGGCCCACCCTAGCTCAAGCTCCTCCCTCAAACATTCTTTTCTGTGAGAGTGCTGGGCAGCTCGCTCAAGGTCCCAAATGCCCTTCTCCGGACCTTTTCCCACTCTGCCTTCTCCTTAACCAGACATCTAAAGCTGTCCCCTCCGCTGGCACTTGTGGCACTGTCCTGGCCTCTGCACACACTCTTCTTGCTCTCCCAGCAGCCCCCTTGAGGTCTTCCCTCTCCATTGTCCTCTCTCCTCTGGTCTCCCAGGTTAGAATCACTACCTCCTGATTCAGAAGCGCTCCTTCCCCTCGTGGGTTTGGTGATGTTTTCTGGGGGCCTCTGTGGTTCATTCCCCCAGGAAATCCTCCAACACTCAAAGACTCTAGGAGCTTGGATGTCTCTGAGCCCTGGAACCACGCCAGGATTCCCCCATCATCCCAGAATCCTCACGCATAGCCCAAGTGAGCGTCTAGCGCCCCCTTGTGTAATCCTTCCTAAAATTCAGAACTAAATACAACTGGAGGCCGGGCTACCATCTCATTGATGGTCTCCTTAAAAAACTGTCTATTCTCACAAGCATGGCTCTCCTGTTACGTCCTCCAAGCCGAAATCAGCTCTGCACTACCCACTAGTGTTAAAGTCAGATTCAGGTACCGAAGGGACCAAGAAAGATGCCTCAGAGCCTCGCTTGGGTCCCTGCACAAGGATTCAGATTTCAAGGGGGAAACAAAGTCCTTCTGCTTGCCGGTTCCAGAATTATGATCCTGTCCGGCTCGCGAATCTCCCTGCTCCCCTCCTCAGACGGTAAAATAGTATGTCAGGAGCCACAGCAAACCCAGCACGTGGGCAGCACACAGGGCATTGAACGTCTAGATGTTTGACTGCCACCAGGAGTATGCACGCTGCTCATATCAACGAAGACACAAAACGAACAGGAGGGATGAGGCACAAAAACCAATCGAAAAAGTACAGAGCAGTGATGGTGGATTTTAATCCAGCCTCTCTGGAAAGTTCTATAACGGATACTTGAATACCCTGCCTGCTTGCCCTACACGCAGGCCATCTATCTGGTCTGCTTCTCAGAGACCATACATGGTTTGTGGTACAAATATTCAGAGACAGGTTGTGTTCTGGCTGTTAGGTTGAAGTAGGGATGGCCGGTCCTCATAGGATTCACTTGACTTGGGTGTGGGTTTCCAGAGGGAAGAGAACAGGAAGTCACACCATGGAATCTTGCGTCAGACTTAGTCCCTGGGACACTCTCAGGAAATTCCTTTCAAACATTCTTGTGACTCCACTACCACCTGACTACCCAGCCTGCCTTCCTTCCTTCCTTCCTTCCTTCCTTCCTTCCTTCCTTCCTTCCTTCCTTCCTTCCTTCCTTTTTTCCCTTGAATTGGGGTGTTTCTAAGTAGCTTAGGTTAGTCTCAAACTCACTACTGTAGCACAGGTTAGCCTGGAACTCCGAATCATCCTGCCTCAAGCTCCAGAGTTCTAACAACTGAATTCATTTATTTTTGTTTGTGTGCATGCACAGGTGTGTGTGTGTGTGTGTGTGTGTGCGCGCACGCGCGCATACATGTATTCATGTTTCTCTGTGTATAGGCATGCATAGACATATGCACAAGCATGTAAAGACCAGAAGTCAATGTCGGGTGACATTTCTTAAGAGCTGTACACTTTATGTTTTGAGACAGGGCCTCTCATTGGGACCTGGGGTTACTGAGAAGGCTAGGCTGGCTAGCTAGTGACCTTCAGGGATGCCCTTGTCTCTACACCCCAATACCGGGATAACAAGGCTTTTTATGTGATACTGAGGATCAAATTGATGTCCTCATGCTTGCACGGTAAACACTTGATTGGCTTAACCATCTTCCCAGTTCCAACTCTCTCTCTCTCTCTCTCTCTCTCTCTCTCTCTCTCTCTCTCTCTCTCTCCCCCTTCCTTTCTTTTTGTTTATTTGTTTGGCTTTTCAAGACAAAGTTTCTTTGTGTAACAGTCCTGGCTGTCCTTGAACTTGTTCTCCTTTTGTAGACCAGCTTGGCCTCAAACTCACAGAGATCCACCTGCCTCTGTCTCCTAAGTGCTGAGATTAAAGAAATGTGTCACCATACCCAGCTTTGAACTCATTCTCTCTCTCTCTCTCTCTCTCTCTCTCTCTCTCTCTCTCTCTCTCTCTCTCTCTCTCTCCAGGGTTTCTCTGTGTTTCCTAGCTGTCTTGGAACTTGCTCTGTAGATCAGGCTGGCCTCGAACTCGCAGAGATCCTCCTGACTCTGCCTCCTGAGTGCTGGGATTAAAGGGGTGCGCCACCACCACCAAGCCGGAATTCATTTCTTGGTGCTAATCTTTAAGCACCTACTGGGAGCTATCACGACTTGGCTGTCAGAAAGGAGTTTTATGAAAGTGAAGTAGGAGGGAGGCTTGATCTGGGGTTCCTCCTAACACAATGGGAGCGATCACTGGATCACTGCCCTATTATTTTCCACTCGGGAGAGCAAGAGTGCTGAGCTTGTAGAGCAGGAAACTCCAGCTCAGCTTTTGCCAGAGCATGGCCCTCAATTCATTTCCATTCTAAGACTGATTTGAACAGAGCTGGGGTACCAGAGCAGGACAGCCTTTGGCCTTCACAGTTCCAGTTTTACCATTCTGTGTGTGGTGACACTGCCTTCTGAGTACAGGGCTTTCCGAGTGCTTTGCTCAGCAGCCACAGCCCAACACCGTGCTCTGCCTCCTTGCCTCTTCCTGATCCACCACTGTGGTTCTGAGGCTTTCTTCTCCTCTCTTTTCAAGACAGGTGTTTCTCTGTTTAGCACTGGCTGTCCTGGAACTCAGAGATCCTGCCTCTGTCTCTGCCTCCCAAGGGCTGGGATCAAAGGCATATGCCACCACGGCCCGGCCCTGAGGCTTTGTTCTTGTCTCACCCTTTGTGGCACTAAAGTTGCTGGTTCTGCAATGGGGCTTCTGGGTTTTCCCGGTAGAGCATGGTGAAGACGTTCTTAAGACATCCCACTGCATTATCACTGGCTTATAAGGAAGGCGCAGGAAATGGTTATGGGGGCCAGAGGAGCAAAACCACGGCAGGCAGTCATGGTCTCCTCTCACAACCTCAGCTAGTTCTCACTTGGTGAAGTCTGGAATTGCCACATGGCTTATGGAAGAGAGGTCCCCATACACGCTTCTCAACCTGCTCATCCCCCAGCAAGACTTGCCCAAGCTTACCCCGAGGACCAGTGACCA
The DNA here is from genome assembly GCF_950005125.1 of Chionomys nivalis. Taxonomy (NCBI): domain Eukaryota; kingdom Metazoa; phylum Chordata; class Mammalia; order Rodentia; family Cricetidae; genus Chionomys; species Chionomys nivalis. The sequence continues at coordinate 49,381,270 of NC_080097.1, forward strand.
TGCAACCTAGGATAGCGTTCCTCCTGCTATCTGCGGCTGCTAGCTGATGCCGTCTCTTCTCCACCTTGTCCTTCTGACAGCTGGGGTCTTTTCGTTCCCAAGGTCATTTGTAATGAAGGTCATTGGCCTGTTTCAATGGCAGAACCTGTTCTACTTCCTAGCCATGGACTCCTTGGGGGCTTGGAATGACAGGTTTGTCTCTGAAAGTACAAATGGACCCCTAAGTCAACAGGCATGCCAGAGCCCGGGAGTGGGAGTGGCAAGCAAGTGTAGGGTGTGGAGATGGCCTCATACCCACACAGAGCAGGGACTGTAGAGGGGGGAGGGTGGCCTGGAGGTGTCCAAACCCTCACTCCCACCACTTTCTAGTTCACCACATTACCATAACCCCCCTTCCCTACTCAAGGCTCCAGCACATCTTTCATCCAAAGTTGGTGGTGGCCAAAGGCCTTAGTCCATCTCACTGAAGAGCTGAGAAAAGCCAGGCTCATGAGACTCCATGCAGGAAATGAGTTTCTCTCTCTGGATGTTCACCAGATGTGACCTTTATCCTCTACGGGCTTAAGAGCCAATGGCACAGGTATCAGATAGACCTATTTTCAACCTATCCCCAAAGATATATCGTTGTCAATTGATGGAGTAAATGTTCCTGGCTTGGCCAGGCCACGCCTGCATCTTTTCTTTGGATAAAGCTGGTGGCTTCTCCAATTCACGGAATCATGAGTTCAACTGTTGGATGGTGAGCCATTAGCTGAAGGCAGTTAGATGATGTAGGGGACACAGATGGGGATAACAAGCCAGGACAGAAGAGGGGCTTCCCCTGTGCTATAATACTCCTGGCCAATGCCCAGCTGTCCGGGAGAACACAGGCAGGACCCTCTGAACACCAACATTCAGGTCACAGTCTTATTAAGAGGACCATGTGGAGGCTGTGCTGGTCATGGGCTGAACTGGGTCTTCCCTAGATCTTGGTGTTGAAGTCCTCACCCCTGGCATCTAGGAATGTGGAGATGGGTTTTTGTTGTTCTTTCTCAGACAGGCCCTCATTCTGCCACTCAGGTTGGCCTCAAACTCACAGCCGTCCTATTTCAGGCCCTCGAGTGCTCGGATTGCAGACATTTGCCACCCCGTCCAGACCAACTGAGAGGGGTTTTACAGAGCAGTTTAAGGCCAAGCGAGATGACAGAGGTGTCCCTAATTCAGCCTGACTAGCATCCTCATAGAAGAGGAAGACAGAGAGATACTAGGGACGCACAGACACTGAGAAGGACCACATGAGGACCTGGCAGAGGCACTGCCTGTAATCTAAAGAGAGAGGCCTCAAGCGAAGGCATCCAGTGACATCTTGATCCACATTTCTCATCTCCTGAACCATGAGAAGACCATTTTTGCTATGCTGTTCAGCCTGTGGGACTCCATGATGGTGACTCTGGTAAACTAGTGTGGTTTTTTATTCAATTCACTTTTTTTTCGAAATTCATCTTTAATTTATTTGTGTGTGTGTGTGTGTGCCTGCTTGTCTGTGTGTACCATGTGTGTGCAGATACCTGGGGAGGCCAGAAGCGGGCACCAGAACCCTTATAATGCAGTTATGGGTAGTATGGGTGCCAGGGACCCAACCCAGGTCCTCTCCAAGAGTAACCAGTGCTGTAATCATTGAACAATATCTCCAGCCTCTTAATTCATTTTTTTAATAAAGAAATTTAAGAAAAATCTTCCAAATCATGCACCTCGCAGGAGCCTAGACACAGAATTAGACCTTGAAAGTGACCCATGCCTTAAAGCTCCTGGACACTGCTGGTCTTCATGAGGGCTGAATGAGTGGTGGAAATGTAGGCATGGAGATTTGACTCTTGCTGGAGTAGGAGAAAATGCAGGCCCTGTAGGAACCAAATGGGAGGTTCTTAAAGCCCCATCAGCCTTCCTTAGGAGACCAATACCCACACCACAAAGAGAGCAGTGACCCTTGTGGAATCCTTGTGGTCACTGTCCTACCAGGTGATTAGTCCGAGGCTACAGTGTGCTCATTGCCCTGCAACAGCTCCCTGGGAAGATTTCCATCCCTGAGGTGAACCCAAAGATCAATGTTTCCCTGGGCAACACAAGCTCACAGGAGGGTCTCGAGGCCCCAGGAAACTGCCTAGCTAGACCTGGGAATAGCCAAGGTTTCTTCTCACTCAGAGCTTGGCCACTTGGTGCATGCGAAAGATCAGGCCAGAGACTGTCAAATGCTTCATGCTTAGCTAAGACAAGTTCCCAGCAATGAGCTTCATGGCTCACTCACTACCCTGGTGTAGAGCAGGAAGTAAACTTGTGGCCCACATGGAATTTGTCCCCATAGACACTCCAGAATAGCCAGTGGCCACTCCCCAGAGACCCACAGCCCACAGGCAGCAAGGGGAGATGAATCATAGGTCCTTGAAGCCATGGAATTGCTTAGGCTTCCAAACCACTACACGGTTAGCCTTCTGTGTCTGATGGGCCACACCCCTCCAGTACAGCTGTGGCCCTTAGATGCTTCTGTGACTGATGGGCCACATCCCTCCAGTACAGCTGTGGTCCTTAGATGCTGCTATGACTGATGGGCCACATCCCTCCAGTACAGCTGTGGTCCTTAAATGCTGCTGTGACTGATGGGCCACATCCCTCCAGCACAGCTGTGGTCCTTAGATGCTGTTGTGACTGATGGTCCACATCCCTCCAGTACAGCTGTGGTCCTTAGATGCTGCTGTGACTTATGGGCCACATCCCTCCAGCACAGCTGTGGTCCTTAGATGGACCTTCAGGGCTCCACTCAATCTAGGCTGCCTCAAGAGTTACATATGCACCTGCCAGCCCCCTGCCTGCACCTCTCAGTGGTCCATCTCCAGAAGGCTCAGATAGAGATTCCCATGGTAGGGAAGCCTCCGTAAGCCCCTCTGTCCTCTCAGGAGTCCACCCATGCCAACCCCTCCAGGATCATTTCACAATCTCCTCCTTGTCTTAACTGTGGGAAGTGGTGCTCCCAGGAAGCCCCAACCTGTGTCTTCGTATTTCAGGAAGAACGGCTTGGAAACAGAAGAAAGAGTAAGGGTACCACCGATACTGAAGGCTTCCAGAGCGTCGGGTGCTATGCCAAACCCTGCGTTATTTCACCCATTCTGAACAATAAACCCTAACTGCCTGTTAGTGTCTCCATTTCACAGACTATTGTATGCTCGGAGAGGTAAAGGACCTGCTCATGGTTTCTGGGTTCGGCAGACCTTTGATCTGATGCTTTGACATTTGTGGCCTTGCTGCCCCTGGAGAAGTCGGGGTAATTCCTAGAGAGTGCAGACTTTGCCTATGAGCAATGCTTTCACATCTCAGCATAAAAGCCCGCCTCTTCCGGGAGCTGCCACCCTCTGGTCCATCTGCCACCTGCTCTTATCACCCCAGGCCAGGGATAAACATCGCCCTCTGGCTAGGGGAGCACACATGATTCCCAAAGGTCACAGCTGCCTGAACTGTTCTGCCTGCCTACCTGCCTGCTGTTCCTGTGGAAGCCACATAACAACCTTGACAACCTTCTCCCTTCCTGCCTCCCTTAGTCTCTGCCTCCTGTTTGGCACAAGGTTCCCTGTACTACAAGCCCGAGGGTACAATGAGTTTCTTTCTGGATCTTGGAATTACAAACCCTTTTGTTGTGAGTATGTGTGTTCATAAGTGTACATATGTGTGGGTCCATGTGTGGGGGACCATGTGTGTGGGAGTCCTTATGCATGGGTGTCCATGTGTATGGGGGTCCATATATATGGGGGTCCATGTGTGTATGGGTCCATGTGGGGGGGAACCATGTGTGTGGGAGTCCATATGCATGGGGGTCCATATGTGTGTGGCCACCAGAGGCTCCTTTCAGGTGTCTTCCTCAATCGCTTATTTATTGTTGTCATTGTTTTTCTTTTTCTTTCTTTTTTCTTTTTTATCTCTCACTCAACCCGGAGCATACCAATTGGTGAGGCTGGCTGACAAGCAAGCCGTGGGGGTCTTCCCATCTGTTTCCCCAGTGCTGGGAGCACAGGCATGAGCCACCATGTGAGATTTTGACCATGAGTGCCAGGTAAACTCAAGTCCTCAAGCTTGCAGGACAGGCATTTTACCAGCCGAGCCAGCTCCCCAGCCCCAGTAACAGTTTTCCGTTGCTGTAGTCTCCTGATGCCATATTCGGATCATAATAAAATAGTTCACCTATCAGTCGGTCAGACAGCTAGACTAGTAAGCTATTGGGTAGGAGGATGCAAGTCTGGAACACTTAATTCCCAAGTCCCAGTTGCCTTTGGACTACAATCCAAAGAACATTCAGTAGTTTTCTTCCCCAATGGGCTGGGCTCAAGACTTGGTGAGCCAAGCTGCTCTCTGAGGCAGGAAGGTAGCATGCTTCTGACATGAACCTCAGAGTCAGCCAAGAGCTGCCCCTACTTTCCAAAGAGATGCTGGGCTCAAGCCCACCCCCTCAACTGTGAGAAGTCCATGGTGACTGACAGCTCTCCTTGAGGGCACTACTTTAAGAGTGGAAGGAAAACAGCAGTAACAGGGCTGGGCTTAGCAGCCAGCACAGAGAAAAGCTGGATGCCCACGAGTGCATTCAAACAGATACATAAGCTGCATGTATGTGCCATTCTGTCTTGAGGTCTCGCTGCTGCCTCGGCCTAGATAGATTTTTCCCTGCTTTCTCTGCTTGCCCACCCCCTGCTTATTCTCAGAGCTCAGCCTGGGCATTGCTTCCTCCTTGAACACCCTACACATACCCTGGGATGCACAGTGTTCCACACTTCTGGCCTGCCACAGCACTCCAAACATTGCTCCTCCATTGCTTCTACTTCAAAAGCACTTTCTGCAGACTGTGGGCCCCAGTCCATCCCTGAACTGTGATTTCCCTTCTGAAAGAACTGACTTATGATTTCCATGTGCTTGTGTGTGTGTGCACATGGTCATGTGTGCATGCATACATATACGAATACACATGCATGGGTGTATATATACATATGGCGGTTTGTAGTTGAAACTTAAGCATCATTTTCAGTCACTTTCCACCTTAGTGAGCTCCAGAGATCTTCCCATTTCTGCTCCAGAGATCTTCCCATTTCTGCTTCCCCAGTGCTGCGATTACAGGCAGGTACTTCTGTGCCTGGAATTTTTTTCTTAAATATAGGTTCTAGAGCTCAAGTATGACTTGCTGGGCCATCCCACCAACTTCTGACTTTACGTCATCATCATTATGTGCACTGGTGTTTTGCCATGGGTGTCAGGTCCCTGGAACTGGGGTTACAGACAGTTGTGAGCTGCCATGTGGATGCTGGGAATTGAACCTGGGTCCTCTGGAAGAATAATCAGTGTTTTTAACTGCTGAGCTGTCTCCCCAACCCCTAAATTTTTACTTTGGAGTGGAGAAAAGCTGTCTTCCCTACTCCTACAGACTCTGTGTCAGCAGAGTAGTTGCCCAACTCGATTCTTGAGCAAATGCCTCACACATGCTGCTCCGTAAGCAATGCCAGAAATGCAATTTCTGATAACAAAGCCACTGATTCCCTGGCTAAAGCGAGGCTGTGAACAGGCACCTGGAACTCTCCCATGCCAGTGGGCACAGTTGTCTCGATTGCTCATCTAAATCTACCTTCCCCTTGATTTCAGTTTCCTGTGACTGACCAAACAAAGGACCACATGTGTACTGGCAGAAAACAGGCACATTTCTCTCGGCACAGTTCTGGAGGTCAGGCTCTGATTTCTGAAGCATTGGCAGGGCTGAGTGCCAGCTGGAGGCTCCAGGGAAAATCTGCTTCCTTTCCTCTCAACTTCCGGAGCTGCCCATATCCCTTGGTTGGTGGCTTCTTTCTCTGTCTTCAGCGTCATCTTCGAGACTCTCGCATTTCACAGACACATTACCCTCTGTCCTATTGGTGTGCCTCCCTCCTATCAGGTACAACCGGGCAATCAGCTTCATCTTTTCAGTTCAGAGCTCTTCATGGAATCAGCAAAGCCCATATTCTGCATGAAATGTGACAACTCTAGGTTCAAGATTAGGTGGCAGACCCCCTGGTACATAATATGTAGCCAGCATTTAGCGTCACCCTGTAATAGCCAGTGGGGTGGTTTTGTCCCATACTGTGTGTCAGGTAGTGTCTGGAAGGATACTTTTGGTTCTTATAACTCAGGATACAGGTATATGGAGGCTGGGGAGGCTGCCAAACACCTTGCAGTGAAGAAAGCAACCGCAATGAAGAATCGTGTGCTCCTAGATCTGATCACACTGAGGTCCCACCTCCTTTCATGGCCCCTGACACCAGAGATGGTGTCACCCTGTAAAAGGCCCATGAGTATGGACACAGGAAACCAGGACACTAGAAATCGTCTCTTGGTGCTGATAAAGAACGCAGACTCCTCTGATGGTAATTTGGTTTTGTTTTGGTTTTTGAGACAGGGTTTCTCTATGTAGCTCTGGCTGTCCTGGAACTCATTATGTAGACCAGATTGGCTTTGAACTGAGAGATCCACCTGCCTCTGCCTCCCCAGTGCTGGGATTAAAGGCATGGACCACCATGCCTAGTGATGTTTCTTTCTTTCCTTCTTTTTCCTTTGATAGTAATATTGGTTACCAACTTTATGGGACTTAAAATCAGCACTGAAGCAGGTCACTGTGCATGTCTGTGAGAGAGTTTCTAGATGCAGCTAATTGAAATGGGAAGGCCTATCCTCAGTAAGCAGCAGCATGTTATAGGCTAGAGTCCCAGACTGAATGAGAAAGAGAAAATGGACTGAGCATCAGTATTCCTCTCTCTGAACCTGGCAGCAGATGTAATGACTCAACACCTCTGCCACCCTGCCTTCCCCACCATGATGGACTCTACTCTCACACTGAGAGACAGAGTCATCCCTTCCTTCCTCAAGCTGCCTTTATCAGGTGTTTTGTCACAGCAAACAGGCCGACAACTAGGAAAGAGCCATCGCCCTGTCTCAGGCACAGACCCTCCATTGTGTTTCTCCTATGGGTAAACCAGAGGAGGTGGAAACCCCTATGAAGCTCTTCTGGCCATTGGGGCTCATTGAGTTGCCCCAAAGGCCACCCTGGGAGCATGGTGCAGCCCAGGGAGGGAGCAGCTCTCCTCTCAGGAGCTTGAAGGTCAAATAGCAGCATTTGAAGCATCCAGCGGAAGAGCTAGCTGCACCTTATGTTTCCCTGGGCTCTCCCTCCTAAGACATTGTCAGAAATATCAAAATACCATCTCCACAGCCAGCGGTTGAGGGCGAGCCTCGGGGACTCTAGAACAAATATCAGCTACTCAGCTGCACAGTCAGGGCTTGTGGGAGCCTGGATCTGCTTGGCTGGAACTCAGGAAGTAGGCCCTCTTCTTCTGCCCTCCCTGAGGAGTCTAGCAAACCCCTTCTCACTGGGTAAAGAACAACTAGACCACACCCAGTCCCCTGCAGCTACCAAATATGATGGCATTTGAATGGAGTCTGAGAGATGTCCTGGAAGGAACATGGGCTCTGCCACAAGATATCTAGCTTGGGTATAGCCCATACCTTGGGCAAAGAAGCAACTAAGACTTAATTTATCTTCTGCGAGCCAGGGGTAAAAATACAGACTTTGAATATGCAATGAGTAATGACTCTTTCCTTTTATATAACTGTGTATATATACACATACTATTTCTATATACATACACATGCACATGTATATATAGCATGCATAAATATATGAACCAAATATATGTAGAATGCTTATGAAGAGTACAAGCATATGTTGTCTTCATATGTGTATATATATATATATATATATCTTCCATATGTTCTTGAAGTTATATTCATGTACCTATTTATTTTTGCCTGTCTCCACCCTTAGAGAGTAGAGACCTCTGTTTTGCCCCTCGCAGTACCCTGAGCCCAGTACTGAGAAGTCTTAATTCCCTGGGTGTCCTCTGCAAGTGCCTGCAGAGAACATTACTCCTGATACAGAAAGGCAGGAGCATGGCTTAGAAGGAGGCTGCTTGCTGAGAACCGTTTTTTTGCTCTGGGCCCTAAGTCCTTGACACCAGGGGCCCTGGAAGAAACAGTGTGCCTTTGATGGCATAGTACCGACATCAGCCATTGCATTGGGTGCTTCTATGGTATCAAGAGTAGAAGTGGGGATAGAAGGGGTTAGCTGGTTTGCAAGGGACCACTGAGAGGGAGAGATAGAAGGACCCCCTGAGGGACACAGCTCCACAAGGACAGGCAAACCAAGGTCAATGCTTGGAGCTCATAGGGACAGCACCTTTCCTCTAGGTGACAGTCTCCAGACCACCCAGGGAGCAAACAGGGAAGCCCTTGCCCCAGGGCATGGTAGTGCTTCTGTGAAATCTTCAGGGTGGGATGACACTGCAGGGGCTCATTGTGTTGCAGTCTCAGAATTCCTGCTTCTGGTGTGTGCATCTATCTGGCCTCACAGGTGAGGAGCACCATATCCCCCATCTTGAAGACCTTCCCCCCCTTCCTCCTCCTCAGCATAAGAGATGGTCAGAGTACAGGGACACTCTGGGAATCCCCAATACCCTCAATTTCATTTCACATACTGGAAGCCCCCTTGACCTTGAGCCTTGACCCTGGATCCTCCTAAATTCTTCAACACATTTTCCCCATGTTTCCTGAAGCTCTGTCTCTTGCACTTCTTGGCTGCAAGGTGACCTGGTGACCTCATGGAGCTTCCCTTACCACCCTACTAAGAGTCTCATGAAGTTCTGCTGCCTTTCCCAGCTTTCTTCCTGGCTTCGTTGCTCTCTTTCCGGCTCCTATCACGCCCTAAGAAAAAATAAAATATCTATCACTCGTTTACATGACCTTCTGGCTTCATGAAGGAATGGAGGGGGGATGAATCTGTTCTGATTCTTAATGCATCTGTCCTCAGTGCCCACACTATGCCAGGCATACAGTAGGTGGTTAATAATTGCCCCCCAGAGAAAGTCATGAAATTCCAGTTGCAGTTGCCGCTCAAGTTTCCAAACTTGCTGCCCTCTGCACTTTCTCCCAGAATCCACCTTGACTCCTGACCTAGATTGGGAAGGCCAGACCAGTGAGACTCCATCCCAGTGTCTGTCAGACACAAAAACCACACTGAAATGGCCAAAGACCATTTTATCTGCACGGACCAACAAGATAAATTTAGTTTGCTTTTCTTGTGATTTTTCTTTAAGTCTCTCCCCTCTCCTCAGCTGTCAAGAGTAACCAGAGGTGAAACAACGACCCTGAGGCGGGGGGGGGGGGGGGGGGGGGAACGACAGGGACACACACACAGGAGGTCTCTGTCAAATGGCTACACATTCTGTCTAATAGTACAGAGACCTACTTCATTGTGACTGAGTGTTTGGAGCTAGAAGGGTGGGGAGCTGGAGCTTCAGGGCCAGCAGATCCTGTGTGTAGACACCAAGCAGAATCCTCATATCACAGCCTGAAAAAGAGACTGGGAAGGGAGTTGGAGAGAGGCCATCCTGGGGACACAACAGTGGCCATGTCTGGCTAGAGGCATCTCTTTGCTGTGCTTCTCCATCCCAGTGATGCATAAAAAGGTGGCCAGAGGGGTCAAGAGAACCTTACATCTCTTTCTTTAGCAGAAGCCAAGACAGGACGCAATGGGCAGTCAGGGCATTAAGATTCTCCACAGAAGACCTGTGTGACACTGTCTATGATCCCACTGTTTCCTGGGAATGGCGGACCAGGACTGACAAGCTGAGAGAAGGGTTTCCTTCCAGTGGAGGCCTGCCCGTCAGCACTAGCACAGGAGCAACCATGACTCAGCATGGAGAGTGATGGTTCGCTTGTTGGGTGCAATGAGATGGTTGTTGCAGTAACAGATTTTACTTACTGTTCCCGAGGAGCCAAAGCAGGAAGCTCATAGAGCTGGTCTATAGCATAGACCTGTGACCTTCAGCTCCCATGGCCAAGTCACGGTCACTTTCCAGCTTTACTCTGTGTTAACCAAGAGGGATGGGCAAATAATTGATACAGAAAATTCATATTGAAAAGTTAATCTTCAAATGTATATATTAATAGCATTGGGAAGCAGAGCCTTTGGGGTTGGATGAGGTCATGCTGCTGGAACCCCCATGATAGTATGAGTGGATTTATAAGGAGGAGAGAGCAAAGCTATCCTGTGTTGTAATATAATATCATAAGAAGACCTCCACTAAGTAACGAAAGAGATGTCTTGATGGAGGGGGCATTTGGGGGTTACGGAGAAACCTGGTGTTAGGGAAATTCCCAGGAACCCACAAGTGTGACCCCAACTAAGACTCCTAGCATTAGTAGATAGGGTGCCTGAACTGGCTGTCTCCTATAACCAGATTGGCGACTACCGTAATTGTCTTCAGAGAGACTTCCTCCAATGGAACAGAGGTCCACAGACCAGCACTGGGCCAAGCTCCAGTAATCCAGTTGAAGAAGAGGAGGAATGATTGCAAGAGCCAGTGGGGTCAAAGCAACCCACAGAAACAACTAACCTGGGTTCATAGGGGCTCACCGACTCTGGATCAACAGTCAGGGAGCCTGCAAGAGATCAGCCTAGGCCTTTGACATATTTGTGACAATTGTGTAGCGTGGCCTATCTGTGGGACTCCTAGCAGTGGGATCAGAACCTACCCCTAAGGCTTGAGATGGCTTTTGGGAACTTATTCCTCATCCTGGGTGGCCTTGCCCAGCCTTAATACAAAGGGAGGAGCTTATTCCTACCCCAACTTGCTATGTCATGCTTTGTTGACACTCATGGGAGGCCTGTCACTTTCTGAACAGAAACAGAGGAGTGGATGGGGGTAGGGGAAGTGGGTGGAGGGAATGGGGGAGAGGAGAGAGAAGAAACTTCAGCTGAGATATAAAATAAATGAAAAATTTAATAGATAGATGATAGATAGATGATACATTCATAAATAGATGATAGATAGATAGATAGATAGATGATAGATAGATAGATGGATGATACATAGATAGATAGATGATAGAAAGACAGATAGACAGACAGATAGATGATAGATAGACAGATATAGATAGATGATAGATAGGTAGATAGATAGATGATAGATAGACAGATATAGATAGATAGATGATAGATAGTTAGATAGATGATAGATAGACAGACAGATGATAGATAGACAGATATAGATAGATGATAGATAGATAGATGATAGATGATAGATAGACAGATATAGATAGATGATAGATAGATAGATAGATAGATAGATAGATAGATAGATAGATAAGCCCTCCATCATGGATTAGCACCGTGTTCTGGACACCAAGCCTCCAGAAATAAATCTCTATTGTAAATTTCCAGCCTTGGGTGTTTTGTTATAGCAACACATGTTTTTTGTCCTGAATATAAAAAGGATTTGAGCTAGCACATATATGAACCAGACGAGAAAGAGTCTAGAAGCATTTTCTTCCCTAGGAAGAAAGAACTCCAGGAGGAAGGAACTGAATGGGTGTAGCAGCTAAGAGCCAGGCCCCAGCCTTTCTCCCCCAGTAGACCAGTACGGGAGCTTCAACTTCTATGAGAAGTTTGCCTGGGAAGACAGAGAAGGGGAAACTGAGTTCTCTTGCGTGGCACTCCTTGTCTCCACCAGAGGAAGAAAGGCTCATCTCAGCGGGATGGTGGGAAGGAGTGGGCTCTTGCCTTTCCGGGTGGTTCAGATGCTCGCTATATGTCAAGCCAAGGTGAAGCTAAGGTTCAAGTATCTGCAGTGTGCATTCCTGTGTGATGTGTGCACACAGAGAGCGGAGGAGGACGCTCTGCTGTGTGAACAACCAGAGGATGCTCGGCTTCATCACTGTGCCTCTCATTCACTTGAGACAGAGTCTCTCGTTCACCCGGAGCTAGGCTGGAGGCCACTAAGCTCAGTGATCCTCTTGTCCCCACCCTGCAGGGCACCAATGTCACCAGTGCGTGTGGCATGCCCAGCTTTTTACTTGCGTGCTAGAGATGGAGTTCAGGTCCTTGTGCCTGCACAGCAAGCCCTGTGACCCACTGTGCCATCTCCCCAGGGCTGGATGTGAGCAGAGCCCACAACTGAGGGAGACTGGAGGAAGAAGCTAGCAGGGAGTTGTGACAGTTGAGATAGAAAGGCATCGAACTGTATCTGAGACTAAATGTTTGTTTAAAGGGAAATCAATGCTTCAGCACGTCTCCTACTTCTTAGATTCTTTTATCTTTCTTAACTCATTCTGTCATATGTTGGTCTGGAGTTATCCGTGTTTATTTATTTGTGTGGGTGGCAGGGGGCACATGCTTTCCATGGCACACTTATGTAGAACAAAGGACAATGTGTGGGTCTGGAGGATTGAACTCAGGTCACCAGGCTTGCACATGGAGCACCTTCACCTGCTGAACCACCTTCCCTGGCACAAAATGTGGAATTGGGAGGTAAGGGTGGAAACTCCACTGGCAAGGCATGGTGTGTGGAGGTCTCTGCGTGCCACAACAGTTATGTCAGGACAGCAAGAAGCATAAAAGTCCTTTGTGTGCATGCTGGTTGCTGTGACCTTGGGCAACTTCCTTTCCTGTGCTTCATCTTCCTGTGTGAAAAACAAGGGGACTGGACCCCATGGCTTCTGTGGCTGGCATCTCCCATCCATCTACAGAGTGTAGAGCCCCAGCACTCCCGCTAAGTATTATAGAATGGCACTTAAGATAGCAAAGTAATGGTGTGGGAGGTCCTTCTGTATATGTGTTGCTTTAATTGGTTAATGAATAAAGTTGTTTCGGCCAGTGGCTCAGCAGAATAGAGCTGGGTGGGAAAACTGAACTGAATGCTGGAAGAAAGAAGGCAGAGTCAATGAGATGCCATGTAGACACCAGAGGAGACAGGCGCGGGACAGAACTTTAACCAGTAAGCCACAGCCACATGGCGATACACAGATTAATAGAAATGGGTTAATTTAAGATGTAAGAGCTAGCTAAAAATATGCTTAAGCTATTGGCCAAGCAGTATTGCAATTAATACAGATTTCTGTGTGATTATTTCGGGAGTCTGGGTGGACGGGAAATGAATAAGCAGCCTCCTACCACAGTCTACTGGGCATGCTGTCACACTCCTGTTGTCCCAGAACTGAGGCAGAGTAGAAACAGGAGAATGGCAACAAGTTCAAGGTCAGACTGAATTAGCTAGTGAGTTTCAGGTCAGCCAGTGCTACAGAGAGAGGCCCTGTCTCAACAAAACGCAAATAAACAAAAGCTGTCTGCCCGAGTTACCTTGGAAGATTCCTGGGAAGACACATGCCTCTGAGGTGCTCCCTGAGCACAGCTGGTTCTTATTTCCATCTTACAGATAAAGAAACACAGCTGGAAAGGAACCGTCCCACATCCTAAGTCTCCATGGCTGAGCTCAAGTTGTATGTGGCTCTCTGCCTTCCCCAGTAGCCCAGGCTGCTTTCCAAGCCTGCCCTAAGCCAGCACGCCTGCCAAGACAGCAGGAACCTGAACCAGCTAGGAGATGGTAGCAGCCTTAGCATATGCCTAAGTACCCTCGGCATGAATGGCACAGAGAGGGGCGGAGCTATCCCACAGCCAACCAGTCAGGGCTCAGGAGCTCCATTAGCAAGGGGATCTACAGTGGAAACAGTCAAATGCCAAGGCACAGCTTACGGACTGCAGGGTCTGGAGGTATCACGACAGCCCAGGAGACCAGAGGCCCCCTGGCCAGAGAGAGAAAGAGAGAAGGCAAGTAGGGTGGGCCCTCTCTCCCAGCTGTCCTGCTATCCCAGACCACGGATACTCTTGCAAGCCTCAGCAGTCAGGGCCTCTGGGTCTGGTTCCTTCAGTGGTGTCTCTGCTTGAATACAACTAACAACACGGCACTCACTACTCTAGAGGGAGTCTTCCCATGGCGGGGTGGAAGGTTTCTCATTTCCTACCCACTGAAGGTAGAACAGTTCCCCCAGAGTGTACATTGGCATCTACGGTATTTCTTCTTCCCCATTTCTCCAAACGTTAGGATTCACACATCACAAGTCCTCCTCTGCTAAACATCCCATTTCTCCCTCCGTGTGCCACCTCGGGTCCCTTCTCAGCCTAGAGCCTGTTCTGGTGCATCCCCGACTCCTTGGTATGTGCTCTGCAACACTGTAGGCTAGGCTAGCCATCAGCTATAAATAAGGCCAGTGCGGTCTAATCTTGTCATCCCTAACAGCCAAGAGCCTTCCTACCCCAGAGCTTGCTTGTCTGGACAATGCTCTGTGGCTTCTGAGGGCCCCATGGAGACGACGTGATACCAGAGTGGGGAGCACAGGGTCCCTTTGTGTGCTCACTGGAGCACCCATCACTTCGGTCTGTTGCTACAAATGAGCTGCGACATCGACATGCACCGGAAGCAAGATCCTGACGTTTGCAATGTCTAGACCTGCCATGCTTCAGTGTGATTGGTACATGCTGTTATTAGGCCTGGTTACCCCCATTCCACAGATGTGGAAATACCAGGGCCCAGGGTGATGCAAAACCAAAGGGGCCCCACACCTGATTATATCACCAGTCCCCTGAACTGCTGGGGTGGGGGGCAGGCTGGCTCTGCAGGTCAGAAGCACATGGAAACTCTGCTCTTCTGAACAAAGTACCTTGGGAACAGGGGCACTGAGGAAAAGGCCAAGGAGACAAATGAGGCTGTTGCAGCGGGGGTGGAGGGTGGGGGGAGAAGGTAGGGGAGGTGATGGTGATGCAGGGGAGAGGCCTGCGGGCACTCACAGGGCAGCGTCTCTGCGCTATTCTTCTGGATCATAATGCAGAGCTGTAGCACCAGTTGGGGCGCGCTCTCCAGAAAGGTCTCCAGGAGGCGCAGCATGTTGACATCTGCATATTCGTACATCATAGCCCAGTAGAAGCGTCGCTGGTGTTCCTTCTGCCGCTGGCTCTGAATCCCCAGGTACATGGTGCGGATATACCTGTGGGGAGACATGGGACAGAGCACACGTGTGGGTGGGGCTTGCAGAAGGACAGCGACCCGCCTGCGGTGGCATTCCCCGACTTCCTGCAGAGGTCCCCAGGAGCTCGAGTGAGATTCAGATTCAAAAGGATAAAGATGTGAGGCATGAGGCCCAGTCATGGGGGGAGCTGGCCCAACGAGAAACCCCAGGCCAGTCCTCTCCATCCTGGTCTCCACTTACACATACAGGAAATGGAAGCATTGACCAAATGATGTCCCAGGCCCATCGCTGAGCATTTCAGATGAGCTCAGAGGTAGGTGGGTTTCTTAGGGTACAGGATCAGGGTGTGGGTGGGAAACATTCCATTACAGTTGGCATTTTTGTTACCCCAGAGAGGAAAAGAACTAACTTGTGATGCTCCTAAGGGCCACTCTCTGGCTGGCCATACCCACATGGGGAGGAGGTGGGTATACCCCATAGAGACCGGTTGGACCTCTGAAATGTCACACTCCCCCTCCCCGCATGGGCTCAGATGGCTGAATGGAGGCTCAAGCAGGTTTTTGGCCACCGAGGCCTGTAGGGAGCCTCCGGGTCTGGGCAGTCACAAATCCATTGACCCCTCTTAGACTGTGTGAGGACCCGCAAAAGCGCTAGGAAGTGGGTCTAGCTGGAGAGCCTGGGCCTCAGGTCAGCACTGAGAACTGTGCCACATTGAAACAGTGTGCCTCCAGTTCAAGTGCCAGGCCCTCCCTCCTCTTCAGTGAGGAGGCTTCACAGGGTGGGTAGCGAGCACATATATGGAGGTCCCCCTTCCTGTGTTAGCCTCACCATCACCAGAATTTTCTGGAGCTTTGTCTCTAAGGCTTGGTGGCTCTACTCAGCCCAGTCCTCAGCCTGGGAGGCCAGTCATCCTATGGGTGAGGGCCAGGACAGAGGAAGAGCCCAGGATATAGTAGACCTGTCTGGGTGGGGGTCCTGTCCAAACACAAGGGTCAAAAGTAGAGCTTTTGAATGGTTCAAGAATGGAACCATACACACAGAGACACATTCCTCAGCTGGAACCATACAGACGGTGCACAGGGTTGACAGCCCCCTTCAGGCTCGCTGGCCCTCAGGCACGACCCACTTGAGCCTGCTGGATAGCCCTCTCTGTCCTCTCCATGCAGCGACACCGGCATCTCTTCACGGGCACGTGCTGTCCACTCCTGCTCCATAAGAATCCCTCTTCACGAGGCACCCAGAGTGCTCTCAGAAGGTTCTGGAGTGCAGGCAGAGAGACCCCTCTACCATCTGGCTTCCCTCCTGGGGGCTTAAGGCCTCACCTCCAGCATCTCACCAGCTCTCCTCTCCTGCTCCCTCAGACCTCTCTCTCTTATCTGTCTTTTTTGCTTCCCCCTAGAGCGCAGAAGCCCTGCGTGAGTAGGGACTTGCTGGTGGCAACCTGGTACATCTCACTGCCTAGCACGGCACCCACGGAAGAAGCAAGTGCATGCTGGGAATGCCTCTTCTATGGGGCTGGGGGACTCCGAGCAGGACCAGAATCTCAACATCCTCATGGTAGACCCTAAGCCTGCTGGAGACAGAGGCACGAGAGGCAGGGGTTGACAAGAGAAAGGCTGTCCTCATGGCCGCGTAGGGGTGTCACCCCAAGACTGCACAGGTGGGAACCCATGCCCAAAGTCCAGACTGGAAAGCACACATTCACAAGACACGTTTAAAACGGAAAGTGCTGCGACCTCTGGTTGCAAAATGGGGGGCTTCACTCCAGAACAGCAGTTGTGTGCTCAACCCGGAAGGATGGAAGCCCAATCACCTATAAGATATGCCACACCGGGCTAAGGCTCTAGGAGCCACAGTGAGCTCCAGCTGAGAGGCCCACGTGTCTACCTTGATCAGATCCTCCACTGGGGAAGTAGGGGTAATTACCTGTTTCTTCATCTCTGCCATGAATCGACAGTTTTGTATGCCAGGATCAACCACGGAACCGTATACACAATGGCTTAAGAGTGAAGGCCACACTGCAAAGGACTCCATCAGGGAGGGATGTGGGAATATTCAGGTGTGCCAGGCCTCCTCAGCCAGGTGTCTCCGCTGCCTTGTGAGCAGGCCTGATGATTGCCATTTCAAAAGTGGGCAAACTGAGGCTGAGCACTAAACTCTGACTCTATCGTGAGCTTGGCTTCCTGCATATTGCTGCTCTGGGTACAGAAGTTCTAGCTCCTTCTGTATGCCATCAAGGAACCAGGGAAGGGCTTGAGAAGGGAAGCGCACTGAAATAAGGGAATGAGCTGCGGGTGGTGGGACACCACATCTCTTTCCTGAGCCCTTAAAGCAGGTCCAGGCCCTGTGAGGTCACCCTGCAGCTCATTGGACTTCTATGTGGGCTGCTTCCTCCTGTGGCCACACGGTGGCGCCAGATCCTAAGTTTCGCAAAAAGGAGGCGCCACACCGGTGATCTCATACCTTAGGGCTGGCGCCCTCCTATGCGACAGTGCTTGATGCAGGGGCCACCTGCGAGCGGCGGCACGTGTTGGTCAGTATGCACCAGGGTCCCAACTGAAGGTATGGTAGGTGCCAAGGTCTCCCCTTCCTCTGAAGGTTCTAGAAAGCTGCCTCGAACAGGAAGGCAGTCTAGGGGAGAACTCACCCACCCTGCTGCTCCTGAATTGACTACCTCACCATCTCCTGTTACATCCTGTCACACTGTCTCTCCTTTAGGAGCACCAGATCTTGCAGTGATCAGTATAAGAGTCAGGAGGTCGCCTGTCGGCTGCACACTGCAGGGCCGTGTGACACCCCCCGCCCCAGGTTGCAGCCTTACCCTAACCCCTCCCCTCATCCATCCCCCGACCCCAGGTTTACCCGCCAGAGAAGGGCAGTCTGAGGCACTCTGGACTCCTGCCAGCATTTTTCATCATCCCCTTTCAAGTGTGTGGCTTCACAGTGTACAAAAGCGCTCCACGCACTTTACACACAGTAATCTGCATTTGAGTGCAAGGCATGGTTCTGAGCAATTGTGTTGAGTTAATGACCTGAGAGCATTAACTGGCGTAATCCTCACGACCGTTTACAAGGAACCCGCAGCATCACCTCACTTCACAGATGGCCGACTGAAGCTCTGAGGCAAAGACCTGGTCCTCAGTTTACCCAGCTGCGTACAGAGCTAGGCAGAGCCTCACCCCTGGGCAGTCTGGTTTTGGTTTATCACAGCAGCACAGATGAGACTAGTGCGCACGTCAAATCCAATCATACGTAGAAAAAAAAATGGTGCAACAAAGCCAGATGGGGTTTATCTTGAGCACGGAAGACTGGTTCAAGTTTCCAAATTCAGTGACGGCAGACTCCTTCATTAGCAAAACCCACACAGCACATCAACCCAGGCAGGAAATGTCTCTGACAGAATTCAACAACTATTCTTAATGAAAACACTCAACAAGCAAAGCCTAGGACAAAACTCCCCAGAAGCTTATGAAGACGCAGGACACCAGTGAACCCGCACAGTTAACTTCACACATCACACACGCAGGCTGAACGCTTTTGTCTGAAGACCGGGCACAAAGCAACGAGTTTTCCTCTCGCCCTTATTCAACCTCGTGCCGGAAGGAGCAGCCAGTTCATCGGCTCACGATAAAGAATTGTGTACAGGCGATACAAGCAGGCTGCAGAGGCAGGGAGCCCAGCTCTGTCTGTTAGAGGCTTAGACGGACGCGCTACCATGCTTGCGCAAACGCATTCCTGGGACCTACGAGGAACTATCCCACAGAACAAAGGGAGACACAAGCCAACTGGTTCTGTAGACTACTTATAGACCGCTGAAATTGAAATTTTAAAACATTCCATTTAAATATTCCAAAAACGAAATTCTTAGACATAAATCAAGAAGGCACGAAAGGTGTGTATAATGGAGGTAAATCACGTTAGACGTCAAAGACAGACCATTTTCATGGATATAATTTAGATGGCAACTGCTCACTCCCCTGGACCTGAAAGCTTAAAGTAATTTTTTAAAGGTTTATTTTTTTAAAGATGTGTGTGTGGTGTGTATGTGTGTTTGGATGTCGTGGATATGTGCACATGGAGGGTAACTATGGAGACTAGAAGAGGGTATCAGACCCCCTTGGTACAGGCTGTTGTGAATGACCCAACTTGGGATTTAAACAGTGGTCCTCCACAAGCGTGGCCAGTGCTCTCACCCCTTGCCACCTCTGCAAACTAGAATGTAATTCTAAGAAAGATCCTGGCAGCCCTCGTCTGTGCAGGCGAGCCTAGATCAGATCATTCCAAAGCATATGTGGAAGACAAAGGAACCAAAATTGCAGAACCAACTTTGGAACCAACCTGAAGCACTCACAATATCTGATTTCTAGGACTTAAGATACAATAATTGGGACAGTGTTGGCAAAGAGAAAGACATTGGCCAGAGTCTCAAATCAGACCCACATGAATGAAGCCAGCTAGTTGCCTAGGAAGGAGTACAAAGAATTTAATAGCAAAATGGAACTCTTCCCCAATGATGTGGGGATGACGAGTTGATCACATGGGACAACTGACTTAAAAATGTATCACAGGCTGCAATATAAAACTAGAAAACCTTTAGAGAAAAGACAGTCTGCATTAATTGAGGAGTTCAACATGCCCGCAGGAGTCAACTCAGTAAGCTTCAACACTTCAAACCTGTTCTGTGCGTGGCATTAGGGAATGAAAGGCAAGCTATGGATGGGATAAAACATCCCTGCATCCCATAGCTGACAGAGAACTTGAGTCCATGTTTGCTTCAGTGCTGTAACCACTAGCAAGTTACCCTTGTTCTAGGAAGGGACCGCAGACCCACACTCACACAAGCAACGCTATTTCATGCGCGCGCACACACACACACACACACACACACACACACACACACCAGCACCAAAGCCATGAAAGTGAGAGGAGACTCACCAGGAAGAGGTTTAGCCAGTGGTGGTGAGAGAGGGTAACAGAGAGGGTGTCAAATGTCATTTTCTTAAAATGTAACAAAATTCACTTAAAAGTTAAAGAAAATTTTTTGTTTTGTTTTGTTTTGTTTGTTTTTTTAAAAAAAAGGACGCACAAATATCTCTTTTAGTAAGATATGGAGTTCTCTGAGTATGTTCCCAGGAGAGGAATATCTGGGCCATAGGGTAGCACTGTTTTGAACTTTTTGAGGAATATCCTAATGGATTTCCATATTGAGTGTGTTAATTTGCACACCCACAGTGTGAAGGGGTTATTTTTTTCCCCCGTAGCCTCTCCATTTGTGTCAGAGTTGATGATAGCCCTTCTGATGGGGGTCTCAGAGTAATTTCCCAATGACCAGTGATGTAGAACACTTTAAAAATAGTTATTGGCCATTTGTTTTTTTTGTTTTTTTTTTTTTTCTTTTTCTTTTTTTCTCGAGACAGGGTTTCTCTGTGGTTTTGGAGCCTGTCCTGGAACTAGCTCTGTAGACCAGGCTGGTCTCGAACTCACAGAGATCCGCCTGCCTCTGCCTCCCGAGTGCTGGGATTAAAGGCGTGTGCCACCATCGCCCGGCGTTATTGGCCATTTGTGTTTCTTCTCTTGAAAACTGATTATCTTATTAGCCCATTCATAGCTTAGCAGTTTTCCCCTCAGGGCTTAATTTCTGGGATTCTTTGTGAAATTCAGACATTAGCCCCGTCTGAGGGGTAGCAGTGATATCTTCTCGCACTCTGTGGACTCTGCTAATGGCTTCTTTTGCACGAACATCCTTGTTTGTTGCTGCTCCGTATAAGGGGGCAGTGAAACGGAACCAACCGAGATGTGCATCAGGAAGTGAATGGATTGTGAAAATGTGGTCCACACATGAACTGGAACAGGGTTCAGCTGTAGGAAAGGAAGCAGCAAACTGCAGGAAAACGAATGTGCTTGGGAAGCGTAAGACTATGTGAGGTGACCTAAACTCAGGGGAAACCCTACAAGTGCTCACTCTCCTTCCCACACAGACCCTAGACTACAATACAAACACACGTAGGTGTAAGCGGGTCTAAGCGTGGGCATGGCAAAACGTCTAGAGAGGAGACCGAGAGAGGGCAATAATAGGTCATGGGGAAGGGCAGGATGTAGGCAGAGGGACACACGAGTCCTGAAAAAGGGTAGAAAACTCTTGTTTAGTTTCAGTTCTGCCATACTTTGCCTTTCTTCATGGCGGGCAAGTAAACAAAAGATAGAATTGACGGAGAAAGTCTAAACCCTGAGCGAAGCCCCATGGCCTCGGGGTGGCCATTCTAGCTTCATAGAGGTCAACTGGGATCCATAAGGCTGAAACTGGAGAGGTGTTTGAGCGACTTCCGTAAACACATGGCCTTACGTTTTTATCTGTTGGTTAATCCTGGAGACAGAATGTTGGCATGGGCTCCCAAGAAGACCTAGCTACTTGGGAAGCTGAAGCAGGATTTCTTAAGCCCAGGAGTCCAGGGTGAACCCAGGCAACACAGAGAGACCATTTCTCAATAAAAATTCAAATTATGAATATAAAATGAACAAGGGATCTCTGGGAGTAAGGATGTTCATGTTTTAGCGACAACACATGGTCTGTCCCCAAGTGCCAGTTAGTTGGAATAATCCCACTTTCCCCAGGAGCAAGTCCACAGCCCTCTGTCTACAGCACAGACCTACAGCCTGAGACCTCAGAAGGCCATGCCTACGGACATCAAAGGGCCAGACAGGCAAGGGGACATTAGGAGGAGTCATGCAAGTGAGATTTACCGCCTCTAATCCGTCCTTGCTCCACTCATTCTCGAACAAAATCTTTGGTCCTGATCCTGGACACTGGCTTAGAAGATGACTTCACACGGTTTAGAACAAGATTACTATGGGTATACTGACACCTCTGGGCCTCTGGGTAGGGACTATTGGGGCATCATGAATTAGCCCAATGACCTCGTTCTAAAGGACATGTCCCTTTGGACCAAACCAGCCCTGGAGAGCTATCTGTGTGGACAGTGATGCAAACTGAGTGGCCTTAGCAACCATTCACCCTCCCATTCACCTAGCAATGGCTTTTCTCAGGAGCCCACCCACCTCTTGGGTCCCATCTGGCTCAGAGGGAGCCTGAGACCCCAGCCTGGCCTTAGTCCTTCAGTCTCCTCTAAGTCCTTAGGGTCCCAATCCAGGTTCCTACTCCAATCCAGGGCTTGGCCAGTTTTCTCTTCCTGGCTCTGGGGACCAGGAAGACCTTTGGATAACATCTCCCCTTTGCCTGGGATTGGGGCTCCGCCCTGCCTGGAAGTCAGACAGTCGGCCCTCACTGCTTGACGCTTCCTCTTTTTCTGGCCTTCAGGGGCCAAGCAGGGGGTCCCTGGCTAGGTGCAACCCTACATCCAGCTACACTAAGGAAGATCAGGAACATGTATGTAATTCCTAGTGAGTGTAACTTACAGCTGGAAGCTCAGGGAAATGTGCGCTTCCATGTGCATCTTGTTCAGGAGGGCCTGGCCCTGTGGGGACCAGAGTCCTGGTGCCTGGCAGACCCTGGTGCCGTAGCAGATACACATTACGAAGTAACAATGCTAGTCCATCTGTCTCTGAACACGTAAGTCAAAAAGACGTCGGATACACTTGACCTTGAACACAGTGCATTGTGGGGTGTGGGTTGTTTCCTCTGGTGTCTATGGTTGACTGAATGCTGCGGTTCAATGCCCGCTGCCCAGCATGAAGAGAGTGGGTGGAACTACACTCGGCCAGCCCAGGGAAAAGACCAAACTCAAAGTTCCACAGTTGCGTGTGTGGAATGATTTTCCACAGCTCCGCTGCAGCGCTAAAGTATTGCGATCTGAGCTGTCGCGACGTCACACTGTAGCAGAGAGGAAATGGAGGGGAGGAGGGAAGAAAGGAGAGGGTGAAAAGATAGAGCAGGGGTGGGGAGGCTGAGACAGAGATAGGGAGGGA
The DNA here is from genome assembly GCF_950005125.1 of Chionomys nivalis. Lineage (NCBI taxonomy): Eukaryota > Metazoa > Chordata > Mammalia > Rodentia > Cricetidae > Chionomys > Chionomys nivalis. Next base: position 49,404,085 of record NC_080097.1, read on the forward strand.
AGAGGGGAAGAGAGCACAGGAGAGGGGAAGAGAGAAGAGGGGAAGAGAGAGCTGGAGTCCCCCCAGGTTTGCCTCTCTCCTCTGCCAACAAGGGCATGCGTGCCGGTCTCCCAACTTCAACCCCACATGGTTACCAGGACTTTTCTTTTTTTAAAAAAAATTTATTATGTATACAGTGTCCTGCCTGCACATTAGAAGAGGGCACTAGATCTCATTTCAGATGGTTGTGAGCCACCATGTGGTTGCTGGGAATTGAACTCAGGACCTTTGGAAGAGCAGTCAGTGCTCTTAACCACTGAGCCATCTCTCCAGCCCCTGGGACTTTTCTCCTAGGGACAGCAGGTCAATCAGGGGGCCATGGAGCCCCCTGAAAGTCACTGGAAATCTGCTGAAAGACTGAGCGAAGACTACAGAACTCCCTGAATTTCACCTGTGACCCAAAGTGACAGAGTAGGCCACCTGGGTGCAGACTGAGGCCCCTTTTCTCCTCAGAGCATCTGCAGACAGCTATTCTGGAAGCAGAGCGAGCACAAAGCCAAATGCTCGTCAAGGAGCTCTAAGGTTTTACCAGACCCTGGACACCTCTTGCTAACTTGCAGAACCACCTGCCCAGGACACAGGTGTCTTGCACATAGTGACTATGACCTTAGATGCCAACCACTTTCCTTTTGCAATAGGAAAAGCCGCATCATCCCTTGGTGGCTGGTGTCACAGAAACAAGTCGTTGCCCCAACTTCAAGGCAAAAGGAGGGAATCAGAGAATCCACTCCGTGCCACAAGTTCTGGCTGTCCTCTTGGGGTCTGGATCACCATGCAATCGACTCCTGAAGGGTGGTCTATCAGAACTGGAATCAGGTGAGGTGACAATCATGATCCCTGATGCTATATTATTGGCTGGGCCACATAAGACCAGGTCTCTCACACACCAAGAAAGGAGGTGGAGCGTGGACCTCCCCTCTTGCCTCAGGCTATTCTAAATAACCTTCCTACGCATCCCTGCTAGAGATGCAGAACTAGCTGTAGGTTGGGCTTGGTGACAATAACAGGGACCTGGTATACAGAATCATGAAGGTTGGCCCCACCAGTTAGGAGGGTGTAGCACATGGCAGCCCCCTTTTTGTATTCATTACTTCCCTGAGTCCAGCATCATGACCTTTCGGAGATGAAGAGGCTGAGTTAAGGACCAGAAGAGGTCACTCAGATAATGTCGGTGACTCATGAACGTGGACATTGCTGAAGATCCAAGTTATCTAAGATTAAGATCTGATTCCCCTGTGGGGTCCCAGTCCAGAGATGCACCCCATGGCTCCCCAGGCCCCAGTATTCAACACACAGGAATATCCAACAACAAGAAGACCCTGTTGGATGTCACCAATTGATAGAAGTGGCAGGGCCAGGCCGACTGTCTGTAGAGCCTTCAGTCTGCATGGCCCTGCTGTCTGTGTGCTCCTTGGGCTACTGAGAACTTAAGTGGCTGTGAAGAGCTTCGAGGCACTGGGATCCAAGATTCTGGGGCTTTCTATGAGAGCCTCTGCTTTGACTGAAAGTATGAGATCATCAGGTCAGTAGGCATAGCATGACCTATGACCTACTACCCCTTGAATCCCGGGAGGAGGTCTTCAAGGCTACAGTAATGTGCAGGACCCTGGTGGTCTGTCCAAGGTCTCCACCAGCAACAGCACATATATGAACAACCTGTGGGACAGCGGGCTGACCTTTTCATGGCAAAGAGCTGTTTAGTCTCTTTCTGGAAAGACCTAACAAGACAACCTCAAT